>NC_052623.1:334503241-335128241 GCF_016161935.1 Mauremys reevesii
TTCAGCTGTGATTCCTAGGTCCTGAGCATCCTAACCCTTGTCAGTGCTGAAGTCTGGCACCAGGAAATGCTAACTCCAGTAAATCAAGAGTTAATTTTAGTTTTTTTAGTCTGGTATTTTGAAAACCTCCAAGCAAAACCTGCTGCCAGCCACATTTTCCTGTATGATCTGTTTCGCTTGAGAAACTGTTCGGGGTTGTTATGAAAATCAGCAGAGTCAGCACCACTCATAAAACCAAAAACTGCTATGAATCTAACCAGGTACTTTCAGTGGGATTTTTTTTTTGCACAGATGAGAACAAGCTCATGCTTATATAAGAAAAACTTCAATTTGAACACATTTATTAGAAATTTCTTTAGTGTTTTTGAAATTTCTGTGATCAGTCGTATAAGTTCTAGTCTTATGAGGTCACTCTCCATAAGCACAGACTCACCCTGGGTTATCTTTTGTAGTCCTCACTGAACACAAAGCAGGTTTAGGCAGAATAAAGACTAGCTGAACTTTTATGGCTCCATTTTGTGGGCTAGAGCACAGCTTGTAAAATCTTTTGGCAGGAAGAAAGAACAATGTCCTACCTTTCTTACAAAAGGTTGGAGAAAAATACGTAAAATTGAGATTGTAAATTCTTTTTGGCAGGGATTGGCTGTATCTGTCTCCTGTGGCGTGCCTAGCATAATTTTGGGTGCTAAAAATAATTTAAATTTTACTAGGCCAAATTATCCTAGGTGTAAACTTCAGACAAATTGCACCTGACATGAATTCTTATCAGCACTTCTAAAGTACTAGCTGCATTTCCAAAGCACCTATCACCATGGTGTACGGGCATTTAGAAAGGAAAGGAAAGAAAGAACTCCCTAGGGCTCTGAGAATCCAAATACCCTGAATGGCTCAGTATCTGTGAGTGTGTTGGTGTTTTTAGCCTCACGGAATCATTTATGGGGCCAAAGTAAAGTAGGATCTGGTCTTTTCGTAGTATTTCTGTCACCCAGGAATTAAAGCAGAGTGAGAAATCAGATCTTGCATTATTTCAGCCCTGTAAGTGGATCCCCTGTGGAACTGAAAAAAAACCAATTGAAAATAATTAACAAATATTTGAAAGACTCATTATTTATTTATACCTCACCCAAGTGTGCTAGATACTTTAGATGCAGATTAAAAACAACGCAGCCCTTGTTACGAAGAGTTTACAACCTATCGCCCAACACATACCATCACAGCAGAGACAATGCATGGACGGGGAGTGGGGAATGGACGAGAGGAGCAGAGTTACGCAGGAAGAACATGTTGTGGCTTGTCTGGATGGTCAGGCTTCTTAAAAGCACCAGGTGACTTTTAAAAATATGTTTATAATTAAAATGATTGACAGTAATTGTGTGAGTTAATTCACTAGCAGGGTTGTCAGGAGATGCACTCCTGAAGGGGAAAGGCTCCTGATATACACTTTTCCCCAAACACTTGAGAAGACAATGCAGGAAACATTCACTTTGATGCTCTGGCTCCAACCCCCTGTGAAGCTTTCCAGACTGGCTTTGGGCAGCCAATCCAAACCTGTGGGCTGAGAGAACAAAAAACTCTGGCTCAATATAAAAAGACAGGGACGGAGGTTGTTAAGGGGAACAGTCTGAGACCCAAGCCCCAGAGATTATGGGTTTGGGGCACAATAGACATGCATCTAAGGCGTGATCTACACTACAACGTTAGGTCGACACAAGGCAGCTTCCATTGACCTAGTTGTGCACGTGTCTTCACTTAAATTTGGCTCCCACCACTGTAAGTGCCCTATTATGCTGATAATAACACCACTGCCCCAAGTGGCATAGAGCCACAGTCCATGTACTTAGGTTGACGAGTGCAAGTGTAGACACTGTGTTACTTACATTGACTGTTACTGTCCTCCAACAGCTGTCCCACAATGCCCCACACTGACTGCTTTGGTCACCATTGTGAACTCCGCTGCTCAAGGGTCAAGGAGACCAGAAGACCCCATTCCCCCTTTAAAGTCCTGCAAAATTTTGAAATTCCTTTTCCTGGCTTGGCGAGCACACCTAGCAGCTCTCCATTGTTCAGTGCAACTGCCCAGCTGACCATGCTGGCTACACGCTCCAGATGTGCTCCTGCCTGGAGTACCCAGGAGGTGGTGGATCTCCGGGGCCTATGGGGAGAAGAGGCTGTGCAGGCACAGCTCCAATCCAGCCACAGAAACATGGACATTTATGAGTAGATGGCTTGGCGGATGCTGGAGAAGGGCTACAACAGGGACCAGCAGCAGTGCCATGTGAGAGCCAAGGAGCTGCGGCAGGAGTACCCGAAAGCCAGGGAAGGCAATAATCGATCTGGTGCTGAGCCACAAACCTGCCACTTGTACGAAGAGCTGCATGCCATCTTCACTGGAGCCTCCACCACTACCCCCAAGAGCACTGTGGATACTTCCGAGGAGTCCAAGTAGGGGCATGCACAGGAATTTACATTTAACTGCTTTTGGAGGGCACGTTCCATGCCCCCACCGCGGCCTTGGGCTGGTGGAGCTCTGTGCTCCCACTGATTACTGGGAAGGTCTGTGCCCCTGCTTTCCCCCCCTTGTGCATGCCCTGAGTCCAAGTCACAGGCCCCTGCCATGAACAGTGAGGAGGAGGTGGTTGTGGACAAGGAAGAGGAGGAGGAGTGTGGTATGGGGGATAGGCGATGGGGATCCAGTTGTGCAGCGAGCCATGACCTGTTCTCAGCTTCATCACAGTCCTGCCAGTCAAGCATGGGTGAGCCAGATGCAGGGGAAGGAATCTCAGATGAGCATGTAGTTAAATTTTAAATAACAGCGATGCCTCCTGTTAGCAGGACACATCTTCTGCTAATCATTAATTTATTCATGCTAGAAGAGAGAGTGGTACAACCAAGAGAGGTAGAGTTGCTATCTGCTTTTCCTTCCCCTCTAGAGGTATGTGGTTTGGAGGGTGAGGTGGGGTGGGGCATGCAGAACAGTTTGTTTATGTACACAGGGATGTTCCATGAATTCTCCGGAGAGATCTCGATGAAACTTTCCTGGAGGTACTCTGAAATCCTCTGCTGGAGGTTTCTGGGAAGGTTGCCTTGCTTCTTCCACCACGGTAGGACACTTTCCTACACCACTCAGCGATAACTTCAGCGGGCACCATTGCAGTACACAGGCTAGCAGCATATGGAGCTGAGTGAGTACGGGACACCAGAAGCAGCTGTGCTCTTTCTGCCTTTGTTACCCTCCGGAATAGATAGCAGCTAAAATCACCATGGCCTGTGGAAAACAGTGCCAGTATTCAGTTCCATTGCCCTATACGACTAGAATCATGCAACTGAGAAGTGAGAACATAGTCCTTAACATTTTTGGGGAGCAAGTGGAGTGAGTTCAGCATATTAAATTTTGCTTTCCATAGTAAATACACTGACAATGGTACCTCTGCATGTTTTATCTGCAGCTCCTGAAATCATGAAATGCCTGAGCCAGATAAGGAGGAGAAAGACGAGGATACAGGATGACATGTTCAAGGAGATCCTGCAAGCCAGTGCTGCATCAGGTAGTGAGCATGGGGCCTGCAGGATGAACACTGCAGGTATGCTGGAGAAGAGCAGAATGGAGAGGAGAAAGGTTCAGCAGTCCAAGCAGGAAAAAGAGAGGGAGATGCACCAGGACATAATGGGGCTTCTCGGGCAACAAACAGAGATTCTGCAGGACTCACCTGCTTTGCAGCCCACTGAGACAACAATATCCGGATCTCCCTATAGCCCCCCAACATTCCACATGGCATCAGAGGTCAGTGCACTATTTCTACTACTCCATCCCAGAAGACATTAAAGACAATCATAGCTTTACATACA
The DNA here is from genome assembly GCF_016161935.1 of Mauremys reevesii. Lineage (NCBI taxonomy): Eukaryota > Metazoa > Chordata > Testudines > Geoemydidae > Mauremys > Mauremys reevesii. The sequence continues at coordinate 334,507,088 of NC_052623.1, forward strand.
CTGACCTGTGGAAGCCACCATTGGTGTATGAGGAACTGAAATGGACAAGAATGTTCTTTCCCCTTCATAAGTTCTGTTCTCTTAATTTATAAAGTTTTATTAAGTTTTAAATGGTTTTGTTTTTTAATTGCCTGGTTTTTTGTTTGTTTGTTTGTTTTTTGCATAGATTTTGTCACAGAATAAAATTATATTATTTGGAACATAATTCATCTTTATTAGTTCACAACATAAGCTGGCTTGTGCTCAGCAGTTCTGAAAGTGACCAGTTACCTGTTAGCCCAGAATATCATACAACTCGTAAGATCATTCACAAACAAAATTAATAGGTGCATTAACAATGCTATAGCTGTAGTCCTACATATACAGCAATCATCATATGACTCATACCAGGCCTCAGAAGAGCAGGCCAGGTAGAGCACATTACTACAACACACACTATGCTGGCTCACTATTAAAATGGTCTTTCAAAGCCTCCCTGAAACTTATAGCTCCACATTGAGCTCTTCTAATATCCCTTGTATCTGGCTGCTCAAATTCAGCAGATTCACCCTCTGCCCCAGCAGAAACTTACCCCTTTTGCTTCACAGATATTATGCAGCACACAGCAGGCAGCTATAACCATTGGATATTTTTTACACTGAGGTCCAATCTTGTGAGTAAACAATGACAGCGTCCCCAAAGGCACATTCAACTGTCATCCTGCACCTGCCTAGCGGGTAGTTGAATTGTTCCGTGGTGCTCTTGATGTGGCCTGTGTTCAGCTTCATGAGCTAGGGGATCAAAGGGAAAGCTGGGTTGCCCAGGATCACTACTGGCATTTCAACATTGCCAATGGTAATTTGCTGGTCGGGAAAGGAAGTCCCTGTTTGCGGCTTTCTGAATAGCTTTGGGTTCTTAAAGATGTGAGCATCATGCACTTTCCCTGGTCTGCCCACATTGATGTTGGTGAAGCATCCTTAGTGATCCACTAGCGCTTGCATTACCATAGAAAAGTAGCCCTTTCTGTTGATGTACTCTGTGGGTAGGTGATCTGGTGCTAAAATAGGGATATGCATGCCATCTATTGCTACACTGCAGTTAGGGAACTCCACAGCTACAAAACCATCCACTATGTCCTGCACTTTGCGAGAGTCACAGTCCTGCGTAGCAGGAGGCAATTAATGGCCCTGCAGACTTGCATAGCAGTGGCCCCTGCGGTGCATTTCCCGACTCCAAATTGATTCCCGACTGTCGAGTAGCAATCTGGTGTTGCACTTTTCCACAGTGCGATTGCCATTCATTTCTCCACTGTCAGTGCAGCTCTCATTTTTGTGTCCCTGCACTGGAGGGCTAGGACAAGCTTGGCACAGAGATCCAGGAATGTGGCCTTGCACACTGGAAAGTTCTGCAGCCATGGCTCATCTTTCCAAACCTGCATTACGATCCCACCAGTCAGTGCTTGTTTCTTTGGCCCGAAGTGGCACTCCACCCTCTGTAGCTGCTCTATGAATGCCACCAACAACCTTGAATTGGATCTTGCTGTGTCCCACAGCAATCAGTCCTCCTAGGAACCAATTAGAAGAGCTCCCCACGGCTCATTTTGTGATTCTGCAAATACTGCAGGTTCATGTGCCCTGTGTTTGTAATGCTCATGACAATAATGGAGAGCTGTGTAGGCTCCATGTTTTGGTCAGAAATGTCAGGGACAGCAAGGAGGGCTACATGGGTTTATGGAATTTTGAAAAAAAGGTGCAAAAATTATGGGCTATAGATGACATTATGGGATGGAGACAGTTGCAAACTGGGAAGTTGACCCCATGCTCCCAGTCACCCCTGCACGACTTGTTTCAGCCCTATCATGCATTGCCAAAACTTCCCAAAAGAGAGTGAGCTGGACAGTGGCGAGTTGCATAGTCGGATACCTACCCATGGTGCACCACAGTCGATACATTCGCTCCTGGTGAGTACGCACACTGCTGACACAAGGAGCCAAGTATGCGTGCACATAAGCGATGTACTATTGTCTGTAGCAATACCTTTAAACTCTGTAACTGATCCATTCCAAAATGTCAGGGAATGTGCTAGGTGTTAATGGCCAGAACCCTACTGATTTTGGTGAAAATCAGAACAAATGAAAGGGGAAAATGGGGGACACCCTGAAAGAGAAAGAAAAGACAAAAATAGTAGTGGTAGTAAGGGAGACACACAGAGCCCCTAGCATGCAGGGGAGACTAGAGGACAAATAGAACCCCTAGCTGGGAGGATAATGGGAACTGGTTTGGAGACATGGGGGAAGGGGGATGGGAGGGAAAGGGGCATATACAGAGTCCCTCAATTTGGAGAAATGAGGGACAAATGCAGATCCCTGGTGGGGGAAGAATGGAAGATCCTGGTATGGGGGGCATGGGTGAAAGGGGAAAATGGGGAGAATGGGAGAATGAGGGGCACCCAGAGCCCTGGCATGTGGCAGAGGGAGGAAGGGGGGGCACCCAGAACCCCTGGTATGAAGTCAGGGCTGCCCAGAGAGGGGGAAAAAGGGGAAGTTGTCTTGGGCCTCCCCCACGCCCAACCAGATGGCATTGTGACCTGTTTGTCAGGTCACCGTGCCATTCAGGTTTGGCCCGGCTTCCCCTCCATCATGACAAGGGCATGGGGGAAGGAGGGAGGGCAGCCAGGCCAAATGTGGGTGAATGGCAAATTTGAGGTCACAACTCTTGGAGCGGGGAGGTAAGCTCAGCCCCATGAGGCAGGAGCTGTTGCTGTGGGGGGAGCAGGGTGGGCTCACTCTCCAAATTAAGGTGGCCACTCACACATTCCTGGAATACCGAATATTCTGGTACTTCCAGGAATGGCACCTCTGTAGACCTGACCTCACCCCCACCGATGTGATGTGTGTGCACGCAAGGTCATGCCACACAAGTGGGTGCCATTTTGGAGAGCACGCTGCTCCCCCTGCCTCGTTGGCGTGACCTTGCATGCTAGATAATGGGGGCAGGGGCAGAGTGGTGTGCTCTTGAAAACGGCATCCCCTGTCCTATACTGGGAAAAACTATCCGGTGTTGTCTTGAGTACTGGCCAAGGGATAAAGCCTAGAAAAGCCGGACAGTCTGGTTTAATATTGGATGAGTGACCTGCCAACTCCAAACCCCACTCGCCAGCCCCCAGGCTTCCCCTCAGTGCTAATTTTTTTGCAAGGGTGGGAGAGCCTGAGTTTCTGATTGTGCCCCAAGACTGGAGAGCCCGGCATGGAGGGGAAGGGGCAAGTGGACTGGCCCACAGAACTCCCGGCACGGGGGAGAATGCAGGAGCCTGCTATAAGGGGAGGGGCCAATGGGAGGAGACACAGAGCCCCTGGCATGAGGCAGAGGGTGAAGAGATTGCAAGTCCCTGAAAGAGAAGGGAATAGGAGAATGGCACATGGGGAGCGTGTGGAGGGACGAGAGGGGAATGGTTGTACCGGTATAACCGGTATAATAGCTCTGCCTCTATCTCACACTCCCTAATTGCAATAGTTATATTGGTATTAAAGCCTTAGAAGACGAGCTATGATTCACTGATGTACATAATTGTACAAACTGCAGGTCTTAAGCCTTGGAACTTGCACATGGGGACTTGCACTTTCTCTCACTAGGATCTAGGCATGGGGCATGAGGGTTTTATTTCCATTAATTACCAAGAGAAAGACGCCCAAGGCTTCTGTTTCTGTAGCAACATTATCTTCTATTTTTTAACAGCAGGCTGCCATTAGCATTTGTTTGCTAAACATAAGTATATTTCTAATGCAGTTCATCACATAGTGCATTATCATGCTTCAGTCAGGAAGAAATATTTTTAAGAGAAATTGTTTTAAGCAAATACCCCTTCTTTGTATTAAGTGCATATGGTAGTTACGGAGCTGGTGTTCTGGTTTCAGCAGATTGCTGAATTCAGGAAGTTGCCGAGGATCTCATGGCAACACATTATTTTAACATAATTAAAATTATGACAATTACATAAAATATTATTTTTAAAAAGAGAAAATGTGCATTCATGACACCATTAAGAAATACTGTTAACAACAGAATTATGAATCTGTGGCCAACCTGAGCTTCATGGACACTCCATATTTCACTGCGGCAGTGAGCATAAAACTTTGATCATCCTGATCCCAAAGCACAGGCCCTCAAATGCTCGAGCTCAAGGTGAAGATCCATTAGCAGCTGTTAGTGTATCCTGGACATAGACAATTGGGAAGTCCTGGTTCCAACCACTAGAGGGCAATGGTACTCACACACTAATCATTTCATTCCGATACAAATACCATCTAATTTCAAAATAAGTGGTATTAAGAACTAACTGTACATGCAATTTAATTTCAAACAAGTATAAAATTAGACAATTCAAGAAATATTTTTTATACTTTCAAAATCCAACAATAATAATTTCTCAAATTTTGATTCTTCATTAAACAATAGTTTGGTACTGCTAGAAGAGTAAGTTTATTCTGCAAAAACAAATCCACCAGTTGATTTGAAAAATATTTTTATATATAATTTGATGCTGACACAGATAAAACATTTAAAATCCAGCCCTAATTTGTTTAACCTCAGATATCATATATAAAATGTTCTTGATGATTCATTGTTACTTGTGTTAAATTTGGAAAAGCCAACACTTTGCTCTCCCAAAATAATTTATCAGCAAGTTGCTAAGCAAACCTTAAAATCCACACCCTGACAGATGTAAGTATGAAAGTAACAATCCAGGTGAGTTTCAAAAGTCTAAAATGAGTCATTGCTCCTGAAACAGAAGTCAAAGATGATTGAGTAGTAAAAAGAGGTTGCTAGGTAGGGATGAAGAAAGCTCTACCCCAGGGGGTCGGCAACCTTTGGCATGCGGCCCATCAGGGTAATCTGCTGGTGGGCTGCAAGACATTTTGTTTACATTGATCATTTGCAGGCACGGCCCCCCCACAGGTCCCAGTGGTCATGGTTTGCCATTCCTGGCCACTGGGAGCTGCGGGGGGCCGTGCCTGCGGATGGTCAACGTAAACAAAATGTCTTGCGGCCCGCCAACGGATTACCCTATTGGGCCGCATGCCAAAGGTTGCCAACCCCTGCTCTAACCACAAAAGGAAAAGAATCTTCACAAATATCCAAACCCTCTTCTAAATACAGTTTAAACAAGTCTAGATAGTCCTTGTTTTTCATCTCACCCCCAGAAAGCCCACAAATTAAAAAACAAAAGTTTTGATTCCCAAAGTTTTAGGCTGTATGCCCCCAAAATGTATTAGTCCTGATCCACAGCTGGGGCTGAGAGATGCCTGATATAGGTGGTGATGATGCTGATAGTGGAGGAGGAGATGGGCTGGGTGGGTTTAGGTCACCTTCGTGGTTCTCAGATCCTAGTGCTGGCCAGGACTTGGATTGGTTCTTGATATAACATTGAAGAACCTCAGGATTTCTCTGAATGATGTCTGACTTCTTATAGTTCCTTACAGGGGGGGACATTCTGGTAGACAGGGAATACTTTAGCAAAATGGCTTTCTGGTCACATCCCTTTGCCTCAGCCACACCCTCTTCCAACATGGGGTGCGGGATGAACTGGCTTGTGGTTGCTATGCATTATTTGAGAGGTGAAAGTAACCAGAACACGGCCAAGGATCTGGTCCATTCTTTTTCAAGTAAGTGATAAGCTTCTGCAAGATCAATTTATTAGACCTATCAGTATATTTTTCTTATAGCAAAGTAATATTTCTTCTCCAGATCTTGTATTCTTCTGCCCACAAACCCTACAGTGCTCAATATAGAATCTATTTTCTGAATAATATGCATCAGCAAAAGAGATGGAAAGATTCTAACGTAACAGGAATAGATTGTCATACATTGAGTCAGGCTGTGGTATTTAAAATCACGGTTGCTTGAAGGGGGGCACTGAAATACACTACAGCAATATTCAGAGTAGCAGCCATGTTAGTCTGTATCCACAAAAAGAACAGGAGTACTTGTGGCACCTTAGAGACTAAAAAATTTATGTAGTTGTAGGAAGTATTGCATTTGCAGGGAAGAAGCAGATGGTGACCCCAGTGTTCCCAGAGGCATGGGAAGTGCTACCCCTGGAACTGAATGTAACACATGTTCAACCCAAAGCTGGCTCTGGTCTGCACACCCTCCTTCAGCATGTTTAGTGCAGTGAGCACTTTGCACCACCTTGTGCTTGTTAGGGAATACACCTCTACCTCAATATAATGCGACCCGATATAACACGAATTCAGATATAACGCGGTAAAGCAGTGCTCTGGGGGTGGGGGAAGGGGGGGCTGTGTGCTCTGGAGGATCAAAGCAAGTTTGATATAACGCGGTTTCACCTCTAACACGGTAAGATTTTTTGGCTCCCGAGGACAGCATTATATCGAGGTAGAGGTTTACCAGCAATGGGTTTGTGACTGTTCTGTGCCCAGACATTCAAGGGAGAGAAAGAAAGTTTCCTGTATTCTTTCCCCACATTGTGCATTAGCTCCAGTAGTTCTTTTGACTCTGTATTTAAAGCCACATCTTCATCGCAGGACTGGACAGATGATGCCACAAGACTGATATATCTCCTTGGCAGGGGGATTGACAGCTTGCACAAAGTTATCCATCTACACCTGTCCTGGACTACCAGAGGCACTTGAATTACACAGAATTTTCCTTCTCACTGCTCCTTGACTTTATGAAAAAAATCCAAAATGTATCAATCATCAACTTTTACTGAGAAATATAGAATGTTTGTAAATACGAAATATGAAATACAGTAGAACCTCAGAGTTACGAACACCAGAATTACGAACACCAGAATTACAAATTACTGGCCAACTGTACACCTCATTTGGAACTGGAAGTACGCAGTCAGGCAGCAGCAGAGACAAAATAAAAAAGTAAATACTGTACAGTACTGTGTTAAATGTAAACTACTAACAAAATAAAGGTAAAGTTTAAAAAAAAGATTTGACAAGGTAAGGAAACTATTTCCGTGTTTGTTTCGTTTAAATTAAGATGGTTAAAAAGCAGCATTTTTCTTCTGCATAGTACAGTTTCAAAGCTGCATTAATTCAATGTTCAGTTGTAAACTTTTGTTCAGAGTTACGAACAACCTCCATTACCGAGGTGTTTGTAACTCTGAGGTTCTACTGTATTGTCCAGTTCCCCCACAGAAGGTATTTTAAGTGGAGGGTAGCACTCATATATTATAAAAAATTAAAATATGAGAAATAAGAACAACCTCTGTCCTCAGTTACACTTGCACAGTAAATAACAACAACAAAATCCATACCACTGACTTACATGAGACTATTTGCTTGAGTCAGGTCAGCAGTATGGGCTTTATGGATATGTCTCCACTGCTCTTAAACAACAGTGGCTGGCCTTTGTCAGCTGACTCAGGCCCGCAGGGCTCAGGTTAAGGGGCTGGCCCAGGAGGCTAGCCCCTGGTCTCTCCCCTGCTGCCCCCCACCCCCAGCCTCAGCTCGTTCACTCTGCCACCGACGCAAAGCTCTGGGTGGCAGGACTGTGAGCTCCTGGGGCAGGGCAGCTCTACGGCCTGGCCTGACCCGGTGCTCTGAGCTGTGCGGTGGCGGCATCATTGCCCGGCTCCAGCCGGGCGGCGTGGCTGTAGTGCTGCCACCCACCGGTGCTCCAGGCAGTGCGGTAAGGGGGCAGGGAGCGGGGGGGGGGGGTTGGATAGAGGGCAGGGGAGTTTGGGGTGGTGGTTGGGGGTGGGGATGTGAATGGTAGTAGGGAAACGGGGTTGAATGGGGGCAGAGGTTCCGGGGGCAGTCAGGAAGGAGGGGGGGTTGGATGGGGCGGCAGAGGGAAGTCAGGGGACAGGGAGAACGGGTGGTTGAATGGGGCAGGGGTCCCAGGGGAGGCTATCAGGAATGAGAGGAGGGGTTGGATGGGGCGGCGGGGGTCTGGGGGCAGTCAGGGGACAGGGAGCCGGGATGTGTGGATGGGGCAGGGATCCCAGAGGGGCCGTCAGGGAATGGGGGGGTTGGATGGGGCAGGAGTCCTGGGGGGCAGATAGGAGGTGGGGGCCGGGCCATGACCCCCTCCCCTAACCAGCCCTTCATAGAATTTACGAAACCTGATGCGGCCCTCCGGCCAAAAAGTAGCCTGCCCCTGTGCTAAGCTCTTGGCTACAATGATACCCTATGTCAGTGAGTCCACAGGCAAATTTTGTGTGTGAAAAAGTATTTCATACTCTTAGTTTTGACTTTGCAGTTGTTCTTGCATTACGTGTGTGTGTGTGTGTGTGTGTGTGTGTGTGTGTGTGTGTGTGTGTGTGTGTGTGACAGAGAGAGAGAGAGAGAGAGAGTCTGATTTACCTTTTCCATATCATTCATTATTCTGTATGCCTTTATCCTATCATCTTCCTTACTGTTCATTTTAAAAAAGAGATAAATCTTTTCAGTCTCCCTCAATCAGGGCCGGCTCTGGCTTTTTTGCTGCCCCAAGCAAAAAAAAAAAAAAAACAGGAGGGGGAGGGCAGCCGGAGCGGCAAAGCGGGGGAAAAAAAAAAACAAAAAAACCTGTGGCACAGCCGGAGTGGCAAAGCAGGAGGGAAAAAAAAACAAACAAACCCAAAAACCCTGCGGCGTGGCCGGAGCAGCAAAGCAGGGAAAGAAAACAAAACAAAACAAAACAAAAACCAGGGGCATGGCCAGAGTGGCAAAGCAGGGGGGGGAAAAATGGCGCGGCTGGAGCAGCAAAGCAAGGGAGAAAAAACAACAAAAAAAACCCTGCCGGGCAGCAAAACAACAAAAAAAACAACAAAAAAAACCAGAGCCAGGGTGCAGGGGGACTCCCTGCGCTGCAGACGTGCAGCGGAGTGCGTGCCTGGTCTAGCGGGGGGGAAGGGAAGGGAGCAGGGGTGAGAGAGAGAAGGGGAGCGGCCAGGGCTTCAGCGGGGTGCTCGCCCCGCAGCCCCGACCACCGCGCCGCCTGCCAGGAGGGCTCCGCGCCACTCCAGTCGCCAGGGAGGGAAGGATGCAGGCTGCCCTGCCGAGTTTGCTGCAGAGCGCTCCCCTCCTCCGCGCCGCCACCCCCTACAGGGCGGCCGGAGCAGCGAACCGAAAAAAAAGAAAAAAAAGCGTCTTTGCCGCCCTAGGGTTGGGCGGAATGCCGCCCTGTAGAATCTGCCGCCCCAAGCACAAGCTTGCTCGGCTGGTGCCTGGAGCCGGCCCTGCCCTCAATAGAAGTTTTTTCAATGACTTGTCACTCAACCCCTTCCTTTTCTGCTGCACTCTTCAGGTAGAGTGACCAGAAGGGAAGGCAAACCACCAATTAGTTTCTAAAACATTCAGTTGATTCCACAACAACGCTCCCATCACACTAATACTCACTTGCTAAGGTTCTGCACATACAAATCAATGACCAATTACAGACAAACCTAAATGAAGTTCTGAGAAATTCAATTTCAAACTGGAAGAACTTTTTAACTTTCTTTCCCCCCACCCACCCCCAGATTCTAGATCCTGAAGAAACTGTTCATGTCCAAACCAAAAAGTCCTTACAGACAAAATTAACATTGGCTAAGACAAAAACTGAGGGCCAGATTCCTGCATGCTTGTGCAAGGGACAGACTGAACAAGGAACCTTACACCCTCAGCAGCAGAACTTGTATTCACCTGAGTGAAAGGATGCTCCTAAAGAGGCTCTGCCCTTCCTCCTGGCCCCCTGAGGGAAGGGTGTGCTAAACCACCTTAGAGGGTGTATTCAGTTTCCATACTGCTCCAAAGTGCTCTAAAGATACCACCGAGCTCCAAGTAAGGGCCCTAGGAGATGGCCCTTACTGTTTAACTCTGCTGGAATCACAGATCTGGCAAGTTTGAAAGTCCATTTTACTGGCTCTTCCTTCCTTTCTTTTCCCTCCAAATGGACACACCACAATGCTTTCAGACTCCTGTTCAGCTGGATCTCTCTCCTCCCTGAACCTCCCCTATTTTCTTTATTCTTTCCTCAGGTGGCAAGGCACTTCCCTCTCATCATTAAGCTTTCATCTTCCCATATCCTTCAATATCTTCTTCAAGCAACTCTTTCCTCCTCTGCTTTTCACTTTTTTCTTTCTTATTCTAAGAAAAAAAGAGCAGCAATAGCTAGCATTCCAATTATTTATATGTAAATATTTCTTTCTAGTTTTATCCTGAGCTAGCAAAATCTGAAGACCTGCAGGGTCGGACAGCAGAATCCTCTGTTCCCCTTAGACATCTTCACAGCTTGATTCTGAGCTAGCAAAGCAGTTTACAAGTCCTATGGAAGACTGACATTCTTTTTACTCTGCCTCAAAACTTATTCTATAACTATGTGCCCTATTCAAAAATATATATACATCCTTAATCTTCCTAAAACAAGGTTTAATGTGTATAAAAAAAAGCCTACTGTGTACATCATCTCAGTACAGAATTTCAATTGCTAGAAAGGCTGAGATTGAATTAAGAAGGAAACATTGTGCATGGCAATGAGCTCATTTTGACAGGCCGAATTCATTTGCTATAATAATGAAGTAATTTCCGTCTTGCTCAATGGCTGCATTTTTCTGCAAAAATAAAACATTATAGTGAGAAAGACACTCTTGGGAAGTCTCTCTCATGGAGCTAAATAAGCCAGATAGTAATTAAAAAGCAAATATATTGTAATTATGATTGCAAACTGTAGTATTAACTGTTAACACACTTCAGTCACAATTATTTTGCATCAATTTCTGATGTACCCACATTAATTTTATAACCAGAATATGGTCAATATTTGAAGAATACATACAATTAAGCATAGATAAATATCTGCAGCAGTTATCTGTGGCTGATATACTTATAAAGATGTGCCACAGCCTGACAGAGGAGAGAGAAAGAGAAAGCCAGGAGAAAACACCATGAGAAGGAGCTAAATTTTTATTAGCTGGATGGAAGTAGATGCAGCCTGCAATGAGATGCAACATGACTACCTTAGGACTGATCTGATTGTCTCCTGCAGATTGAAAGGAGCAGCTGCGACAGGATAAGATTAGGAAAGACTCCTATGAAAAGGTACAGACATCATTAGTGACCAAGCAGTGAGAAACAAGAGGGCTCATAGGGAAAGGGGGTGTGGCACAAAGGCTTTATTGTGAAATGCAGAAATACATGGCCAGAGACCCATTATTGTATCTCACCAGAGTATGATGTATTTCAAGTGGGCCAGGTTAGGTCTGAGAGACTATGTTCTCCTAATTCAGTCTGAGCCTGATGAATGAAACCTGCAGAATGTGTTCTAGCCTCAAGACATATTTCTGGTAGTATTTTGTAGATGATGGTATTTTTTTTAAAAGACAGGGACTAATAAGAACTGAATATGGATACATATCATGGTACCAGTATCAGAGTGACTATCTATATGCTAATGAGATTGATAGTATGGGTGAGAGCACAACTAGTGTGTCTGCTTTGGACATAAATACAGCAAATATGATTTAAACACTAATCCAGATAAAATATATAGTTGAAATATCTTCTCCAAGACATAAAGTAGGTCTACAGAGATGAGGATATGAAATTATTTGGGAAAATTCCCCCCAAATCTCTGTGGTTTTTCTTAAGGGAATTGCTGCAGAATAAAATTGCTGGTCACAAGGAAGACAGGCTTAAACCAGTATCTGAGGAGTTAAAATCACTGATCACAAAGCAACGAGACTGAAAATCTTATGAGTTCGTTATCTCTGCTGTATTGTCAGCCAATGCATCTCCCAACAGACTAGGAGCATGCCTTACGCAGGAAGAGCAGCCAGTTACATTTGCATCAAGAAATGAATCTGTTCCTTAGCATTCAGAATTCAAAGTAGCTCATCATCACTGGTCTGAACTTCCCCACCATTCTGTCACTGTCACTTAATTACTCCCTTTCATTCAGAAGTAGATCCAAGTTGACGACTTCTTTGGTTGTGGTTTCTTACCTATTGTAATCTTCTATCTAATTTAGGAACCTTTTCGATAATGCATATTTGGTTGTATCTGTTACCCAACTGATACTAGGATGGTTAAAATCTCCCCTGAATTCAGCGTCTTGTGGCTTAGAGTACCATGAATGTTGGTGCAGGAATTTCTCATGCTCATTCTTTTTCATTCTTGTTAAAAGTGTTCAAATGAAAGATTATAGAGTAAACCCTCCATATTGGCATTTAATACTAAAGAACCTACCCACATGTGAAGTAATCACACTTCCAAGACCTACTAAATAAGAATCTGATCAGGTAGGTTGTTTCCATCTCCTTTGGTAAAGTAACATTTGCCTATTTGCCATCTCCTCCTGGGTGCCCCCTTCAAGGCTCGTGGGTAGTTGTGTGTCACAAACTGCTCTACTTCAGGGTGCCATTGTCCCAGCCCACTCAAGCATTGGGTCTACTTGGCTCCCGCTGGTAGTACCTGATAAGGGTCCCTGCTCAGGTAATGAGAGAGGGCCAATGATGGACTCAGTGGATGATGGCCAAGTTCCCCAATGGTGGTGAAGGTGGATGAATGATGACTGTGGATGTGTGGACCACATAAGGTGGAAGTAAGAGCCAGCTCTTCATAATGTTCATCCACAGTACAATGTACAGTGTCTATCTGAGAATCCTGTGACATATATATAGGCTGTTGAGGATCACATACATAACCTGGGTACCCCCTCAGACAACATGAAGATTGCTTGGAGTGGTATTCATAATACTGGTTTCAGAGTAGCAGCCGTGTTAGTCTGTATCTGCAATAAGAACAGGAGTACTTGTGGCACCTTAGAGACTAACAAACGAAAGCTTATGCTCAAATAAATTTGTTAGTCCTCCTGTTCTTTATACATAACTCTATATCACATACCACTGCTGAAACAAGTACTCCTGTTCTTTATACAGAACTCTATATCACATACCACTGCTGAAACAATTGTCTTCAGAATCAGGATCAATGGCATTTGGTGGATGAGTTCCTGGGAAGGGAAGTGTTGTCCACAAAATAAAACCTTTCTATGTGTCCCCAGTCCCAAGAAAGCAGAGTGAAATGAAGGGGCAACCAGCCATGACAGACCACAACAACAGCACCAGGGATAAAGACCTGATGTTACCGATTCCAAGAGGAGGGGAGTGTTCTGCATGCATGGGCCAAATCCACTTAGGGAAGGCATAGACCCAATGACCACAACTTCCTGGAAGTCCAAACTGGACCTTAGAAGCACGTTCTGTGTCACCACATGTAATGTGTAACTCAGTGGTCCCCAACCTTTTCATCTGGCAGGCGCCAGACGAAGAACAGTAGTGGCGGTGGAGCATCCACCAAAATGCTGCTGAATTTCTGCGACGTTTCGGCGGCGACGCCTCTTGATGACATTGCTTGTCGGTGGCAAGTGGCGTCATCGAGAGGCGTCGCCGCCAAATTTCAGCGGCATTTCGGCAGCGACTCCTCTCGATGACGCCACTGGCCGTCGACAAGCAACGTCATCGAGAGGCGTCGCCGCCGAATTTCAGCGGCATTTCGGCAGCGACGCCTCTCGATGACGCCACTTGCCGTCGACAAGCAACGTCATCGAGAGGCGTCGCCGCAAAATTTCTGTGGTGTTTCGGCGGCGATGCCTCTCGACGATGCCACTTGCTGCCGACAAGCGGTGTCATTGAGAGGCGTCGCTGTCAAAATGCCGCAGAAATTCGGCAGCATTTCGGTGGATGCTCGACGGCTGGCCAGGATGCAGGCACATTTAGAGCACTGCGTTGGGGACCCCTGGTGTAACTGAACAGTACTCAGGGCTGGTGCAACCTATTAGGTGACCTAGGCGGTCCCCTAGGGCACTAGGATTTGGGGGCGGCATTTTCTTTGGCGGCGACCAGATCTTCGGCTGCCCCGGTCACCGCCGGCATTTAGGCGGAGGGAGCTGGGGCAGGGGGATGCGGGGAGGGCCGCCTGCAGCAAGGAAGGTGGGGAGGCGTCATGCAAGGGAACTCCCTGCCCCAGCTCACCCCTGCTCCACCTCCTCCCCGAGCACGCCGTCGCTGCTTCACTTCTCCCGCCTCCCAGGCTTGCGGCGCCTAAGCTGATTGGTGCCGCAAGCCTGGGAGGCGGGAGAAGTGAAGCAGCAACGGTGTGCTTGGGGAGGAGGCGGAGCAGGGGTGAGTTGGGGCAGGCAGCTGCCACATGGCTCCCTGGGCCGAGGTGGGGGGAGCTGCCATGGTGTGGGGGGGTGCCTCCAGGCGGAGGGGGGGTGCTGCCGCGGGGGAGGGCACCTCAGGGCGGGGAGGGGGCAGGGAGTCGCTGCAGGGCTCGGGGATAGGGGAGGGCGCAAGGTGGAAGTTTCGCCTAGGGCGCGAAACATCCTTGCACCAGCCCTGACAGTACTGGGTGCAAGCAGTGGCGTAGCCAGGTGGAGGGAACAGGGGAGTGATAAAAAAAAAAGGCGCCATCCGCTGCGGCGCTTTTACTCACCCAGTGGCGCTCTCGGTCTTCGGTGGCGGGCCCTTCACTCGCTCTGGGTGGCTTCGGCAGCACTGAAGGACCCGCCGACGGAATGCCACTAAAGACCTGCAGAGCGAGTGAAGGTCTGGCCGCCGAAGTGCCGCTAAAGACCCGGAGCACCACCGGGTCAGTAAAATAAAAGTTCAGTTACACATTACATGTGCAAGACAACTCTTGTCAAAGAACTCACCTGCTACATGATCATAATTCCTGGCATCACAGAAGCCTGTCTGCCAAAAGCAATCAAGTCACTGTGAAGGAACAACCTTCCTCCACTCCGGTGAGTCACACGGAACTCAGGGTGTGGCACTTATTAGACAACCCCAGCACAGATTTTAACCACATAGAAACACATCACTCCACATTTACTCTATGCTCAGCTCCAGCATCATTGTGGACACTTATCTGTCACTGTGGCCTATGCACCAACAGAAGACACATCCCCTGTAGAAAAGGATGGATTCTGCCACCAGCTAACAGCAAAAATCCAGTCAATTCTTCCACATGACATATGGATTGGAGATTTCAATGCCATGACTGGCTGAGACTGAACTGAGTATGAAACCATGACAGGTCGCTTTGGGTTGGGTTCCCCAAATGACACCACCACCCAGCTTTTGACATTATGTGCCACTGAGGGCTTGTCTATTATGGGCTTCTGCTTTAGGAACCTTAACAACTATCACTGGTCCTAGATTTCAGACAGTGGATGTACCATGAAAGAAACTGACCATAACCTTGTCAGAAATCGCTCCATAGTGAAATCTCACTGGGTCTTCAGCGGTGCAGAAGCACCAGCAAACTCAGACCATAGACTAGCTGTTACTCAGCTCTCGTTGCATTTTCCATCTCCTCACAATCCAGACGTCCATCAATAGTCCAATGTCTGGACTGTCTATCTGAGGATCCCGTTGAAGCTGTGAAATGTACACAGGCCATGAAGGATCACATACATAACCTGGGTGCCCCCTTAGACAACATGAAGATTGCCTGGAATGGTATACATAACACTATATCACATGCCACTGCTGAAACAATTTCCTTCAGATGGTCATGCAAAAAACTTTGGCTCTCCTAAGAGGCCTGTAATATATTAATGAAAAAAAGCAGATGAATGCAAGCAGGGAGTTGTCCATGAACATAAATGGCTGAAAGGCATTTTATGGGCCATGGCAAAACGTGACCAGATCTACATTAACTCCCTGGCTGATGAAGTAGAGGATGGCTTAAAATATAGCAGTCTCCACCCTGCATACAGAGCCATAAAATGCCTGGCTGTTGGCTATAAACAGCCTTCTAATATTCCCATCATGAAACCAGATAGCTTTTTCTGCTCATCAATGGATGAGGTTCTGGACAGATAGAAAACACACTATGAAAGTTTACTGAACCACATACCTGCTAACAATTGGCCAGAGCTACATAACCTGGCAAATGGCATGGCTTCAGACCGAGGGATGAACACTGGCCCTCTGTCACTGAAGGAAGTATGAAAGGCCATCCAAAAATTATGGAATGAGCATGCTGCTGGACCTGATGGAATTCCTCCTGAACTGCTCAAAGACACCTTGGAACCAGTGAACATCAGCCTGCAGCAACTGTTCTGAAAAGCATGAGCATCAGGCAAAGTACCAGCAGAATGGAAAGATGTCATCATAGTGTTCCTGTACAAGGGCAAAGGATCTCACACCATGTGTGGCAACTACAGGCCAATCTCATTGTTATTGGTCCCTGCAAAGGTCTTAGCTCATATTCTGCTTGGCAGGATGTAGCCACTGCTTAATAGATATTGTTGTCCACATCAATCAAGTTTCAGAGTTGGGTGGTTGACAATGGACTATGGTCTTATCTTCCAGCTTCTAGCTGAGCTGTACCAAGAACTTAACTGCCCACTTCACATGACATATTTTGACATCAAAATGGCTTTTGAGTCAGTTGACAGGTCAGTGCTTTGGCTCGCACCGAAACGAATTGGCATTCCAGATGTTCTGCTAAATCTGATGCACAGTCTTCACACCAGTACTGGTATGAGAGTGCTCATTAGATCATGGCTGTAGTTGCATTTCTATACAACCTCTGGGGTGCAGCAGGGATGCATTCTTATCCTGGCACTATTCTGTCAAACTATGGCCTGGCTATTAGGACTTGCCACTCCACACATTGGAATCAAGGATAGTCAAGAAGTGTTCACTGATCAAGACTACACTGACAGTGCTGCCTGGCTTGTGGAGAAGTCAGAGAATTTCAACCTTGTCCTTCAAGGTCTCCAAGACGTTGCCTGCTCTATGGGGTTCAATGTCTCATGGTGAAGACCGAGGTCCAGAATCTTGGAGCTGGGCCAACACAACCCCTGGTGCAGGTGGGTTCGAGTACCATAGAAAGCATTGATGAGATCATCTGCCTGGGATGCAAGCAGAGTTCAAGTGGTCACAACAGATCAGACGTTCTTTGACAAATAGGTCTCATCACCTCTTGCATGAAGTCCACGTGTCACTTATGGACACAAAAATGTCTTCGTCTTGAGTTTAATAGTTATCAAACCTGTGTACTACCTGCATTGCTATATGGGTCAGAACCCTGGACCTTCTTACAAGCAGTCTTGGAGCACTTTGAGGTGATCCATATGTGCTGTCAGCACCAGACCCTTAGCATAAAGTGGTTTCACTTTGTGTGTGAAATGTCATAATCTCACAGAGACCTGGCCTTCCTTCAGTAGCTCATTATATTCCAAAGTAGCATTGCATGCTCTTCAGTCATGTCACCAAGATGGGCAAAAACACTCCAGCACACCGTGCTCTCAAATTCTCTATCGACATCTGAAGAGATGCATGCTCTCACCCCATCTGGCACCACCTGTGGGGCCACCCTAGAGATTTGTGGATTCACGGGATTGAGTGAGATCTGGGAGCTTAATTACACAATGCCTGGTGCAATGCCATCAGCCGGGATCACTCTAGCTGGTGCAATGATCCTCAGTAGACTGTGTGTGTCTGATGATGATGCTTCCTTTCCTGGTAGTATAAGAGCTTTTCAGGAGTTCATAAATTATTTGGCAATAGAAGCAGAGTTGCTTCAGTCCTCCATGCCTAAGAAGGAACATAAAACTTTAGCTGCTACAGGATAAAAATAAAGTGACCTTTATGAAAAGTGATGGCCTGTTGCATTTGACCAAACAGCTCAGATCTCAAGCAGCTTCTTTTCTTCCTGTTGCCAAGAAACCAGAATGATTCTATCAATTATGTAAACAAGACTTTAGTTAATTTTTCACCCATCCTTCTCCAGACTTCTAGCTGTGGCTAAGGACAGTTTTAAGTCTCTGAGGAGGTTTCACTGCTTCTCCTGATAAAGAGTCGAGCAAGCATGACGGTTGGAAAAGGAAAGTTTATTCCTCAGCGGCACTTTTCATGAGGAGAGCTAATTACCAAGCTTTGTTTTCCAGATACGATTTGTGAATCAGGATGCTGCCTTCATTAAACCTTTTGCATGAGTCTTATAGACAGTTATTCAAAGGCATTATTCAACAAGATCTTTCTAAGCACTCCCTTAGAGCTGCTTTAGATGCATCTGATGGAGCTGCCAGATTTGTAGCTCCAGCTGTTACTCTGACAAAACCTGCTATCTAATTTGGACTTTACATCCAAGATACAATCTACAGTTCTACACTCATCCTATAAGAGGCCTAATCTGGGGTTAGACTCTGCCATTGGCAGCCTCAGGGGAACTTGTATGTAGGAGCGGCATTACAGTGGGAGCACCCCGGAGGAACTTGGGCTGGTTCTGCTGCAACTCCTCCTGAAGGTAGGGTGACCAGATGTCCCGGTTTTATAGGGACAGTCCCGATTTTTGGATCTTTTTTCTTATATAGCTCCTATTACCCCCCACCCCCTGTCCTGATTTTTCACACTTGCTGTCTGGTCACCCTACCTGAAGGCTCCCAGGGAGCACGCACCAGGGTGGTATTCTTTGCCACTTTGTCAGAGAGTGTAACATGCTGCCCTCGCTGTACCTGGATGGCTATGTCAGAAAGGGCAAGCGAGGGGCCATGACCCTGCCCACTAGCAGCTAGTACCAACAGGGAAACTAGCCAAGCACTATGCTCCAGAACCAGACTCTGACCCTTGGACTGTAGGGCAGATATTAACATAACAAATGAAGCAGCAAAGAGTCCTGATGCATCTGACGAAGTGGGTATTCACCCACGAAAGCTCATGCTCCAAAACTTCTGTTAGTCTATAAGGTGCCACAGGACTCTTTGCTGCTTTTACAGATCCAGACTAAAACGGCTACCCCTCTGATAAATAACAAATGAAGAAGGCCAGAACTATTACAAGATCCAATGGCTGGAATTTGAATCTAGAAAAATTCAAATTCAAAATAAAGCACATTTTTTAACAGTGAGGATAATTAATTCATAATTAACCACTGCAACAACTAACCAAGGGATGTAACAGATTCTCCATCATGGGATAGGATGACCATATTTCCCTATGCTGAATATGGGACACCTGGTAAAATTACTCATATTCAAGTGAGTTCAAGAGCAATCAATCAGAACTAGGCAGTACAAAAGTTCAAATTAACATCAAGTTGACTGAGCCCCTGTTAAAAAGAAAAACTGCGTAGTTGGATTCTTTTTATTTACCTTTTTATCTTTAAGGCTTTAGGGTTCACACGGGGAGGGGTGAGACACACACACACACATACACACACAAGACAAACCCAAGAAAGAAACCAACAGGACTCCACTGGCCATCACACACAGTCCCCAGCTAAAACCCCTCCAACGCATCATCAGGGATCTACAACCCATCCTGGACAATGATCCTTCACTTTCACAGGCCTTGGGTGGCAGGCCAGTCCTCGCCCACAGACAACCTGCCAACCTGAAGCATATTCTCACCAGCAACTGCACACCACACCATAGTAACTCTAGCTCAGGAACCAACCCATGCAACAAACCTCGATGCCAACTCTGCCCACATATCTACACCAGCAACACCATCACAGGACCTAACCAGATCAGCCACACCATCACCGGTTCATTCACCTGCACGTCCACCAATGTAATATATGCCATCATATGCCAGCAATGCCCCTCTGCTATGTACATTGGCCAAACTGGACAGTCTCTAAGGAAAAGGATAAATGGACACAAATCAGACATTAGGAATGGCAATATACAAAAACCTGTAGGAGAACACTTTAACCTCCCTGGCCACACAATAGCAGATCTTAAGGTGGCCATCCTGCAGCAAAAAAACTTTAGAACCAGACTTCAAAGAGAAACTGCTGAGCTCCAGTTCATCTGCAAATTTGACACCATCAGCTCAGGATTAAACAAAGACTGTGAATGGCTAGCCAACTACAGAACCAGTTTCTCCTCCCTTGGTTTTCACACCTCAACTGCTGGAACAGGGCCTCATCCTCCCTGATTGATCTAACCTCGTTATCTCTAGCTTGCTTCTTGCTTGCTTATATATACCTGCCCCTGGAAATTTCCACTGCTTGCATCCGAAGAAGTGGGTATTCACCCACGAAAGCTCATGCTGCAAAACATCTGTTAGTCTATAAGGTGCCACAAGATTCTTTGCTGCACATACACTCCTGTACACCTCTCTCACACAGGGAGAGTGACTGACCAAGCTGACCCTCCCTGCCCAGCGCTCTCTGCCCTCCATGCCTGGCTGGGCCCCCAGAATGGACCCACCTCTCCTGGTACCTGGCACCATGTCTTCACGAGGCAACACTTGGGGGGGGGGGGACATGCAGGGTCACATGCCTCCCTTCCTAGATTTCTGCCAGGGTTCACACCAGTGGAGATCTGTGGTTGGCAGCCCATACCCCGATTGGGGTGACGGGCATGAGTGAGTGAGTCACACCAGAACATGGCCAGCAGCAGCCTTTTGGCAGTGTGTGGGACGGGAGGGAAGGGACGGGAGTTGCTTCCAGTCGCAGCGGAGGAAGAAGAGGGGGGAAGGGGTGACTTAGCCCATGTCATTGCAGAGATCATCTCTCCCACATCCCCCACCGGAAGCATCTTGTCCCTTTCTGCCTGCACAGTGTCGAAAGGCAGCTAACACCTCTAGGCTGCTGCTGGCCACTGACATAACCCAGCTGCCTCCAGCCCCCTGGCTACAGCACAGGCAGGAAGGGGTTAAGCCCTAAGGCTGCATTGTGCACCAGGGCCCAGGGAACCTGACTGCAGGGGCTTCAGTGAACTGGCCAGAGAGGTGGCTCAGCAGGAGACGGTGCCTAGGGGACGGAGCAGCCCCGCACTCCCTGGAGGCAGGACCCAGGGCTGGGGTGGGGAAGCAGGTGAAGAGGCTGCTAAGCCCCTGACCGGGGGCAGCTGTGGAGCCTGCAAGGCCGGGGCAAGAACAGGCTGGAAATTGCTTCCCTCCCGCCACTCCAGAGCTTAGCCGAGGGGCGAAGGGGCTTCCCTGTGCCAGTGCTGTGCGGGGCTTTGGCACATGCAGGCTCGGCTCCTCCTGGCCAGCGCCCTGGGCTGGAGGGTCTTGGGCTTTCCCGGGGCACTAGCCCAGCCAGAGGCAGTGGGGAGGAAGACACCTGCTGGCCAGGCTGCTGGTGAGCTGAGTGCTCTGCCCAGAGGCTGGTTCTCTGCACAGCGCTGGGAGTGGGATGTGCCCCACTGGGGGGAGATATGGAGGAGCAGTGGGGTTGGGGGATGAAGGGCCAAAGCAGGGAGAGGACAGTGAGAGGGGGAGCATGTAAAGGGCCGATGGGTGGGCAGAAGAGGTGACACGTAACCGGCTGCCACCTGGCACCTGCCAGCACTCACCAGCCACCGCAGCTTGCAGTGTGCAGCCAGTGCCTGCTGGAAACAGGGAGGGGGGGGCCCTGCTGGCCGAGAGCTAGCATGCAGCAGGGGCTGCACAGATGGGCTGGCAGGGGGAGTGGCCAGCCCTGCTGCATGCTAGCTCTCGGCCTGCAGGGCCCACCCCCCATCCTGTTTCCAGCCACCAGCCTTGCACCCCCACCCCCATCATTGGCCACTGGACCACCACCCCCACGCACCCATGGTGGTTGGGTGGCTGGTGAGCAGGGATCCGGCCAGCAGCAGAGGGAGACAGAAAATGCGGGACAATTTGTCCATTTTAAAGAAAAAGTCAGGACACCTGCAGGAGGGCTTAAATATGGGACTGTCCCTTTAAAAACAGGATATCTGGTCACCCGATCACTGGATGTCTCTCTAAACGATATCTTCCAACTCTACCACAACTTACTGGACTTGATACAAGAATTAGTGAGCGAAGTTCCATGGCCTGTGTTATGCAGGTCACGTTACAGGATCACAGTGGTCTGTTCTGATCTTAAATTCTACAAATCACTGCTCCGTCTCGTGGGTTTCCTCAGCCTCAAGCTCAACACAGGAAGTAAAGGCTGTAATATAGATACCACAGACCTTGGAACGCATCCTATCCAAGCACTAAGCCATTATGGGCCAGGAAATAATCCAAAAACATGGTGCCAGATCACTCTGGGGGAGCAGCAGCCGCTTAAGGCATTTGTCTCTAACTGAATGGGACTGGAATATCGGCTGGGAACAAGGCCTCAGAGAATGACCTTGACCCAGACATATGAGACTTGGAACTTTGCTCCTTTACTTCCATTGTGAGCCTTTCTCACAGTTGAAATTTGGATTCACAATTAATAAGTCCAACTTAATAAAGACTTCTAGTGTCTTAGAAATTTCACCCCCCCAATAAACAAAATTAAAAATAACCTCAAATTACTAACTACAGCATGCATTTGCTAATTATTTTATGCTCCACTCTGAGGGCAGAACTGTCATTCCGAAATAACTACATCTGTCTGTTCTACTTACTTTCTCCAGTGCACCAAGATTGTTTCTACACAGTATGTGTGTGCAAGGTTCCCTCTATGCAAAGCACCAAGGTGTCTGATGGGTCACGGAGCTGTGGATTTGGTGGAAATGTAGACCTTTTCTTCATGTAGCCTTATGTAGCAGCTGTTTGTCGTACCAGTTGAAAGTGCATGTTGCTCGTATATTTTGTGCAACTGGCAGATAACAGAAATAAATCTAGGTGTTGTGTATGTTAACATAACTGAGAGCTGAGAACATGAAAACTGATGTGGTGTTGGAAGCAGAGTGACCTGGATGAATCTGTTAAGCTGTGGAAATTGCTCTATTGTTGTTCTGCTGAGTCAGTATTAGTGAAAGGTCAGAGAAATATGCCCTGTTCAAACACCAGAGAGACTAAATCTAGTTCCTCTAAAGAAATTTTTACATTAATTATGTTTGCACCTCCTTATTGGTGGATAAGAGAGTGCAGGTGTCTCAGTGACAAGCACTAGAAACGTGTACTTTCCATATAAGAAATGATATGGGTTATTTACTACATTACTATGAATTAACACATTTGCATTGCCATGTATTACTGCATAGCTGCTATGCTTTTCAAGGGAGTCATTGTATAATTCTCACTTTTGTGGTAAATTCTGTACGTACCTTCTATTGCCACTCTCGCTATAGACCAGTGGTTCCCAAACTGTGTGGCATGTCCCCCTATAGAGGGGCACAGAGGAACATTTGAGGGGTGCACGGTGGGGCCCAGGCAAGCCCCCATGGATGGCGGGGAGAGAGTGCCACCCAGCCCTGCTTTGCTCCCAGTGCAGCTCTGGCCCCAGCTGCAGCCCTGCTCTGCCCTCTGCCCAGTTCCAGCCACAGCCACAGCTCCACTCCACCCCGCCCAGCTCTGCCCTCACTCCCCCTCTGCTCCCAGGCCAGCTCAGCCTCTAGCCCCAACTCCTCTGCTTAGCAAACTGTGCAGTAATGGGGGTGTGTGCGGACACATTCCATTACTGGTAAGGGGGGGCACAACAGGAAAAGTTTGGGCACCATTGCTATAGACTCGTCAAATAGTACATGAAGGAAACTGCTTTGCAGCACTTGATAAACTTTGCCACCATCAGTAGCAGGCCTGCTGACTGCAAACTGCAAACTTTTATCAATCTCTAGGCCAGAATGGTGGGATGAGATTTAATACTAGGTACATAGCAAACAACAAAAGTAGGAATCGGTAAAATCTCTTCTTCTGGAACATTTTTGAAAAACAATACAAATGCAAATCACTAAGGAATTCTAAGCATGTGGACAGGGCTTCATAATATTTTACACAAACTGATATTAATTAGACAAAATGTGCAAACAATGCAGTTAAATTTATGCATCAGACTTACCTATATTCTGCAAAGTTATACAAAAACTATAATAAATAACAATTTCACAACTCACACAAACTCTTTCCTTGCAGTGAGACTATAGATGTGCATTGTGGCCAAAATTTTCAAAAGTGACTAGATATATTGGTGCCCTTATTTTTGGGTGCCCAACTTGGGGTATCTTAGAGAAACTTGGTTTTCAGAAAGGTCTCAAACCTCTTTAAGATGTCTTAAGTTGGGCACCCAAAATCACTAGTCTCTTATGAAAATTATGGCTCGCAATTTTAAATGCATAATTCTTGGATGCAACTACTACCCCCATCAGTATAAAATAGATGTGCTTATTTTTGTTTATGAATTTTGACACATAATCAAAGCCTGCTCTCCAATATACAAAAATCTATTTTATCACAATTAACCTTCATTAGATTTTATGACATTTCCCATCTATCTAATCCATTATGAATGTTGCCTTTAAGAAGTCCAAGGACTCACTTATTAATTAGAACCAATAATAATAGTTGCTGCCAGTAATGGAATCTTTGTAATTCACATGTTTATAAGGAGGAGGAATAGCTCAGTGGTTTGAGCATTGGTCTCCTAAACCCAGCTGTGTGAGTTCAATCCTTTAGGGGCCCCTTTAGGGAACTTGGCTAAAAATCTGTTTGGGGATTGGTCCTGCCTCAAGCAGCAGGTTGGACTAGCTGACCTCCTGAGGTCCCTTCCAACCCTAATGTTTAAAAAAAAAAAAAAGTTATCCCTCATCCAGGGCCTAATTGTCAAACTTGGGTGCTTACTGATGAGTACCTAAATTAGCTCTTAGGTCACTAAAACAGGCATGCAGGGTCCTATGCTCAGGCATCTTCTTTTGAGAATTGGACTTCCTACAATTTTAAAATGCAATGCAGATGGAAGGCTATTGAAACCATCCAATGACAGCCCCTCAGTATTTGACGCACTTGCAGGGGATGCTGTTTAGAAGCAGTGAGAAAAGGGTTGATGTATCTGGGGTACTGTCCCTCCAACAAATTACTGCTTGTTTAGCCAGTATTAACGCCTCTGCACATCTGCAACCTCTCCTTCTTTGTGTGTGTGTGTGTGTGATTTGTTCTCACTGCTGGTGGGGTTCACAGCAACCCATGGAGTTGTGCTGCCATGTCGAAGGGGATGGCCCCTGGTGACAGGGATGGAGTGAAGGGGGATTTGCAATAGGTTTCCTGGACACCTAAACCCAGCTCTGAAAGCAGTGCTCATATATTCTTTGATGTGCTCAAGTTTGTACTTGAGGATATCTCAAGAAGTAAATCAGCGGATGTTAGGGATAACTCTTTGGAAAAGAGCATATCAAAACTTTGTTTAATTTGTTTCCACAGTTGTTTCTGCCCCTCATCTGCTGTTTAGGGGACAGAACCCTCTGACAGTTCTTGGTGGGAGCAAGTCCCATGCCCTGATAAAAACATTCAGAGAAAACGCCTCGTGGAATTCTGAGCTACACGGTTCTCTTTCCACAGGTATCCACACTTGTGCAGTCAGGACAACATTCAGGCTGTTTGTTTCCAAGTGGCTTAGTTTATCAGACATTTGATTCCACCACAAGTTTCCAGATTCAGATATGGAGGTCATCAAATTGTGTGTTTCCAGAATGGAGCTTGGTGGTATAAAATGCCTCTGGTATTTAAGTTAGCTCAGATAGCTTTATAAACCCATCAGATACTAGTAGTGTAGTGAGAGTGTCTGTAGCCAATTGTAGCAGCCACTGTGTGCTTCAGTGCAGCTAATACACAGCACTGAACTTCAGAAGTAGCGTTATTGAGAGGAAATCTTGGCCAACATGCCAGGGTTTTCTCTCTGTCTTCAACCTGGACAGTCACTAGAAACAGGAAGCAGGGAACTCAACGTAACATTTCACCCAAAGGATGTGATCTCCAAACTGAAATCCCACTCCCCCAAGTGATGCAGTAGGTAGCAGTATGAAGTTTGGGAGCTTCTGGCCCAGAGGTAAGCATGCCACCCACAAAGCCATGCTAAGGGAGAGACAAAGACTTTGCTCTTCTGGTAAGTCATTTCCCACTTTAGTAACAGATTCCACTTTCAGATTATGTTCCCTCCAGTGAGTTAGTTTTACAACAGCTGTGGAAACAAATTAAACAAAGTTTTCATATACTCTTTTCCAAAGATTTATCCCTAGCATACTTTGATTTACTTCTTGAGATATCCTCAAGTACAAACTAGATGGAAGCAATATTGTCTTCCCCTTATAGATAAGCTGAATTTGAGCACCTCAGAGAATATATGAGCACTGCTTTCAGAGCTGGGTTTAGGTGTCCAGGAAGCCTATTGCAAAACCCCCTAATGTGCTGCAGAGTGAAGATAGCTTTATGTCTTAATTTCAACACAACTGTTTTCTCACATTTTGTGGACTTCCTGATGGTGGCTCCCTCTGCATTTCAGGATCAAGACTAAGGTGACAAAACCCACTGCTTCTTCTTCTTGGCTAGCACTGAGAAAGAAAGTTTGACGCTAAGGTGGTACGCTTCCCTCCCGCATCATCCATCCTTTTTTTCCTCTTGTGAAATCTAAAAACATATCTGCCAGCTTTTTCATTCCAGTACCAGAAGGGGAACATTCTTGCATTTTTTAATACAATAGCATCATATAAGTTAGAGATGGAATAATACTATTATAGCACCTTTTTCTCTCCCAGACAGTCAAGGATCATTCCCTACAGTACAGGCTATTTAAGTTTCCGTTAAGAATTTTGATTTGAAACATAAACCTGGTACAGTACAGGTACATCCATGTTCCATAGGAACAGGTAAATGGTCTTTTCGTCTTAAATATTTTTCAGAGCACCATTTCCCCCTGAAAGCACTGCGGTAATGAAGTTGATCACGAGAGGTGCAATCATGACAGCAATTATCATTAATAGGAATATAAAAAGGAAATATATTTAAAGATACATCCCATGAGAACATGCCCCTAAAAATCAGACTGCTGGGTAGCTAGAAAATCCTAAATCAACCATTTGTGTACAGCTGTATGTACACCAGTGCTGTGTGCTTACCCAGGTATAGCAATAAATTGCTAGCTTAATTTATTGACAGGGTGATAAAATGCTATTGGTTTTCCTAGGTTTCTTTTCCCTCCTCCCATTGGGTTATGTTGACAGACTGAATGCTGATTAACAGAGTAGAGAGGGACACCATGTGGTACCATAACAAAGAAAGGGCTATATTTTTGGCCTACCTTTCCTGGCAGCAGCCACATGTAGCAAATGCAACACATTATTATTATGCTGTGCTCACAGAGGCTAGGTAGATCATCCCACTTTCCATTGTCATTAGAGATGTCACTACAGCTCTCACACAATGGAAGTATGGTCTTGTGGTGGGGGACCAACACTGGGAATTCTCTTCCACAGACTCCCTGGGTATTTATTTATGTAGTGTTTGCATATTCATTGAGCCAAGCAATCATAGGTGCTGGAACTAAGGGTGCTGGGGGTACTGCTGCACCCCCTGGCTTGAAGTGGATTCCATTATATACAAGGTTTACAGTTTGGTTCAATTACTCTCAGCACTCTCACTATAAAAATTATTCCGGCACCCCTGAAAGCAATAGCATTCTTAATGGCTATTTCGGAGCCCACCCCTGAATTTGGTTAGTGGGCACCCCTCGACAATGTGTATCATAGTTTGATCTGTGCTGCAGTTTGGATTGTCTTGAAGACCTCAACAGAGCTGTTTGACTGCACAGAGGCCTTGCCCAGTCTGGAATCGGTTAAGAAGGGCCCACTGACAACGTGGCAGGTCGAAACTGGGCAAATGAGCAGTAGGGTCTGTGACAAGGAACTGACTGGTGATTGACATTAAGTACCAGTCTTTCCACTACAAGGACTCTGCTGTCACATTCTGGTGTGGCAACCTCGACCACTGTGGATGTCGTGATGAAAGACGTGTAGCTGGTGGACTAAAAAGTCATTGAACGGGGGCCAATTTGGGTTGGCGCATCTCTTCTCAAGCAGTTTGCCAGCTGCAATCTCCCTCCTGATGTAAGGGGGAGCAATGTGGTTCAGAACTGAAAGCCATGAAAGATGAGTCGGTCGGAGAATTCATGTGATGATGACCATTGTTGAACTGAGTTGCACATCAGCAAGGTTGGTTTGTGCCAACTGATTACATAGTAGCACACAGTCAGGGGCGGCTCCAGGCACCAGCACACCAAGCGCGTGCTTGGGGCGGCAAGCCATTGGGGGCGCTCTGCCGGTCACCGCAAGGGCGGCAGGCAGGCTGCCTTCGGCGGCTTGCCTGCAGAGGGTCAGCTGGCAAGCCGCCGAAGGCAGCCTGCCTGCCGTGCTTGGGGCAGCAAAATGCCTAGAGCCGCCCCTGTGCACAGTACTCTGCAGTTGAGTATGATATGGCAAGGGCTGAAGTCCTTTAGGGTTGGAGCATCCACTTCCCATGAAGAACGTGCCAGTTTGCTGAGAAGGTTGTTGCGTGTCTTGACCTTCGTTGCTATCTTGCTCAGGTGGCTTTTGTATGTCAATGTTCAGTTGAGGGTCAGACCTAAGTAAACTGGGTAGGCTTCAGCCTGTGGCTGAAAATCTGGTGCATGTCAAAAGTCATCAGCCTCCCAAAACCTAGTAAAGACCCAAACCAGGCATCAAGCTACCACCCGATATCACTGTTTTCTGTGTGTCTCAAGGTTTCAGAATGCCTAATTTTACAGTGAACAGCACTAGAGGTGGAGTACATCTTGAATGTTGAGCAAGTAGGCTTTTGACAAGGTTGAAGCACATGTGACCAAGTACTTGTGCTAATCACCTATTTATCAAAAATGGTTTTCAGAGAAACTTGAAAACAGGTGCTATTTTCCTTGACCTCACTGCAGCGTATGATATGGTGTGGCACCTGAGTCTACTTGTTAAAATATCAAGAGTCCTCCCACCATGGCTTACTGATGCCATCGAACTGCTACTCCGAGACAGACGGTTGAAGGTGCATGTGTGTGAAAAAACAAGTGCTTGGAAAAAACAGATGAACAGGTTACTCCCAGGGTCTGTTCTAGGCCCAACCTTGTTCAATCTGTACAGAAATAACCTGCCACCAGCCCAGTCATGGAATTTCATCTACACAGACGACATCTGCTGTGGGCTACAGGCTCTGACTTTTTCTGATCTGGAGAAGACCCTGAGTGACGATGCTGCAGAGCTAGCCAACTACTGCAAGTTGTTCCACCAGCAAGATAGTCTCTAGCATATTCCACCTCTACCATGCCAATGCCAAGAGGAAACTAATCATCATAATGAATGGCCAGAGTCTGAAGCATGAAGCATACTCTCTGGGTGATCTGGGGCAAGTCAGTTAGCCCTCTCTATAGCTCTGATTCAGTAAACCACTTAAGCTTGTGCTTATCTTTATTAAATCAGTAGGATTAGTTACATGCTTAAAGTTAAGAGCATGCTTTGCTGGACTGTGGCCAGTCTCTCCTTCTTTTTCCACTTTATAAATAAGGGATAATCTCTCTCGACCACAGGGATGTAATGTGACAATTTAGGTATGTAAAGTGCTTTGAGATCCTTGGTACTACAGAAATGAATAGAATTGTAACAGGATTACTGTGCTGTCTGCGTCATCTCTGTGGTGCAGAGGGAAAGGACACTGCTCTGAGGAAGTGGAGAGTGGGGGTGCACTTCCTGCCTGGAGGAAAAGCAAAAGTGTTTTTAGGAGTCAGCAGCACGAGCAGGAGGAGGGGAGCTGCCTCACTACCCTCTTGCGGAAATAAATACATGTTCTGTTTTCTGAGTTCATGCCTGTGTCTTCATTACAGGGACTCTACCTGCTTGGGCTAACCAGGAGTGAATGTAAGGCGGTACGGGCCAGTATGGCATACCAGTAAAAAGTAGCTGCCAGTACCGGCCCGTACCGCTGACTTTAAAGCGCTGTCCCTTTTGTCGCTGTCCCAGCAGGGCGGCCAATGGGGGGCGCAAAAGGGGCAGCGACGTCGAAGCGCTGCTGTGGCAGGGCTTTGAGCAGGGTCCTTAGAACGCTGCCGCGGCAATGCTTTAATGTCGTTGCCCCTTTGCCTCCACCCCCAGCGGCCAACATGGGGAAAGGGGAGCAAAAGAAATAGCTGTTCCAGGGCCACGATTTAAATCGCCCCTGGAGCCCTGGGCGGTGCAGGCTGGGCAGAGCAGATGGGCTGGATGTGGGACACTGACCCCAGCCCTGCCCCTTCCACCCGAGGCCCCGCCCTTTCCGGGGGGGGGGGGGCAGAGCTGGCTCAATTTTACTTTCACCCCTGGGGCTAACCCACAAAGAAGAAAATTGCGATGTCACAAGACAGTGTTAGTTATTCCCACACTTTTCTGTAATCCACCCCCAGCATTAGAAATATCTGACGCTAAGGCTCCCTGGCTTCTCTTGGGATGGTTTCACAAAATAATCTTCCTTACTTCTGTAGAGTACTATTTTTACTGCCCTATTTTCCCTTTGCTTTTAAAATGCTCTGTTGACATTAATTAAGGCTTCCCTAGCCTTGTTAGCTCAGTGATCTGTTTTGTTAGGGAATAAAACGGTGACCTTGCTCACCAGGTGGGATTTTTCAAGCTCTTTTAGTTCTAATCATTAGTGCCTTAAGGAAGAGAGCAGTAGCTTTCAAACTGGATAACTGAGAAGAGCTGTAAAAATGTCATGTAGATGGCTGTCAAATTTCTAGTTGTTATAACCTCAATAATTTAGAAGGTAGACATAGTTCTGGTAAGTTATTCTATCATCACACAATGTGTATTGTTAATTCCATGCACTTTACCAATGTGTATGTTGTGGTGAAGTTGTACTTTCATTTAATGATAAAATATAACTATGAAACCCAGAGCGTGTACAATCATAGAATAATAGAATATCAGGGTTGGAAGGGACAAGTAGTTCAACTGTGAGGAGTTGAACTGAGCGTACTCAGCACAACTAACTGCTTTTCACTGCTTCTAGTGTCCAAAAAGAAAAGAAACACGGAGCTAAGTGGCACACTGGGCTAGTGCATTGACCTGTCACCTCTGGTGATCTGGTTTCAAATGATAGCTTAGGGCACATGAAAATGAGTTTGGTGGTTTCATTCAACCCCCCGCTTGTGCACACCACAAAACCATGACACAGTTTAATATAAGTGTCTGTCTCTGCTCAAGATAAACCCAGGATGGGAACAGCGAAGGTGTTGCAGATCATTAATGGGAAGCACTGGAGGAACTGTGTAGGGAAGCTTGCCTGTTTCAGGGTAGTGCTATTAGTCTCAGCATCATGAGCATTATCTTCACTCAAGTTTTATAAAAGTTATTTTTTAAAAAAAGGACAATATAATCTCTTTGGGTGAGAATGATCTTTTGGACATATTACTGTGAAAGTACAATATGTTTGATTTCTACACATCAACCATTATATAAAGTAACACAAAAGTTACGCATTTTAGGGTAGAAGACTACCACACTAACATGGCTTGAATTCTACAGTGGCCAATCTGGAGGGTTATTTTCATGGGACAACCACAGAAGAGTGCACAGGATTATTGACACTTGGCCAGATTTTTCAAGTTACTAGGATGCCTAGTAGGATTTTCACAAACATCTAAGCGCCTAACATCTATTGAAATAAATGAGGTTGAAGTGCCTTGGTGGCTTTTGAAAATCCCACTAGGCACCTAGATACCTTTAAAAATCTGGCCCATTGCTCCTAACTCATGTGCATACCAAATTTATACTCTCTTATGATGTGTTTCTACAAAACCTAGCCCAATGGGCTGAGGTCCTGATTGGAGCTTCTGGACACTATTGTAACAAATCATTTTTACAGTGCTCGCAGCTATGTTATGATCATTTGCCAAGGACTATTTTAAAAAGGGGGTATCTAAAAATACAAATCCAACATTAGGAATATAAATATAAAATGAAATGCTTACAAGTTACTGAAACATGCTGCCTAACATCAGAAACACAAGACAATAGCAGAAAGCCATGCAACATATTTTGGCAAGAAGCACACAAACATTTTACAGCTCGCCCAGTGGGTGCCATGCTTACACTTACATTAGTCAGTTTCATACTACCTTAGTTTGTTTTAAGCATTTCCATCATCTGTGAGGGAGGGAGGGAAAAATAGAGTGGTTAAGGTAAAATAAAATGAAATCTTACACATTGTTTAGCTGGTAAATGATCTAATTATTTTATTTAGTGCTAACAGTGTGGAGGGGATGAAGGAAATTATCTAGTGATGTGCTTACATGTCTATTTTGCTAACCATAGAAATAGAGCTTTTTTAAAATCAAGTGGTGAGGATGATTCAGTGATGTACCAAGGAACCAGATGAAAAACTAAAATTTACAGAGGAAAACATGATGAAGACTTAAAAAAAA
The DNA here is from genome assembly GCF_016161935.1 of Mauremys reevesii. Taxonomy (NCBI): domain Eukaryota; kingdom Metazoa; phylum Chordata; order Testudines; family Geoemydidae; genus Mauremys; species Mauremys reevesii. The sequence continues at coordinate 334,539,138 of NC_052623.1, forward strand.
TCAAAATAAACAGTCTTGAGCAATACTGCATCTTGTTTCACTGTGACAGAAGTAAGATTCTTTGGAACATCTTTCCAGCAGTGAGCAATTTTAAATGTTGAGTCTGCCTGAGTGGTTTAAAAAATATTTGAAGAAAAATGTAACAGTAAAAAACCCAAACGAAACCAAAACAAAAAACACCTTACCACAAGCCAGAGTAATTAGTTGGATCAATGATAAAACCACACCTGAGATACGTTCCTAAGTATACACTGATCTATGTAAATCTTTCATGCTTTTGAATGACATGCTACAGCATTAAATTAAAAAGACATATTTTGGTCTTGCAGGTACACTGCTCATTGCTGTTAGCTGTATTTTCAAAACAACATGTACCATTTTAAAGAACCCAAGACTGCCAAATCCTTACTTATGCAAGTAGTCAGAGTGCATTAGGTTTTAATTGTATAAATCTTTTGTGTTATTAATTATGCACACATGGAGGTCCTGTGATTGTGAGGTTTTAAGCTCCCTCAACTCTCATGAAGGTCAGTGGGACCTGAGGATACGCAACATCTCAAAGTATCAAGTCCTCAGTTTCCCTATTTTGTGCATATGATGGAGACACTAAAAGTTACCCACAAGCACACAATTTTCATGAGGAAAAATGTGAATGCAGATGTTTATTCAACATAATTAAACAATTAACCTCTGTAATAAGGATGGAAGAGAAAGAAGTTTTCACACAGGAATTTCAAACTGAGTAGATGTCATGAATAGTTAGTAAAGGGTTAAAAATAGTACCTGGTAGGCACCTGACCTGAGGACCAATCAGGGAAGAGAATTTGAAATTTCTAGGAGGGAACTTTTTCCCTCTGATCCTGTGTGGTTTTTTTTTTTAGCCGTCTGGAGTTACAAGAGTCCAGATGTTTTAATCAAGTCTACAAGTTTCTACCTTCTGAACTAATTTCTTCTAGTCAAGATAGTGAGTATTAGAAAGATACTTTGTGTCATTATCTAATAATCCTATGTTTGCAATTCTGTGTGTTTGTTATTGATTATTCTTAATTCTGCCTGTACTGGTTGTACTGAGAAGAGAGAAAATTCTCTCCAGAACTTAGCAAGGTTATACCCTATGAGTGTCCAGCTTGGACTCATAGAGATTCTGTATTTTCTTGTTTTTCTTTTAATAAATTCTTTCTATAAAGATTTGATTAAATCCCTTCTACTGTGAATATAGGGGAAGGGGCTAAGACATTCTCTCTCAGTGATTCACAGAGTTGAATCGGTGTGTATCTCTCCACAGTGGCTAGGAGAGAGGGAGGGGGGAAGTGGGCTGCTTCCCTGTGTGTAGAGATTCAAGGAGTTTGAATCAAGGTATCTCTCTCTCCGGAGCAGGCTGGAGAGAGAAAAGAGAGGGGAGGGGGAAGGTTCCTCCTCTGTGAGTTGATCTGTGTTCCCAGGGAGACAGGGGGAAAACAGGGGTGTCCCGGCCCACGTAATTGACCGAGGTGGTGGCAGCAAAGGGGAGACCTACCCTAGGATTTTGGGGTGGGGGGAAGACATGCGGGTCCTCACTTTGAAACCCCCCAGTTTCAAGTGAGGGTAGACTCTGACAGTAAACCAGTGGCCTTAATTTGTAGTATTCAAGAAGAAACCTAGAAGAAAAAGTTGGAATAGATACTGTTTGACGGACTAGACCAAGACAATTATTTCTTAACCAAGAATATAGACCAAGTACCAGTATCACATTGACAAACTATGCTTTGTTTCCAAAAGGACTGAAGAGTCAATTTGATGTATCAGTTACCGTTTCAAACAAGTCAAAGATACACCAGAAAACATCTAAATGCATTGATTGAATGATAGATATGCTTCTAGTAAAAATAATATATTAACCTTCCATAGTGTACTTAGATTTCCAGAAAGCCTTTGACAAGGTCCCTCACCAAAGGCTCTTACGTAAATTAAGCTGTCATGGGATAAAAGGAAAGGTCCTTTCATGGATTGAGAACTGGTTAAAGGACAGGGAACAAAGGGTAGGAATTAATGGTAAATTCTCAGAATGGAGAGGGGTAACTAGTGGTGTTCCCCAAGGGTCAGTCCTAGGACCAATCCTATTCAATTTATTCATAAATGATCTGGAGAAAGGGGTAAACAGTGAGGTGGCAAAGTTTGCAGATGATACTAAACTACTCAAGATAGTTAAGACCAAAGCAGATTGTGAAGAACTTCAAAAAGATCTCACAAAACTAAGTGATTGGGCAACAAAATAGCAAATGAAATTTAATGTGGATAAATGTAAAGTAATGCAAATTGGAAAAAATAACCCCAACTATACATACAACATGATGGGGGCTAATTTAGCTACAACGAGTCAGGAAAAAGATCTTGGAGTTATCGTGGATAGTTCTCTGAAGATGTCACGCAGTGTGCAGAGGCGGTCAAAAAAGCAAACAGGATGTTAGGAATCATTAAAAGGGGATAGAGAATAAGACTGAGAATATATTATTGCCCTTATATAAATCCATGGTACGCCCACATCTCGAATACTGTGTACAGATGTGGTCTCCTCACCTCAAAAAAGATATTCTAGCACTAGAAAAGGTTCAGAAAAGAGCAACTAAAATGATTAGGGGTTTAGAGAGGGTCCCATATGAGGAAAGATTAAAGAGGCTAGGACTCTTCAGTTTGGAAAAGAGGAGACTAAGGGGGGACATGATAGAGGTATATAAAATCATGAGTGATGTTGAGAAAGTGGATAAGGAAAAGTTATTTACTTATTCCCATAATACAAGAACTAGGGGTCACCAAATGAAATTAATAGGCAGCAGGTTTAAAACAAATAAAAGGAAGTTCTTCTTCACGCAGCGCACAGTCAACTTGTGGAACTCCTTACCTGAGGAGGTTGTGAAGGCTAGGACTATAACAATGTTTAAAAGGGGACTGGATAAATTCATGGTGGCTAAGTCCATAAATGGCTATTAGCCAGGATGGGTAAGAATGGTGTCCCTAGCCTCTGTTCGTCAGAGGATGGAGATGGATGGCAGGAGAGAGATCACTTGATCATTGCCTGTTAGGTTCACTCCCTCAGGGGCACCTGGCATTGGCCACTGTCGGTAGACAGATACTGGGCTAGATGGACCTTTGGTCTGACCCGGTACGGCCTTTCTTATGTTCTTATGTTCCTAAAGATTAATAGCAGATGGTAAGAAATGCATTAATTTGGGTTTTTTTTTAGGACATAGCTGGATTTCTATTTTCTTGGAAGCTTTGACTCTGCTTATATTGCTACTGGTGTAACCTCCGTAAAATGATTTATTGGCTTGCCTCCTATATGCACATTATTTAGGCAATGAAACATAAAACACTCTGTGATGCTGTTGATTAGTGCATACATTGGTTGTGTAGTGAGATACAAGGCAAAGCAGCTGTCTTGATTAAGAGGCTGAAAAAAAATGGAAATATAATACTGTACTGAATAAATGATAATAACCAGCATTTCATGTTTCTTCTTCAATATTTATTTCTCTGCTTCTGCATTGTAAGACTGGAGTTTAGAATTTTACACCTATTTAATACTAGTTAGTCCCTTGACTCTCTTTTTGAATTCATTCGTGTTTAATGGGATTTATGCTGATTCTGTTCTGATTAAGCAGCAGTCATTACAACTCACTCTCATTGCACTAAAGTAGTATACTTGAGAGACAACCCAATAAATTCCTATCCTATTCAAGTACACTCTGACAAAGGCTCCAATCCTTTAAATGCACTCATGCATATGGGTACTCCCACACTGAGCAGAACGGGGCTCCTCATAAGTTTAAAAGTTATTTTCATGCATAAAGTGTTTGCAGGATTGGGGCCTAGGGCTGAACCCTGTTCACTAGACTGACCCAACTACTCATGTGGGTAAAGTGAGCAGGATCTGGCCCTAAGTGACATCTTCTGTGTGATATGTTGAACACTAAAGCAGATACTTTGGGCCAAATGTTGCTCTCAGGGTGTAGGGGAGAGGGTGTTTCCCAGTACAAGTAGACAGACACATGCTAGCTTTGCTCAAGCTAATATGCTAAAATTAGCAGTGTGGCCAAGTGGGTTGGGTGGCGGCTAGGGTTAGCCACCCAAGTCCACACCTGCCTAAGTCCCTGGGTTTGTGCTTGGGTGGCTAGCCTGGGTCGCTGCTGCAGCCACATTGCTATTTTTAGCTCACTAGCTTGAGCCGAGCTAGCATGTGTCTGTGTACCTGTGTGGACAGCACTCTCCCAGCTGCCATGTCACCAGGATAGATCTGGAATAATTCTGCTGAAGTCAGTGGAGTTAGTGAATATTGATACTGGAGTAACCGATATCAGCATTTGGCCCTTTGTGTTTATATATATGAGCTGGATGAAACTGTGTTCTGGTTGAATTAAAATCTCCTTCAAACTGATCTGTAAACAAGCCCTTCATTTAAGATAGTTGTAAGAGACAGTTAAGGGACCACCCCTAAAACAAAGCCTAATAAGTCTGCCCAAGAACTAGCATCATGAGGGTGGTGGTGGGGTTCCACTAAGTATTGCAATCAGGAGCGGTGTGTGTGCGTGAGGGAAGGGAGAACACCGAGAAACTGAGAACAGACAGGAACACAGAGAGAGGCAGAGAAAGCAATACAGCCAAGCAGAGCCCGTGAGCTCAGTGTGACTCTGAAAAAAGCTAGAAAAGAGCTTTTGGATCTGGTGTTAACTCAAGAGGCTCAGTAAAAAGCAACAAAAAGTCCTGTGGCACCTTATAGACTAACAGACGTATTGGAGCATGAGCTCTCGTGGGTGAATACCCACTTCGTCAGACGCAAAGAGGCTCAGGGGCTGGAAGCTAAGAAACTGCTCCTTTTCTTCTTGGTTCCTCCTGCATTTGGAAAAGCAGGACTTTGTACATTCCCTGTCAATAAACAAAGTTGCATCAAAGAAAATACCAGCCTTCCAATTTCTGCTCCAAAATGGAACATCCCCCAGACCCTGAAATGTGACTAGCTGCTCAGGTCAAAAAGAGGCAATAGAACGAAACAAAAATTTAGTCTAGTTTTGGAGTGATCATTGATTTGAAGGACCCCTTTGCTTAGGACCACAGGGGAAATTAATTACATTTATTAGAAGCTCTTGTCTCTAAAATAAGATATAGAGGGTCTAACTCTGTTCTGTGCTAAATTAGTGTAAATCTGTTCGTTGTTGTTTTTAAGCAACAACAAAACATCCATTAGTGACGCCAATAAAATGCTCCACCATGTATATCAGAGTAATAATACCCTTCTAGAAGTACTGATGGCACCCTGCCTATGGGAACTTGCAGGATTTAATACTACAATAAAATATGCCCTGTTGTCTTCTTAATTAATACACTAAGTCTCCACTGATTAAGCATGGAGGTTATTTATAATAACCACAGCATAACCAAAAGGAAAATAATTGATTCAGTTGCTAAATTCCCAGGATCATGTGTGATTCATTTGCACTTAACCCATCATATCACTCTAATTTATCTATGATTTACAAAATTAAAGGAAGAGGGGATTTGGATAAACATTTTTATTATAAGCACTATTATTAATCTTAAGAAATAGTTCCATCTGTAAGGGGACAGTGGAGAGTTAATGGAAATACGGCAATTGACACTTCTGCAAAGTGCAAATGCTCCTACAAGACATATGAAATGGTGCCAGATCACTAACTGAAAAAAATCTTTGCTATGTTTAGAATGAGATGCAGTTGCTTAAAATTATACATCACTGCACAGCCCCTGTAAATTAATCTAGTCCTTGCATCCTCTCTTACATATTGTACCAATTAATAGATGCATATATTTAGATGAAGAGGCTGAGAGTTCTGCGTCAGTAGATGATGATGATAACTCAGCAGTACATCATCTGAATCTTTGGAAACTTCTGTAGAGGCTAGATCTGTCAGATGAACGTTTATAGAACAAAATTTTAAGGGGCTATTTTTGTAATATCCAGAGAGTTTCAACAGTACATCAGACTATACAATTTATCTATTTTAGAGTAGAGCTGTTAGCACATTTCTCTTGAACAATACCCTCTTTAGTATTTTTCAGACATGAACATCGCCTAAAATGAAGCCTGCCTTTGAAATGTTTTTGAAGATTTTCAACAGCAGGTCATCAGAGACACTTTCATCTTGTCCTTCAAACTACCAGTGAATGAATGACCCACAGATTCTCAAATGAGTAGCAGTTATGGTGAAAGGCTACTTTGACATCAGTGATGTACTTCAGCAATATATAAATATTATTCTGCTGTGTTAGGGATTGATCTTGTGAGGCGCTGGATGCCTCCAGCAAGGTGCTGGGCATTTTCAACTTCCAATTCCAACGGAATTGAGGGCACCCAGCATTAGGATCTGCCTATTAGACTAATAGAATAATATTATTTGTTCTTACCTTGATGTTCTGTTGGAAGCCTTATTTGTATACTTATTCACTTCCCATCTTGACTGCTCAGTTAAGGTGACTCTTTAATCTCCCTAGATCCCCATCCCTTAAATTCACAGTGTCCAGAATGCTGTGGCCAGAGTACTCTCCAATTGCATGAAACAGAACCATGTCACCCTTCTCTCACTTTCACTGGCATCCTATCTATCTCAAATCCAATTCAAAACTACCACCTGGTTTTCCAAACTCCCCATGAAACAGGCCACCCCACCTTTCTATCCTTAGATCTATCTTCTTCCCTCTCTGTTAATATCACTGCTCCAGTACTGACTTCCTCTCTTCTCCTCCTTTTCCCCATCTTATAGACTTTCCACAGTTGGAAATCGTTCTCTCATTTGTGCTTCTAAGGATTCCTCGTCTATACGGAAATCTCATCCTCCCTCCAAACGACTCAGTGATTTCCTTTCTTGAATTTTGGCCTGAAGGCTATCTTATTTGCTCTTCTCTATGGTTGACTGTAAATTATATTCCAAAATAAACTATAAAGCAAATTATATGGGCTCAGTCCAGCACGTCTATTGCAATCAATGAAAGTTCTGGCTGAATGAGGAGCACAGGACCAAGTTCTGTTTGCACACGTAGGCTTCGCTGCTCAGGTCAGCATTAAAGATTCACACAACCTAATAACTGAATTTAGCTTTACTTTGGTTTTAAAGTAAATCATGAAGACACATACAATTGGGTTGATCTGATTCAAGACATTTTGAATAATCCCCAAACATAAAGGCACTCATCCATCACTATAGTCCTGTTACTGGAGCTATCCCTAAACAGAAGCAGTAGGCTGCACATTTCTGTAATGTCATGTGCAGATTTGTCTCATTTGAAACTGGCGCTTCCAAGAGGGACGCTGCCATGTGGATTGCCAATGGGAAGACGTGGTAATGTCAGTTTCCCAAATACCACTTTGACAGGCAGAACTCTGGGAATCACTTCATTGTGGATACAGCATTACAAAAATAAATAGTAATGAATGGCATCCCTAAGTACCTCCTGCATCTGTGGATTTTTGGGCTTTGTGGGGCTACTCATACATATTGTGGTCGAGAAATCTGGGCATCTCAGACCTAACCCATAGCTACTGCCATCCTCCTGATGTTATGGGCCAAATTCTGACCCTGTATGTGCACAGAGTTGAATGGAATCAATGGAAGCCCTATGTGCATCCCAAAAGGCAGAATTTGGTGCTACATATGGCTTGTGGACTTCTAAAGATCCCATGAAAAATTACCAGAGAGACCTGGTAATTTCACCAAAAATGTTATTAATTGATTTAATGTGGCTGGGAGTACACAGCATTTCCCATTACCCTTCTGAGGCTCCCAATTCAACCGTCCATCCATGTTCAGCAAAGCACTTTCAGCACAGGCTTCACTTAAACACATTCTTAAGTCAATGGAACTTAAAAACTTGTGTTCAAACACTTTGCTGACTAGGGATGGATTGAAGCATGTATTTAAATGCTTTGCAAGATTGGGAGCTTACATTCTAAAGCACGGGATACTGACTAACTGCCCCCGCCCCAATATACCAGTCAACACACTGGAGGCAGCACCGAGGGTTGAAGTAATCCACACCACAACTGCCTCTCTAGAGCATAGGGGAAGCAGGGACCAGACTGTGATGCTTAGCATTCCTGCCCTACTCCCGGGGCACAGCAGCTATGCAGTACGTACCCCTTCCTCAGGCTGGATTAAAAGAGTCCAGTCCACAGTATTCAATTAGGAATCCTAACACTGAGCACACACGTCAAGTCCTGACCGAGAAACATACCAAATCTAAGGCCATGTGTACACTGCCCTGCAGGTCAACACTACAGGGGTGTGAATAGCAATGTGCCTCAAAGTGCTGTACTGTAACTCTCCTAGAGTACTGGACACTGTGGGCATTGAACTAGAAGGTTCCTAGTTTGCATAAACATACATACAGAGGAATTACAGCACAGCACTTTGGTAGGCAGCACTATTTAACCCCGCTTAGTCCGAACTGCGAGGCAGTGTAGACATTCCCTAAGTTTCAAGTTTTAGATTATATAATTTACTAGGTTTGCTGTGTTTTGAAATGGGCACATACATAATAGATAGGAATGAATTTGTAATTAGAACCCTTTTAAAATTAAGAATGGTACAAAATGTTGCTGTAATGTTTTGAATAATATTTACCTACTTTTGAAAAAAATGTATATGCATATTCTTGTTATACTTTTATTATAAAGAGTTTGGAAAAAAGAGCTTCTACTTATTTTGAAAAAATAGCTTTAATAATACTTACTTTACATATCTTTCTTCATTTCCAAACAATTTATGAGCCTTATATAACTCATTTGATTAATGGATGTGGAAACATCCATCACCATTTCTTAATATATGGACTAGTACAAGTATATTATGACTGCTAACATAAGGACTCAATTTAAAAAAAAAAAGTTTCTTATTTCCTCTCCCAACTGCTCTTATTCCTGTCTCTTCAAGATCTTCTAGCAGAATCAATCAGAAGAGGTTTCTTTTATTTAATCCTTCCATTTTCTTTAATTTTTTAAAAGCCATTCAGGTCATTATAGCCAACATACAATATTTTTTAATCTGTTCCCCAACAGTTCTTCCCCTCACAACAGAAGACTCATTGTTTGCTTATAGGACATACATTTCAGACTCAGATTTTAACTATTAATCTGACCAACAACATAAGAGGCAAAGGGCCCTTTATGGCACCACTGAAGTCAATAGGAACTCTACCATTTCCTTCCATAGGAGCTGGATCAGGCAGGGAGTCGTTTATTTCCTTTTAATGCTGTTCCCCCAGATGTCTCTTAGGGTCCCATCTGGAGAGATGCTGAGGTCCCTTGACTCCCATCTACTTCAACGACACATTGCGGTCGCTGACCTCAATGGGAGTGGAGGGTGCTTACTGCTCACCACCTCTCCGCAACAGGCACTTAGACTCAGCCGACATATATCACCTCGCTCCAAACTAAGGCCCAGCCCTACAATGTGTTTCACATGCGCCCACTGACTTTAGCTGGGCTCCATGTGAATGCTGGACTCCACTAACATGGAGCTCATGGCAGGACTGGGGTCTAATTCTTCCTCTACATCATTTCTACCTGTCATTTTGTAACCTAGTCAAAATACGTGGGAAGCTTCACCCTGCTGGGACTTCACTAGTCGCAGTGTTTTAGGCTGGAATGTCCCAGAGCTGCATGTTAACTCCACTACACACATTATTATTTTTGCATCTAAATCTTCTTTAAAATAGTTGGATAGACTCTTTTCATAGCTGAGCAGCCATCTCAGTAAATGTAGAGGGTGATTTACAGTTTGTACTTTGTACACTTTCTGTAGTGGAGCATAAAATTGAAAGGCTTATGCCAAACTCATTCATACATGGACACATTCAAGAACAAATTAATTTTAAAGCACTTACAGGATATATAATGTTTCCAAGTCATGCTTTACAAATCTATAGAGTAATTTATAGCATAATATAGCATAATTAGAAAAGAGCTGCTGTGGAACAGATAATATGGCATTTTTAATCTAAAAGGATTTTAGCATTACACTTCTCCACATTATCTATAATTCAGACCTGAAGGGAATCATGACTAATCAGTTTTAAAACAAAATTGTTGTATAAAAGAGGTCTCACCTAAGGGAAAAAAGATCATTTACAGTCAACTTAAGGTTCCTAGAACCAGAGACACACCACAGTAAATCAGTGTGCTATAGACTGCTATAGACTTGGGGATGGATTTGGATCTCACACTGGTATAAATCAGGAGTTACACTGGTTTAAACCCAGTGTAAGTGCTATTAGACACAGGCCCACCAATACTAGATAAATCCCACATACAGCTGGAGAGCCAGGGATGACATTAGTTTAAAAACCACACAAAAGCCAGTTAAGCTAAAGAAGCATGCCCTTAGCTAGCACTACTGGTAGGCTCCTTATCCTCTGTGTGGACTAGTCACTGGCGGGCACCATCAGTCTCTTACTCACACATTAAGCCAGTATGTTCCTTGTGCCACCTGGCTGCCAGAGGCAGAGAGGACTGACCATGGGAGATGCTAGGTGCCACCTTTGAGCTGATGAATGCCAGCAACTAAAATAAATAATAATAATAATAGGAGATATACCAATCTCCTAGAACTGGAAGGGACCTTGAAAGGTCATTGAGTCCAGCCCCCTGCCTTCACTAGCAGGACCAAATACTGATTTTTGCCCCAGATCTGTAAGTGGCCCCCTCAAGGATTGAACTGACAACCCTGGGTTTAGCAGGCCAATGCTCAAACCACTGAGCTATCCCTCCCCCCAATGACAACACCTCACAGGATCAGGCTCTGTGGCTGAGTAGGGTAAGAGCAGGCATAATGCTTGCAGGGATGCTGTAGTGAGTGTGCTCACCAGCAAACCTTGCTACAACTTTTGAAAAAGGGTAGCTTGAGTGTCACACCTACTCCTTTTCCCAGGCAAGCCTTAACTCCCACCTGCCACACTAGTGCTTCCACAAAATTCTCCACATGCTGAGCATTTATAATTAGTAAACACAGTAAGAAATTATTTAAAAAAACTTAAAGGTAAATAACTGAACCAAATTCAGTCCTGGCATAGGGCCACAACTCCCAGTGAATTCAGCAGGGCCATGTGGGTGTAAGTGAGAGCCGAGTTTAGCATGTTGATAGCAAACTAAAGTATGTAGTTACTCATATTCCCCCAGGCATTCTTCTGCCTGAATCTGTTTAGGGGCACTTATGCCATCTGTACTAGCAGCAATTTAACATGCTACTTGTAGAAGGTATAAATACACACTTGAGGGTGAAGTAGCTACCATGCTCCCTCATTCACCTAGCTTGGTTTGTGATTTATATCTGTATAGCTGGTAATGTAATTCAGATGCAGATAGTGCATTCCTTCATCTCCGCAGGAAAAATATAGACTTAATTAAATGTGGTCAACCTCTAAAAGGTCCAGATTTCAAAGACAAAATTGCAACATAAAGTATTTTGAGCAATGATAAGCAAAGTAGTGTCTACGGACTAAAGAGAAATTTCATTCTTAGTAACAGCCAACACTTGCAGACCAAATAATGTAACTTATAGTCATTCAGTATTAGAGAGACAAGGTGGTTGAGGTCATATCTTTTATTGGAGCAACTTCTGGTGGTGAGAGAGACAAGTTTTCAAGCTTACACTAGAGCTCTTCTTCAGCTCTGGGAAACAAACTCAGAGTGTCACAGCTCAATACAAGGGTGGAACAGACTGTTAAGAAGCTAGCCTTATTGCCTATCTGGCAATCTTAACATATCTACTCAATGATTTTTGTTTAACTATATCAGTTTGGTGGTCATCAACACCTAAATACATTTCATACTGGCAGCTTTCCTATAGGTGGATAGTGAAAGTGAAAATGAACATTCAGCTCTATACAAGGTAAATCTGATCCCATTGAAGAATATCCACTCTGAAACACAAGACTGAGTCAGGAGATATGGGATCTTTTAGTTCTGACTGTGACTCGGTGAATCCTGCGGGCAGCCTGGTTGGCAACTGGTAACTGGAAACCCTTTGCAACCAAAGAGCTGGCAGAGCTTCTGCAGTGCTCCAGCTCTTTGTTCAGAGTGACAAAGCTACAATTTCACAAACAAGAGAGGATAACTTTGGTTCATCCTCATTCAGTGGTGAAGTGAAGGCAGAAGTTAGAAGCAAAAAAGCACTATAATAACAAATTGAAAAAGGGAAAATGAAATAATCAATATAAATTAGAAGTTATTAAATGTAGAAAACTCATAAGAGAAGCTAAAGATATAAAGGAAAAATCCATAGCTGGTGGGGCTAAGGACAATGACTAGTTTTTTAAGTATATTAGGAACAAAAGAAATCCTAGCAATAAATGGTAAAATTGTTAATGATGCAGAAAAGGTAGAAGTGTTCAATAAATATTTCTGTTCTGCGTTTAGAAAGAAGCAAGATGATGATCTTCTGTTACATGAAGATGATAAAGTTCTTTCCAGTCCATTAGTAAATGAGGAGGATGTTAGACAACATCTACTAGAGAGAAACATTTTAAATCAGTAGACCAGGCTAACTTGCACCTTAGTTTCATAGAATTTAATGCCAGAAGAGACCATTAGATCACCCAGTCTCACCTCCTGCATATCACAGGCCATTCAATTTCACCCAGATAGCCCTATATTAACCCCAATGACTTTAGTTTGACCACTGGAGACCAAACTGTTGCGTGCCATAGGGAGAGAACAGGAAAGACTGAGGTGCTACCAATGCCCAAGATCAATGGTTCTCAAACTTTTTTTCCCCGCAGACCACTTGAAAATTGCTGAGGGTCTCGGCAACCACTTAATGATTTTTCCAAACGTTGTTTATACAGTTAGCTAAACTATTGTAAAGTGCTTTGGATAAAAACACTATATCTAAAAAAAACACCTTAATAATAATTAAGGTTTCTTTGTTCTACAAATAAAAGCACACAACTCATATTTTAATATCACTAGTCTTACCTTTCTAATGCGATGGATGTGCCCTCTTTCCCCCACCACAACAGCCCCTGAGCTGGGGCTGGGAAGGAGGGGGGTCTCTCCCTGTCTCCCCCCTGTGCCAGTTCCCAAGCTGGGGCTGGGAAGGAAGGAAGGTCTCTCCCCCGCCACAGCAGCCACAGAGCTGAGGCTGGGAAGGAGGCCGTCTCCCCAGCAGCCGCAGCCCTGGAGCTGGGGAACGTCACCTCTTTCTCTGGCCGCCACAGCCCTGCACATCCCAAATTCCCCCCACCCCCTCTTCTCACCCCACTGCCTCCTCCCACCTACCCCCTATTCCCCCCAAGGCCACCACCTCACCTTACATGTGCATCTTCTTCAGGGTCCAGGCACCTAATTAGTGGTGCCACACCTACATGGCTTCACTAATTAGGTGGGTGGCCCTTCATTCTCTCGTGCGCAACCACCCAGGCATGCAGCTTAGAGGGAACTATCTGCGGACTACCTGAATGGAGTGTGTGGTCTGCGGACCACAATTGGAGAACCTCTGGATTAGATAGAATATGCTTAGATGATACCAGCAGGCGAACCATGCCCCATGCAACTGAGGAAAGTGAGCATCCCTCAAGGTCCCTGCCAAGCAGACCTGGGGGATAATATCTTTCCAACCCTAAATCTAGTGACCAGTTTGACCCTGAGCATGTGAACAAGACAAAGCAGCCAGGCATCTAAGGAAGAGCATTCTTTGTACTCTCTCAAAGCACCACCACTCCTAAAAGAATTGGCTCTGCCCCTGCTCTGTCCCCAGCCTTGCTCTGTCCCCAGCCACAGCTCCACTCAGGCCCCTGCTCCACCCCGACCCAGCTCTGCCACCGCACCATAGTAACTATATGCAGTTCACCAGTAACTGCACACCGCACCATAGTAACTCTAGCTCAGGAACCAACCCATGCAACAAACCTCGATGCCAACTCTGCCCACATATCTACACCAGCAACACCATCACAGGACCTAACCAGATCAGCCACACCATCACCGGTTCATTCACCTGCACGTCCACCAATGTAATATATGCCATCATATGCCAGCAATGCCCCTCTGCTATGTACATCGGCCAAACTGGACAGTCTCTAAGGAAAAGGATAAATGGACACAAATCAGATATTAGGAATGGCAATATACAAAAACCTGTAGGAGAACACTTCAACCTCCCTGGCCACACAATAGCAGATCTTAAGGTGGCCATCCTGCAGCAAAAAAACTTCAGGACCAGACTTCAAAGAGAAACTGCTGAGCTCCAGTTCATCTGCAAATTTGACACCATCAGCTCAGGATTAAACAAAGACTGTGAATGGCTTGCCAATTACAGAACCAGTTTCTCCTCCCTTGGTTTTCACACCTCAACTGCTAGAACAGGGCCTCATCCTCCCTGATTGAACTAACCTCGTTATCTCTAGCTTGCTTCTTGCTTGCATATATAAACCTGCCCCTGGTAATTTCCACCACTTGCATCTGAAGAAGTGGGTATTCACCCACGAAAGCTCATGCTGCAGAACGTCTGTTAGTCTATAAGGTGCCACAGGATTCTTTGTTGCTTTTTCTGGAAGATATGCTTCAGCTAAACAAAAGTCACTGGGCTCAATACAGGGGTAAGGGGTGAAATTCAGTGGCCTGTGATATACAAAAGGTTAGACAAGATGATCTGATGGTTCCTTCTGGCCTTAAACTCTGTGAATCTATGTTGCCATTCAGGAGTTCTCTCTAGAACTCACCATGCAGGGGTGTGTACCCTGAGCACATCCCCCTGTAATCCTGTCCTTGGCTGGCCCCTTGTGCAGCAGAGACACCTGGGGAAGCTTATCTAGCTGTGGAACCAGTGCCAGGATTTGGTTCCAAAAAGCACAATCTGTTGTGTTCTATTTCTTCGATTGTGAAACATTTTTGAATGTATTCCTCTTGGTGTTAATGCTGTTCAAGTGCATACAAGAATTACATCCTCAGTCAGGCAACTTCTTGTAATCTTTCTCCATGAGGCAATCACTCCAGCCTCTTAATTGCTACATTGTGTTTTGGTTGTGCCTTAGCAACTGATACATGCTCTCTGGTCTTCACAAGTATTACCTGACTGACTTCAGTGTAGCTACTCCAAACTACTTTTATGTGAGAGGAGAATCAGAGTCATTGTATTTTATGGATAAAATACTAAACTAAATCATGCAACCCCAGAAATTTGAGATGGAGGAGGCATCCAGCAGGTCCTCTACCCCAGCCAATGTAGCAGTGTTTCCTACAGTAAAGTTCTAAAGCTTTGTTTAAGCCAGTTTTAAATGATTCCAACAATGGGCCTTAAACAGTTTCCCTTGAGAAGCTATTTTGCAAACTAACCAGTCTCACCATTGCCGGCAAGCCTAGCCTTTAATTGCACTCTGTTGTTCCTATTTATCTTCCTGTGGCCACCCATAAACAATTATTTTTCCTTGTGGTGTTAATGACCTTCAAGTAAATTCAGGAGTTATATCCTCACTTAGTCATTGTTTAGCAAAGCTATGCAACTTCTTGTAATCTTTCTCCATGAGTCAATCCTTCCAGCCTTTTAATTGGTACATTTATTGTGGTGCTGTAGCATCTGACACATGCTCTCTAGTATATTTTTAAATTTTTCAACCTACAGCAACTTACTTTAAGGAGTGCAAAGGCTTAAAAGAAAGTGCCTATGATGTCAACTGCAGCAAGACAATAATCTCCACCTTCTTTGAAACTGGCTGTGTCTATTTCTAATTCCTTTAAATTGTCAATCTCATTGTAAAATGCTTGCAGAGATTGACTCCTACACTTGGCCTCTCCAATGGAAAAGTGATTGCATCATGGAACTGCATTTCAGATTTTAATACATTTACCCTTGGTAAGAGACAAATAATAAAAAGAAAATTAGATTGAAACAACTTGCTATAAAAATGTATCAACACTAACAATGATAAACCTCATAATTTGTGTGCATGCTTCAAGAGGTTGTTGGAGAACACCTGCCCTTAAAGGGTAAAGGTATGTGGGGAGCAGGGGAGCAACATTTTCTTTGCTTTTGATGGTAATAACATTTTCAATGCCTTGTGACCCTCTGATTGCCTTTTATGACTCCTTTGGGGATTGCAATTGACTGTTTGAGAAACACTGTTCTAGCACATCAGAGGCTTTCAAACTATGGTTTGTAGTCCATCAGTGGCGTGCAGAGAGCACTTGCTGGAGGTCCACTTTGTCTATCTCATGATGCTGGCTCTCCACCTTGTTTCCTGGTCCTAAATCACATGAAAAGAAGCTAAAAATATATCACATAACTTTCCTCATATTAATTTTCTTTGAAAGCAACTGCTGGAGCGGCCCTAGGGACACTGTGCCATCGCAAATGGAAGGGGAGGTGGTCTGTACAATTGTGAAGAGAAGTGGTGTCCATGAGGCAATCCGGACACAAACTTTTCCTGACTTTTCTTGAAGGTAGAGACAAGTGTAAGGAAACAGATCAGAGAGGAAAACAAATGAATAAGGCCCAATTCTACTTTCACTAACTGACCATCACCAGTTAGTCACACCTTTTATTTCGCTGACTTTAGTGGAATCACTCCTGATTTACACAAATATATGTGAGGAGCAAATCATGCCCCAATTTCACATGTTTGTAGAATGAAACCCTCATACTCTTGTAGGTGATTTAACAATTAAATAAAACCATGAGAATTTGAATGATAAATTCAATTGAAAGATCAGGATAAAATGGCTGTTATTACAAAACAGGAATTGTGACTGGAAAGTTATTGACAAATATCAAAAGAAGTTTCCATAAGTGAGGTCACCACAGCAAAGTGTTTTGTAGGGCAGGGTGTAATCCAGTGACACAAAGAAAGCTTTCTGAAGGACATTAATCAAGGTACAAGTAAAAAGAAAATGAGATGCTTCAGGACACAAAGGCTGCAGGAAGTGCATCTACAGCAGTAAAGGTTGATGGAAATCATAAGGCGGGAAATAAAACTAAGGCTACATGTGGAAATGAACACAGGAACTGCAGAACACCTATTCTGACAATGCAGCCATTTGTATTGCTAAAAGGGAAATCAACGAACCATATGCAAGAAGACAGGCTTATTAAATGATTGACTGTCCACCTGGAAATTCCTGTCTGTGAATTCATCATGGTGATACAGTATAAAAAAATAGAGTCCAGGGTTAAGAGGTTGTTCACTGAAGTGATCAGGTATCTTATAACTTAGATTTGCAAACAAAAGAGGGAATAGGAAGACCATTTAAGCCACTGCTTTGGGCTTTATTAAAACTGAACCAGCTGTCACATAGGAAATACGTGTATAGGACAGTAAAAGAGACTTCACCAAGAAGTGGGAAGGATTATTATAGCTAAATCCCACAATGTTAAAAATTGGATCAGAGAGAATCTGGTTACTGCAGCAATTGGGCAAGTTATAATGCTCAACCTATACATGTTAATTATATTTGCAACTGAAGGTTTCCTTTTGGATAACTCCAGTTCTACTAAAGACTTCATTGTTGTAAGAAATAACACCGTCCTCTTTATCTGTGAAAGCTGTCTAAGGTAGAAGAAATAGCTATACTAAGAGATGAAGTTAACATTTTTAACAGAATCCCTAATCAGGGAAACAAAATGTGTTTGAACATCATAATGTAGAAACTCCTCATCCCAAAAAGCATGACTGCTAAACAAAAAAAAAAACAAACAAAACCCACAAAACACTATTACGTACTACACCCAGCATTTCACATGAACAAGTAGTAATTTATAGCCTGATCTCAGGGCCATTGATATCAATGGAATGATTTCCATTGATTTCACTGGGTTTTACATAAAAATCAAGCTCTTCATAATTCTATTCTGAGGTGTAAAGTTTTAGACATTTTAATTCACATAGGCCTCTGAACAGTACTTAGATGACAATCATCTTTATGTTTATTATGATAGCGCCTAAGGATCAATATTGTCCATCTTCAATTTCTATGTCCATCCAATCCCTGAGCTGCACATTTCCTTGCCCTCACCTCATTTGACTTACAACCCTGGTTCAACTCTCCCACTCACCAAAAGGGCTGTTCATTTGACATGCTTTTCACCCAGCATTGCTCTCTCTCTGGGCTCTCTAACTATCACCTGGTCTCTTTCAGCAACACCTCCACACACTCCTCCACACGCCCTGTCACTCACCCTTTCTCTCTGTGGCTTCCAGTCCATCAGCGTTGATGATCTCTTGTCTGCTCTCAGCCCTCTCCTCCCTGCCTTCCCTTCCCTTTCCTCCCCTGATATGATTGTTGATTCTCTCCATGCTTCCCTCTCCTCCAGCCTCGACTCTTTGGCCCATCACTCTCCCATCACAATGTCCATCCTGCCAACCCCCAGCCCTGGCTCATATCCTAAATCTGCTTCTTGCACGCCTGCTCCCATGTCCCTGGTGGAAATCTTGTAACCTGGCTGACTTCCTCCATTACAAATTCGTCTGCTCCTTCTTCAGTTCTTCCACCAACCTAGCCAAACAGCTCTACTTCTCCAATTTAACTGAATCCCACACCTGCAATACCAGCTGCTTTTTTGCCACTTTTGACTGACTCCTCAAACTCTCCCCCACTTCTGCCTGTACAGGATTTTGCCAATTTCTTTCAATAGAAAACCGAGAAAACACGTCATGACCTTCCCCACCCTTTGGCTTGCCTTCCCTTCCTTTTCCTCTTCCCCACTACAACTCTCTCTCTCTCTCTCTCTCCTCTCCATGATCACAGATGCAGAAGTTCTTGTCTGCTCTTCATTTCTAACCCATTTGCTTGCTCCAGTGACCCCATACCATCTTCTGATCTCCCTTGTGCTCACTCTCATCCCCTCCCTTACTCTTCTCCTTAATCTCTTGCTTTCCTCTGGCTCTTTCCCCATAAAATACAAGCATGCTTTAGTCTCTCCAACCATAAAAAAACACTTTTTATCTCTAAACTAATTGAACATGCTGTCTACAATTGCCATCTTAGTGCTCTTCCAATGCCATGCTAGACCCTCTCCAATCCAGCTTCTATCTCCTACACTCCACTGAAACCATACTCACCAAAATTTCTAAGGACCTCCTAGCCAAATCTCAGAACCAGTAATCCCTCCTCATCCTCCTTAATCTGTCAGTCACATTGGACACAATTGACTGTCCTCTTCTTGAAATTTTTTCCTCCCTTGTCTTCCATGACTGTCCTCCCCTGGTTCTCCTCTTCCCTCCTAATTGCTCCTTCAATGTGTCCTCATCTGCACTTCACCTTTCCCTGTGGTTTCCATAGGGCCCTGTCTTTGGCCTCTATCTCTTCTTTATCTCTGTGTAATCTCATCTGTAATTACAAATTCAACAAATCATCTTTATGCTGATGATTCACAGATAGACCTCTCTACTCCAGACTTGTTTCCGTTGGCCCAAACTAAAACCTCAGCGTATCTCTCTGACATCTACTTGTGGATATCAACTTATGAGCTCAAGCTCAACAAGGCTAAAACAGAGCTCTTAATTTTTTCCTCACAAGCCCTCCCTACTACTTCTTTTCTTGATCACCACCCTCCTGTCTGTGACATAGGCCCAAAGCCTCGCTGTCATCTTCGACTCGGACCTTCCTATAGGTCCTCACATCCATTCTATGCCTATATCTTACAGATTCTTTCAGGATAACATCTCTAAGCTATGGCCTTCCTTATCTACTCACACAGCTAAAACACTTGTCTAGGGTCTCATCATCTTGTGTCTTGATTAGAGAAACGTCCTTTTCTCTGGCCTTGATAGATTAAATCTTGTCCCACTCATATCCATTCAGAATGCAGATGCAAAGATCATTTCCATAGCCCATTGCTTTGACCATGTCACTTCTCTCTTTGAATCCTTTCATTGGCTCCCTCTTCTCGAGTGCATCAAACATAAGTGACATGCCTTCATTTTCAAGGCCCTTCGTGGCCTATTCCCCCTCCCCATATAAACTTTCATTCATTACTGAAATGTCAATTCCTTTCTCTGACTGGCCCATGATGCCAGCCTCTAGCGCCTACTTGTTAAATTTTCAAACAAGCACCTTCGTGTTTCTCTCATGCTGCACCTCACACTTGGGAGAAGCTCCCCATCAACATCTACAAAACGAACTTATCCTCTTCTTCCAAACTCTTCTTTGCCATGATGCCTACAATAAACTTGACAAAGGTTAGACTGTTGGTGTGCTGAGATACTGCCTATCATGCTGACCAATACTACCTCACTGTTTCTTTGTAATCCCCTGTCTGACTATATCCACTTGTTGTCTCTTGTCGTATACTTAGTTTGTAAGCTCTTTGGGACAGGGACCACTGTGTTTGTGCAACACAATGGGGTCATGGTCTAATACTAGGGTCCCTAAGTGTTATGGTAATACAAATAATAAATAAAAATAACTAGAACTGGTTGGAAATTTTCTGCCATGGCATTTTTCCATTGGAAAATGTTGATTTGTTAAAGGTTAAATGTTCTGAAAAAAACGTGCTGCCTTTGATGAAAATTTTAAAAAGGACTTGATAAAGTTGAAATGTCCCCAAAATGAAAAAGTTGAAATTGGAACAAAGTGTTTGAGTGTTGTGAAAACGAAATGCTCTGATCACCCCAAAATGCAATTTTTTTTAATAGGAATTTTGGTTTGTGAGAATTTTTTGTTTTCATTCTATTCCAGAATGGAAGAAATATCCGAATAAAAAAAATTCTCCCCAAATGAGAAATCTGATTCCCATATAGCTCTAATAAGAGCATAGAGGCCACATTGTTCTGGGCACAGTATGGACACAGAGTCATAGACAGTCCCTAGATACAAAGCATTTATAATCTAAATAGTGAAGTCAGACAAACAGTGTAGGGAAACGAATAGCACACACAAGATCACTGAGCAATGTGGTGGTGGCAAATGTCATGTTAGTGCTGCAATTAAGGTTTATTTAAAATCTTCTCAGTTGTTTATGTTTGGAGGGAATTAGCTACATGGAAAGGCAATGGAAGAGAGGGAGTTGGAAGGGGTTGGCGCAAACAGACAATTAGCACTGGGAAGAACATTCAGAATAAAAATGCTGATGACATTTGTGTCCTTGCTTGACACTCTTTGCAAATACTCTGCTGGCTTCAAATCTTTGGCTGGCCCCCTCCCCGAAATTTCTTTTCCAAAGCCCATATGGCTGAGGGAGGGAGCGGTGGATGGCTCCTAATACCCACAATGGAGTGGACTACCCCAGCAAAGTGCTGAGTACCAGCGGTGCTTGGGGGTGGGGGAGGAAGATTGGCCTGGCTGGGTCCCATTTTACCCCCTCCTCCAATCCAGTACAACAATGATTTTATGATCACTATTGCCCTGGGCCCATTTGAACCAGAACCCTAGAGATGAAATCTAGGTAACCCATTAGTTTATCCTGAGACAGCCAATCCCCAGAATGTTGGATATTGAACAAACCCCATATATTTAGTTTTCAGAGTAAAATATTAAGGTGGATTTTCAACACTAAGGCTTTCATAGTAACCTTTTACAGAGTCTACTTCTTGCAGAGAAAGGGCCATATGAAATGGCGGACGTGCTAAATGACTTTTTTGTTTCAGTTTTCACCGAAAAAGGTTAGCAGCAATTGGATTCTAATATAGTGAACACCAGTGAAAATAAGGTAGGGTCTCTAAGGCTAAAATAGGGAAAGAATAAGTTTAAAATAATTTAGACAAGTGAAATATCTTCAAGTCAGCAGGGCCTGTTGAAATACACCCTAGACTACTCAAGGAGCTGACTGAGGAGATATCTGAGCCATTACCGATTATCTTGAAAAACTCAAGGAAGATGGGACAGATTCCAGAGGACTGGAAGATAGCAAATATAAAAAAGGACAAACTGGGGAATTACAGACCAGTCAGCTAACTTCACTACTTGGAAAGATAATGGAGCAAATAATCAAGCAATCGATTTGCAAAAACCAAGAAGATAACAAGGTGATAACAGTCAGCATGGATTTCCCAAGAACAAATCATGCAAACCAACCTAATAGCTTTCTTTGACAGGGTAACAAGCTTTGTGGGTAGGGGGGAAGTGGTAGATGTGATATATCTTGACTTTAGTAAGGCTTTTGATACTGTCGTGCATGACCTTCTCATAAACAAACTAGGGAAATACAACCTAGATGGAGCTACTATAAGGTGGGTGCATAACTGGTTGGAAAATCGTTCCCAGAGAGTAGTTATCAGTGGTTCACAGTCATGCTGGAAGGGCATAATGAGTGGGGTCCCGCAGGGATCGGTTCTGGGTCCAGTTTTGTTCAATATCTTCATCAGTGATTTAGTAATGGCATAGAGAGTACACTTATAAAGGTTGCGGATGATACTAAGCTGGGAGGGGTTGCAAGTGCTTTGGAAGATAGGATTAAAGTTCATAATGATTGGGACAAACTAGAGAAATAGATGTAAAGAGGATAAAATTCAATAAGGACAAATGCAAAGTACTCCACATAGGAGGGAACAATCAATTGTGCACATACACAATGGAAAATGACTGCCTAGGAAGGAGTACCAAGAAAAGGAATCTGGAGGTTATAGTTAAGGTTAAGACTTTTTAACGGTTATTTTTAGTAAAAGTAATGGACAAGGCATGGACAATAAACCAAAATCCATGGAAGCCTGTAACCTGTCCTTGACTTTTACTAAAAATAACTGACAAGATGGGACTGATGGGGGGATGAAAGCCCAAATCCTGCTGTGGGAGAGGAAGGGGGGGAGGGTCCATCACCCACTACTGGTGGTGGTTGGGAGCTGCGGGGACCCCCTGCCACCTCCAGCAGCTTGGAGCTCCAGGTCCCCCTCCTGCCCACAGAGACTGAGAGCTCCGGGGTCCCTGCTGGGTGACAGATCCAGCCCCACTGCTCTGGGGCTGAAGTGGAAAATCTGTAACTTCCATGACATAATCTTAGCCTTAGTTTTAGTGGATCACAAGCTAAATATGAGTCAATGGTGTAACACTGTTGCAAAAAAAAAGCCAATATCACTCTGGCATGTATCAGTAGGAGGGTTGTAAGCAAGACAAGTAATTCTTTCACTCTACTCTGTGCTGATAAGGCCTGAACTGGAGTATCGTGTATGGGCACCATATTTCAGGAATGATGTGGACAAATTGGAGAAAGTCCAGAGGACAGCAACAAAAATGATTAAAGGGCTAAAAAACATGATCTATGAGGAAACATTGGAAAAGTTGGGGAAGAGAAGACTGAGGGGGACATGATAACAGTTTTCAGGTACATAAAAGGTTATTACACAGAGAAAGGTGAAAAATTGTTCTCCTTAACCTCTGAGGATAGGACAAGATGCAATGGGCTTTAAGTTGCAGAAAGGGAGGTTTGATTGGATATTAGGAAAAACTTCTTAGCTGTCAGGGTGGTTAAGCACTGCAACAAATTGCGAGGGAGGTTGTTGAATCTCTGTCATTGGAGCTCTTAAGAACAGGTTAGACAAACACCTGTCAGGAATAGTCTAATTATTACTTAGTCCTGCCTTGAGTGCAGGGCATTGGACTAGATGACCTATTGAGGTCCCTTCCAGTCATAAGAACATAAGAATGGCCATACTGGGTGAGGCCAAAGGTCCATCTAGCCCAGCATCCTATCTTCCGACAGTGGGCAGTGCCAGGTGCCCCAGAGGGAATGAACAAAACAGGTAATCATCAAGTGATTCATCCCCTGACACTCAATCCCAGCTTCAGGCAAAGAGAGGCAAGGGACACCATTCCTGCCCATCCTGGTTAGTAGCCATTGATGGCCCTATCCTCCATGTATTTATCTAGTTCTTTTTTGAACCCTGTTATGGTCTTAGCCTTCACAACATCCTCTGGCAAGGAGTTCCACAGGTTGACTGTGTATCGTGCGAATAAATATTTCCTTTTATTTGTTTTAAACCTGCTGCCTATTAATTTTATTTGGTGACCCCCTAGTTCTTGTGTTATGAGAAGTAATGAACAATACTTCCTTATCTACTTTCCCTACACCAGTCATGATTTTATAGTCTTACACACCTAGGGTTCTATGATATTGGCTGTCACTTATACTTTTGCCAACACTTCTGCAATATGGAAATGGAGGATATCTTTTTCCCAGAGCTCATTGGAGGGTATCTTCCTTGCAATCACCACAACCTTCTGCATGAAAGCAACAGAGGGAGAGGAAAGTTGGTCTTGCAGTTAAGGCAGTGGGTTGGGATTCAGAAAATATTAGTTTAATTCATGACTCTGCACCAGACTTCCTGTGTGACCTAGCATAAGTCACATAATTTCTCTCAGCCTCAGGTGTCAGCCTGTAAAATGAGGATCTGCGGCTCTTCCTTCCTTCATTTGGTGAACTGCATGTCGAAATTCGCTGACAAGGACTGGGAGTACATGCTCATTGGTCTCTTGAAGTGTTGGTATTGGGACATTTATCTGAGATGCAAACAGTTCAATGTAGAAATCTTTGCAGACCACTTCCATCCCTGTTCTGTCAATTACTGGTTTTCCGTACCCGTTCTTCAGCATCACTATTGTTGACCTGAACAGTGTCAATTCCCTTTTGCATTTTTTGAGGTGTCTGTGATCTTCAGCTGTTTTTAAGAGTCTTTCATTTTGGTACTTCTCAAAGTCCTCCTTTAGTCTTCTTATCTTGCAGAGGACGGAGTACTCAAGTTTGTCACCAAGTTTCTCTCTCTCTCTCTTTCTCTATTTTTTTTAGAAGAAAAATTAAGTAAAATATAAAATATAAAGGGCAAGGGGATAGGGTAGCTAACTACAACTAAGCTAACACTATCAGGAACAAACTATGAACTATTAAGCTTATCTGAGGTAAGAGAGGGCACTGCAGCTTGAAAGTGTAACATTAGACCACACCTGGAGTCCAGTTTTCTGTGCAGATGCCAGCTTTGCACATGGATCAGATCAACTGACATTTTTCTATTAGCTAATCAGATTTAATAGCAAGTAATGTTGCACCTCTTCCTGCAGTAGATTTGGTCCCTAATTTGAATTTGTAAAATATCTGTATATATCCCTTCCCCGCCCCCAGCAAATCTTCCATGCTGACAATATTCAAGGGCTGGCCTGGCTTCTTGGCAAACTTTCCTTTCCGAGGCAAAGAAGGAAATATTTAATTTATGTTGGCTGGTAGGGTAGAAGCATGGGAGGAGAGAGGACCAGTGCTCCCAAGTCCCTACCTAAAAGCTCACAGATGTGCACGCCTTGGATGGGAGTTAGTTAAAGTTAACCTGGATCAGAACAAAGTTGTATCATTCTCTGCTTCTTAAAGAGTTTTATTTAGAAACCAACAAACAAAACACCATCTTATTTCTACTAGGATGCAAGCTATTATATCAGGAATATGGTACCTGGGGCTTCTTCAGTCTTGGGGACTACAGTGAATCAAAATAAGCACTGGTCCTTTGGTTACAGGAAAAGTATCTAGGAAGGCTTTGTCACACCTTCCCCCCCAAACAGAAGTCAACAAAATATTTTTATTTCTTTGTTGGTTCTAGCAAATTGTTCAGAACTTGTACCTTTTGTGCATTTTCCAAATGCTTTTAGATTAGAAAACAAAAACAAAAAGGATTACGTACAATAGTACTAGAACATACACATGAAGATAACCTTGAGGGTCTACTGTTTTATGCATATTTTTGTTGAAAGTGGATAGCTTTGACTGTGAAGGGATTAAAAACAAGAAAAACAAAATATTGTAAGTCAAATTTAAATGTAAATCCTTTGTCAAAAAGGAAAGATAATTGATTTCAAACCGGTCTTTGGTTTTTACCATCTAAAATCATCTTTCTACCTGGCAGGAAAACATTTCTGACCTCACATATTTGATAAGATTCAGATTGGTTCTAACGTTGCAAGTCTTTCCCCTACTCCCCTGAATCTTAAATAAATAATTTGTTTTCCTAAATCTTATAGAAAGTAAAGTTTGATTGTATTTTATATGTACCAAGCAAAATGTCTTGGCTTTAGGATTAAGGCTATTGAAAAAGAGAAAAAAAATTGTTTTTTTAAATTTCCTCTGGAAAAATTGAAACAATATTTGAAAAAAAAAAAAAAGGAATAGTAAGGAATAGTTAGATCAAGGTTGGCAGGAACCCCAGTGGGGAATAAAATGTTTCCTCCTATCGTTTTACATTTCTCCTGCATGTTTAGCCTTGTATAAAAGTGATGCTACTGTACACTATATGCTCCTGACATGTTTGCTGAAACTCGTATAGCATGAATAGTGAAATGCTGTAAAAAGCAAAAAGGTCAGTGGAGCAGTCCCTCTTATGTGTCAGCTGGATCACCTGATCTATAACATGTGCTTTGTGTTTTAATGATTTACTT
The DNA here is from genome assembly GCF_016161935.1 of Mauremys reevesii. Taxonomy (NCBI): domain Eukaryota; kingdom Metazoa; phylum Chordata; order Testudines; family Geoemydidae; genus Mauremys; species Mauremys reevesii. The sequence goes on from NC_052623.1 coordinate 334,565,476, forward strand.
GTTCAAGTACCACCTTTGCTCCGAAGCATTCTGAGATTTCTATAAAAGTTACACACTGAGAAATTAAATCACATGCAGTAGAATGACACTGTATCTTGTTTTCAGGCAACCTGTCAAAACAACACGTAGCAACTCATACACCAGAGTTCGGTTTTAGAAAATTGCTTTCAAGATGTCAATGTATGGTAGAAATATCCCTAACCTACTTACAGATTATTCAAAAAGTGGGAAAATTAAATTCATTTGGAGATCACCTTATATACTAATAATCAGTCAGGGATTTATCAATCTGGGCCAATAGGCCAAATACATCCTTGGTGTAACTCCATCGACATCACTGGAGTTATTCCAGGGATTAATTTGGCACACTACATTTAAAAACAAGAGTCCACTATTCAGTTGCTTGTTTCACCTGTTCACAAAAGTTGTGCCTCAGTAACGTCTGTTTTATGGTGCTGAAGAAATAAAGGGCCAAATTCATCTCTCAATAACACCAGTGTATATGAGAGTAGCTCTAAGAAACCACAGAATAATTTGGCCTAAATTCCGCTTGCTCCTTGTGTAGCTGTTTACATCTCTAAAAGTGAGAGTGTAAAATAGCATGCCTCTGGTTTGGTATGATCATAGATCCACTTTGCACAGGGGAAAATGACTCTAAGGTGTCAGACCGTGGAGAAATGGGCCCTGAAGACTTTTCCTTGGTAGCACAACTTAATGAACTCCCAGGCTGGTTTGATAAAGTTAATGTAAGGTTAATATAAAATTGGAAAAAAGCCAGAATTAATATTTCATAGACAGAATGAATAGACTGCCACAGACATTAACAGGGCAGCGAGAGAGAAGTTTGCATGGCTTGATACATGTGAGCGGATAGAGGAACACATCCTCTAGCCCAGGAGTCGGTAACCTTTCAGAAGTTGTGTGCCGAGTCTTCATTTATTCACTTTGATTTAAGGTTTCGCATGCCAGTAATACATTTTAACATTTTTAGAAGGGCTCTTTCTATAAGTCTATAATATAGAACTAAACTATTGTTGTATGTAAAGTAAATAAAGTTTTTAAAATGTTTAAGAAGCTTCATTTAAAATTAAATTAAAATGCAGAGCCCCCTGACCGGTGGCCAGGACCCGGGCAGTGTGAGTGCCACTGAAAATCAGCTCGGGTGCCGCTTTCGGCACGCATGCCATAGGTTGCCTACTCCTGCTCTAGCACCTATGACCCAACAGATAACCCTTTGAAGAAACAAACACTGAGGGAGTGATTCTGCTCTCTTTAATCAAGAAAATCTCACTACAGTCAAAGAGAGGTTTGCTTGTGGAAGAAGTGCAGGATCATGTCATCAAATAATTAAAAAGGGTCTGCAAGTAGCTTTGGAAATATGACAGTGCTACATTGTTACAGAATTATAATTTTCCTTTTAACTGTAATATTTCCGAAGCATCTGATGCATACTTGAACTTTATCTTAGACAACACTACATTTGTGTCTATTTGTCAACAGATCAGATGCAGCCAGCAAACCTTGGTCCTTGGCTTGTTTTACAACTACTCTGTATTTCTCTTTCTCTAAACTCCCAGCCTGATAAACATGCTTAATAATTTATAGTGGCTGAGGCCCATTGCCTTTGTCCAACAAACAATATTTTTGAATTCGGTGGGATCCTGCATGGGGAGAAACAAACCAAACCAAACACCTTGAAAACAGCCAAGTTCAAGAGAAAGCTGAGGCTCAGGTTACATTGCATTACTGTATGAGTTAACAGTAAAAGGCAAATCTCAAGAAAAGGGGTAAGTTTGGACCATATCCAGTGTGGGTTTACTGTGTTAGGAACAGACTTGGATGGTAGCCTTTTTGTGTGTGTTGCCAGGAGAGATTTAATATCATTTGCACAAGGGGATGGGATGAGGGTTAATCAAAATGATCTTGGAATGAATGATGGAGCAGCAGAGACAACAGCAATAAGTCCCAGCTGCAATCTAAAGACAGCAGCAGACTTTGCTGCAGTTCATGAAGGAGCAGCACAACCGCCAGCAACCATTCCAGCAACTGCTACAGTGGTTCTTTAAGCCACTCACACTACCCAGAGAGTCCAAGCCCTTCCCTATCTCAGCTGAGAGCAGAAGATTCCCTGGAGGCTCTCATTGGTGCCTGGGAGCTGGAAAATACTACAGCTCAGTGGAAAAGGAATTTGGCATCTGCTTGGCCCTCTTCTGATGAGTGAGGCATAAGCTGTGCATTGATGTTTGAAATCAGTGGGCTCACATAGAAGCCAGTGCAGAATTGACTTTTTCTGCAGGAAAGTTTAATTCCAATAGAAGTAAACTGGTCACAGAAGGCTTGAAAGAGCTAACAGTTTTGTAATATGTGGAACTGTTTCACCAGTGCATTATTCCACTGTGGATCTGGTGTAACTCCAATGAAATCAACAGAGTTATAAGAAGGTAAAACCAGAGTAGTTCAGGGGTGATTCAGGCCCAGCCAGTGATTTTACTGGGAGTGGCCCATGCCATTTCAAAAAAGAAAGACTCAAGTGTATAGGAAAATAAATAAATCACTAAATAGGTTTGAGTAGGGGACGCGGAGTCCGATTCTGATTTTACTACAGTGTAAATCAGGAATAATTCCACTGAAGTCAAACTGGTGAGAGAATGGAATTAAATCCACTACCTGTACTGGCCAAATGCATTTGGGAGGTGTAGTCCAGGAAAGCAGCATTATTAATTAGCAGTCCAATCATCAGTAGGATCTGCCTGAAACCAGCATTTGAAGCCCACCATCATCGTTATGCAATACTATTGCATAATGTCAGGAAAAGGGAATGAGTGAAAGAGCTACAAATGTATGCCCAGATTTATGGGGTCTGTCAGTGCAAACAAAATCTAGGAACATCTTATCTAGTATATGAATAAGGTGAGTGAATTATAAGAAACAAATACGTTGGAAAAGGTAGAGGAGTGTAGGAGAGGAACCATCTTTAGCAGATTAATCCTGCCCTACTGGGTAAGTGACAGCTCTGCCTTTGAGTGTGTGGGGGCAGGGGTGGCTCCAGGCACCAGCGCAGCAAGTGCATGTCTGAGGCGGCAAGCCGCGGGGGGCAGCCTGCCGGTAGCTTTGAGGGCAGCAGTCAGGCAGCCTTCAGCGGCGTTTCTCCAGGAGGTCCGCTGGTCCTGCGTTTTTGGCAGCGAATACGCCGAAGGCGCGGGACCGGCAGATCACCTGCAGAACTGCCGCCGAATCCGGACGTCCCACAGGCATGCCACCGAAGGCTGCCTGACTGCCGTGCTTGGGGCGGCAAAAAACATAGAGCCGCCCCTGTGTGGGGGAAGTGTAAATGGAACTGTCCCCCCCATTACAATAACCATAAGACAGGGGTGACCAAACTGTGGCTTGCAAGCCACATGCAGTTCTTTAACTGTTAAAGTGTGGCTCACAGTGCCCCCCCGACCTGCTTTTTCTCCACCAACCAGACTGGGGGTGGGGGAAATTTGGACCTCTGCCTTGCAGTGGGGTGGTGGGGAGGGGCTTCTGCCCAGCGGGGACAGGGATCTTGGGGCTTCAGCCCCATGGGGTGCACCTGCCGGGGCTCAAGGCTTCAACAGGAGCAGGGCTGAAGCCCTGAGCCCCAGCAGGTGCCTCCCACGGGGCTGAAGCCCTGACCCCGGCAGGTGTGCCCTGGCTCTTGAACTTTTGAAGACTCTCATATGCAGCGGGGAGGATCGGTAAGTTTGGCCAACCCTGCCATATAAAATGGAGGCTGTAACTGCTAAATGAACTGTAAACAGAACAAATTACATGAAACTGAACAAAACTAGGGAAGCTGTATTCAGTATCTTTATCCTGAGTGAAGCTTTTATTGATGCCTGCAAGAAAAAAGGAGCTTCTTGCAAAGGATATAATGTCTCCTGAGAAATGTTTGCTGAGTTTCTAATGGTTATACTCCAGATGGAAGTCTGCTTATCAAGGCCGAATAGCGTTCCCAATTCCATGTGCAAAGAGGAATCATAAAATTCTGGAGAGAATCCCCAGTGGAAACTCCCCTTTAGCGAAATCCCTGCTCCGTCAAGGTGGGCTAGCAGTGTGAATGGAGAGGAGCTGTTTGTGTACCCCTTGTGCTGCAGCACTGTAATCAACGTATACAAAAATTGCCGGGGATGTGTTAATATCACTGTTTAAAAATTAATGTTGTAAGGGGGATTGAAAAGGAAAATAAAAATCATAAAGGTGTTGTTTCCACTCATTCTCTATACTGACATTAGTAAGGCTATTCCCTTAGAAAAGAGGGGGAATGAATGGGTCAATCAAGTTCCCTTTCACACTGAAAACTTTCTGGGTTTTAGAACTTTTCCATGCTCCTGCTGTGCTTATAGAAAGTGTTGGGTTGACAGTCCTGAATATCACCACCTTGTCTCCAAAGAACAGGCAAAGTGCACTCATTAGCAGTGTCCCATCAATGGGCTTCATTGCTCACCTGGAGAGACCAGCTCAAAGGGCCTGATTTGCTGTCCTTACTCACACTGAATAATATCTTACTCAGTACGTAGTTCTGTTGAAATCAGTGGGGCTAATCCTGGAGAAAGGTACCACTTGATGTGAGTAAGGATGGCACAATCATCCTCCAGGAGCTAGAGTGTGGTTTTCATGTCCATTCACTCATTGGTTTCTTTACAGAGACTGCCAACAAGATAGTACAATTAGAACTAATTAGCAATCTGTGATGTGGACCTATGTCCACTGGAAACTGGATCTGGACAATCAAACTCATGTCACTCAGCCACAGAATAGCTATGACATGATAACTTTCAGTCATTAATAGCTTGGGCTGTATTTCAACCAATAGCCAGTCAGTAAAATGCTCTTACTATATTTCATTACCAATCCTCTTAAACCATAAAGTCATCCTGCTCTTGTTATGTTTCATCCCACAAGAGTCGCATTGAAAGCACTTATGAAATTGTGTCCTGTAGTTCTAGTACATATAGCACAAGTTGACTCCTTCTTAGGTTTACTCATAATTTCTATATTTAGCTCTGTAATTACTATTGTAGTGTATGTTTATACAACAAAACTAAGTTAAAGACAATACACAAAATAAGGTAACGGAACTTAAGGATGGAAGCACTACAAAAAAGATACAGTGGGACACTGTACTATATATTTTGTAGCTTTGCTACATACCTTTCATGTACTTTTGTTGTGTTAATTCCCAGGGTGTTTTTTTGAAATAACTTTTAATTGATTCAAATGTATTCACAATTTCTGTAATGGCATTTAATTGTGCAATTAGTGTAAAGACACATAATCATGTAATTAGGCTGTGTAATTACAATGTGTAATAATATTACACTGTTGTACAAATCCTTTCGAAACACTGAGAAAAACAGGCATGTGGCTTTAACATTATAAATCTGTGAGAGCCAGAAAGTGTGTAAATATATCTACATATATTTGTAGTACATATCCAGTTTTTACTGCCAAACAAACTTTGGAAATAATTTGTATATGCTACTGAAGTCAGCAGCTTTGACTCTGAAAACGCTCAAGGAGCAGATCCACTGAGCTAGATGGTGCCAACCTTAAATGCCTGTACTCACTAAGGCCTGGTCTACACTGGGGGGACGGGGGGAATCGATCTAAATTACGCAACTTCAGTTACGAGAATAGCGTAGCTGAAGTCGACGTATCTTAGATCGACTTACCTCCCATCCTCACAGCGCAGGATCGACAGCCGCGGCTCCCGCGTTGACTCCGCTTCCGCCTCTCGCCCTGGTGGAGTTCCAGAGTTGACGGGGAGCGTGTTCGGGGATCGATTTATCGCATCTAGACGAGACGTAATAAATCGATCCCCAATAGATTGATTATTACCCGCCGATCCGGCGGGTAGTGTGGACGTACCCCAAGAGTATATCTATGTGGGGACATCTAGGAAAGTTAAACTGAATTAACTAAAGGTATGAATTTAAAGCACACTTAAACCCCTGTGTGGACACTAATTAAAATGACCTAAAGTGAACTCTTCTGGATGAGAGCATCCACACAGGGTTTTAATGCACTTTCAAAGACACCTTTAGTTAATTCAGCTTAACCTTCCTGAGTGTCCCCATGTAGACACGCCATTAGAGTAGAACCATACTCTGATCCTGATCCCACTCTCATTAAAGTCAATGGCAAAACTCCCATTGACTCTAGTAATGCAGGATCAAGTTCTCTGTGAGGAAGAACAATGGCTTCAGGATCCCTTCTGCCAGTTGAAAGTCAGGGCCTTATTCTACATTCTTTACACATCCAAAGCCTCTACCGCACAGAATAGCAGTTTGGGGTGTGTGGTGAATACCAGATTGGGCACTCAGTCTCATACATTTTCAGCAGCCAGGCTGGTGTTTCTATTGAAAGGAGCTCATTGCTATTCTGTTTTGCCAGCTCCCAAATGACTGATGAAACACTTTTCATAATTTAAAACACTGTTTCATAATTCACAAAATTAAACAAAAAAGGGACTGGGAGTCAGTAATTACTGACGCCTTAAAGAATCCAGGCCATTGTTTCTAACCCTCATTTACATTTTACTCATTTAAAAAAGAAATGGTTAATTCTGACAACATAAAGATACTGCAGGTTTGCATGCGAAGCATTCCTTGCTTTCAGCTGTGGAGATGGCATTGTACCTGTTACTGTTATTGTACATAATTAATGAACAGTTTGCAAACTATTATCACATCTTTGATCGTTGATGGGCATGTTAATTATACCTTATTTAGATTTTGCAGAGGCATGACCCAGTTTCATTCCCACTTCAAATCTTCCATAGATTCAATAGCATATTAACCACAGTGAACATGCCTTTTAATACAAAGACTAAATATTGGAAGGATTCTCAGTGTAGTAACTTGAAAGAAAGTCTGATTAATTTTTTAAGCACTATTGATTTACCCCTTGTGTATCCATTTTCACCACCACCAAATAGATGTAAAATGGTATTGTTCTGATCTGATTGTGCTTTATACTCACGTTGCACAGGTGTAAATGCCCACACAGGGTGCAGGGCAACACTGAATCTAGTCCATTTTGCCCTGTCACTTTATAAGGAATAATATCACAGAATAATAGAAATGTTTGGCTGGATGGGACCTCAAGAGGTCATCTATTGCAGTCGCCTGAACTGAAGCAGGACCAAGTATACCTAGATCATCCCTGACACCTGTTTGTCTAACCTGTTCTTAAAAATCTCCATGCTGGCAATTCCAAAACCTCCCTTGGTAGCCTATTCCAGACCTTAACTACCCTTATAGTTAGAAAGCTTTTCCTAATACTCTAGCTGCAGATTAAGCCCAGTACTTCTTGTCTTCCCTGCAGTGGACATGGAGAACAATTGATCACCATCCTCTTTCTAACAGACTTTAACATATTGAAGACTTTTATCAGGTCCACCCATAGTTTTCTTTTCTCAAGACTAAACATGCCCAGTTTTTTTAATCTTTCCTCACAGGTCAGGTTTTCTAAACCTTTTTTCAGTTTTGTTGCTCTCCTCAGGATTCTCTCCAATTTGTCCACATCTTTCCTAAAGTGTGATGCCCAGAATTGGACACAGTTCTCCAGCTGAGGCCTCACTAGTGCCGAATAGAGTGGAACAATCATCTCTCATGTCCTCCATATGACCATTCTGTTAACAGATCCCAGAATGATATTAACCTTCTTTGCAACTGCATTACATTGTTGACTCATTCAATCTGTGATCCACTATAACCCCCAGATCCTTTTCAGCAGCACTATTGTGATGTTCTGCCCTTTTAATGTACTGTGTCCTCCCTCCCAGTGCAAAGTATCATTTTTATGTTAGTTTCAGTTTTTCATCCAGAGCAGTAAAGCCACCACAGCAGACAGCTGAGTTTCCATCAGGTCTCTCTGTGTGTCCATCTCCTTCTCTGCTAGCTCCAGAAATATAACATTTAGTGACAAGGATGGGCAATCCCATGAGTATCCAGTGTTCCCATTGCCTGAACAAGAGAAAAAAGAAGTAACCGGATAATACTATAAGGGTTAAGATAATACCATAAAAAGAGGTTAAGTTCAGCTAGAAGCACCAGGTTACACACTGCTGTTTTGCTCCTGGGACAGCATGGACCAGCCAGCTAAAGAGGGGGAAGTAGTCAAAGATGGAACAAAGGATAAGAGTTCTGCATTTACGGATGGAACAGTTCAAATAAAGAAGTGATGGGGAAGTAAGCAGCTATCTTTGCAGATCATGTGCAAACAGGCAGAGAGGGAAACAGCCTTAGCCTGCACTGAGGATCTGTAGCCAACAGAGGGACCTCAAGTGCAACCAAAGGAGTGTGTAAGTGTGCAGCCAGCAGAGGGCAATAAGATGCAGATGCTGCCCGGGGGGAGTATTTCCCTGTGGAAAAGGCATCTAGGAGGCATGAAGTCCAACAGGAAGGCAGAAAAATGGCACCTTTTGTAGGCAATGTTGAGAATTTTGATGAAAACTGCAAATCATGGGCGGTGTACTGTGAACATTTTGAGCAATTTGTAACCTGCAACACTATTCCAGATGGACAACAAATTTCAACCCTGTTGACAGTCAGGGCGAAGGAAGCAGGTGCCTGGGGTGGCCAATAGAAAGGGGCGGCACGTCCGTCCGTTATTGGGGCGGCATGTCCGTTTCAGTGGCAATTCGGCGGCAGGTCCTTCAGTCCCTCTCTTCCACTTCGGCGGCAGCTCAATCGGTTTTTTTTTCCTGTCGCTTAGGGTGGCAAAACAGCTGGAGCCGGCCCTGCTGACAGTGATGGGTCCAAATGCATATGCATACTATCTCCACTGTGCCTGGAACTGCCACGCATGCTGCAATTATTGCAGCAATGCAGGGACATTTTTCTCCTATCCCCTCAATGATAGCAGAACAATATCGGTTCCACCAGTGACATCAGTGTCAGTAGCACAGTTGGTTGCTGCTTTAATGAAGCTGTCAGAGCATTTTCAGTTTGGACAAACATTAAGTGAGTCCCTGTGTGGCCAGTTAGGTTCAGGGTTACACAATGACCAGGTCTGGAAGAAGTAATTGACGGTATCAACACTTACATTCAAGAAGGCTGTTGAAGTGGCTGTTGCAATGGACACTAAAGAGAAGGATTTTCTGGTATTTAGTGTGAACAGAGAAGTTCATCTCCTGAATTGGTGAGACAGAAGACCATGGGAACACAAGGAATTTCCGTGTGGCCATTGTGCACAAACAACACACTTTTAAAAGGATTGCTGGGCTTGTCAGGTTATTTGCACAAAGTGCGAGGAAAAAGGACACACCGCTGCGACCTGTTGCACCGTTCAGTGACCAGCAACATAAAGTAACTGTACATTCAAGAAGATGCCTATGAAGACTGAACCTAAGAAAGGATTGAAGTCGAGAATTAAGACAAGAGTTCTAGTGACATTGACCAGGACCTAAGACAACATATGTTATCAGAAGCTGGAGTCAGAGATGAAGGAGTTCCTGCAAGAATGGAGCTTGATACCGGGAGCTGCTGTTTCACTGATTTTTGCATCTACCTATAAACAGACTTTGTTAAAGTTCCCCTGGAAGAAACCTCCATGATTTTGAAGACTTATACCAGAGAACAGTTAGTCCCAAAGGGATATGCCAGCTGAAAGTTCAACTAGATGGACAGTAAGTTGTTTTATCCTTGTATGTGACTGAAGGAAAGTATCCACCATTATCTGGCAGATCTTGAGAAGCTGAATGTGAACTGGACCAACATTAAGTTGATCCTGAAAGCACCTCAAAATGTTCAAGAAATACAGGACAGACACTTCAAAGTTTTTGAAAAAGAGCTTAGACAGATGACCAACGTATCAGTGAAGCTCCTTGTTAAGTCTGGGAGTCAGCCAAAATATTGCAACTCCGGAATTATGCCTTATGTTCTGAAGCCTCTGCTAAAAGCTGATTTGGACCCTTTCATGAACATCAGAGTCTTGTCAATGGTTTCATACAGTGAGAAGGCTACACCCATACCAGTGATCAAGAAAGATGGCTCATTGAGAATTTGTGGAGATTTCAAAGTGATACTGAATCCAGTTTTATGTGCAGATCAGTATCCACTATCTTGCACTGAAGATTTGTTTGCTACTGTTAGTGGTGGACAGTGTTTCAGTAAATTGGATTTGTTCAATGCATACCTACAAATGGAGATTGATGTGGCCTCTTGCAAATATCTCACAGTCAACACACAAAAAAATGCTTCTTTTGTTAGAACAGGTTGCATTTCGATATCACATTGGCACCTGCTCTGTTTCCAGAAAGCCATGGATGAGATTCTGAAGGGACTGAACAGAGTTCAAGTCTATTTGGACGACATCCTTGTTACAAGAAAGGATCAAGAGGCTCATCTTCAAAAATTTGGATGCTGTATTGAAACGTTTGGAAGATCATAGACTGACAGTACATTGGGACAAATGTGAGTTTTTCAAATCTTCAGTTGAATATCGTGGACCTGTAATTGATGCCACAGGCTTAAGGAAACTTCCAGATAAGAAAAGGCAGTTTTTCAAGCGCCATTGCTAGAGAATGTATCACGATTACATTCATTCTTAGGACTGCTTAGCTACTATGGTAAATTTCTGCCTAAATTTGTGATAGTAATGGCACTTTACATGAACTGTTACAAGTGAAGAAAAAATGGAAATGGCTTAAAGAGTGTGACTGTGTATTTAAAGAAGCAAAGAAACTGTTGACATCAGCTGAAGTTCGAATGCATTTTGATGCTTTGCTACCATTGAATTTGGCTTGTGATGCATCACAATATGGATTGGGAGCAGTTCTTTCCCATGTTTTTCCTAATAGCATGGAAAAACCAACTGCCTTTGCATCCCGAATACTCACTACTCCTGCAAAGAACTATGCACCAATAGAGCGAGAAGCTCTCAGCATTATCTTCAGAATTTGGAAGTTCTATACCTATCTGTATGGTAGACTTTTTAGCTTGCTGATGGCTCATCAATCATTACTTTCAATTTTTGGACTGGAACATGGAATTCGATCATTGGTTATTACATGTATGCAACAATGGGCACTGCTACTTTCAGCTCATTCCTAGACTATTCAATTCCGTAAAGAGATTGAGATTGAGCATGGCAATGCCGATGGGCATGCCCATGTTCTCGTCAACCCAAAGGAACTTCAGATGAAGTATTCTCTCTCAATTTGATGGGTAGGTTACCCATCACTAGCACAGACATCAACAAAGAAACCACTAAGGATTATGTGCTTTCTCTTGTGATGGAGATGGTACTACAGGGTACAGTATTGGATCAAAAGAATCCTCATTTTACATAATTTGTGTCACATCAATGTGAATTATCTGGGAATCATTGTTGAATGTTATGAGGAATGCAAGTGATCATTTTGAAATCGCTTCAATATCAGGTTTTGGGAGTTCTTCACAAAGGTCATTTTGGACATTGTATGAATGAAGTCCATAGCCTGGCGTAATGTCTGGTGGTGGAGGATCAACAAAGGCATTGAGAGGAAGGCAAAATGCTGTACTACATGTCAAAAAATTCAGCATGATCCTGGCTCAGCTCAACAACAACACTCTTGGTCTTGGTCTCAGACTCCTTGGATATGTATTCATGTGGATTTTACTGGACCTCTAGAAGGTTATGTTTTTGGTCATAGTCAACACCCAAAATGGCCAGAAGTTTTCAGAATGATTTCTACTACAGTTACTAACACCACTGGATATCTTCATGCCTTGTTTAGCCAATTTGGTTTACTGTTACAGTTGATGAGTGACAATGGACCTCAGTTCTATTCTGAAGAATTTCAGACTTTCCTAGCCTCATATAGAATTAATCACATATGCAGAACTCCTTGCCACCCTGCTACAAACAGACTAGTGGAATGCTTTGTACAAACACTTAAGCATGCCTTAAAAGCTAACAAGTCTATTCTGCATCACCAGCAGAAATTGGACATTTTCTTGCTTATCTACAGGAACACACCACATACTACTTACCCAGGAGTCAGCAGAACCTCTTTTTTTGAGGCAATCACTGCGTACCTGTTGGCACCTGCTACATCTTGATATTGCCTCATGTGTAGCCAAATCCCAAGCTATGCAAATTGATTGACAACGTGAGACTCATCATCATTCTTTCCAAGTTGGAGACTTTGTGAAACGGGTACCTGGTGAGCTTGTAAAAGGCATGGGACCTGTTTCATCTGTGGTAAAAGCATCCGATAGTATTTTATGGACACGACATATGGACCAGTTGCAGACTCGACTAGTACCAAAGTCCAAGGATGTTCTAGTAGAACTTTCTGTTCCTCCAGTCAAGACTCCTTCCATTACAACTCCTAATTTTGACAACTTCCTTACCACCATCTGTTTCTATTTTTCAGGACACTGCTGCACCACACTTACCAAGTTATCCCCCAAAAGTGCAAAAAACAGTCATGTATGCCTGAATTTATTAGTAGTCAATTGCTATTCCAGGGTAGAATAATCCTTCACAATTTAACAGTCCGTGGTAGTCCACCCGCAACTTTTAGCTAGGTTATATAGTGTTTCATGTTCACCATATAAATGATAATGTATATACGCTTGGAAAGCAGGGTGGATAAAAATCAATTATTTAAAAAAAATAAAAAAAATTGGATTTTTTAAGTTAAATTAGATTTTTTTGATAAAATGATTTTGAGGAAAAAACCTGTCTAAAGATAGTTTTAATTAAGATACATTATAGCTCAAAGATATCTCATCATGGAATAGGGATTATAAACTCTAATTCTATAGTATGAGACAATATATTAATGTAATGTTTAAGAAAAGTTTTGTAAATGAGTTCCAATAGTTCATAGATTAAGGACCCAATCTTATGGGGTTTCAGGGGCTTCTGTATAGATTATTCAGGTTAATCTTTCTATCTACCCAATGGGACTCAGTGCTCAGTCTAGAAGATACCATTGGAGATACTTAGTTTTGCAGTTCTCAAACTGTGGATTTGTGTTTCCAGAGATAACATGCTTGTTAACAGCAAAAATGTTTTAAAATAAATAAATAATATGTAGAGGTGAGAAATATCAGACCTCAACCCTATTGTCCCTCTGCAAATCTGTGTAAACAGTCAATCCCTTACCTCTCTCTAAAAGTGCAAAGTTTCAAAAAAATTCAATGAATAGAAGATTGTTGGGGCAGACTAGATCTGGACAAGTAGAAGAAGTTTGGAGATAAATGTGAGAAGGGAGGGACAGACAGTAAAAACAAAAATGAAACTGTTTGAGCAGCATACTCCAGAAGTCTTGAGGTCTTTCTGAGTGTATCCTTCATTGATTTGAGATCTACCATACCATCCTCTCACGAGAAGGGAAAACCTATAATGGCAGCAAGCTGTAAAAGAGACCCAATTTGGGAATATTTTAATGAAGTTCCTCTACCTGTGGGTAAGACAGGCATGCGTGCAAAATGCAAACAGTGCAACAAAGAAATGCAAGGCCTGGTTGCCCGAATGAAGCAACATCATGATAAGTGTTTCTTCTCAGGAGGAAGCTGCATTGAAGATGATGAAAGGAACATGTCTGAACATGCAGGATCTTCAGGCTGGCAAACTTTTTTATGTAATATTTCTTTCTTAAGACTGACTGTCTTCCTTATGGACTATTCTTGAATTCTCATGTTTGAGCAAAAAATATAGTTGTTACTCTATGGTACTATCATTTTAGATGCAGTTGTGATAAAAAATAAATAGCTGAAAGACAGATCTTCCTTTTACAATTTCACTTTAAAGTAGTACTGAGTGTCAGTGAATGCAATGAGTAATACTAAATGAGCAGTGTGGTAATAATAATTAAATAATCGCATTGACGTATTTTGTTTAGGAGAATCCATCCTCAACATACAGGATTCTGAAGACTATCCACCTTCAAGATCACCATCATTTTCTATAGTTTCAGCGTTATTTGCCAACGATAGTGTTTCAGTCACATCACGTATGTCACATAGCCACAGTATATCACCTATAGCAAAAAGAAAAAAAATCTCCATTATCCAGAAACAACCATAGATAAGTTTGTGATAAGAACCAGCAGATTACAAAAAGAGATAATTGATGAAAAAATTGCCCAGTTTGTTTATGAAACAAATTCTCCTTTCTGTATGATTGAGAACGCACACTCCATTAACATAGTTCAGTTATTAAGATCAGGATACAGTCCACAGAACAGAGCAGATGTCGCAGGCAAATTGCTGGATAAAGTGTCTGAAAGAGAAATTGAGCAGTGTGCAAAAGGTATAGAGGGTGAAATTGTTAACCTGAGTCTTGGTCGGTGGAGCAATGTCCACAATGATCCTGTTGTACGTGCTTATGTGACAACAGAAGGGAATGTCTTCCTTACAGAAATAACTGATACATCAGGAAATGCACACCCAGCAGCATACTTACAAGAAGTAGCAGTAAAAGCAGGGGCGGCTCTAGCATTTCCACCGCCCCAAGCACGGCGGCACGCCGCGGGAGGCGCTCTAGCGGTCGCCGGTCCCGCGTCTGTGGTGGACCTCCCGCAGACGTGCCTGTGGAGGGTCCGCTGGCCCCGCGGCTCTGGTGGACCTCCCTCGGGCATGCCTGTGGATGCTCCACCGGAGCCGCGGGACCAACGCCCCCTCCGCAAGCACGTCTGCGGGAGGTCTACCGGAGCCACGGTCCCAGCGGACCTTCCGCAGGCATGCCTGCGGGAGGTCCGCCGGAGCCACCTGCCGCCCTCCTGCTGGGACGCCGCCCCAAGCGCGCACTTGGCGCGCTGGGGTCTGGAGCCGGCCCTGAGTAAAAGCTATAACAAACTGTGAAAAAAATTCAAATGTCTTGGTCACAGACAAGGCTTGGTCACAGACAAGGCTGCAAATGTATCCAAGATGAGAAGAAATTTAGAAGAGAGTTCCAAGCTAATAACATACGGTTGCAGTGCTTATTTGATGCACCTTCTAGCCAAAGGCTTCAGTGTTCCAAAAAATAAAGACTAATGTTGTTGAAATTTCAAAATACTTCTGTAACAACCACTTTGCAGCAGCTGCTCTGAAAAAAGTGGGAGGAAACAAGCTAACTCTCCCACAAGATGTGCAATGAAACTCAGTAGTGGAGTGTTTTGAGCACTATATCAAGGATTGGCCTAATCTGATGACAGTTTGCAAACAAAATTGTGAAAAAATAGATGGCACTGTCACAGCCAAAGTTCTCAACATTGGGCTTAAGAGAAATATTGAACACATGCTGAGTACCCTGAAGCCTATTTCTGTAGCCTTGAACAAAATGCAGGGAAATAACTTTTTTATTGCTGATGCTGTTGAAATTTGGGAGGAACTGAGTGAGATCTTAAAAAGAGAAATTAGCAATGGCAGAGTTAAATTACAGTGAAACCCCGCTACAATGTGATAATTGGGGTCCAAAAAATTTGATCGCGATAAATGCAGGGTTGCGTTATAGTGGGGTTACGAAAATTTACCATTTCAAGCCGGTCAATTTCTCTTGGGCAGAAAATGATTTGCATTTGCGAACTGCCTATAACGGGTAACTGAAAGGCTGTAGCAATAATTAGCGACAGCAAAAGCTAATCAACCTATTAAACGAGCCAGAACCAGCCTGAGAATGGCTGAGTTTGGACTTTGAAAACCAGAGTTTTGGGACCTGACAGACTGGGGCTGGAGCGGCTCTCGAGAGATCTGGCGCTCAGCCGACTCCCCTCCATCCGGAAAGCCGATTGCGGTGTTTGACACTAAGGAGTTGCTGATATTCAGAGCAGAGTTCATGTGACTGTTTCTGTAGCATCTCTCCCAGCTGTCAGCCTGCTCCAGCAGCGGGGGCTCTCAGCCATGCACCGAGAGAGGGAAACACTTGGGGAGAGCAGGGGAGACGTGCAAGGGGCAGAGGAAGAGCGAGGAGCAGCTGGGGAGGAGAACAGCTCTTCTCACCAAAAGGGGAAGTGGGGGCAGTAAAATGAAGGTGGAGACAACTGAGTTAGCTGCAGAAGCCAATATTTTAAGTTTCTCATGTTGACCTGGCTGACATAATTGATTTAATTTTTTTTAAATATTTCATGTAACTATTTTAGTTAAAAACAATTTAAACAAAAACAAACCTGATTTTAAAAAAACTTGAATGTTTAACAAAATTAAAAAAATCATATAACATTTTAACAAAACAAGCATATGTTTGCTGTTGAAGAAAAAAATCCAGAATACATAACATTGTTGTTTTAGTTAAATAAAACCATTTAAATGTCTGTCTGTGATGGTCTCCTCCTAATACAGCATAGCAAGAAAATCCTCCAAATATTAATGATTAACTTGTTGAATTGGAGATAGTTCACCTCCCAATGACTTTATAAATATCTGCTTCAATTACTTTTGGTAAATGAAATAACCAAACAATCATTCATTTTCTGATATAGCTATAAAACTAATCTGAAAAGTTTTCAAAATAAATCACTTCTAAAAATGAAACCTACATCTATCTCTAAGTTGTGAAGAATATGTATTAAGGTTATAACAACCAACAAGAATGCACTTTTATGTAGAAATACATGATTAGATTGAGTCTTCCTGACTAGTGATTTAAATCATGATTTAAATTAATTTGATTTAAATCAAATCCATCCTGTTGGAAAAAAAATTAAAGTAGGGTAGAGGAATGTGATGTCCTGTCCCTTTAAATGTTCAGGGGACTCTATACTCTCTACACACCCAAGTGCAAAGCCTCACTTTTATGTTAGTTTCAGTTTTGCAGCCAGAACAATAAAGCCAGGACAGCAGACAGCTGTGTTTCCATCAACTCCCTCTGCTTCTGTGCATCGATCTCCCTTCTCTGCTGGCTCCAGAAATATAACTACCACCACCTAGCCAGTTATTCCATATTTTGTAGTTGTGCATTTGATTTTTCCTTCTTAAGTGTATTTCTTTGCATTTTCTTTATTGAATCTCATCATGTTGATTTCAGACCAATTCTCTAATTTTTCCAGTTCATAAGTACAGTTCAAAAACAATTCTAACAGGACTAGCAAATCCCTAAATTCTAAGCTTGTTTCAATAAATTGACTAAGATCTTGTGTATATGATGGGGCAGTGTGCTCTAGGGAGTGTTATTTTTAAAATGCACTAACCTGTTGCTCATTAATTGGTCCATATAGACCCTGTTGGTGCGCACTAACAGTTCTCTAGTTAGCTTTCAAACTGTTTCAAACAGTATTGCATTAAAGCGCACCAGCATGGTCTACATGGACCAATTATTGTGCAACATGTTAGTGCATTATAGAAATCAAACCACCATATACAGCGGATTAGACACACTCTGATATTAACCTGGTTTTCTGCACCCTCTTTCACAACTGTCAGATGCTTGGAGTATCTCTCCTTTGTCTTCACAGAAAAGTTCAAGCAAATTTGTAGCAGCCTCTCTGGTCCTATGAAAGCTGGGCCAGAGTGGAAAGGAAGATGCACTCCCACAGGAAGTGCTGCTCAAGGCAAGTAAGAGGGAAGGCAATGAAGTCCATGAAACCATATGCAAAATGGAACCATTTCCTGCTTGGCTGTTGAAGGAGTGATGACAGATAGGGGCTGATTACTTTCAGAGATTGTCAGTGCCTTCCCAAGAAAAAGCAGTCCTGCAGTATACAATAGTCCAGCCTGTGCTCAAGAAACCAACACTCTTGAGTAATCTCAATAGGAGCTGACTGGTGTCAAAACTTTCTTTTGATTAATGTCACTAAAAAGGTTATCACCAGCAATATCTGATGCCCACAAAGTTTGGATCCCTTTCGGTCATATTTCAAAAGTGGGTAACATGGTTGGTTAATTCCATCATTGCAATAAACAGTGACCCAACAACCATGCTAATCTTCAGGGCCTCCCAGTGGTCTTCAAGACCATGGATGATGAGCTGCTCTTCACCTATCTATGGGACCTGGAAGGCACTAAACTTTAAACTGGCTCTGCTGGGTCCTTCAGGAAAGTTCCTGGAGAATGGTGACGAGTGGCCCTCATTGCATACAGTCGGGGATGAGCAATCCAACCACCTTTCCTAGTCAACATCTCCTGGACATAAACTCACTAGGCCATGAAGACTATGGGTTGAGATGCTATCAATGCACAGATAGCACTAAACACTACACCTGCATCTCAGTAAATGCAGACACAGCAATTCACCTTAGTGACATGCAGTGCCTGAGTGAAGCAGGGACCTGGAAGAAGATTAAGTGCATGAAACCTTCATCCAGACAAGACACAGGGAAACATTTTTTTGAACTACCTGAAATTATGACCGTTGCTCTTTCACTGAAGGTATCTGTCCCCTAGTGATGTGCAATCTTTGGGTCTGACTCAAAGCTTCACTGTTCTGAGATGCTCAGCTTGCAGGAGTGGTCAGAAACACCTTCTGTCATTTTCACTTACCAAATGTCTCCTTCTAAGCAACTTTTGTGAGCTCATTATCCCAGTGCATTCTGTGTTGGCTGCCTATCACATTCCAGGTCAATTTCAGGTCCTTGCCTTTATATTAAAAGACTATGCGTGTACTTAGGCCTGGCTGTCTGGGTGATGGCCTCTCCTTTTGCCATGTTGTCTGGTATGATCTGAGGGGATACTTTGGCTCACCATGACGAAAGCTGACCTCATAACAGCTGAGGGCAGAGTATTCCCAGTGGAGAGCCTGTGACTCCAGAACCCTGTTCTACAGATGAATGTTACTATACTTCAAGATGCGCCTGTTTAAGTTGGTGTTTCCTTAGACAGATGGGTTGAAAGTACAGCTGGTTGGAACATTTTCAATTAAATTTTATTTAATCAAAATATGCTGTTTTGTCGAAATTGAAACATTTCACAGAGACTATTAGTTTTGACATTTTCATTGCAAAGATTTTTTTTTGACAAACACATATACATTTTCTCTCACATCCAGTTTGTAGCCTAATGGTTCAGGCAATGCCCTGGGGTGTAGAAAACACAGGTTCAAGTCTCTCCTCTAACTGATTCAGTGTGAACTGGGATGAAGTACTCTGCTTCATCCAGGGGTGAAAGTAACTTAAAGGACTTACCGGTATGCCGGAGTCCTGAGCGGGGGTGTGGCCTCAACCGGAAGAGGCGTGGCCTTTCGATATTTAAAGGCCCTGGGGCTGTGGCTGGGAGCCACAGGGCCTTCAAATCACCCCAGAGCTACCAGCTGCAGAGGTGCCTGCGAGCCCCGGGGCAAAATAAAGGGCCTGGGGCTCCGGCCACCGCGGAGCTCTGGGCCCTTTAAATCACTGCGAGAGCCCTGCCGCCACTACCCCGGGGCGGCAGGGCTCCCGCAGTGATTTAAAGGGCCCGGAGCTCCAGCTGCTGAGAGGAGCCCCGGGCTCTTTAAAGCGCCGCCGGAGCCCTGCTGCTGGAGCTCTGCTGGCGCTTTAAAAGGCCCGGGGCTCCCCACAGTGGCTGGAACCCTGGGCCCTTTAAATCACCACCGGGGAAGCTGGTCCAGTCTGACACGGCACACTGGACCATATCGGCTTACTTTCACCTCTGGCTTCATCCCAGACAGACCAAAGGGTCTGCTCCCCAGATGTTTTTTGTGCAAGATGGTACAGGAAGAGATCTTCATTTTCAGGTGTTCCAGGTGAGGCTGGTATGTCAGGCTACTCTCAAGTATGTGACAACTGGAGGTCAGTGGCTGGTCTTGGACATAGATCAGATGGGTCAATAGGCAAGATGATTGTTTAGATGGAAAGTAGTTGCTACTAGCTCCATTGCTGGAAGTAAGTGATCAAAGCATTCATATCTTGGCTGAGATTCCCTTCAGTCCATTGGAAGTCATTTCCAGTGTCAGCAATACAGATGTTATCAGTATATACACACCCCTTGGCCTGCATTTCAGGAAGTTGTATATGTACATAATGAACAAAAGGGAGCTAAAACTGACCCTTGTGGAAATGTTTAAGGAAACGGATTTTCTTCCAGACTTGCAGAATGAAGCTTTGGTGCTAATTATATCTTGGATGAACTGCATCATTGGCCTAGAAGGAATAACTTGCAGTAACGTGGCAGTCAGACCTTTGTGCCACACAGTGTTGTAGACGGATCAATAAGGACTGTACCAGCTTTCTTTCCTGACGCTAATGTGTCTTCTATGTCATGAGTGAGATGAAGCACCTGGTCTTGGGTGCATCATCCACTCCTGAATCCAGCCAGAATGTGAGGCAGTTGAAGATGAATTACCTTATTAATCTGCATCAGGATTAGTCTTTCCATCAATCTATAGGTAACACAGAGCACAGAAATGGGTTAGTAGCTCTTTGGGTCTGTCAATGTTTTCCTTGCCTTGGGAACAGCTATGAACTTAGCTCTGTGCCATGCTTTTGAGATACTGCAGCCCTGGGTACAAAGATTCAGAAATCAAAGCAGCAAACCTTTGGTGATTGGTCCAAACTGAGAGATGAACTCATTGTGGATCTACAACCTATCCTGGAAAACGATCCCTCACTCTCACAGACCTTGGGAGGCAGGCCAGCCCTCGCTTACAGACAGCCTCCCAACCTGAAGCAAATACTCACCTGCAACTACACACCACACCACAGAAACACTAACCCAGGAACCAATTCCTGTAACAAACCCCGTTGCCTACTCTGTCCCCATATCTACTGTAGCGACACCATCAGAGGACCCAGCCACATCAGCCACACCATCAAGGGCTCATTCACTTGCACATCTACTGATGTTATATATGCCATCATGTGCCAGCAATGCCCCTCTGCCATGTACATTGGCCAAACCAGACAGTCCCTACATAAAAGAATAAATGGACATAAATCGGACATCAGGAATGGTAACATACAAAGCCAGTAGGAGAACACTTCAATCGCCATGGACACTCTATAACAGATTTTAAAGTAGCTATTCTTGAACAAAAAACCTTCAGAAACAGACTTCAAAGAGAAGCAGCAGAACTAAAATTCATTTGCAAATTTAACACCATTAATTTGGGCTTGGATAGGGACTGGGAGTGGCTGGCTCACTACAAAAGCAGCTTTGCCTCTCCTGGAATTGACACCTCCTCATCTATTATTGGGAGTGAACTTCATCCACCCTGATCGAATTGGCCCTGTCAGCACTGGTTCTCCACTTGTGATGTACTCCCTTATCTTCATGTGTCATTATATAATGCCTGCATCTGTAATTTTCACTCCATGCAGCTGAAGAGGTGGGTTTTTTTTTTTTACTCATGAAAGCTTATGCTCAAATAAATCTGTTAGTCTTTAAGGTGCCACTGGACTCCTTGTTGTCATTGTGGATATTATCTGGTCCAGGAACCTTGTTAGGCTGCAATTTCTGTATAGCCACATCAAGCTCTTGATCAGTGAATGCAGCAATCCGGTTTGTGGGTCTACGCAGACCCTGCCATCTCTCAGCTGCCACCATTTTAACTGCATGGCTGAAAGCTTTGTCACAACGAGGAGCTCTGTTATTGGCCATCAGCTAGGATGTGATGGAGTTTGCTGTGACTGAGTATTCCCTCTTGTCCAGACACTACAGCGATGTGTGTAAAAACTATAAATATAGTTATAATCCAGTGTGCTTATTTTAATTCACTCAGCAAACTGAATCCCTACATTTATTATTTACCAGACTTAAGAAATCCCCCTGTAACCTCACTAGATTGAAATGATAATGGGTCAGATGAAGACAAGTACTTCCAGGCACTAGCAATGCTTGACTGCAACCCAATGTATGCTATTTTTTTTTGTTACATAAGAAAATGTTAGAGGCTGAAAATATGTCTTGAAGTGCTTTCCCCACCTCTTAAAACATGCTACTAGGTAAATAAAGTCGGATGGAATTCTATTAGTGCACAATGCCTATCCATTTACCACTGAAGCATCATAACTATCAAAGGTTTCAAACATCTTTAAATTGATCCGTCTGTGTTTTATTTGGAATGTACCTGTAATGCGGAATGCTCACCGTCAATGCCACATTGTGGCCAGGCAGGGGTGGGGCATGTTGTCTTCCTCCTGGACATCCTCCTTTCTCACTATAGCTACGCCCTGGAGTGGCCTCACCTTGCAACTCAGCTTCTAGCTGCGTCCTACGTTCCAGCCTTCCCCTTATGGGGCACACAAAACTCCAGTAATAGAGCAGTCTTCAGATGCCTACAAGGGCTTTAGGGCTTTCTCCTTCGGTCAGGGTCTTGGGGTCTAGATGTGAGTTTCCCACCAACGGATAAGCTCCTAAATCTGTTCCCTCCTTAATGAGTTGTTAGTGGAGCCCTGGCCCATCCTCTACACCAGGCTCCAATCCAGGGCTCAGTGGTGGGCAGCTAAATTCTGCACCTTGGGGTGATAAGCAGCTGCCTCCCTGGGTCACTTCCTACCAGAGCCCCCTTTATCTAACTGAAGAACACAAAATAAAGTTTCTGACCTTTTAAACAAACACCAGTCACTCCTTTGCAGACTTGGTCAGGTCACTATTGCCAGGCCTCTGGCAACAAGGGCTCCTGCAGGACTTCTTCCTCAGAGCTCAGGTCTGCTCCCTTCCACTGTCTGCCTCCCTCGGAGCTGCTCAGCTTCCCTTTCGGAGATCTGGCTCAGGCTTGTGCAGGGTTTGCAGGTGTGGCAGGGCAGGGCCATCTTCACCCAGAGCTGATCCTCAACCTGTTTTTCTCCAGCAAGGGGTTCGTACATCCCATCACAGTACTGTAAAGCTGGTGATACACCTCCTCGATCGTGACCCTCTGCTAATAACTGAGACCTATATACTGAATATGATGAAGATTTTCCTGGCTCAGGACAAAATGATACGCACAGCACCTTGGAAATGAAGGCACAACTGTTCATTTCAGGCTCCAATTCTGAACAATCTAGAGGCAGAAATGGCTGCCACTTTGAGAGAAAACTACTTATCTGCCCTACCAATTGACCTCTCTCGCTCTTTGACTGATAGCAGAAATCATATCTGAATGAACTCAGTGGAAATTTTGCCCTTTCTTCTCTTTGTGAATTATCTGCTAACAGGACTTGAGTTTGGCACATTTGTTTGTTATTTGCAACCCAGCCCATTGGTTCTGCACATGCTATTCACATTGACTATCTTCTGTTAGCTTCTATTTGTGATGTACAAATGGTTCCTTCATTCACATGGTGGTGTTTCTGCTTCCTGACTTGAACGTCTGATTTCTCTCTTTGTTGTCTGTTTATAAAAGTTTCAAAGATCTCAGAATGGCCATCTGCAAAACTCCTTGTAAACAGATATTTGCACACGTTTTTGAGAGATTTTCACTTTCTTGACATTACTGGGAGTGAGATCATCACTCCCATGAACGTTCACAGAAAACAAAAAAGATTTTCAATACCAGTGTGTATTCATGGTTTTTATTTGGACAAATGCTTGTGAACTCTAATTTTGCAGTATTCACCCAGCTCTGCCAACAACAGTGCCACACAGGCTAAAGTTTCTCATGGCAACAATTTGGCACTGTAGGCTGTACTTTTCTCTTCAACGGGCAAGAGATAGTGTTTGGTCCTACACAGTGCCCACGCGGGGAATGTTGCCTGCATAAGTAAAAAGTGACAAGCAGAACTGTGCGCAGAGGAACCCAATCCTGCATTAATGAGAGACCTGTTATGCACTGCCAAGTAACTCCTGCCCAGCAGCAGGCTAGACTAGAATATGCAGTGAAGCAGCTCATCAGAGTGCGGATGTCTCCCCAGACTCTGTCATTCTCCCCACACGTCCTGCCCCCTTTTCACTATGCATATTTACAAGACAGAAGAGGTACATGAGGTCTTGAGACTCACTACTGCTCAGTGCAGAAGTGGATGCCTAGCAATATCCACTGCTGCAGGTACAACAACCTTTTGATCCCTGCTTTGGACTACAGGTGTTATAGGATCAAAGTCACACAGTTACCCATCGTTCCTTGCATTATGCAGACAGCAATTTCTTTCAAGTCTGTCCACAGGACTACATTATGATGGTTGTTTTTATATGTGCTTTTATTACACCTTCCAGCCAAGGATTTCAAAGTATTAAAAATGTTAATGAAACAATCCTCACACATGCCTAAGACAGGCATGTATCATAAAACCAGCCAAAATGGGTCCGACTAACGGTCCATCAAACCCAGTATCCAATCTTCCAACAGTGGCCAATGCCAGCTGCTTCAGAGGGAATGTACAGAACACATAATCATTGAGTGATCCCTACCCTGTCATCCATTAGTATCTCCATTTTATGGATGGGAAAACTGAGACATCACGCAGTTAAGTGCCCAGTCCAAGGTCATACAGCAAGGTAGCAGAACTGGAAATAGAATTCAGGTCTCCTGACTCCCAATCCTCTGGTCTGACCACAAGGCCATGCTTCCACTGCATGAAAACTAGCTATTCAAAAGTACAAGTAAGATTCCAAACTGCGATTGTGCTGCTTCTTGGCTGGTGAGCAAAATAGCAACAGTACATACTGCTCACCTTTGCTCCGCTGATGTTTACTACTATTTCAGCACTGAACAAAAGAGATGCATTTTAAGATTAAATACAAACATATGCTTCCATTCTCAGTATGTCTTTCAGTGGCCTTCTACGGAGGATCCTGCTAATCCCTTCTCTTACTCTCTTCCATTGATTCCCCACCTTGCAATATCTTTCTTTTGGTGGCAGAGGGCTGGATGAAACTCTCCAGGGAGCATATCAGACAGAGGGGCGCTGCAGAAAGTCAAAGAGGCACATACACAGAGAAACAAGATATTCCTTTCTGATCAGGGCCAAGTCCCTGCAAACCCAAGAAGAGGGGTACCAGCTGTAAGAATTGAAGTTGACTCTTTCGCAGGATTAGAACAGTGACACTCCTTGTAGTGAGTCGGTGTGGCTCCCCTCCTGCCCAGCAGAGGGAGCCCCTAGCCAGAAGCCTGAGGGGGCGGGGCCAAGGAGCATTGAGCCCGCCCCTCCAAGGGTCAGGCGGCGACCTGGAAGGATAAAAGCTGGCAGCCAGAGTTCAGTCGGGGGCAAGCCGCCGCAGGGAGCAGACGTGCCACAGCTTGCGACTGGGAAACCTCCAGGACCCAGGGCAGCCGCCCAGACTGGCCGGAGCTTCCCCGCGCCCGTTACCTGGAGGAGCTCCCAGAGCTTCCCCATGCCTTCTATCCGGAGGAGCCACCGGAGCCTCTTCGCCCCTGCTGCTACCCGGAGGAGCCGCCGGAGCACGCCTGGCTGGACTTCCCCGAGGAACTGCCGGACCTGCCACCAAGCCCTGGCCGAGAGGAGCCCATGCTGATGGACTGGCCGGGGACCGACGCCACAGACCAGGTAGGCCCTGAGGGGGAGACCGGAAGTAGCCCGGGGGTAGCCGACCCCAGTAAGGCTGCAGACACACCCGAACCTATATCAGTGTGTTTCGGTCAGGATCCCCACTGACCGTCAGCGGTGATAGCCGCTGCTAGGGCCCCGGGCTGGGACGCAGTGGAGTGGGTGGGCCTGCGTCCCCCCTGCCACCTCACTCACGGGTGGCAGACTCCCCCTCACCCAACGTTCAGGCGTAAGAGCCCGAGCTTAGGTATTATTGTTTGCTCAGCCCTGAGCCAAAAGGGTCTGAGCGTTGTGACTCTGTGTTTGGTGCCCCGCCTGAACCTAGGGCTGGGCCCCTTTACACTGTACTGCTGCTCGGCCCTGAACCAGAGGGCCTGAGCTCCCTGAACTTGGTGCTTTGCTCAGCCCCGAGCCAGAGGGCCCGCACCTTGGGATTTTGTGTTTGTTGCCCAGGAACACTGGGGACCTGCCCGGACCAGACGGGGTGTAGTGAGTCGGTGTGGCTCCCCTCTGACCCTCGGAGAGGGTCGAGCCCCGGTCACACACCCTTACACTCCTCTACTCTACTTTTAGTAGCTTTTGACTTACATAGTTAGATAACTGTCTGGTGTAAGAATTGTAAGTTTATTCAATTGCACAATCTGAGCGGAATTAGCTTTTTACATTAACAGAAAAAGGAATCTGTTCAAGTGTTAATTAAAGCAAAGGTTATTGGGCTTGATTCTGATCTCACTTCACCAATATAGGAATTAATATCACTGAAATTAAAAAAGTTACATTGTATAAAAGCAGTGCTAGATTAGAGTCCGGTACACACAGTTTATGTTTTGTGAGTAGAACACAATTCCTAAAGAAAAGAAATATTCTAGAGGCTAGGTGGAGTGGTGGGTTTCTATTCAAAAGGCAGGCATTTGGCATTTTGTTCCAGTCACAAGTAAAATGAGTCTACAGGGCTTTACTTATACCAACCCAGACATTCGTTCAGTTAAAAAAAACCTACCAAACAATTCAGCATCAGAGTCTGCCTGCCAGAGTGGGTTGGGGGAAAGATTAGAATGTAAAAAAGCTTTGCAGGCTCTGCTAAGGTGCATTTGCAGAGCTGTATGGCAGAACTTGTCCACAGCTTCACAGCATAAGCTTGCTTGTACGAACACTAACAGCCCTTGCTTTTATACCAATTTTTCTTCAATTGTAACAAAAGGAATGTTGCAATGCCAGAATGCTGAACTTCCTGGAATTGATATTTTTATACCATTTCTCTGAGATGATGATAGCTCTGAGAATGAGATTTCCACTTAAGAAACTAAAAGAATTTTTATTTCTCTTTTAAAAGGAAATTACTTTATGTGCTGTTGAAAGGTTTTGGGTTGACAGCAGCAGAGACTCACATCCTCTATTTATCCATAGAAGAGTTATAGCACGGCCACTTGCAGTGTAAGATTCCCCCCACTCCTGCTACCAGTGTGCCTCAAGTCTGTTCTGATACAGACATCTTTAACTTTAGGGACAAATTTACATTCTTATTCTACATAATCCTTGATCTAATGTCTACTAAGATTATTTAACATGCATGCTTTCTCTGGATGATCAAACCACATAGAAGAATCTGTGACCTCTAGAGGGATGGATAGTGGTCAATCAAGTTTGACCAAGCAAGGTAAACTTACTGTTAGAGCCCTGCGTGGATACCAAATTTGTATCCACATCCAATCTGCGATTCGCAACCATGGTCTGTGAATATTCACAGATTTTCAGGGCTCTAGATATAAAATTTGAATCCTCATCCATCCACGATCCACAAAGATGGTTCACGGATATCTGCAGATTTTCAGGGCTCTACTTATTGTAGACTTCTTCTACTGAACCCAGAAAACAGGGTGAAGAAATGTAGGAAGCTATGAACCCCTGTAATCTCAGGTAGGTCCCAATTGTAATTTGCAGCTGAGATCTGATTATTTTAATGGTGTACACCCATCTGCAGAAGTTTATCCTGTAGCAGATGTGCCATGCCAGTTGAACTGATAGTAGCTCCTATGAAGATTATCACCTGAGATAGTATGAAGGTTAATTTTACTTTGTTAATCTTCAATTGAAACGGGGAACAAATTGTCCAGGGGCAGAGTGCACTTTCTGAGGTGAATAAGATCAATCAGCCAGTCTAAGTA
Source organism: Mauremys reevesii (assembly GCF_016161935.1). Classification (NCBI taxonomy): domain Eukaryota; kingdom Metazoa; phylum Chordata; order Testudines; family Geoemydidae; genus Mauremys; species Mauremys reevesii. Next base: position 334,592,938 of record NC_052623.1, read on the forward strand.
GGGATAAATATGGATCTCTTGGCATCTTAGATGAGCTCCCCCTCCTCCACAGGCAGCTAAGCATGTGGGGAACACCACTGTCTTTAATGGTAACTATTTCTTAGTACTGATCTGAGGTATAGCTAGATATATGTATGCTTGAGGTCAAGAGCTAAAAATCAGTTCTGAGGACTTAACTGGGCATTATAGAGGCTAAGGTCACTAGTTTAAACTTGAATCTTCTAAAAAGTTCTTGAATCTTTTAAGGACAAAGTTTGCCTGTTTTCTTGAGAATAAGGAAATCCTGGGAATAGAAACTCCCTTATATTGCTTTTGAAGAATGCTGATATAGCACAATAATACGGACACTGGTGTAGCCCTAGCTAATGAATCTTGGGTCACTGCATCCTTTGTATTACCTCACTTTGAATGTTTGGTAAAGTGAGAACGTACCCAACAGCGCTAATGGAACATGCTCTCTCCAGAGTGGGGATCTAGTCTGACAATACCCAGAAGAACAATATCCAGTGGCTATGTAAGTTTCAGTAGAGATATCTCAAGGGTGGTCCGCTTGGAAGAATGTGTTTTTTTTCAGGTGCAATGTGTAAAAAGAGAAAACAGAAGAAAGACCATATTAGGTCAGCGCAATGGTCCATCTAGCCCAGTATCCAGTCTTCTGACAGTGGCCAATGCCAGGTGCCCCAGAGGGAATGAACAGAACAGGTAATCATCAATCCCCGGTCGTCCATTCCCAGCATCTGGCAAACAGAGGCTAGGGACACTATCCCTACTCATCCTGGCTAATAGCCATTGATCGACCTGTCATCCATGAACTTATCTAGTTCTTTTTTTAACCCTGTTACAGTCTTGGCCTTCACAACATCAGAGGAAAAACCGAGGTGACACTAATTCACTGGATATCCAAAAACATTTCTCCACTGGATTGGGATTCAGAAGAACTGAGTTCAATACCTTGCTCTGTCCTACTCTGCTGGGTGACCTGGGTGAGTCATTTTACATCTTTGTGCCTCAATTTCCCTATCTGTAAATAATAATAATTGGGATAGTTGGGATAATAATACAAACTACCTTTGTAAAGCACTTGAAGATAGCTAGATGAAAAATGTTATACAAGAACTAGCTACATCATCAAGGAACAGCTACAGGGAGATTCACCATTTCTCTGATCTCAATCCTCACAAGTGTCTAAAATACATGTGTAAAGACCAAAACATCTTTTAGTACAACTGTTTTCATGTTCCCCCAAGGCAGACACTGTGCTAGTCACCTTCTCTCTGATATTGTCTCTCCTGTAGCCCTCCCCTTTCACTCTGAGTTATTCCCATTAGAATAACAATTTCAGCAGCACCTGTCAGCAGAACCTTTAATTTTTATTATTATTCATTATGTTTATTATGGTAGTGCCTAACAATCAACCAAGAACTGCTGATCCAACACAGAGGACTAGATGGTCCCTGACCCCAGAGCTTACAATCTAAGTGGACAAGACAGACACAGGATGGGGAAAAGGGTAGAACACACAAGCAGAGTGAACAATGCAATGGTGGCAAATGTCATGTTCAGGCCTCAGGTTTTTTGGGGGGAGGGGGTTACTTAAGAGGGGGTAAGCTAAGTGGAAAGAAAAGGGAAGGGAGACGAGACACTGAAGGGAAGGGAGGTGAGAAGGACAGGGCAGGGGAGAAGAGGATAAGGAAGCGGGTGTGGAGTGAAACTGAGGTGAATAGAGGGGACAGGGGGAAGGTTTGAAGCAAGCAGACAAAGCCCAGCCAAAACTGTAGAAAGTTCTTTGAATGTCCAGTGATCCAAAGGTCCCTGCTTTGGCTGCTTCTGCTCCTATTGGTTTGAGTCTCTGGCTAGCTCCTCTCTGCAGATTTCCCCTGAAGCCACATGGTAGGAAGGGAGGAGGAGAGGGGGAGAAGAGGAGGAAGGGACCTTCTGAGTCCTAGTGCCCCTGACTGTACATGCATGTGGGTGGGTCTCTCCTGCATTATTCTGGCTACAGGGTTGTGCTGGGTGCCTTGATATTTGATACTTGAGTAGAGTGTTGAAAAGTCATAATCCTCCTCTTGGTTGGTCTAGTGGTCACAACTAGAAAGTTCTGCAAGAAGATAAATTAAAATTTAGAATCTCTCTACCCATATCTCCATCTGGTTTCCCATCCTGACACTGACTATTGGATTCTAGATAGAAGAATGTAAGATGTCTATGCCCTACGATGTATAGTATCAGCTATGTTCAGGAGAGCTATAGACAAGAGTTGAACAGAACCCAGATCCACCAAAAGTTTGCCCACACCTCCAAAAACTTTGATGACCCTATGACAGGCTTCTCTCTTTCTTCTCTTCCAGGCCCATGAACTCCCCTGGTCTTTCTTTTCACACTAATCTGGATCTCACTAGATTCTTCCTATAGGCGCCTCCAAATGTACTTCTTGATTTTTCTCACTAAGGCAGCCTAGTCCATCTCCCCTAATCCTGACAGATTTCTTATTGTTCCTCTATCTCCCCATGGGCCAGATGGAAGAGGCCCCATCTCTCGCTTCCTCTGACTTACTGCTGCATCCAGGCCCATTTCAGATTCTAAGGCCTGGTCTACACTAGGGTGGGGGGATCGAACTAAGGTACGCAACTTCAGCTACGCGAATAGCGTAACTGAAGTCGAACTACCTTAGTTCAAACTACTTACCCGTCCTCACGACGCGGGATTGAAGTCTGCGGCTCCCCCGTTGACTCTGCCACTGCCGTTCGCGGTGGTGGAGTTCCGGAGTCGATGGGAGCGCGTTCGGAGTTCGATATATCGCGTCTAGATGAGACGCGATATATCGAACTCCGAGAAGTCGATTGCTACCCGCCGATCTGGCGGGTAGTATGGACGTACCCTAAGGATCTAATTGTATTCTGCCCTGACTACAGAAAGGTCTCTAAGTCTCCAAGACCAATACAGTCCACCTGTTAGTCTCACATTGGGGCTGGTGACATTCATTGCCTTTCCAGGTGCTATAATCTTAGCACTGACCAGAAGTAGCCCACTGAAAGGTGGGAGGACATATTTTTTGCAACTGTTTGATAAACTACTTTCTTTAACTGGAAGAGAAAGTACGAATTGGAATCAAACTATGCAACAAGGAGAGTAGAAGATGAAGGGAGGGCTATTTTTGTCTTAAGTAAATCAATATGTTCATTGAGAGTTGGGGTGAAATCTGTCACTGGGAAGTGGCAGACAAAGCACAACCATTATCCCAGGAGACTGGATTTCTTGGAACCCCCCCAAAAAGAACAGCCAGCTATTGGATTAAATCACTCTGCTAATTCAACAGGATTCTACTGCTGAGGAGGAGGGGGAATGAAAAGAGATAGTGGTACTTTATAAGGCAGATACATCAAGTCATTTTAAGTTACCTTCTGGCTCTGCACAGAGTTAATGCATATTGTCAGGACTATCACTATATTTGCACTGCTCATCACTGTTGTGAACCTGATCTGTAGGGACAACCTCAAAGGGAGAGAGAGCAGTTAAGGCTAAATTCTTCATAAGAGCCTCAGGTAATTTGTGTCCAATTTGAGACAGCTGGGACCTAGTTTTCAGAGGTGCTGTGTGACAACTGCAACTGAACAGAATGGGCAGTGCAGATGCTCAGCACTTCTGAAAATCAGGTCACTGATGTCTAAAGTTGGTCACCCAAAATCTTAGGTACTCAAAATTACATGCCATTTTGGATTTTAATCTCTATGTCCATTTGTTCCTGATGAGATTGCTAGTAAGAGTGCTGGTTGTGATGGTCTTTTTGTCATATGGACATCTGTCCACCGGCAACTAAACTGAGATTAAGCAATTTGTTTTACATATTTTAGCCATCAGCCATCTTGTGGTTGCAATTTTCAGTAATTTTTCATCAGACGTGGGCTAGGTTTGAACCAGTGACCTAGAAATGAAAGGCACAGTGTGCCATTACGAGGCATCAGAGCTAGGCAGAGCACAATGCTCCATTCTAAGAAACAAGGTTTAAAATATTAACTATATTGGATGATTACATTGCTACACTCTCTGTGATTAAAAAGCAGAATTGCTGAAAGCAGAGGGCTTCGACTTGAGTGATAACACTAACGGGCCTCAATGTACTTATTATCTGATAACATTAAGCTTCTTCTTTCTAGGCAGGTTAAGAATGACAGGACTATTTATAATGCATTTATTTTTAGAACTCAAAAAGCAACACCAGAAATATATTTGGAAAAAAAAATCACTGGGAGAATCCCTCTTATTTTTATTCCTGGACATGACTGAACACGGATATAATCTTTTCTCTATAACCGGGAAAAGTTAAGAAGAGGAAAGACATGACCCTAAGGAAACCAAAAAATCTGAAACAGTGAGAGAGAGAAAATTCCTACAGATCAGAAGAGATATAAATAGGATGGCTGTGTTTATATAAGAGAGAGAGACAGGCAGAGGCAGAGAGGAATGGAAGAAAAAGGAAGGGAGGGACAGAGGTGTCATGGTTATGGAGTAACTGAGGAATCTGACACAGGAACATCAGGTTAGACAGGAGGGATGAATCTAATATTTAAAATTAATTATAAATACATAATTTGAAAGATATGCTTTATATTTCCTATAGTACATTTCACTGAGAGTTTTAAGTAAGTTTTTATCAACAGTTCAGACTATTAATTTACTGTTTTCTGATTACACATTATTTCCACTATTCAGTACTGACCTGTTACTCTTCTCTTCACATCAGTTTAATTCTTATTTTTAACCTTTGTTTCTTTCATGAGTTAGTTTTTCAAATATTAGGAACCAGTAAAACCTCAGTCCCAGAGAGTGAAGAATTAAGCCTATAGGAACTGGAGACAACTGGAATCTTAGTGCTATTAAAAGTCAAGTGAAAAGGAAAAAAATAATAGAATGAAAGATAGATCTATGCTAAACCCTGCCCACCACTAACAAGACTGAATGGGTGGCAGGGGGTGGGGAACTGAACTAAAAAACAGGAACAGAAGAACAAAGCAATTTGCATACTAGAACCTATCTCTAACCTGATTCTACAGAAAGGGATGAAAAGCCACACAGCAATGCGCCCAGATAGGAAGTATCTTCCTAACAGCAGGCAGGTGTAGTGATTGTCTGTCTTATGTCCTGAAGCTGGAGGGGTTATATCTCTTTTAAATCTGTATCTTGCTTTTTAAAAATACCTTCCGTGGTGCTGCCTGGTTCACTGAAAATATCTCAGACTTCACCACGCATCAAGCAATCAGATTTCTAGTACATATGATGTTGCGTTTTGTAATGTGTTCAATGGACCAGAGAGCATAATTAGTACATCACAGCAGGAAAAAAAAAGAATTAAATTTAAAATGATGTAAAACTTATTTTTGTGATGAATTCCTCTCACAAAGCCTGCTAAGCAGAAGTTTTTAATAACAGAAATCTGTTTAGCGCAGCTTTAATTTTTGCTTTTCAGTTCACCTTTTAAAAACATTGACATTTGCAGTCAGCCTCCAAAGTTGTCTATGCTTTCTTTCTTTTGGTCTCAGCTATGAGCTTGGCTCAGTGGGGTTACAGAAACTTAGGGGGCTTAGTGGTTAAATGAGAGGGCTGGATGCTTAACCTTTTATCCATTTGAAAAAAAGGATATAATACCTGCCTACCTCACGGGGGTGTTGTGAGGATTAATTAATTTAATTTCTGTGAGGTTGCTTTGAGAGAATCAGATGAAAGATGCTACACTGGGGAAGTATTATTATGATTGTATGTGCCAATACTCTTAAAAGCTTGCATGATTTCTCCTTCAAGAGACTGCAGGGATTTTATTTTTTTAAGATTTTTTAAATGTTAATTCTGCATAATATTTAAACTGCCCTTAATAAACTCCACTTTTCCCCATATGCCCATGATTAAAGTGATAACTTCTGTTATATTTTAAATGCTCCCAAGGATTCCTGCATGCCACTGATACCATTTAGTGGAAGCAAAACTAAGCCTGATCTTTCTTCTCACAGTTTAGCGTATCTATGTGGTGTAGACTCTTGGAATAGCAGCCGTCAGTGTGTTGGGCAATATAGTGTGATTCATGTTTCTTTAGGTCCTATGTGCCCAGTATTAGTAAAAGGGATATTTACAGAACTGTATGGTTACTGTGAAATATGTGCTCTGTGCAGGTAGCAGCTGAGAAGGTGGCATCTTATGTGCTCTCATATCCAGCCTTGTAAAATAAAGACGTGGGTGTAGAGGGGGAACATATGAAGAGATCACCATGCTTTCAGCAGCTTTACCACATGAAAGGTTATATTATCACACTTCCCTGACAGGCACAGAGGGCCCAAAAAGTCTGCCCTCACAGAGATTCCTACACATTCTTCCCTGGATGGTGGTCGAGCCTGCACTCAGAAGGACGAAAGGTTGGTCCCCCAAACCAGCAGCTCTAAGGGGATCTGCACAGAGGCCCTTTGTTTCATCTTTATTCTCAACCCCACTCTGTCTTCTCTAGATCTTTATCAACACATCAGAGGTTCACATCTGCTGACATCTCAGAGGAGGCATTCCCCTCTTCCATGCCCCTGGGACCAGATCTTGTTCATCTCCATGCCCTCTGCTTGTGGCATCAAAAGAAACAACATGGCCCTAAAGCTCATGTGTTAGTGTGTTAATTCACAATCCTTAGCATTTTTTACCTTATTTTAATCCACTTGTAGATCCAGGTTTTGAGTGAGTTTTATTGTACCTAACACTTGTGACATCCAGTTGATGGGCAAGAAAAAATATTTGCTCAGAAAATTTCCACAGATGCTAGCTGCTTCGCTACTGGTTTGAGTGTAGACAGGATTGATTCCCTCCCTCAATTAAGTCCCTCTCTTCATGAGAGAAATACTCCGATGTACTCCAGTCAGAAATATTTTTTCGGAAACCTCACTGATTTATAGACTAATTGGTGGCCATGGGATTTAAAACTATATGGATTTTGGTGCCTCAAAGCTAGATGGATTTTGAGGGCTATTGTAAACTTACAAGTGCTAATCATGTCACAAAGACCTGGAAGGATACATTAAGAAAAGCTTCTCATCCATCTTCAGGAAAACAGGGCAGCTATGGTGTTTGACTGGCAGATTTATTGTTCTTAACGTGTCAGCTTTGCCAATACAGAATAAAAGTTAACAATTGCAGAACAGCAGGGAGACTACCTATAAAATGAGATGGAATAAAGGAGGTTAGTTTTGCTCTTTAGATAGCAAGTGATGCTGCTGAAAGTGTAAAGGCCACATGCCAATTAATTCTCAGTGGGTTCTCAATTATCATTCTAAATTCAGCAATTAGATTCTGAAGGCGAATTCTGAAAGGGTACATAAAGCCAGCAGTTAAAAGGCTGCTACAGATTTTTATTTTCTCCTTAACCATTTGGCATCACTTCTTGCCATGCTGCCAAATGCTGTGTTTTTGTTAAGGATGCTAGTCTTGTGCTTTCACGGCTGTCCTCATCACAAAGATGATGCTTTCACACTTTTACAGTGTGACTCCTATGGCACAATTCCAGCTAGGTCTTTGACATTTATATCTTCTCTTTAATATTTGAGTACATTCAATCATACCTGATATATTTCAGTTACTCTGAGGGATGTGTATGCTCTTTGGTATAACTACTGACTGATCTTTTGCACTTTACCAGAGTTTTATTTGCAGGTGTATTAGCAAGGCATTATTGTGCAGTGTTATATTAGATCTTCAAAGGAAGCATGCCACTATTGGATACCATACCAAATATTAGCTCCTAAAACACTTGTGAAATGGTACCTGAAATACTGCACTCAAAGAATTCTGTCAATAATTTAAATAAGACTCTCAGGGCCATTTAAAACTTTGGTGACTTGCAATAATGGACTCAATTTACTTGGGCAAAACTCCTGCACATTTTGCTCCCTGAGAGAGAACTGCAGGATCAGGTCTAACCTGTCCCAAAGATTCATATTTTGGATCAATTAGTTACTTAAAACAAAAAGTATCATTACTAAATATTTAGTATAAAATTAATTACTTTCAATTATGCTAAACTAGCTTTCTATTTTAAGCATATGTTTTTAAAAGTCATCAAATAGGAAACTATCGTACTACATATATTATAGATTAAAGATGCATCCAAGGTATCAGGTATTTGCATAATGCTGCTGTTTTTCACAGTTCATATCTAATGTGCGCTCATCATTCTCATCTTATAGATCACTAAGGTAGAAATGTAATAAAATGCATCTGGACTATTGCTGATGTGTTCAGGAAACAACAAATTATTTACCTTTACTCTTTATTGCAGGTAGCAATACTGCTGGATTTATTAAGTAGCTGAAGAATGCTGTCTACCCATTAGGCCCTGCTTTTGACTAGAAAGCCTTAAAATTGCAAAGAGGTGGAGAATGTTCTTTGGATTGTAAATCTTTATTTGTATTGATCCAGAGCTTGAGATGTGCTTAACACCTGAGACCAGACATTGTTACAGGCTTGCACAGCAAGTTCAGGGAGTCGGGGAGGAAAACTTGCAAGGATATCAGGAGGCAAAGAGTACTCACAGCACATTTAGGTCCAAACAGCAGTGTTTATTTTGAGGTGCTTCTGTGGCTGAACTTAATGCAAATATAGAAGAGAACAAAGGTGGTGGTTGGCTCTCCGTTCTGTGGGGAGAACTGTATGGGTCCTTTCTCCATCCTTCTTCTTCTCCTTCCAGTGAGGAGCAGAAGGAGACAGAGTTGGACAACATCCAGATCTCCTGTACACAAATGGGAGCCAATAACCATATTCATTTGCTCTCACTAAAAGGGGCTGGCATCTCAGCAACAGAAGGTCAATTTTTTCAGAATGAAAATGACCCTTAATTTACTTCAGGCCATCTGATCAAATAGAAGCTGTAATTCTTGAGACAGTAACTCGCCTCTGTCCCGGCTCCGTGTCGCGTCTGTGCAATGCACAGCGCATGCCTACTCCAGCTCTTGCGAGCGGCTAGTGCACTTATTCCTGTTGCCTTAAGTTCCTGTCTCTTATCACTTGTGTTCTGGTAACAAATCTACCAGAACAGTTTAAAGCTGGAGATAATTGAAATGCCTAAGCTTCAGAAAGAGAAAAATTCGCAAGAAAATGCAGATAAATACAGGTGAATCCAACTTCCCAAATTTGTCAAAAGAATTTTAGAACTACAGCTATTTTGAAGTAATTGATTTTACAGCGTCCAGTATTCAATCAAGATTTAAACAACAAAATGATTCAAATCTTGAAACTCTCATAACTCCAAAATGTAACAGAAACACAAGTTCAAGGCATGCTTCAAATGTATAATAACGATTTCAATCAGGATTGACTGATAGCTCAGCTTCATCTGCTGGAAGCCAACTGTCAGCTTTCAGAAAGATCATTAAAGTCAGTTCAGAAACAATCATGGCTCAAGTGGGGTATGATTTTACTGGTACAGAAGGACAAATCTGACGATTGACAGCTTACAGGTGTTGCAGAAGAATTCATTTCAAGAAACCCTAGGTGAACATCATTGGTTGGAGCCTTTTCAGATTTGTAAGTCATTCTTTTGACTCATGTTTTAAAAAGTATTGCTTTAATGTGTAGTTTTGTATCACAACTAAACACCATTGGAGCCACATGCTCAGCCATATACAAAGTACTCAGGTTCTGACTATGTGCATGTGTTGTGGCACTCCTGAGGGTGGGAAAGGACACAATGGAGCCAAAGAACTCCAGGCCTATATCACTACTATGTCACCTCTTTAAACTGTATGCAGAGGTGAAAGTGGGCCAGTACAGCATGCCGGTAAGAAGTGGCTGCCGGTACGGGCCTGTACACAGCTGACGTTAAAGCACTGCCATGGCTTTAACATCACTGCCCCTTTTGCCCTCCCACCCCGTTGGCAGCCCTGCTGATAGGATCCTTAAAGCATGAGGCCCCGCCCCTTCTGCCGGAGCCAGGCCCCCATACCGGTAAGACTTTTATGTTACTTTCTCCTCTGACTGTATAGGTGTCTTATCCTAACTTGTTGGATAAGTGCCTATCACAACTTGTTGAAAAGCAGTTAATCCTACAGTAAGAGGCAAAGTGAGTGCCCAGAACATACTCCGGAAGCTTGCAAATTGAAAATGGGGAACCAACCCAGCAACACGAAGAGCCACTGCATCTGCACTTCGCTATTCAACAGCCGAATATGTATGTCTGGTGTGGGAAAGAGCTGCTCACTCAAAGAAGTTGGACCCTGTGCTGAATGACAGCTGCCACTATATCATGGGATGTCTAAAATCAACAAATGTGAACAGCCTTTATGTGCTTGCTGGAATTGCTCCACCGGATATCAGGAGAGCAGTCACAAGCAAAATGGAATGATTATGACAGGTTGAAGATACCAGACATTCACCACATGGCCCCACCACAGAAAAGCTTCCTAGCTGCAATGAAACCACTTCAAAAATCACCGACGTCTACATGACTGGAAATTATGGTGCACATGGCTTGAATTACTCTAAGAGGACAAACCAAATGCATATGTGACATTGCCAAACGCCTTCCTGTGGGTGTGGAGAAGGAATGGTTGACCTGGAGATATTTAAATCACGTCTAAACAAGAATCAGTAGGTCAAAAGTCAATATACAAAAGTGGGACTATTCCAATGATACAGACACACATGACTGTGGTGAAACATAAACCATGGAACATCTATTGGTCTGCTGTCTCCTGGAGGAATTGTGCACCATAGACGATCTTGCCTGGGCCATATTATGTGCCCAACACTGGAAAATACTATGATTGTGGTGGAAAAACACGAGAAGAGATGATGACTAAATAAAGTAAGATAAATGAGTTTCTGTTTCAAACTCTGTTTTCTTTATTTATTAATGCAATCCCTAAAATTTTGGAGGGGGCCTACAGGCTATGCTCAGGCATTGCAGGCAAACATTTTCTGACTTTTATTCAGTCTTGGACATAACATCATAAGACTACAACATCACTTCTAATGCAACTTCTAGTATTGGTATGAGATTTTACTGCATGTTCTTTATCCTGCAGTTTACTGGGACTCATTCCTCACCCTGGCACTCACACGTTACATTTATGCCACTCACTACTCCCCCTGCTTATATAAACTACCTCAATAACTGTGGATTTAAAATATACACCTTCAACCAATCAATGCTTTGTTCCTCTGGATATAGTGGAACAAATTCAGCCCTGGCTCAAGTACCTGCAACTCTATTTATTTGGCCCAGTATTGTGTATTCTGCCTCTTCTGTGCTGCATTTGTTACAAAGATGTACAGCTAATGTGAACAGTGTTTTGTCATAAGAGGGGTTCAAGTTAGGCCTGGACGTAGAGAATAGAGATGTAGATCAAGGGAAAAATCCGTTATGAGCCAAGTGCCCTGTATTACTTCAGCTTATCCCTGGATCTCAATTCACTAAAAGGATTTTCTGTTTTTTTTTGTTTTTTTACATATAATACAGGCAGTCAAAATTATTTTTAATTTTAGGCATTATTAAATCTAATTAGGGAAAAAATCTTCTACCAGTAATGCCTTGAAGTGGCAGCATTGTGTGCCTCATTCATTAGGACGACAATTTTTTTCTCTAATATTGCTATTGAATGAGGCTCCCCACAGAGTTTAGCAGCATGAGAGCCCTCCTTCCATGAAGCAGAATGCCATTCTTCATACTCCTCCTTCATTAATCATTGGGGAGCGGGCACCCTTACTTCATGGTTTTTCATATTTTTACGGAGACTAATGCATGCATATGTTTGGGGGAGAGAGGATTTCATCTTATCACAGAAAGTCAGGCTGGAAAGAAACTCCTGGATTATCCAATACATCACCCTGCACTAGTGCAGGATAGTCCTTTACTTTATTAGTTACTTTAATTTACTGTTGAAAGCCTCTATTTTAATCTCACTGGTAAATATATGCATATTTTCTAAATCCCATTATACAGTATATTTTATTTATTCTAGTCTTACTGTTGCCAGCAAATTAGAACAATTTCTCCTCCTTTTGTTGGTAAGTTTCTTTATGAATTCACATACTACTGTATAAGCAGACTGTTTTGCAAGGTGGTGCATATTTAATGTATGTAATCTTTCGCCATAGTTTATTTCTTCTAACTCCTCTGTTATCTTAATGACTGTTCTCTACAGTTTCTAAACAAAGCCCTTGATTCTGCCATAGGATCTGAATAGGTGGGGTTTAACTATGTAGATTCAGTAGCAAAAGTTAAGAGTCTGTCTTTAGCACCACAGCAGTCTCTTCCTGATAATTTTAGGTTATATTGTTTACTATCCTGGACCCATTTCTCCATTGGACCCCACTAGTGAGGACAGTGACCCAAAAATCCCTTAATGCCAACTGGCAAGGGAGCTACAGGAATATCCTGATTCTGGTATGTACATGCTGGTTCATTAAAGAATGTCATGTGAGGTCTGCAATGACAATTGGGGTCACACTGGTCAATATTGTTGTGAAATTTATGTAAAGGCGCTATATAAGGATTTATGCATATATACTGAAAATATGTTCTTAGAGTCTGTATAAAGGTATCAGCAGAGGTGGAGAAAGATTTTCTGCCAGCCAAAGGATGTTTATTCACCTCTCTCTCCCCCTCAGGATGTTAATTAAGCATTGTAAGTTAACACAGTGGATACCCTCTTACATACAAAGTCAATGAAAAGATGCAAAGTCAATAGAGAAGCAGCTCACAGGAAAAACAAGCCACAGCGAGTTATACTATCTCTGAGTACAGACAATGAACTTTGGGGACTAAAAGTAGAAGGCAAAGAAGACACCCCCTTATTCTGCACCCAGGGATTAAATGGGCAGTGCATTTACATTCATGAAAACAGGATCTCAGCCAACTTTGGTTGAAACACACTCAGTGGTGGAGTAGCCACTGGGCCAACGGGGCCTGTTCCCAGGGTCCTGGCCAATTGATGCCCTGGAAAAATAGGCACCCAACCATCCACCCGGTGCTCCTGCTGGGGAACGGGGTCAGGGCTTGGGGGCTTGCCCTGCTCCCCCCGCCTGGTGCTTCTTCCGGGGAAGAGGGGGGGACTGCAGGTGCAAGAGGTGGGGAGGGGCCCTCACTTGCTGTGGCCCAGGCCCCCCACACCCTTAATCCGCCTCTGAAGACACTAGCTAAGATAAAACTTTAGATAAGAGGTTAACCTGTTAAGTCAAGTTTAGTCTCCAGAAAGCATGTAATAATTATGTTGTATATGTAACCTTTTGTTTCCAATATCATTACTCACTATTATTTGAATATGTGATAATAAACTTATCCTTGTTTTCACCATGTTTATATCTAAGTGCTGTGATATTAAGCTAGGTGCTGATCCTGAGCTGAATCATCCAAGCTGGTGTGCACATAGTTCCCTTGGGGACAGCTGACCTGGTATTTCTATGAGTGTTCAGTGGAGAAGGGTCTGGATACTACAGTGAAACACTTCAAAGGGGCTTAGGGACTCAGGTGCATCTACTGTTAATTTGCAAGGCAAAGTCAGTCCTGGTGTAGCTGCTCACACACATTTCTCTGGGCTAACAACCTGGCAGTGTCAGGGAGCTGACACCCAGTTAAGCACAGGCAAGACACCCCCAGCTGCCAGTGTGAGCGTAACAAGGTGACTTCCAATCCTGGGTACCCCAAGAACTGTCACAAAAACTCCTATGCTTGTGTGGAGTTGTACTGACCACGTGACTTTGCACAGGTGTTGAGATCATGTTAGCAGATCCTAATGCAGGTTGAGACATAGGAATGCACAGAAAGTATGGGATCCTATTAATTCCTCTAATACATACACACCTCTTTCATTGAAATCAATAGGATCTATCTGCACATATCTGAGGTCAAAATGTAGTCCATACATACTATGGATGTGTTGAGTTATATTACTTGAAACAGATGACCACTTCAGTTTAGACACAGACAATATATTTAATACCTCAGCAGACTGGTGGGGGTGGGGGTGGGGGGACTGAATGCTCTACTACAAGTATCACATGTAGGAACAGAGAGGTTATAATTTGTCTTTATGAAGCTGTGGTTAGACCCAGGAGTGGCACTAGGATTTCTGGCGCCCTAGGCAGAATTCAGGGGGCAGCATTTTATGCGCTCCCCATGGGGCATGCGAGAGCTTCCGGTTCCATTCCCGTTGCGCCGCCGAAATGCCGCAGGTGACAGCGGCAGTCATTGAGCTGCTCAATTGCCTGCCGCTGTTTTCCGTGGCACATTGGCAGAAGGTCCTTCAGCAGCGCAATGGCAGCGGAACCGGAAGCTCCTGTGCGCCCTGTGGGGAGCGCACAAAATGCCGCCCCCCGAATCCTGGTGCCCTAGGCGACCGCCTAGGGTCGCCTAATGGAAGCACTGGCCCTAGTTAGACCTCACATACAGTGCTGTGTGTAGGCAGGTTCCTTATTATGGAGAGGTGATGTTCTCACCACAGTTAAGGCTGCAATCATAAGCAGCCTTATTTTTATCTCCCATATACTTCTGGGTGGCAAAGTTGGTATAACCTGTAAATAGCCAGGTTTACACTGGAGGTGGAGATTTTTTCAGATACAGTTTTAAGAGACTCAGTTAAACTGCCTTTTGGTTATAAGTCATTACATTTTTTTGGATTTGCATTTAAGATTTTCTTGTGAACCTCCGGATCAAAAATGTCTTGGTACTAACCGTTCAAACTTCCCTTATGTTTAAAAAGCCTTGTAAATTCATTGTGTAGGGCCTATGTTGTAGGCTGTATTTGAAGAAAACGGATTGTAATTAAACAAAGTAATTAGCAATTGCATCTAATTGTAATGATTATAGTGTACGTATGAGCAGCTTGACTTTTTTGTAGCTGGTTGCAGCTGAAAGAGAACATCTGAGTCTTTTACCACTTTAACAGAGCTTTTTGCCTTAGTTCAAATGGCAGAGAATTGTGTTTGGGAACTATCAACTCGGGCAAGGATTTCCAAGTTTCTCTGTCTAAAATTAGGCACTGAAATGAATGATTCAATTTTTATTCAGCACCTATGAAAAGTGGAGTAGTCAGGGCCGGTGCAACCATTTAGGCAACCTAGGCAGTTGCCTAGGGCGCTAGGATTTGGGGGATGGCATTTTCTTCAGCAACAACCGCGGTGGCCGGATCTTCGGCCGCCCCGGTCGCCACCGGCATTTAGGTGGAGGGAACTGTGGCAGAGGAGCGCGGGGAGGGCTACCTGCAGCAACTACGGGGGGGGGGAAGGGCGGCACGCAGGGGAACTCCCAGCCCCAGCTCACCCCTGCCCCGCCTCCTCCCCGAGCACGCCGTGGCTGCTTCACTTCTCCCGCCTCCCAGGCTTGCAGTGCCTAAGCTGATTGGCGCTGCAAGCCTGGGAGGCAAGAGAAGTGAAGCGGCGACGGTGTGCTCGGGGAGGAGGCGGGGCAGGGGTGAGCTGCTTCACTTCTCCTGCCTCCCAGGCTTGCGGCGCCTAAGCTGATTGGTGCTGCAAGCCTGGGAGGCAGGAGAAGTGAAGCAGCGATGGTGTGCTCGGGGTGGAGACGGAGCAGGGGTGAGCTGGGGCATGGGGTGCCTCAGGGCGGAGGGTGGGGAGCTGCTGCCAGGGGGGGGCGCCTCAGGGCAGAGGGGGGGAGCACCTCAGGGCGGGGGTGGGTGTGTGGGAGGGCACAAGGTGGAAGTTTCACCTAGGGCGCGAAACATCCTTGCACCGGCCCTGGAAGTAGTTATATGACTCTTCCTTTTAGGCACCTAAGAATAAACATTTGTCTTAGGATCTTAGTCCCAGCTCTGCAAGTCTGCCTGGCTTATCTGGTAAATGTGGTGTTTGGCTGCAGCAATGGATTCACTAAAGAATAGGACCCAGGTAGTTTCCCTCTTCCTTGTAAAGTAAGAATACAACTGGTCAAGCTGGTTTTGTGTTACAAGCATTAAAAAGCACCCTGAGCGTGGAACTAGAGGAAACATGTGGATCACTCCTAAGCTTGTACAAATGAAGGATGGAAGAGAGGTGGGTAACCATGGCAAGGAAAGGAAAATGTCAATTAAGGAAAGAGACTAGAACAAAAATAGTTAAATTTTAGGAGTTATTTTACAGAAAATTAAGTGCCAATTTTTAAAGCAAAATTTTAAATATTAGATTTTTATATCTCAGGAGACCTCAGGGGAGTTGGCAGCCGGTATCAAGAGGAGTGCCCCAAGGGTCAGTCCTGGGGCTGGTTTTGTTCAATATCTTCATTGATGATCTGGAGGATGGCGTGGATTGCACCCTCAGCAAGTTTGCCAATGACACTAAACTGGAAGAAGTGGTAGATACGCCGGAGGGTAGGGATAGGATATATAAGGACCTAGACAAATTAGAGGATTGGGCCAAAAGAAATCTGATGAGGTTCAACAAGGCCAAGTGCAGAGTCCTGCACTTAGAATGGAAGAATCCCATTTACTTCTACAGACTAGGGACTGAGCGGCTAGGCAGCAGTTCTGCAGAAAAGGACCTAGGGGTTACAGTGGACGAGAAGCTGGATATGAGTCAACAGTGTGTCCGTGTTGCCAAGAAGGCTAATGACATTTTGGGCTGTATAAGTAGGGGCATTGCCAGCAGATCATTCCCCTCTATTCGGCATTGGTGAGGCCTCATCTGGAGTACTGCGTCCAGTTTTGTGCCCCACACTACAAGAAGGATGTGGAAAAATTGGAAAGAGTCCAGTGGAGGGCAACAAAAATGATTTGGGGGCTGGAGCACGATTTATGAGGAGAGGCTGAAGGAACTGGAATTATGTAGTCTGCAGAAGAGAAGAATGAGGGGGGATTTGATAGCTGCTTTCAACTACCCGAAATAGGGTTCCAAAGAGGATGGGTCTAGACTGTTCTCAGTGGTACCAGATGACAGAACAAGGAGTAATGGTCTCGAGTTGCAGTGGGGGAGGTTAGGTTGGATATTAGGAAAAACTTTTTTACTAGGAGGGTGGTGAAGCACTGGAATGGGTTACCTAGGGAGGTGGTGGAATCTTCTTCCTTAGAGGTTTTTACGGTCAGGCTTGACAAAGCCCTGTCTGGGATGATTTAGTTGGGGAGTGGTCCTGCTTTGAACAGGGGGTTGGACTAGATGACCTCCTGAGGTCCCTTCCAACCCTGATATTCTATTATTTGATTCTGTAGAATGAAGGGGAACAGCTGAGCTTATTGTGAATACCTGGAGGACAAGGGAGCCCAGCATGCCTGCTTCAGTTAGATTATGACCATTTGATTGTTTGTAGACATTGTGGCCATAATTTTCCAACTTGGATGCCTAAAATTGGGCATCCAAATCCATAGTTAAGCACCCAAGTTTGAAAACACAGACTTGTATGTTTCTGTATCTGCCTGATGGAAACGTAAGGGTTTTTGTTGTATTTAATGCACATTTATTATAAGCCATACGTGTATGTGAGCAAGCTATCTTTCTTAGGCATGACATGACAGCTGAAGAGTACTTCATCGTACAGGATCTCTAGGAAGTGCACTGTTGCTTCTTTGCTAAGCAGCAGCAGATTTTTGGATTTTTAAACTCAGTTTTCCATTGGAGCAGAAATCAGCAAGGGACATTCTAGTGTCATTTATTTATTTACCAAATGTACACAAGTCCCGTCCACCTGCAACAGAGATGGTGAAAACTGCACACAGGAAATTCCTTCTTACAGAAACTTCAACTAAGACACCACTGCCCCATCACCAAGAAGCAACTCGCTCTTGTCTCTGTCTTTGGCTCTCCTGCCTAGCACACTATTCCCTTTCCCTGTCTCAACCCTGGGGCTTTTTAGGCTGGGAAACCCCTAGTTCAAACTGCTCACCTGAGACCATCTGGTCTCAAAAGGTGAGCCTGAAGTGTCAACCCTCCTTTCTTGTAGCTGTTCTGTCCTTCCAAGGAACCTCAGAAAAGTTGGTTTGACAGCCCAACCAGTCAAAGGAGAGTGCTTTAACTTACACAATCCCACTGACGTCTCTCTGTGTGGAGTCTACTGCATGGGGTAACTAACTCTTCCTGAGGAAGAGGAGAGTTTCATCCTGAATCCTTATACATTGATGCCTCATAACATGCGTGAAACGAGAACATTCTGCCATAACAGTCTTTTTCCAGGTATTGATGAAGCCTAAAACCAAGATAAATTCCTATCCTGTGTACTATCACTCTGATTGCCACTAATTTTGATAATGTACAGTGCTTTAAGCCATTACTGTTGGTTCCTGTAACAAAAAGCAAAATATGCACAGCTATTTGGTTCTCTCTTTTCATTAATGGCATAAGTACTATGTGAAAGTCTTTTTAAAGATGCCTCTTTCCTTCAGGTTAGTTGATTTTGTGTGAAAAATATACAGATTCTAACACAGAACTTACATATCAGCAAACGTGCATATAGACTATACATTGAAAACTACATTCCAGACTCTGTTATAGTAATCAAATCTAGAACACATGTTGGCCAGTGTGTTAGATTTACTCTCAAACCTGAGTAAATTAGAGATGAGTAAGAAATGGTGAAAAAATATAGCTGTCTTGCATACGGAACACTTGTCTCAGTCCTCTCCCATTCAGAATTTTAAGACATGTTTCTTATTTTTGAGCATTCATTAACTTATTAACATTTAGCTATTCTGAATGTCAAAAACACAGAAGAGTACAGACTGTTCTTTTCTCTGATTTTGTCACTTTACTTTACCATCTTGTTTTGTATACACTTCCTTGTTCCAGTTTCCAGAAATAATTCTGGTACAAAGGGCTTACTCAAACAAACTGTCATTAAAGTCACTGGGAGTTTTGCTTGAGTTAGGACTGCAAGATTGGGCCCCAGATTAATCTTACAATTATAACCATCGACAATCTCGAATAATGACCCTGTGCACTGTGATTTTTCTGTATCAGCTAATGTTTCTATGCTTATACGTTATTGCATTCTTTCATGCCTGGCTACTCCATAACAATATCAGAAAATGTGGAGACAGATCTCTGGTCCATAGCCTGGCCCTTTTGTGGTAGAAGATGACATAAGTGGACAGCTGGGCATTCCTTTTCCATAGGGGAATCTCTGGCTGATGTAGAGCCAGTACAGCCGGCTGTATGCCATGCTATCTGGCCTCCCTGGTGTACAGGGCATGCTAAGAGTGGCCAGGATGTCTTCCACTCCAGTAATTTTTGAAGCGCTCTTAAGGGGCCATTGCAGCTGGCATTGGTTAGAGCAGACCCGAGTCTTTCGTAATGTACGCCCCCAGGATAAGTTGGTATAAAAGTGGTACAATCATATAATTCTATTGGAGCAAAGGCAAATTTTGGGAAACAAATTAAGATACACACAAACATTAACAAATTTAAGGGGGAAAGTGTTTTATCATCTAGCTGTATACCTTGAATTAATATGTTCATTAAAGACATAGTTCAATACATTAAAAAAAAGTATATCTGAAATTCTGGTAGGTGGAATTCAGATAAGCAAGCCAAAATTCTGACCCTGTGCACTTTTAGTTTCAATTGTATACTGAGTAAAATGCTAAATGTGCTTTTGCCATACTTAGAAGACACAGAGATGAATTTTCCTATCATAATTTCCTTTTAAAATGATAAGTGAATGTCATTCTTGTGGAAAGATGCCACACTGACAGACCTGGAAAATGAAGCCCTCGGTTTATCCACAGAACATGCAGATTAAAGGCAATGGCAATACAAGCCTTCCTAGGCACCTTAACATTAATAGGGCAGTAGCGAGTCCTAGAGTTGTGTGGGTAGTTCAGTCTTCAAGTCAAATCAGTCTTTGGCCTCCGTGTGCTGCCTGATTACAATTGGTGCTAGCTGGCACAGTTGTGTAGGTGCTTTCAGAGATGTGGACAACTGTGCATTAGGAACAGGACTGAAATGAACTGCTATACACAATGTAGGCTACCAAACAAACAGCTTTTAGCTTCCACTGGCTTCTGAGGGGTGGAGAATGCCACATTCCCAAATCACTGTATAAACATTCAATTATTAACCTACCCCACATCCATGGCAACACAGTGCGTTAAATCAGGACAAGGGTTAGAACTTTCATGTTGTGGCTTGGAGCTCTGTTGTCAATCCACTAGACCATGGCACCTCATTACATAGACTATCTCAGGGGTAGTCAATTATTTTTTGTCAAGGTCCAAGTTTCTTGGTCGATGTATAGTCAAGGTCCAGACTCCAGAGAAAACAACAACAATAATGATAATAAGTAAATAAAAAGATTTCAAAGTCCGTTCAAAAGCATCTGGTGGTCTGGATTTGGCCCGCGGTCTGCCTATTTACTACCCCGGGCTATCCCATTACATAGCTCATTACCAGTCTCCCAAGCCATCCATTCCCTTTGTTACTTTCTATTGCACAGCAACATTAGTATACTGCAGGTATTTATATTACAACCCAAAATCCTAAAGGAACCAAAATAAGAACAAATGTAGAGAGGCGTATGGACAAGGATGAAGATGGCAAAGTTTCAATGCTAATGAAATACAAAACGATATGAAAAAAATATTTTATCTACTCCTTCCAGAATGTTAAGTACAAATCAGCAAGTTCTTTAACAGAGTAGAAATTATTGTAACTTAAGGAGGTCTTCGATTTGGGAACTAAAAAATTATTAAAATCACCCAGCAAATTACAACATAAGAAAGTGTGCTATATTCTGCTAAAAAGAGAGAGAATTGTGTTTTTTTTTTTTAAGTATTTGCCCTGAAGGCAGCACAGAGTAGTATCGTTCCCATAGGCAATCCTACCTTTGTTTTCCAACTTGAGTTCCTCTGCTAGCAAGCTGTCTTGTCTGTTGCCAAGCACAAATGCCAGAAACGAGAGGATCAGGGCATCCAAGATTCCAATAATAGCCAGGATATATGCCCAGCGGACTGAACAAGCCCCAAGTGTGTACTTGTCTGTCTTTTCACCACACATCCGTTTTACCTCATCTGAATCCCAGCCATCAGGAAAAATCATACAGCCCAGGACGAGACAGGCAGCTTGGAAAAAAACAAAAACAAAGGGAGAATAATGGGATGATGTGACCAAACTTTCATTTTTTGCACAGCTACATACTTTATTATTAAAATACGACCTTTTTATCCAGAACTTCAAAAATAGGTTCCTTAAAACACAAATATGTCACACAATTATGAAATCTAGTTAAATATTAAATGTATAAAAGTTAGACACACCACCAACTTGAAACCCACTAAACTAAATAAACCAATTAAAGTCCTGTCCCTGAAACTCCCAGCCAATTTTTCTGGTTTTAAAATCTCATTTTCCTATTGCTCAGAACGTTTTTCTCTTCTTTGTTGTTGCATGAAAGACTCTCACACACAAAAAAGGACAAAACTGATTAACTAGCTGATATACAGGGAAAACAGTGACACTGAATATGCATAAAGTGCTGTCAAATGCCAAAAGTAAACAAATGGAAAAAACAGAGAAATACTCCATAAATTATAGGAATCTCAGCTATATGCAGTGTAGTTGTAGCTCTGTTGGTCCCAAGATATTAGAGAGACAAGGTGAGTGAGGTGATATCTTTTACTGGACCAGACAAGCTTTCAAACCACACAGATCTTTTCTTCAGGTCTGGGAAAGGCTCTCAGCATCACAGCAAAATGCAAGGTGGAACAGACTGTTCAGTGTAAGTAGTTAGCACATAACGTGAGGGACCATTCAAGATAGAGCGGCCCATTATGACAAAAAGAGACGGTTAGGGAGGTACAGATTGTTGTAATAAGCCATAAATCCAGTGTCTCTGGTATAGTCCGTGATTTTTAGTGTCAAGCAAAGTTACAAATTTAAGCTCCCAGGCTTGTCTTTTGAAAGCGTTGTCCGGGTTTCCTTTGAGGATGTGGAGTGATTGATCACGCTATATCTGATCTCTCTGTGAACAGTGTCCACCCATAGGTGAGGTGGTGTTTTTGTCTTTTATCCTGTTCCTGTGTGAGTGCATTCGCAAATATGGTGGTTATCTGGCTTCCCTCAATTGCTAGGATGAGAAAACAGCATAAGGACAAATTCCCAAACCTTACTGATATGAGCATATGTGGAGTCCCTCCACTGAGTTATTACTTGACTAAATCTGCATTATTGGTTGGGAAAATATGTACTTGACATCTCATGGGAAATTAAAAGATAAACTATTTGACTGGAGTGCTCAACAGAAATAACTGCACCAAGCCAGTAGTTTCAAAGGCATTACACTGATGTGTGACTGATGTAATGCAGTGAAAAATCAGGCCCATCATCTATGCAGTAAGGACAGGCGATTTTTAATCATTCTGCATTGACATTCACCTTAGAGGAGAGAGGGGACGTTTGGATTAGCGAACTGCACAATTAGGTATTGAAGACACATTTCATATCGAGGCAGGCATACAATTCAATCATGTTATGGGGTCCAATGGTAGAACTCTTGCTCACACAGATAACTTCACTGCAGCTAACAGGTCTATCTATGTCAGTAGCACTTGGTGTAAAGGTTGTGGAGTCAGGCCCATCATGATTAAGGGTACATCTATACTACCTGCCGGAAAGATGGGTAGTGTTCGATGTATCGAGGATCGATCTATTGAGTCTTGTCTGGACAAGATAAATCGATCTGCTAATCAACGCCTGTACTCCATCTTGGCAGGAAGAGTAAGCAGAGTCGACGGGGGAGCTGCAGCAGTCGACTTGCTGCTGTGAGGACGGCCAGGTAAGTCGAACTAATATACTTCGACTTCAGCTACACGAATAGCATAGCTGAAGTTGCGTATCTTAGTTCGAACCCCCCCACTAGTGTAGCCCAGGACTTAATGAATGTAATTAATATCATTTTTAAAAAACAATACAAAAGGAAGAAGAATCTAAAGATAAAAATGGTGTTAAATTAGTTAATGTATTAGTATATACTGTCTAAATGAAAATCAGCAAATCCATGTGCTTTAAATTATCCATTTTAGTGTCTCTGTTCTGGCTTTTCTAGCTTGGAGGCATGTCTTATCTCCAGTGCAAACCTCTGCCTCTTCAATCTGGCTGTTTGGTATACTGGGGCACACTATTCTTCTAAAAGTATATCCAAACTTTCAATGGCCTATAATGTCACTGAAGTTGAATGCATTTCAAATATGGGCACTGAATTTTTTTGTGACTCTTAATGCATAGTATATAATATTCTGCGATAAGCCGCCTGCATCAATGGATAGTCAAGGAACTAGCTGGATTCATGAAAAATGTACATATAAGTAACTTCAGGCCCTCTATCAGGTTGTTGGACAAATTCTGATCTAATTACAGTGACGTACATATGTTATAACTTGTGCAATTAGGAGCAGAATGTTAACCTGTATCTACTCTATGGTTGCTGGTGCTACAGTGAACTTTTAGGAGGTGGTACAAGTTTTCCATTTCAAGACAGAGTTAAACCTACCAGTTCACACATGTTCCCTTTCCTCACACCCAAACAAAACCAACTTCTTTTGCAAAAGAACAAAAATTACCCCACCCCAAAACCCAAAATACTTGTTGCTCAGTGACACTCATGTCTTGGAATATAAATAGAAATGGGTATTAAGATTCCCTCAGTTGCTATGATGAGATAGTATGAAAGAGACAGTGCAAACATCAACTAGGAATGGCGTTTTTCTTAGGATCATCACAAAAGTAAGTTATTGAAGGAAGCTGGAAAAAGAATGTTTTCAATATATGTTTGTTTGATTAATAAAACCTGTTTGCACCTAATGCATTTTACAAATTCTTACTGAAGAGCTCATTTGTGTGCAAATATATCTTCCTGTAATACTTTCTAGCACAATTAGACCTACAGTGATTTGCTGAGTACATGCTGGTTGAGCAAATTAAAATGCCTTTTGACTTCCTTAATTTATTTACTCAATTTCCTCATATCGCCAAAGAATTAATAGACAAATTATACAATAATTTTCTTGCTTGAACCAGTTATTTATATTTTTAAAAATTACTTCTCCCCTTTGAAACATAAGCATCACTCTCATGTGTGTGGTGGGCTTTGTTGAAACACACTAAATTCTACAGTTCCTTTGAACTACTCTCCATGAAAAAGTCAATATTTACCTACAGTACTTAGAATTGAAATAACTGTAGGTAAATATTTGCTACATACTAGCAACCACTGCACACAAAGAACAGTTTACATACTGTATACAGTAGTCACCACCAAAATGACAACATTAGTCAACAGTTTTGAACAGTTATCCCCCAATAAACAGAAACAGGGATTTCTGTGCTGTGTAGGGACAACTGGAAAATATTGAAATTTGAATGTTTTTTAATGTATGCCACATCAAACATAGGCCCTAAGTATTTCCTGGAAATTATTTAGACTTTGTGCCTCTTTATCTAGGTTATTAGGAATACATGCCCTGAGCTAAGCAATACTGTACAGAGCTTCTTAAATAAGATTCTCACGTTTCCAATTAAGCTAGAAAATATAGCTGAAAATAAACTCTTTTACGTCTGGTTCCTGCAAGCAGTTATGCACATGCTTAACTTTACTATTGAAATCAGGGGGACTACTCGCAGTTGTAAAATTAAGCCAATGTGTAAGTTTTTGCAGGACAAAAGCCTTAATGTAAAATTTTAAACAAAGGTGAAGCTGATCCTGTAATTCCAGGATGCAGTGCAAGTGGAATATTTCCTCTCCCAGTTCTCTGTACAGTTCAGATGTTTTCTATTGGATGAAGAAAGTAGGTCCAGACATTCAAAGTTATTTGGGCACCTAACTCCCAAGTTCCCAAATACCTTGGAGGATTGAGGCCTTAGTTGTCATCTTCAGATGCAGGAATCATGTCACAACTTTAGAGGTTAACATAAATAAAATAACTTAGGAAAGCTTTCTGCAATTAATTCCTAAAAAGATATATGCATGTTTGATACTATAACTCCAGGAACTTTTCATTTCTCAGCTGCAAGAATATAAAATTTTTAAACAGAGAAAAGACAGGTATAAAATCCACCTACAGATTCTCTTTTGTATTGCTAGAATGTTTTACATTTTAATCCTTCTAAAGAGGATTAGGAAATATTCTCTGTAAGGAAGCAGCTTTTGGATTCATAGATATCTTTTAAAAATAGAAACCATTTAAAAAAAGATAAAATTATGTTGCAATTACAATTGAACTGCAGAGAAATCTCTTGGTAATACAGATGCAGAGCCTGATCCTGCAGGTCTTATTTAGTTTAAACTTCCATTGATTTCAATGGGAGCATAGCCTAAAAAAGGTATGTAATAAAGCCTGCAGGATATGGCCCATTGTTTGCAACTAAAATATGTAAACAATAACCCCACTTGATTGAGCAGAAATTCTTTAACAGCGGATATTTTTAAAATCCCAGAAGCTTTCAGTGACTGAAGCTGTCTCTATTGAACGAACCATCAATTTCTACAAAACTTAGGCTCCATTAACAACCATAACAACAAAAAGCAGTTAGATTTATGTTAGCCTAATTGCAAATGCAAAATGAATGTAACCTATTAGCAGTCTTCCTGAGTCTGCAGATAGTTTATTCCAGCATCTCTGCTGCTCATTATAGCTTCCCAGATCCTCAGCAGAGTGATATTGACAAGGTGCTGAATAACCTCACTGCCACTACTTAGAACCCTTTGAGGGGGAGCAGTGAAACCAATAAGAATCATGTCCGTTTTACACTGTTTTTGCTTAGGAGCAACAGTCAAGGCAATGGAGTTGTTGCCTCTGAACGTCACTGGTAGATCTTTCCCCATCTTTCACATCAGCCTTAGGCTAATAGGTTTATCCCTCTGGCTAATAATAGTAGGCATTTGGTAAATCTTTCAAGCTCTGTAATAATTAGTAAATATAACTCAAACATGCCAGATATACATTTTCTTAATAGCTTTTTCTCAAACAAATGTCTGCCGTGAGTTGTCAGTTTCTTCAGGGCTGTGAGTGACTAGACAAATCACTGAAATTGGTGGCAGAGTCTAAAATTTCAGCTCCTGGAAATGGAAGACACTAGGAATGGTTCAGAAATGACACTTTCAGAGAGACTGGAAAAACAGATTGAGTTATTTATGGCATTGACTGACTTGCCACTCAGATCAATCAAATATTATCAGAGTCCGCTGTAGTACTGTACATGCTCAGGTTGAAATAGTGAGTAACTAAAGTTCGTGGTCAGATACTTTCCTCAAATACAGATGACATATTTTCATGGAAAATACCATAGATTATAAGGCTAGAGGGACCATTCTTATCATCTTGTCTGACTTCCTAGGGTCATAGGAATCCCCCAAAGTAGTTCCTGATTGGTCGTTTATAAAAACACCCAATCTTGATTTTAAAATTTCCAGTGATGGTGAATCCACCACAACCCTTGGTAATTGTTCCAATGGTTAATTACTCTCTATAGAAATAACTGGTATTGACCAGTTCTCACTTTCTCAACATATTACAATATGCAGGGCTCTTCCATCTTTTCCTGGCCTCATGAACAATTTATTTGCACGTGAGATTCAATGGAGGCATGCTGCTTGGTAGGAGAGAGAAAGAATGGAGTAAGAGCAAAAGCTGACACATCGTTGTCCACTACTATACACACACAGAAGACTTCATGTCCCTAAAACCCAGAGAGATTCTTGGTTTTCAGAACCTGTCCTGTTCTTTACAGGTGGTTTACAAAGATAGTGGGTGAACGCCTCACGCTATTGAAGTAAATGGGAGTTTTGCCATTGACTTCAATGGGGCCAGGATTTCATCCAATGTATTGCTACACTAAGCATTCAGGTGAGGTCTGGGTTGAAGGAGCCAGCTCAATGGGAAACGTGGATGGAAGAGAGCCCAATGCCTGGGTTCAAGGAGTTAGTAACTGCAAAATCTGTGCCCCTTGCACAATAATCACCAACCTCTTGGTGGGAGGAGGGTCCTGGGGAAGAAAGGAAAGGAGAAAGAAGAGAGAAAGAGAAAATCTTTAAAAAAAACAAAAACCCCAAATTGTTAGGGCACTAGATGATGCTAGAGGAAAGGACAGGAGAGAGAAGATCCTCACATATATGCACAGGAGAGAAGGGTGATAACAAAAGACAAGTCAAATTGTGGTCAGATTTGGACAACTTGGTTTGCATTTTCTGCAGGGCTCTCAGACAGCACAGTGATGAGCGTGGTACAAATATCTAGTTAGACAGACAGAATGGAGGGGGCAGGAGATAATGTACAGGGTTGAGCGAGCCAGCAACTGACTGGTGGTGAGTGCCAGCAACCGTGCAAGCTAGTTGGTGTCAGAGAGTCTGGAAGTTCAGCACTTGCAGGATTATAAACCCAATCACAGCACAAGGTCTGGTGCCTGTCATGGGGGTGGGAGGTGTCCTCTCCGGAGGAGTCCTCTATGGTGCCTCTGCATATCAGCACGCAGGCTACAACTCACTCAGCCATGAGCAGCTGCTGTGCTTCTCTTCCCCTTGCCAGTCCCACAGTGCTGAGTGGACTGGAAGGAAATACGTAGATTCATAGGGTTAGTGGTGGAGAGACTCATTAGAGCAGTGGTTCTCAACCTGTGGCCTGTGGGCCGCTTGTGGACCAATCAGCACACAGCTGTGGCTTATGTGACATCCTCAGTGCCATACAGGTAGTATATATAGTGTGTGGATGCAGTCCACATTATACAGAGAGCTGCATACGTGGCCCACAATGGTAAATAGGTTGAAAACTACTGCATTAGAGCCTTTGCAGGGAGACCATGGGGATGCGTCCAATGAGCTGACACCTGGCTGAGGAGGGGGAATAGACAATAGACAGACATTGTAAAGAGAATAGGGAGCAGGCACTGGGAAGTGGAGAGGTAAGGGTGTGAGTGGGTGAAGTGCAGGAGCAGATGTCACAGAAGCTTCTACCACAATATAAACAACAGTCTAACCCATCCCTCCCTTTCCTCCCTGGGTTACTCAGGAGCAGGCAATACTCGCCTGAGTGCCTGATGTTGTTGACATTAAAGGAGCTCCTGAGTATCCCAGTGGTGATGTTGGATACGTGAGAATCTTCTATCCACCCCTCAGCTGCAGTCCCTTTACTCCTAAAGGAATTTTAAATTGGCGGTGCCTGCACCTGGCTGGCCCCTGTACACACTCAATGGTGTGCCTTGGGAACCTCCAGAAATAAACCTATTCTAATAATAATCTGTGGCATGGGTCTAACTCAAAAATGCCAATTATAAATAATATATATCCAATATACGTAAATTGGAGTTAACACACCTTTACTTAACAACTGAAAGAAACAGGGTATAATAGACCAAGGGTACATCTACACTACCCGCCGGATCGGCGGGTAGTGATCGATCTATTGAGGATTGATTTATCGTGTCTAGTGTAGACGTGATAAAATCGATCCCCAATCGCTCTGCCGTCGACTCCGGAACTCCACTGTGGCGAGAGGCGGAAGCGGAGTCAATGGGGGAGCAGCAGTAGTCGAGTCGCCGCCGTCCTCACGGCCAAGTAAATTGACCTAAGATACGCCAACTTCAGCCATGCTATTCATGTAGCTGAAGTTGTCTATCTTAGGTTGACCCCCACGCACCCCCAGTGTAGACCTAGCCCAAGATCAAATGTGACTACTAATTTAAATCCACAGGGGGCAGTTGAATAAAATCAATTAACAAATATAGTATACAGCAATAAATGACACTTACTTAACTGGCATTTACACTGCCACCATTTACCCCATCCTGGAGTGTCCAGAGCCCATCAACACTTCCCTCACAGGGAAGCCAGTTAACAAGCGGTTCTAAAACCGCTTCTAAATGTAACAACCGGTTTGTGGGAACCGGTGCGAACCAGCTCCAACTCACCCCTGGTCTGACTCTACACAACCAACACCACAAGCAAAGTTAAACACACGCAAGGAAGGCAATGACCATCATTTTCAGTGTAAACATGTATAAGTTTTAAAGATATTTTAATTAAAAAACAAGATGGGGGAAAACCACACACACAAAAGGGACTGATATAATCAAAGTCTGTAACAGATTCTATAGTACGTGTCACTATTTCAATCATTCAGACCTCCGGGACTCTGACAGCTTTATAGCCAGCAACTGCTTACATGCTGAAAATAAAGAGAGTCTAAATTCAGTCTTTAAAAAGCCCACACGCTAGTGCACAGAAAGCAGGATATGGTGCCTTCTGGTGTTGGTGTGCTCAAGATTAATTTTATTAAAAACAGAAACCTGCATTTAGTTACCTCTATCAATTATTCAAGCTTACGGTCATTGAAGAAATGGATGCCAACAGCACTGACAAACCAGTGAAAGGGAAGCTGTTGCAGTCCTGGGGCAGGACAGGGAAGAGAGGAAAGTTCGGGTTCATATTTAATCCAAATTTACTCCAGTTTGGCAAAAGCCTCAAGATGCAATCTTGCCACACTGTTTTACAAGCAGTAAACTAAAATAAATACATACATAAAAAACCTGCAGGCCATACAAGGCAGCTCCTTGCCTTGTCTTGTGGTCAGCAAACCCCCACCCCTTTTAGAGACATCTACATTGCAGCGGGAGAGTGCTTCCCAGCTTGGGTAGACAGACTCATACTAGCACTTTTCCAGCTAGCATGCTGAAAAGAGCAACATAGCACGGGTGAAAAGAACAGGAGTACTGGTGGCACCTTAGAGACTAACAAATTTATTTCAGCATGGGTGGTGGCTCAGGCTATATATAAGTAAATACTTAAGAGCTCTGGGCAGGGTTTTTACTCAGGCTGCTAGCTTGAACTTCCTACCTATGCTATCCTCAGCTACACTGCTCTTTTTAGTGCACTTGCTTTGCTTGAACTAGTACTCCTCTGTCAACCCCAGCTGGAAGCACAGTCCCAGCTGGTAGTGCTTTCCTGGGCGGCCATTGAACTGTGGCTGGGAATTAAACCTTGAAACCCCAGGGGGTTTCCCCTACCCTTGGGGACAACTCAGAGATGGCATGCAGTGGCAGTAGGCTGCACCAAAAGACCAGTAACAGCCCAACAAGGAAACATTCCATATAGATTGTCAATACAGTGAAACACCTGGTAAGAGAGAGAGAGACACTAACTGCATTCACAATTTCCCCGGCAGCATAACTTACAGGTATATGACAATCAAAATAATAACTGCCTCATGGAAAAAGGGGTAACTGATCATCAGATTCATGAAATGGTGATGGTCAGTGTGTTCCATACCTAAGCTAATTACCTCTTTGAGAAGGTCCTGAAGGACAAGAGGGAAGTCACATGGTGCATGAGGCAATGGAGTCTCTTCCAAGAGCAAACGCCAGTGGAGGAAGGAAGAAGCAACTTTGTGATCAGCATTCAAACAGGGGTGGGGTTTTCTTTGTCTTTGCTTTTCTACTGTGAAAATTACTGTTTTGCTGGCAAATGAAAAATCATCCACTAGACTAATCCCAAGGTGTTAAAACATCTTCAGGATTTGTCAGTTTCTTAAAGGCTTTTGGGAGTCTCCTTGGCAGACCTGTGGCAGAGAGGAGGTTCTGTCTGCTGGAAATAGTACCAGGTTGCTACTCATAGGAAGAGCCAGTTCCAAAATAACTCAGCTTTCCCCTTACAAAACCAACAGCTCTCCCCTGTTCCTCCCCTCCTCCCTCCGTTCTCTGCTCCTCTTCTCTTGCTGCTTATGGGTCCCACAACTGCCTTACATGGGGAAATCAATGGATACCCGTGGGGTGGGAAGGAGATGGAACGGAGTTCAGAGTGGCTACATGCTGAGGACAAGTGCAGGGGCTAAGTGGAAGTCAGATGACAATGCAATGCCATCAGCCTGCTGGGAGGAGACAATTAGTATAGAGAAAAGGAGGAGGGCTTCACCTGAAAAATGGAGGAAGTGGAAGCAGAAGGGGACAACTGTCTCTTGTCTTTTACCTTGAAATAATAAAGTTTAATAAACATAATGACAAATAGTCTTACTGTGACATATGAAGGATAATTACCTGCTAATCTAAGGTAATCTGTCTCTCAAACAGACAAATAGAGCAAAGGATGATAAAGCCATTGACTTCTGCATCATCCCTCATAATGCACCTGAAGCACGTGTATGTCTTTATGGCTGCACAGCTTGTCATTTGCTGTTCTTCACTTATCTCTGTTATAGCTCTTCCTGACCTTTTAACAGTTTTGCTCAGTGAAAGAGAAGAGAAATGGACAATAGGCCCTTGAGGTTGTTCAGCTGTATCACTTCTTTATTCAGGTTGACATTCAGCAGTGACACTTTACTGCCCTTCAAGAACTGATGTCTTGCTGAACTTAGCTGCAGAAAAACTATCAGCAACAGTCAGTCCCTCTAACTGAGCATCTGAGTTTTGTATATTGTTAGACAGCCTGGGGGAAAGGGACCAATAATAGGGATTATGTCCTCCTCTGTCTCTCTTTCCCTTTTTCCATCTGAAGTTGAGACTACACTTTCTTTCCAGTGTCCCAAACTAGTGAGATGCTCTATTCCCAATTACTTTGACAATTGACAGTTGAGAGAGCATTAAGCCTCTGTGAAGAGCATGGGAGACATCTATACTGATTTTAGGAACATTAGATATTTATCTGTGGGTTTAGTGATTATTTTTTGCTGGCTAAAAGGGAACAAAAGATTAAATCAGTCTTCGTTAACTTTGTTCTGTAGGACCCCAAAGGCAATGGCTGTAGACAGCCCCAATTGCTGGTGCTCGAATGGATAATATACAAAAAGATAGCCATGTACGTAACCACTTAAAGAAACCAAAGTGTCTGGAGGGTAGGGCCACTAACAGAAGTGGTACCTGGTTAAGATTAATCAGTTCTTAAATTGGGTGCTGTGTGGACCAGGGCTGATTAAGGCAACATGGGAACTAGGTACATGCCTCATTGGGCAACTTCATGGCCCCTTCCCAGTGCCATCACCCCACCTACGATGAGATGGCAGCAGGATAGGCTCTCTGACGCATAGGGAGCCCTATGCTGTGGACCTCCACAAAACAGCAGATTTCACAGTTAAGATGAACGTGGCAGTTGACACCTCTCAAAGCTGCTGTTTGAGGCTCTCTGCACATTCAGGCAGATATTATTGCATTAGTTTCACTTGGGCTCAAGTTTAAGGTTTACTTTGAAACTAGAACTAGAAACTTAAAAAAACCCTGAAACCTGAAATTCTGATCTCATCCTGTGGCTTCAGGAGCTAGGGTCCTACATACAGACCTAGAGTGCCTACGTTAATCCAGCTCTGGTACAGACAAAAACCAGATTTAAGAAGGGATCTAGAGAACATAAGGACACTACATACACCAGGCCACAGTCACTGCTGGGCAGTCCATGCAGGCTCTACTTAGGCCATGGCTACACTTGCAGGTGTGCAGCGCTGGGAGTTACAGCTGTCTTCGTACAGCTGTGTACGGAAAGCGCTGCAGTGTGGCCACACTGACAGCTACCAGCGCTGCAGTGTGGCCACATTTACAGCATTTGCAGCGCTGCTGGGAGTGGTGCATTATGGGCAGCTATCCCAGCGTTCAAGTGGCTGCAACGTGCTTTTCAAAAGAGGGGGGTGGGGTGGAGTGTGACAGGGAGCGTGGGGGAGACAGAGAGAGTGGATTTATGGAGCTGACACTGTGTGTCAGCTCCCTGCCTTGCAAGTTCTAAGAGATACACAGCACCAACCTTCAATCATTTTAAAACTTTTGACCCCTTCCCCCACCCCTCTCTTATTCACTAAATGCAAATAGCCTTCAGACCACATAAGCAGCTGTTTCAAAACAGACCCTCCCTCCCCCCGCTTCTCTCCTCAAGCAATTTATCTCTTTCCTCAAGCAAACACTAGCAAACACTAGCTGTGCACATTCCAAAGGAATTCCCCTGCCTGCCTCTGCTCCAGGAAACAGGAGCTGTGTTTGTTTTTTAGATAAGCAGCTCCGGGAGCCTGGAGTTCACAACAAAACAAAGAGAGGCATCACAACAAAACAAAGAGTGTTATCTGGTACTTAAAGCATTTTGGGAAGGTTCCGGAGGTCAGTTACAGCGTAGTAAGATTAATCACTGTTTACACTTGCTCCCCAGTGCTGCATTACCAGCGCTGCACTCGTTATACCTCAGGCAGATCAGGTGTATGGCCAGCGCTGCAGCCAGGGAGATGCAGCGCTGGATGTGCCTTGCAGGTGTGGACAGTTACTAAGTTGCAGTGCTGTAAACCCACCACCAGCGCTGCAACTCTCCAGTGTAGCCAAGCCCTCAGTCTATGGGATTTAGGGTATTAAGAATCCCAATGGCTTTTGAAAATGGTACTTAGTCTCCTAAATCACTGAGGTGCCTTTAAAAATGTTACCCCGAGTAAAAGTTGTATGGACAGTCTAAGAGTCTAGTGTTCTTAGGCACTTGTATCTCATTTTCAATTTGCTATTGGATGCCTCTGTTCAAAGTTCCTGTCCCATCTGTCTTGCTTCGTTTAGAACTCTGTAATAGCTCATCTAATCGCAGTGCCTTCTCAATCCTCAGGCACTCCAATTTCATTTATTTGTTCTGATGCATCAGCATTCATTTCAGAATGTCTTTTCATTCCCATAGAAATCTCTATCTCTGGCATTAGTTTTCTAGCCTCCCCTGTGAACACTGAGGTAAATAATTCATTTACATTTTCTTCAATGCCTATTTCTTTTGCTACGTTAACTCTACCATTTGTCAGAGGCACAGCTGACACCATGTGTGACCTCAGACTCCTTTTTAAACTTTAAAAATACATCATCTGCCCTTTACTTCTTATGAAATCTTAATTTCCTTCTCTCACTTTTGTTATTTCCTTTACCTTCGCTTCATTCTTTAAATTTCCCATTCATTGTATACCTGACATCATTTTTTAAAGAAACCTCTCATTTTTCTTATCTTTGATTGCTTTTTTGCCCTTTGGTTGTCTGCATTGAACTTTTACTACATGGTGTATATAACACTGGAACGTAGAGTAATTTTTCTTGCAACATTTTCCTTCTGTGTCTCATTGCCTTATCACATTGGATTCCACTCAGCATGTCCTTAGTCTTCCAAAGTTTATGCTATGGAAAGGCAGCCTTCTTGATTCCAACCCTTCCCTTTTGGTGTGTTCTTAATCTTGATTAAGAAACTAATTAGATTAGGGTTACTATTTCTCAAACAGTTGCCCTCTCTCCAGTCATGCCACCGACTATATGTTGCTCAGATACAAGTCAGAACTTTTTCCACCTGCCATTTATTCTTTCACACACTGCACAAAGGAGGAGTTTTATACTATGTTCACAAAACCACAGACTGATTTATCTCTGACATTAAACATCTTCCCATTTATTTTTATTTCTCTGGCCTGAGAAAGGGGGGGGAGAACTGTCTCTGAGATTTTTAGCTATGTTTAAAGTTCCTACCCCAAGCTCTAGCTGCCTGTATGTTATTTACAAAGAAAAACCAATCCATATAGCCTTCCAGTATGGATCAATGTCCACTAAACTCCTGGCCTGTTCATACCTCAATCATGCCACCCAAGTGGGAAAACCTGAGAAACAGAATCAGCAATTCTGGATCCTCTTATCCCGAAGGGTTCAGAGTAGAGATTTCTTCAACTGTAAATGTACTGGTTACCTGCACCCTCTTCTTGAACCGAGGCCTGCAACTCAAGCACTCCACCTGATTGCCTCTCTCTTTATATGATGCCAAGACAGTTGCAGTGCCTAAGGTAGCAACTTCTTAAGACATTTAGCGCTTTACAGGTTAAAACCAGTACCTTAATTTTCACCCAGAAATTAATTAGAAGGTAGTGAAGGACATGGAACACAGAAACAATGTACTCCTTATGCTTAATTAAATAGGTAGCTGCATTCACTAGTTGAAGATGCCTAGCTATTTGGAGGGGTAACTCCAGGAACAGCACTTTGCAATCCTCCACTCTGGAGGTGACACAGGCATGGATGACTGAAGCATGATCTGCACCCACAAAAATAAGGGCTGTACCTCCTTGTATGGCACAGATGGAAACAAACACTCTTGGCTGCTGCTTCTACTTGAATATCAGGGAACTAAGGAGGATCCAATATACTGAACTAAGACACCTGGGAAAAGCCCATCAGGCACATCCTTTAGCATCGGGGCCTAGACAAGGGGACATGACATGTCTTTCCCTTTTCTGAGCACATGGGTATCTTATGTATTGTCTACACTGGCAATTGAACAACAAAACTTTTGTCTTTCAGAGGTGTTAAAAAAAGACAAAAGTTTTGAGGTGACAAGTGCCAGTGTGAACAGCGTGTTGTCGGCAGCCATAGGTTACCTACCCCTGCTCTACAAGAATGTATTATTTGGAGATAAGGTCTGTAAATCTCAGTTTGATGGAATGCCAATGTCTATACTGTGTTTTTAAACAAAAGAAGAATTTGCTTGGTCAGTAAGAGGTTGCAGATCATACTAGTAACCCAGGGGTCTAGTGATCCAGCTCCCCTTTCTTAGGCAAAAATAAACCAGTGGGAGTTTTGCATTTTGTGTGAATAAGTAGAACACAATATCTCCTAAAGGATTTTATGTGCATATACTTTGGGGACAAATCTATTAAAGGGGAAGAATAGTGTAACAGTTGTGGCAAACCCAAGACAAATAGCTACCAAGGGAGGGGTAGTAATTAGTCCCAGAGGGGTTAAAAGGCCTCTCCCTATCCATGGAGGGGAGATAGCCATGGAGAAATTAGGTTAAGCTGGAACAGGGGTTACCAGGGAACTAATTAGGATCAGCTGGCCCCAATTGCTGGATACCTTTTTAAACCTTCTCTGGCGGGGGAGAGAGAAACTGTCAGTGAGCAGGCGCAGCAAGACTCTGAACTCTTTCAACAAGGAAGACTGCACTCTGTCCCCAGAAGGGGAGAAAAAAGCAGCAAGGGACTGACTGAGAAAAGGATCAGCCAGACCCTGCGTGGCCAGGAAGGTCTTTGCTTTGCCCAAGCCTGCGTCTCCAAGGCAAAAAGGGACTGAGCCAGCCGAGGAGAAGCAGGTACTTTGCCACACAGTCCACAAAGGATTGAATTCTCTGGGCATGCACAAGTGTCTGTGTTTAGACACAGCACTCAAAAAGAGATGACAGGAAGCATTGTACTTGCAGAGGCAGGAAGAATGCCTCTAGGGATGCTGGGGAGAGCACATTCAGTGGAAGCAACACCTACTCCTCTTACATCTCACCAGTGCCGGCCTCTGAGCACTAGCAGGTGTAAGAAGGAAACAGGAGGCAGTCACTGGCCATGAGCACAAAGTACCCATCCAGTCTATCTTGGGCTGTTTACTGTTGTGGACCATGCTAGTATTTCCCTTTTCACTCAAGGGACGTCATTCTCCTCTATTTACACTGCTAGGCAGGAGTAGTTTCACTGAAGTCAAAGGAGTTACATCAGTGTAAACCCAATGAAAGTGAAAAGAGAAAGTTTAATACAGACTCTCCCCGACTTACAAAAGTGATTCGTTCCAGAACTCCTTGCGTAACATGAATTTTGCATAGTCGGAAATGTATACCCAACCATTATGCACAAAATACAAAAACAACCCCCCCCCCCAACTATTTCTAACTTACAGAACTTTTTCCATAAATGTGGATTTGCGTAACCCGGGTGGGGGGGAGGAGGGTGTCTGTTGATTATAAAACCAGAAGGGACCACTGTAACCAGCTAGTCCATCCTCCTATATAACACAGGCCATAGAATTTAAGGGGCCACAGTCTGGCTCCCTCCTGCGTAGATGCACTTGAGACAAGAGGGGAAAGGGGCCCCTATATCATTGCTGCACGTCTTTCCTTACCTCTCTATAGGTGAAATCTTAGCCCTGTTGAAGTCAATGGGAGTTCTGCCATTGGCTTTAGTGGGGCAGGGATTTCATCACATGCATCCGACGAAGTGGGTATTCACCCACGAAAGCTCATGCTCCAAAACGTCTGTTAGTCTATAAGGTGCCACAGGACTCTTTGCTGCTATCACAGCTATAGTCAAACCATGCCATACCGGGACAAGCTACTTTCCTTTATTGGACTACTAAGAGCCTGATTCACTGTTACCCAGCGCCTGTGCAAAATGAGAGTACAGTGGGTATTCAATGCTACCAGTCTGATAGGATAGCCCTTTTTGGATAGGTGGAAATGACTACAAAAGTTGTCTCACAGTGGAGACCAGTGGGTGAAATCCTGCGCCCGTTGAAGTCAATGGCAAAACCCCTATGGACTTCAGTGGGGCCAAGATTTCATTCTGTATGTCTAGCTACAGTGTTCCTGATAGTTATAAGGAATCAGTGTCAACCAGCTAAAGGTTCTATCCTCAATCCTGTACTCTTGTGAGTCATCCTTATTCATGCAAATAATCCCATTGAAGTGACGATAAAGGTTGCCAGGATAAAATGTAGTTAAGCATTTGAAGACCTACTAAAAGAAGACAATACAAATACATTTGCTATTCCAACACTTTGTTACAGATGATGTAATATTTAAACAATGACTACTATACTTAATCTCTGCCAATCTCACAGTCATCAATTTTGTGATCTGCACTAGTTAAGTGAAATGTTTATCTAAAAAACAAGGACAGCTATTTGTGTTTTGCTCCTCCTAGAGAAAATCTGTTTTCCCCAGATCTGATCACCTGTGAAGTTTGGGAATGTTGTGGTTAGGAATTTAGGATTTGGGCCCAATCTACATTTAAAATGAATTTTGGCATTATTATAGATCTTCAGTGTGGCCAACTATTATGAGTTTATTATGATTTTCACTTTTTTTTTAAAAGTCCCAGCTCCTGGATTCATGTGAATACATGAGAATCTCAGTTTTAAGTGAAAAAAAAGAAAAGAAAAGAAAGTAAACTTCTAGCCCATGCAGTTGCAGAGAAAAGCTCGAAAATGGGACACAAGTGTACTGTAGGGGTTAAAAAAGAAGGTAAATAAAGAGTATCCCAAATGTATTACTTTTAGTAAAATCTCATGATTTGTAAACTAATCTCTGTTTGGGGTTGGCAATACTGGACCCCATCTGTGCATATCACAAGATCTGGCATGATTGGCAGCCTCTGCACCTTTCAGGTCCAAGGCTGAAATTACTGTAAAGTTGCAGAAGAGGATTAAAATGCATTGCCCAAGACACCATAAATAGATGGATAAGCCCCTAGAATGTGGTTTAACTAGGCTGCAGCTTTATTTAGTAATACAAGGTTTAGTCTGCAGAAGAGAAGAATGAGGGGGGATTTGATAGCTGCTTTCAACTACCTGAAAGGGGGTTCCAAAGAGGATGAATCTAGACTGTTCTCAGTGGTAGAAGATGACAGAACAAGGAGTAATGGTCTCAAGTTGCAGAGGGGGAGGTTTAGGTTGGATATTAGGAAAAACTTTCATTAGTAGGGTGGTGAAGAACTGGAATGGGTTACCTAGGGAGGTGGTGGAATCTCCTTCCTTAGAGGTTTTTAAGGTCAGGCTTGACAAAGCCCTGGCTGGGATGATTTAGTTGGGTTTGGTCCTGCTTTGAGCAGGGGGTTGGACTAGATGACCTCCTGAGGTCCCTTCCAACCCTGAGATTCTATGATTCTACATCTAGGAACTATCCAGCAATAATTCATACAGTGCAGGTCATCCCTCCTTTGTAATCCATTCTAGCCGGGTGAAGGGCTGCAGTCAGTCCCTGCTCTCCCTTAATCGTGTCCCAGCACCATTGCTGAGACCCAAACACCCTTCCCCACCTAAGGGTGAAAGGGTGGGGATGAGGGGGGTCAGTGGCAGCAAAAGTCAGGGGGCTAAGCAATAGGGGCAGGCAGGGGTAGGAGAGGAGGTGGGGTGGTAGGTCAGGGAGGAGGGGACTGTTATGGGTGGCGAAGAGGCAGGGCAGAGGGTAGGGTAGACAAAGGCAAAGGGGAGAAGACAGTCTTGTTGCAGCTGGGCTTGGCTCGGCAGCACAGAGGATGCAAGTGCAGGAGTCAGCCAAGGGATACCCTGGCACCTTGTGTCGCGGTCCCTCGAGGAACATCCGCATTAGCCGTGCCAGCCTGCAGAGGCAGGCTCTGCTCCCCCTGGAAGATCATTATATTGCAGACAAGCCCCCCTCTCCCCGCAACATTGCGGCAAGCCAGGGTTGGGCCACTCACAAAGTCAGCACCATATGGAGTGGATCTAGCTCCAAAGTAGCCTGAGTGTGCACGGTGTCCATGGCCTGGGGTCTCCTGTCCTGCTGGAATGTGACTGCAAACGTGCTGGCAGGCTCAGCTCTGCTGCTGAGAGCAGTAAGGCGCAGGCGAATTGCCTGTGCTACAGACCGAGCAGTGTGACAGGGAATCTTTACTACAGTGAGCTCAGCACTTTGGTCAATGCCCATGTGGGACGTGGTGCTGCTCTGTAGTGCACCCTTCATGGCCATACTTGGTACTGCAGATGCTCCCCATCTTAATCTGCAAGGTTTGACCACCTGCTTGGGGCAGCGTAGCCTTAACCTTGGCATCACTCTTTAAATAATCAAGTAACAAAATAACAATTCAGGATTTGTCTGTCTGTTCCTTTAAAACAGAGGGGAAAAACCCTTCAAATGTAAGCACTTAAGGCAAGGCCCTGACCTGGGCCTAGGTTGGCCCTGAGGCACTCTTCCTCTGTCCCAGTCTCACCTAGGTCTACCCCTGAGCACACCAGGCAAACCTTAACGGGGCTGCTGGTTCTTGATTGATCAATATTTCCTACTGGCCCTACTAGGCCTCTTGGTCGCCTGATCTGAGTGGATTTTCCTATGGCAGGGACTGTAAGGCACCGATGCCTCCAGCAGGGCACAGAGAAGGCCTGAGAGACCCTGTCACAGCCCAGCCATGATAAATTGGGGGCCCACCTAAATTTTCACTCCTAGCTATGCCACAACCCCACCCCTCCCACAGCTCCTGCCACATTCCCAGATTGGTAATCGTTTCTTCCCTACTAGTGGCCAGAATCAAATCCACTCACATCAGATAACTGTGCCATTACTTCTATGAATAACTCATGTCTCGAATATGCAATTTCATAATGGACAATTACAAACCTTTTCCACTCACATACTTTAGCCACTACCAAATTTACTCCTCTCCCGGCCTTGTCCACCTGTGAAGGCCAGGTGGCTTTCCCCACTAGACCCTCTGCTGTGGCATCTGAGACCAGCCCTCCAGTAGCCTAACTAAAACCCACTACCAGCATTCTGCTAACCCAATATTCTCCAGCAAAGTGTGCGTCTGAATAAGAAACTCAATTAGCCTATGATGCCAGCCCCTGGTGTATCCATGACACCACAGATTGGACCTAGAGGTTTAGCTGCGCCAGAATGGGTTCCCTGGTGGCTCCCAGTACCAGTTCTCAGGTTCAGCCCACCTATGAGTGACCTGAAGAACTGGCAGATACCAGCATGGATCACTGCCTGTTTCTGACTTCAAAATGGCCTCTTACTCCTGATGTCTCCCCTGCTGGTAGTCACTGCCTCTAAGATGGGAAACAGCTCCTATAGGGTTGTCTTTTACAACTTCCAAGAACGACCATTTGCCCCGGTGAAAACCCCAGATTTAATCCCCCCCTCCCCCCATTCCTCCAAATCAGGTCTAACTCTGGCATCCAATCCTCCCTTCAAGGAAACCCTAGGGCACTGATTCAGAGATTGTCCAGCACTCAATAAATCCTCCATCTCTTGATTTGGTCCTAATAATAAATTGGCTCTGGCCATGACTGAGGAGGCAGCTGATTGCCAAATGCAAATTACCCATCTCAAAGACCCTACCCGGGCTGTGAAAGTGATGATTGCCAACACTGTAGTTCATACAAAGTAATTTTCTTGGATGCCCCAGCACTTCTAGCCATCTCTATCTCTAATTCAGTCTCCATACAAGCCAGCCTAGCGGGGCTGGAGGTAGCACTCTGTGCTTCTTTTGCTGGCTGTATTCCTAACCTACCAGCCAACCTGCAAAGAAGCCTTGGCCCCTGTCACTACATTTCTGCCCTATGTTGGATTAAAGGTGTTTGGTCTGTAACATTCTGCCTGGTAGGAAGACCCATGTTCTGTTGGCTGCTGCCACTACTCGCCGGCTGCCTGCACACTTACAGGGGTTGCTTGCCTACCACTTATTTTCCCCACATGCAAGTGGTATTCACCCACAAAAGCTGTTAGTCTTGTTGCTAGATCCAGACTAACACGGCTACCCCTCTGATACTTATTTTCTGGGCACTAGTATCTGACAGCCAAGCCTGCAGTACATGCTTGTTCCTTGTGTCCTCAGCTCCCTGCCCAAGGGAAATTTTCTGGCCACCACGGCTTTGAGGCCAACCTACCCTCTCCCCCAAGTTTCTTGAGAAGAGAGTTTCTGGCCTCACCACAACTAAGAGATTTAAAGACCTCAACTCACCCATCTCACAATGGGGTGTGGGGAAGAAATGCGGGAGAGAGGAGAGGGAGAGTATCATCCTTTTTTGATTCCTGCTGCTGCCACCACTGCCCCAGGGCTGCCTACTCCAAAGCCACACATGCTGTCAGACCTCACTGCCTCCCTGATGCTGCTGGGAAAACCTCAGCCCCACTGGGGTAGGGAATAGACACAGCCACATGTAACCCAGGCATTCTCCCATTTCCATCTGGAAAAACCTCCAGGCCCTGGTGTGTA
Source organism: Mauremys reevesii (assembly GCF_016161935.1). Lineage (NCBI taxonomy): Eukaryota > Metazoa > Chordata > Testudines > Geoemydidae > Mauremys > Mauremys reevesii. The sequence goes on from NC_052623.1 coordinate 334,634,535, forward strand.
GCTGCTACCTGGGCTGTTCTCCACTGCTGCCCTGCCTCCCTCTGCTGTGATCCTGGGGTGATTTCCTGCCAACCCTCCCTGGGAGCCTGCCAGACATATTGAGGCTCCTGGGAACCCCACAGCCCTTTATGGAGGAGGGCTTGGAGCTTTTTTCCCCCCCCATGCAGAATGTTCACTATTAAGTGCATGGTAACCCACTGGCTTATCATCCAAAGGGATCCTGTCATTTCTTCTTTTCTCTCTCCCCTTCTGCATCTAGGGATTTCCCTTCCCCTGCTACAACAACAAACCAGCAGCAAGTGCTGACATTTAGAATTGTAAAAGAAAGCAGACACTTTAGTTCCGACTGTGCTAAATATAATCCTCCCATTGCTCTATCAAAGAGAATATATATAGATGATCCAGGCATTTGAATGCTGTTATGCTCATGATAAATCTTGAATATCCTAAGGTGTAATTATAATCATGTTAGAAAGGCTTTTGGCTTTATTCCATTTGTAGCTCTTACCATAGAGTATTGTCATTTTGACAGTTCCCTTTTCTTAGTGCATAATTGTCCAGTGCATTTATTTAAGATTAATATTAAACCTTCCTAAATACATCTTTATATGTATAGAATCTGCACTTCTCTGGAAATATATGTTTCATATGTAAGTGAATTTGCATTTGCAAACCCTGGGTTAGATTCTGATCTCATACAGGTTTTACATCTGAGTTAGTTCCTTTGTTTTCAATGGCGTGATGCCCAATTAATAGAATTTAAATGAAAAATCCCTCTGACCAAACAACCCTCTGGCCTCGTTGTCTCCTACCATCCCACACTGCAATCCATATGGGTTATTATTAAACAATTACAACCCATACGCAATGGGAACTACATTCTGAAAGAAATTTTTCCTGAACCCCTTCTTCTGGCTTTCAGACAACCCCCCAACTTCACAATCAAAAGAGAGCTCCCCACAGACCAGGACCCACCCACTCTAAGCCACACCAGACCCCGCCATCACAAGAGATACAGAACCTGTAGACATATCTCCACTGCCATGAGGATTAATACCCCACCTGCAACTCATCTTTCAAGATCCCTGGGTCCTGCACATGCCAGTCACAAGATATGATGTACCTTATCCAGAGCACTAAAAATTCCTTAACAACTATTATGTGGGTGAAAGAAGACAATCACTATGCTCTTGAATGAGTGCACACAGAAAAATGATAAGACAAAACCACAGTATTACCTGTGGATGAGCACTTTTCACAAAATGATTGCTCTGTACCTGACCTCTCAGTCCTTGTCCTCAAAGGAAACCTGTACAATACCTTCAAAAGATGAGACTTGGAGCTTAAATTCTTAACTTTATTAAGCCCATGATTCTCAATGTCTAACAAAGGCACTGGATTTACGGCTCATTACAACAATCTATAACCCACTAATCCTCCTTTGTTCTGCAGAGGTGTTAACTGCCCACTTCACCTTCAATGCCTCTTACAACATGTTAACTCCTCGTGCTAAACAATCTGTTCCACCTTGTATTTAGCTGTGACACTCCGAGTACCTTTCCCAGACCTGAAGAAGAGCTCTGTGTAAGCTTGAAAGTTTGTCTCTTTCACTAACAAACAGAAGTTAGTCCAATACAAGATATTATCTCATCCACCTTGTCTTTATAGTGTATATGGGATGAGAATCAGGGCCACGGAGAGGCTATTTGGCAGAGATGAATCATAAGGATATAGATAGAAGATGGCAACTCTTCATATTTTATTCATCCAAAGGATGTTTCCAGTCACTTTTACTCAAAAGGTGGGTTTCTTTTTCTGGTCAAAGTGTTTGACAATTACAGATGCCTTGGAGGGGAAAGAGGTGTTGTTTCAAGCTGTTGGAACCTTGTTCAGGATTCCATGACAGCCTGCTAATGATTTGCTGAGGAAGGGCTAGCCAGCCTCTCTGTAGAGCAACAATGAAAATCTATTGTGTTTACTCTTTGAGTGTGGGGAAACCAGGGTAACACACAGAAGAGCTATTGTTGCTGTAAGCATAATTAGGCTTAGGCCTTGTTAAGGGCTTGGCTACACTTGCGAGTTACAGCGCATTAAAGGAGCCCTGGGTGCACTAGCTCACTACCCGTCCACACTGGCAAAGCACGTAGAGCGCTCTGACTCCACAGCTAGAGTGCTCCTGGTACTCCACCTCGGTGAGTGGAATAATGTTTGATGTGCCCCAGCGTCAGTGTGAATGAGGTGTGGCATTACTGTGCTCTGATCAGCCTCTGGAAATGTCCCATAATCCCCTTAAGTCAAGCAGCCACTCTTGTCATTGTTTTGGATATGCCCTTTGAAAGCTCCGTTTGACAGCCGGCATGCTTATCTGCTCCGAGACAAAGCAACCATTACTGTGGAATACTGTGTGTGAGAAAGAGAGGCGGGGGTGGGGAGGGGAAGGTCTGCTGCTGTTTGAACTTACAAGACAGCATGCTGACATGCTCTCAGCTACCCAAAAACCCACTCTCTCTCCTCCCACATACACACAACACACTCCCTGTCACACTCCACACTCCCCATTTGAAAAGCACATTGCAGCCACTTGCATGCTGGGATAGCTACCACAATGCACTGCTCTCTGTGGCTGCTGCAAGAGCTGATTAATGTGGCCACGCCAGTGCGCTGGCAGCTGTCAGTGTGGACAGACTCCAGCGCTTTCCCTACTGCGCTCTACGAAGGCTGGTTTAACTCAAAGTGCTCTACAGCTGCAAGTGTAGCCACACCCTAAAAAGGTATGGTTTAGCTAAGACCTTGTCTACAGACAAATCTTACACCGGTTTAGCTAAATTGTTTTAAAAATACACCATTAATTAAACCAGTGCAAGTTTGTATGTTGACAAAACTTGAAGAAATTTCAAAATAGAGCTAGTTAAATTGATGCGATTCTTTAATGTAGATGCACTTAAACCAGTTTGAGCCTTGTTTATATTAATTTAGCTTAAGCCAGTTGTTTACCAACCCAAACTAAACAGCTATAAGTAAGAATTAAACCAGTGTAAGGTATGTCTACCCTGCAGTTGGGAGGTGTGATTGCAGCAGGACTTGAGTCATGATTGATCACACTGGAATTCCATTCCAGTACGTTTTTGGGGAACTGTAAGAATGTTCTGGTACTTCAATACTATCACTTACTGGAAGTGTGTTCTGGCACCTCTTACTAGAGCCCTGGATTGCAGCACATGTAGAAATACCCAAATACTGTAGCAGTGAAGCCATGGCAACAGGGCAGTGGCACAGGACTAGCCTCCTGTGTACAGCCTGTCCAGGACTGTAGGTATGTACTCAAGTGGCTAGCCTGTGCCCCTGCCCATACTGCCAGGCTTAACTGCTATTGTTATTCAAGCTAGATTAGATCAAAACTAGCTCAGATGTGCCTATATCAGCTGCAGTCTCACACCTCCTGATTGCAGTGTAGACGTACACTAAGGGCTTGGCTACACTGGAGAGTTGCAGCGCTGGTGGAGGCTTTACAGCACTGCAACTTAGTAACTGTCCACACCTGCAAGGCACATCCAGCGCTGCAACTCCCTGCCTGCAGCGCTGGCTGTACACCTGGTCTGCTTGGGGTACAACGAGTGCAGCGCTGCTCATCAAGTGTGGCCACACACCAGCGCTGTTATTGGCCTCCAGGGTATTAGGAGATATCCCAGAATGCTTAACTAAATTACTTTCTTTGTTTTGCTATGATGCCTCTTTGTTTTGTTGTGAACTCGGGGCTCCGGGAGCTGCTTATCTAAAAAACAAACACAGCTCTTGTTTGCCATGATCAATCTGTAACTGACTGTGAACAATCAATTGAGATAACCCACTACTTTGCTGTGAATGAGGCAGGCAGGGGGATGAATGTTTGCTTGAGGAGAGAAACAGCGGGGAGAGAAAGCAGCTGCTCCAACAGTTGCTTATCTGGTCTGCAGGCTGTTTGCAGTTAAGAGTGAATGAGGGGTCGAGGAAATGTTCAGCTCCCTGCCTTGCAAAATCTGACACACAGTGTCGGCTCCAAAAATCCACTCTCTCTCCCCCACTCCCTGTCACACTCCACCCCACCCCCCTCTTTTGAAAAGCACGTTGCTGCCACTTGAACGCTGGGATAGCTGCCCATAATGCACCACTCAACAGCGCTGCAAATGTGGCCACACTGCAGCGCTGGTAGTTGTGAGTGTGGCCACACACCAGCGCTTTCCCTACACAGCTGTACGAAGACAGCTGTAACTCCCAGCGCTGTACAGCTGTAAGTGTAGCCATACCCTAAGTGTGTTTATATTGGGGAGTTGCACCAGTTTAAACTAGATTGATTTTTAAATTTGATTTGCACTTTTCTAGTAGAGAGGCCTCAGTCTGTCATGTATACCTTGTGCGCATGGTAGGTTGCAGGGGTGCTACTAGCAGGATTCTATTTCAGATATGGACCGGCCACACAGCTTTCTACCCAGTCACACACTAGATGTATTCACTATAACAGTGTTTCCCAAACTTGGGACGCCGCTTGTGTAGGGAAAGCCCCTGGCGGGCTGGGTCGGTTTGTTTACCTGTCCCATCCGCAGTTCTGGCTGATCATGGCTCCCACTGGCCGAGGTTCGCTGCTCCAGGCCAATGGGAACTGCTGGAAGTGGCGTGGGCCGAGGGATGTACTGGCAGCCGCTTCCAGCGGCTCCCATTGGCCTGGAGAGAACTGGAGCAGCCAGTGGGAGCTGTGATTGGCCGAACCTGCAGACGGGGCAGGTAAACAAACCGGCTCGGCCCACCAGGGGCTTTCCCTAAACAAGTGGCATCCCAAGTTTGGGAAACACTGCACTATAAGATATTTTAATACACTGCCAGATCCTGGTAAGGTCAGCTTAAATAAGGTATTTTACACACAATGCCATCTAGTGGCTGAATAGTATAGTACAGTTTAGCATTCCATTCCATCTCTCCCTTTAAGATTTCTACCCTTTACAAAATTTACAATATCTTTTAAGTTCAGTATGGACCAGTCTGTTAAGATTTCTGAATCATACTGGTTTTCTTATGACCCAAATGCATAACAGCGTGGTTATCTGGCTGTCCATTAGTTGCAATGACTGGCTGTGTGGTTGGTTTGGAATCTTTGAGTCTTCTTTTTGTTTTGCATCCACCATGTGTAGAGTTTGCTCTGTTGATTGTTCCTCAGACAGAACAAACTATAGTTATCGACAGTTCCAACAGACCTCTCCACTGTTTGTCTTGATCACATATGATCTGGGTGCTGAATTCTTTTTCTTTATCAGAGCTGGAATTCTCCATCTTTTTTCTCAATTCAGTTTGGCACAAACACAGTAACCAGGTTCTAGACCCAGTTTTCTGATTGATATCTGTTATAAAAGTGTTCATAAGCGTTTTTTGCCTTTTTATCCAATTTGGCTACTCTTTTCATGTCTGGTCACTTGGGAGATGGACTCTTTTGCAAAGTTGGAACAGTTGTTCTGAGTTGTCTTCCCATCAGAAGCTATGCTGGAATTACTGAGTAGCTACTGTTGGTGTTGATCTGTAGCTCAAATGAGCGAGGAATGAAACTTCCTGCTGAAGGACTTCCTTGGCTGTCTGGACAGCTCTCTCAGCCTCTCCAGTCACTTGTGGGTAATGATCAAAATCATGTTTTGTTTAGGATAACTTAAATTCTGCTGCAGTGAATTGTGGTCTGTTGTCTTCACTAATTGTTCTGAAATACCAAAGTGAACAAAAATGCACTTCAGTTTCTTGATAACACTATGCCATGTTATGTTTTTCAAGTATATTATTTCTGAACACCTGAAAAAATAGTCAACAACCAGGCAATGATGTCCTTGGAATTTGCATAAATCTGCATCTAGTCTCTTCGAAGGTCTGTCTGGTAGATGTGTTTGCACATGGTATGGCTCAGCATTGTCTCTTAAGTTTATTTGTATTGGATCTCCTCTCAAAAGTCCAGTATCATCAAATACTCTGTCAGGTTCTTCCATCCTTCTCATTAGGGTCCACCTATGGCTGCCATGCTGTGGCTGAGAAGGTTGTTGGTCTTTGATCCTTCAATCACATGCATGCGGAATGTATAGCTTTTGTGTCAAGATCCTGACATGGGCAGTCAGGATCCATGGTCGACTAGGGTCAAACCTGAGGCTGAGAGTAGTGGAGGAGTTCATAGTCAAGGTCAAGGCCAGGGTCAATACCAAGGATCAGAGTCTGAGTGGGGTTTCAGGGTCCAGGTCAAGAGATGATGTCCAAAACAAGTCGAGGTCAAAGCCAGGAGTTCAAGAAAGAGAGCAGGAATGGTAGTAGCAGCTACAGAAGATTCACACTGTTGCCTGGCCAATTCCTGAAATGCCCCTTAGGTTTATAAAGGGCAGGGATTCTATCAGGAGCCATGAGGATACTGCCTGTTAGACCCCTTGAGGTGGAGCTTCCTGTGGGGTCTGTGTCCACAGCAGGTCATGAGCTAGCTACTATTGCCGCTGGGTCGTGGCATGGAGGTGTTTGCTGCTTGGCAACTCTGCAGGCCCAGATTCGAGACTTGCTGGGCCTTATATTTTGTCCTTTTAAGTTGTTTATGTGATGAACTGGCCTATGCACTTCAGAAAACCAGCAGGGCTATTCAGGGCTATGTCAGGTGATTTCAGCTCTGGGACGGGGAGAAGATAATTGTAAGTCCCTTCTCAGATGATGCTCATGTCTGCTCCTCAGTCAATTTTAAAGGCATCGAAGAGTGGAATGTTGAAGAGATTCTGCAATCTTTGTTGCTTTTTTCCCTTCTGTTTGCAACATTTCTTGCTTTGTTCCTTTTGTTGCTATTCTCCTCTGGCACTAGTTTACTTCTGACACCATGTCATGAACATCTTGTACACAGTAGGTTGCAGGTCAGGCTTCTGTACCAGATATGGACTGGCCACAGAGCTTCCTTCCCAGAGAGATACACACCAGATATATTCTCTATAAGATCATTCAACATACTACCAGGTCTGGCTGAGGTTAGCTTAAATAAGGTACGGGTACTTTACACACAATGCCACCTTGTGGTTGCACAGTATAACACAATTTGTTGCATTACATATTCTATGTTAACGTTTTGTAAACTGTTTTATTTTATAGTGTCTGACAATGAAAAACTGGGCCAGCTTCTGTTCTGCCTCACACTCTCTGCAACCTCTTTGGTTCTGCTGGAATTATACAGGGTGTATGTCAGTGCAGAATCTGTCCTCAGATCTTTTTCTCCTGTTAGAAAGCTGAATGAAGTCCACCAATTACAAAATTTCCTAAAACAACTTATTGCAGAACATGCAGTATATAGACAAATTCTGACTATATTAAGTCTGATTAGTTGGAAATGGCTTTCAAAATTGGAATTCCAATTTTGCAAACTTTCGATTATTTCATTTCTATATACTGCATCCTGAAAGTCATTCACGTAATTGAGATTTATCTGCAGTTAGCACTACCATATAAACATCAATTTGCCCACATCACATGCAAATGTTATGATATAAAGTTAAACAGTATATTCAAAAGCAAAATACAATGCATCTGCAAGGGAGTCAGAGTTTAAGTAGGAACCACAGCTAAATTTCCTAGCACTTTTGCATTTAAATTCTAAAAGTCTAAAACATTCCACCAATACAGGTTTTGTTTTCACTGAATGAAGTATTATAAGTAGGGAGAGATTTTTGTCTGTGAACAATGCATTGTTAAGCTTCAAGAACAAAATCTAAACAAAGAATGCAATGAAAATGATAAGCTGCACAGATGTCATCTCCTACGGAGCAGAGTGAGGGAAATCATTTTTTAAAAAAATGTAATTATACAGTCATTACATAAATGCTACCCTTCTACTAAGGGGTACATTTTGAAAATGCAACAGTTTTTTAGATTACAAACAGATGTTCTTTTTTCCAGCATAGAAGAAATTATTCACCTGAGCAACCCTTCACAACTTCTAATTTGTCAACTGGCATGAGAACTTTTTGTAAGTTATTAACTGCAACTTTATGGTTGCCATTTGAAACTCAAAGTTAAGACATTGAAAAAAAATGATTTCCACAGCAACTATATCTCAGGCACCTTATGTATGTATATAGGCATTTCTATTACTGAATTTGGTGATTTTACATGTGTATATAATAAAATTTCAACATTTTATATACATATATATATACACACACACACATATACATATACATGTGTGTGTGTGGGTGTGTATTGCCCGTTTATATACATATATATATACACACACACACATATACATATACATGTATATGTATATGTATATGTATATGTATATGTATATGTATATGTATATGTATATGTATATGTATATGTATATGTATATGTATATGTATATGTGTGGGTGTGTATTGCCCGTTTATAACAGTGGTGAATTTAGTCCTGTAAGTTTAAGGTGAAATTTTAATTTTTAAAAAAATGTCTCTGGGAGTTTAATTGCAGAATCAAGGACCTTAGAATTTAACTTATAAATGCATATCCTGGCATATGTATTATATTACTAATTTCATTCATTTATTTTTAATGACATCAGAGGCAGATAATAAGAGCTAAGGGGATTTTGAATCAATTTAAGTGAGCAGTGTGCACCTTTCAGTCATTTAAAAAAATGATTTGTGGACATTTAAGTAAATGTTGTAATTAAAAGGAACAATCAACTACCATGTTTTCAGGGGAATGGCGCATTTTTCCTAATGATGGGATTTAACACTGGTACTAGATAAGAACAACTTCCTATGTTGGGTTAAAGTTATTCATATTAGTACTTTCATAACTCCCCTCATCACAAACATTTCATAGCACATAATATTTACTGAATTACAGATCCTCTCAGACTTCAGTTTAATTACCTACAGGTATTGTTTTCTTCACAGAAATTATGCACCAGTGCCAAATTTGCTTTTGGACTGACGAATTAGAAACCAATTTGCACATCTACTTCACTGCATGAGTAACCTTTTTCCCTGCCGATATAGCCTTGGAAGACAAATCAATCTCCCACCCAACAAGAACTGATTAGCAAGAAGTTTTGTCCTTGAATTCAAGATGTCTAAGTCAGGTTTAGTATGCTGGTACGCATGGTATGCTCTAGCTCGGGTAGGCAACCTATGGCACGGGTGCCCAAGGTGGCACGCGAGGTGATTTTCAGTGGCACTCACACTGCCCAGGTCCTGGCTACCAGTCTGGGGGGCTCTGCATTTTAATTTAATTTTAAATTAAGCTTCTTAAACATTTTAAAATCCTTATTTACTTTATATACAACAATAGTTTAGTTATATATTATAGACTTATAGAAAGAGACCTTCTAAAAACATTAAAATGTATTACTGGCACGCGAAACCTTAAATGAGAGTGAATAAATGAAGACTCGGCACACCACTTCTGAAAGGTTGCCAACCCCTGCTCTAGCTATAGGCAAACTAGGCACTGCCAAGGACAGCAGCATTCCATTTGGCCCAGCTACCTCTCTGTCATGATGAAAAAGCATCTGGGCTGACTCTGCTGCCTTAGGCCTATGAGGAGGGGAGCAGCACACTGAAGTTTTACCGCAGGCGGCAGATGGCCTGGAGTGGCCTCTGCAGGTAAGAGGTGTTGAGATGACTACTTACGTATATTGATAAGCTTGTTAACTAGAATACACAAGTTGAGAAGTGAAAAAGTTACACAAATCAGTTTCAAATGATTTAAGAATCACTTGATTAAACTTGATTAAACCTCTAAGGGTAATCAACATACCCTTAGAACCCCGACCGGGGTTATTCTATCTACTACCCAAGATCCACGGACCTGGAAATCCTGGACGCCCCATCATCTCTGGAATTGGCACTCTCACTGAAGGACTGTCTGGATATGTGGACTCTCTACTCAGATCCTATGCCACCAGCACTCCCAGCTATCTCCATGACACAACTGATTTCCTGAGAAAACTACAATGTATTGGTGATCTCCCAGAAAACACCATCCTAGCCACCATGGATGTGGAGGCTCTCTCCACAAACATGCCACACACAGATGGAATACAAGCTGTCAGGAACAGTATCCCCGATGATGCCACAGCACAACTGGCTGCTGAGCTCTGTGCCTTTATCCTCACACACAATTATTTCAAATTTGGTGACAATATATACCTCCAGACTGGTGGCACCGCTATGGGCACCCGCATGGCCACGCACTATGCCAACATTTTTATGGCTGACCTGGACCAACGCTTCCTCAGCTCCTGTCCACTCATGCCCCTTCTCTACATACACTACATTGATGACATCTTCATCATCTGGACCCATGGGAAGGAGACTCTGGAAGAATTCCACCACAATTTCAACAGCTTCCACCCCACCATCAACTTCAACCTGGACCAATCTATACGGGAGGTCCACTTCCTAAACACAATGGTACAAATAAGTGACAGTCACATTAACACCACCCTATACCGAAAACCCATCGACCGCTATGCCTACCTTCATGCCTCCAGCTTCCATCCTGGACACACCACATGATCCACCGTCTACAGCCAAGCGCTGAGGTACAATCGCATTTGTGCCAACCCCTCAGACAGAGACCAACACCTATAAGATCTTCATCAAGCATTCTCAAAACTACAATACTCGCATGAGGAAATAAGGAAACAAATCAATAGAGCCAGAAGTGTACCCAGAAGCCTCCTGCTACAAGACAAGCCCAAGAAAGAAACCAACAAAACTCCACTGGCCATCACTTACAGTCCTCAGCTTAAACCTCTCCAACGCATCATCAGTGATCTACAACCCATCCTGGACAATGATCCCTCGCTTTCACAGACCTTGGGAGGCAGGCCAGTCCTCGCCCACAGACAACCTGCCAACCTTAAGCATAGTCTCACCAGCAACCACACACCGCACCATAGTAACTCTAACTCAGGAACCAATCCATGCAACACAACTTGATGCCAACTCTGCCCACATATCTACACCAGCGACACCATCACAGGACCTAACCAGATCAGCCACAATATCACTAGTTCATTCACTTGCATGTCTACCAATGTAATATACGCCATCATGTGCCAGCAATGCCCCTCTGCTATGTACATCGGCCAAACTGGACAGTCCCTACATAAAAGGATAAATGGACACAAGTCAGATATTAGGAATGGCAATATACAAAAACCTGTAGGAGAACACTTCAACCTCCCTGGCCACACAATAGCAGATTTAAAGGTAGCCATCCTGCAGCAAAAAAAACCTTCAGGACCAGACTTCAAAGAGAAACTGCTGAGCTTCAGTTCATTTGCAAATTTGACACCATCAGCTCAGGATTAAACAAAGACTGTGAATGGCTAGCCAACTACAAAAGCAGTTTGTCCTCCCCGGGTGATCACACCTCAGCTGCTAGAAGAGGGCCTCATCCTCCCTGATTGAACTAACCTTGTTATCTCTAGACTGATTCTTGACTGCATATTTATACCTGCCTCTGGAAATTTCCACTACATGCATCTGACGAAGTGAGTATTCATCCACGAAAGCTTATGCTCCAATAAGTCTGTTAGTCTATAAGGTGCCACAGGACTCTTTGTCGCTTTTTACAGATCCAGACTAACACGGCTACCCCTCTGATACTTGATTAAACTATACATTTTCCAAAATCTAAATAGTGTCCTAGTGATTGGAAAACTGTCTCTCTTCAGTGATGATTCATTAGCCTCAAAGCCTAATTCTCAGTAATAGGGAGTCCTTATTTTGGAGCACTCAAAAATGTAAAGGCATATTTCCTCCCCCAAAGAACTTACAGTCTAAATCTGACATACAGATGACTAGACAATTAGTGAGAGTCATCAACAGATAACAAAGGTGGGACAGGGGAAACTGAGGAAATAAGGGTGACAATAATATCATGTAGCAATTCAGGGAGGCATATACACATCTTGATAATTGTTAACTTAAGATTCTCTCTCTCGCTCATTTTAACTTTTTCTCCATCACTTTTCATAGCGAAGATGATGGAAGTAAGTATTTAGGAGAGATCTGCGGGAGTATTCTTGACAGCAAATTAAAGAAGTATGGGCTGGATGAATGGACTATAAAGTGGATAGAAAGCTGGCTAAATCATCGGGCTGAATGGGTAGTGATCAATGGCTCCATGTCTAGTTGGCAGCTGGTATCAAGCAGAGTGCCCCAAGGGTCAGTCCTGGGGGCGGTTTTGTTCAATATCTTCATGAATGATCTGGAGGATGGCATGGATTGCACCCTCAGCAAGTTTGCAGATGACACTAAACTGGGATGAGTGGTAGATACGCTGGAAGGTAGGCATAGGATACAGAGGGACCTAGACAAATTAGAGGATTGGGCCAAAAAGAAATCTGATGAGGTTCAACAAGGACAAGCGCAGAGTCCTGCACTTAGGACGGAAGGATCCCATGCACTGCTACAGACTAGGGACCGAGTTGCTAGGAAGCAGTTTTGCAGAAAAGGACCTAGGGGTTACAGTGGATGAGAAGCTGGATATGAGCCAACAGTGTGACCTTGTTGCCAAGAAGGCTAACGGCATTTGGGCTGTATAAGTAGGGGCATTGCCAGCAGATTGAGGGACGTGATCATTCCCCTCTATTCGACATTGGTGAGGCCTCATCCGGAGTACTGTGTCCACTTTTGGGCCCCACACTACAAGAAGGATGTAGAAAAAATGGAAAGAGACCAGCAGAGGGCAACAGAAATGATTAGGGGGCTGGAGAACATCACTTATGAGGAGAGGCTGAGGGAACTGGGATTGTTTAGTCTGCAGAAGAGAAGAATGGGGTGGGGGATTTGATAGCTGCTTTCAACTACTTGAAAGGGGGTCCGAAGAGGACGGATCTAGACGGTTCTCAGTGGTACCAGATGACAGAACAAGGAGTAGTGGTCTCAAGTTGCAGTGGGGGAGGTTTAGATTGGCTATTAGGCAAAACCTTTTCACTAGGCGGGTGGTGAAGCACTGGAATGGTTTACCTAGGGAGGTGGTGGAATCTCCTTCCTTAGAGGTTTTTAAGGTCAGGCTTGACAAAGCCCTGGCTGAGATGATTTAGTTGGGGATTGGTCCTGCTTTGTGCAGGGGATTGGACTAGATGATCTCCTGAGGTCCTTTCCAATCCTAATATTCTATGAGGCAAGCAAGATGATATGGTTAATTTCTTTGGGGAGGCATACCTACAGACAGTATGGAAGAAGGCATCCAGTTTGGAGTGGGAATAAAAAAATAAAAACAAAGGGGACATCGAGGCTGACATCACTGGTGGAATGAAGGAGTCTGGGAAGGAATGCAAAAGAGCACAAGGCCAAAGGTATAGATTAAGGATGAGTAAGTGTAGAGCCTTGAAGATAATGGCAAGTTGCCTGACTTTGTTATGCAGTGCAGCGAGGAAAGCAGTGGAGAGATCCAAAGAGTGAGCTGTACCAGTCAGAGAAACAGGTTAGGAAGATGAGTCAGGTGGCAGTATTCTGAATAGACTGGAGAAAGACAAGGTTAATATCTAGAACAGTAGGGAGGAGGAGATTGTAAGGAGGTCAAGGCTGGAGGTGATTAGAGTGTGGACAAGCCATATGACCTTTGGGACAGAAAGGAAGGGCTGGATTCTTGAATTTTTGCAGAAGAAGTAGTGACAGGATTTGATGAACTGGGAGAAGAGGAGGGAGCCAACAATGGAGCCCTGAGAGACTCCATCAGGGAGGCAGAATGGAAAAGAGGAAAAGCTGGTAAAAGAGACACTGAAAGAAGAGCCAGAGGGGTACGAGAATCATGAGAGGACAGAGTCACAGAGCCCAAGAGAACCCATGATATCAAACAGTAACAAGGACCATGGAGGATGGGGAGGCAGTACAGACTTTGAGACGTCAGCCAGAAGAAAAACTACATAAGGCCAAATCAGGGGTTCATTTTTAAGCCAATGGGAGAAGTTCTGCTTAATACTGCAAGGCACAAAATGGCCCATAGACATTATTCTCCATGATAATCATCAAATTACTTGAAAATCTTCTAGAGAATTACTAGAAAATCTGCCTTCCTAATCTATGTCTAAGCCACATATTACCATTCTTTTCCATGAATACTTTTTGTGATTTACTTTTCCTCAGTGTCTTGCTCTTTTCACAACCACCATTGCAGTCCTAAAACAATAACTATTTTGCACAAGTTATAAAGAAAACAATACATTTTGTAAAATTTTCACCTTCAGTCATTTCAAACTTTTAAAAATGTTATCACAATTAAAAATAAGGTTTTACTGACGTGCTATTTTATAGGCAAATTAAATTGAATGTGAAGTAGTATGTAGAAAGATTTCAGATGAGACGAATTAGTAATTTAAAAAAATAATTGTGTAGATATGTATTTATTTTTGACAGTTTTAATTTTTTACCTTGTAACACTTCAGTTAAGTTTATATTTAATCAGGTGACGAGTAGCTGACATTAAGGCAAAGGAGAACAACGCTAGTTATACAGCAAATTCTGTATGGTATTCTTGTTTAATATCATCATGTTTCTAAACCAAAGCTCTTTTCACCTCTGGCTTTATACTGCATGCCTAATTGGATATGATGTGAAAAATAGCAGATGCCTGCTTGATGGTGGAAAGCAGAATGAGACAACTTAGATGCTCTGTTCTAGTGACACCCAAGTCAAAGTTACAGCTGTTGTCAAAAAAAGCAACTTCAGTAGGAGGTGAGCAAGAGCTCACCAGCATCAGAAAGGGTACATAATCAGGATCACAAAGCTGAAGCATGCATCTGACAGTCATGAAGAGCAAAGTTTTGTATCTACAAAACATATGACATTGGGCAGTGGCAGTGCAAGCTGCCTCACAGCTCCACTCTAAGGGTCTGAACCTTGGCCTAGAAGGATCATCTATTGGCGCAATACAGTGTTTCATTCATTAGCATAGCTAGCGGGGTTCAGTGGAAGCAGCCGCTTCCCCTCAGGGCGGCGGGCGTGGAAGCGGCGCCTGCTGGCCGGCGCTGCCACCAGCACAGCTGGAGGAACCATGCAGGGGTGGCAGACACGGCTGGAGGAGTGAGGGGGCTGGCTCCTCAGCTCAAGGCTTGGTGGCCAAGCACTCCCCGGTCCCCCCGCCCCTTGCTAATGCGGCGGGCGGGGGGAAGCGAAAGGGCCGCTGTGCCTTTAAGGCTGCCTGGCTGGCGAGCCCCACGTGGCGCGCACAGAGCACTGGGAGCAGGTCGGGGACAGGCAGCAGCGCAGGAGGGAAGGTGAGCGGCGGGGGTGGGGGGTCCGGTCGGGGGGAGTGGCCAGAGGAGGAGCCAAGGGGGGCATGGCCAGAGGAGGAGCCAAGGGGGGGGGCGCCTTTTTTATGTTTGCTCCCCCTACACTGAAAACCTGGCTATGCCACTGGTTTCATTCTCCATATTTGTGTAGGCCTAGGTCTTCCTGTTGAGAATGCGAACACGGGTGCCAATTACAGTAATGGCAGAAATTGTCTATTAGGAACTGGACAAAAACCATTGTCTCATTTCATATAAGCCACTACGTAGATTGTAATGGCTTTCAATCACTACCAACCCAAAGTGGATTTGAACTACTGACCTGGAAGCAAAAGGCTCTATATACAGTACCATTATCAATTCCTAGAATCTCCTGTTATCAGTATTTTTTTTAAAGTGCTGACAGTGTCTTTAACTCTGTACAAAATGGAGAGAAAAACACATTCCCTGCCCTAATTTCTAAAATTTGATGTACTTCAAAGTTATAACATGTAATTATGATCAGAGGACGCCTATGATTTAATTTTATTAGTTTAATATTTGGAAAAAGCTTTTAGGATTAAAAGCTGGATAAGTGTTAGGAATGATTGGTATCAAATATGTACAACATGATTCTTTGAGTCAATTATTAGCTGTGTTTATTTTCCAGCTGTTTTCTTTGCAGGATCAGGGCCTAACTGATAAGCACTTAAGCTAATGTTTAAAATGGAAGAATGCTGTATTTTTTTTCTTCTTGTTTCTTGCCTGTGGCTATGCCGAGATGTATAAAGCTGTTTTCACGTGTATACCGAGCAAGGGTTAACATTATTTTAAAATGTCTATAAATATATATTGGCTTGGTTCCAACACATGGCAAGGACCGTGGTAGGAGAGAAGAGAGAAATGATCTCAGGTCAGGAACCTGGAAAAGTGGAGTGTGAGGAGATCAGTAATTGATCTGGGTGAAAATCTGCAGCCAAAACTTTTTTCACCAAAAAATGCAGAGTCAGCAAAACCAAAACATTTTGTGAATTCATGTCACTTTTGCCAAATTGTTTGTGCTAACAAACCAACCAACCAAAAACAATCTTAATATTTTGATTAGAAATGTTTTAGTTCCAAATGAATGTTTCAAAATTTCCTTCAGTTTTATTTGAAATAAAATAAAATAAAATAAATATATAAAAAACATTTAAAATCCCCTCTGGAAACATTAGAATGGGGGCATTGTGGGAAGGCAGAACAATAAATGCACAGGTTAAAATAAGAAACTACTAATTATAAAATCCAATTTGCTATTTAAGGGAGCCATTTTCAATGCTCTATTGTAATTTGTTATTTTGACTGACTATCATAGCTCTAGTTAGGCTTCCCCTCCTGGACAATTACCAGTCTGCTGTGAGGGATCCAACTGCTGGATCCCACGTGCTTTAAGCCTCCAGAATCTGATGAGAGCCCAGGCACTACTTTGGCTGGTGTCAGGAATTAGGGTCTGCAGCAGAGCCCGTCTCCAGGCAACCTAATGAGAACAACTGGACTGTAGCAGGCTGTCTGATTGGCTACCCTGCCTGATTGGTTGAAAGAGTCAGCAGACCGTCTCTTAAACCCAGCAGCAGCTTAGCAACTACTCAAACCATCCACTCATGGCTGTGATAGCTCCTACCTTGGTCACAGTCCTGCCCCTGCTTTGCTCCTGTGTTGCCTCACTCCCGGTAACATGGTTCTGACCCTCGGCTCTGATTCCTGACTTTGGCTCTTGCACTTGGAGGTGGCATCTGGCTGCTGACACCTGCTCTAACCACTGGGCATGACTGCCCATGTCCTGTTATTGACAGTTGGGGTCTAGACACTCACTGAGGGTGCAGAGAATGTCTCTAGCGCCCCCTACTAAGAGCTGAGATGTTAGAGTCTAATTGCCCAGCTACTTAGACCGGTGCTACTTTCCCAGACTCCCTCATAGCTTAAACACCGTCTCCCAGAACTCAAGCAGTGAGGGCATTCTGGGTCCATAGGTTAACTCTTCAAGGGCACATGATCGGTGTAACACGTAACACAGAGACAGGTTTTGCACAGGATTCTAAAAAAACATTCCCATCTACCTAATAGCACAAGAAAGTACAGATATGTAGAAAAAAACCCCAAGCATCCTGAATGAAATGCCCCTCATACTAGTTCATCTTTCTCTGGGAGGTTCTTGGGGGATTGAGTTAATGTAGGCAGGTTCCTCCTGCTTCTTCAGGCTCCTGCAGCATTTTCCCTCTTTTTGAGCTGGTGAAAATGGCCTAAGGCTCTGAATAGAGCACTTCCTGCCCTTTTATAACATTCCACAGCTCTGCCAGGTGACTTCTGGAGAATTGGTCTGTCAAAGGAGAGGTCACCTGGCAATGCAGTCACTCAATGGAGTTGTGTGATCACCTGGGGAGGCGAGAAGCATGAGTCAAGGAAACAGTGAAAGTCTTATTCCCAGATAGATAATATTTGACACTCAGCTCTGCATCTATCTAGACTGTGAATAAAAATGTAGCGTTCAATATCAGGAGCATGTGTTACTGTACATGATTAGGCTCCAGTCTTGCAACTTCTTGCAAGTGGGTTGACTGTTGTAATCATACACGGCCCCAGTGGCCCTCCTTGTGAACACAGCAGTCCCCACTGACTTCTGCTGCATCCCACATAGACACAACAGTACACACATGCACAAAAGATTGCAGGTTTGGGACATTCGATATTGGTCCAAACTCTGTACGGTCTAAACATTCAGTCCCATTGACTTCAGGCAGTGCAGAACTTGGCCCATTGCATACATTTTCCAACTTCTAAACAGCACTGCTTTTAAAGAGGTGCATAGTCACAAAAATTTATCTGGAGGAATTTAAGTAATCTTGATACCTCAATCGTGCACTGGTAGGGAGATGGACTAGATGACCCGAAATATTTTTTCATTTCTTTTCTCTGATTTTTTTTTTTAAACTCATAAGCCTTTTTTCCCCCCATACTGAAATGGGAAATAAGTTTAGCTACATGGATAGGTGAGAAGTGGTAAAACTGAATTTATACTAACTAAATACATTTCTATTGAATGAAAATGTGAGGCTGATAAGAATACGCATAACTGAAAGGAGAAAATGCATTGTGATAGCGTTATTATCTCTCCAGGAATATTATAAGGCAGAGATTCTGCAGTCAAAGATTAACATTCTTAAAATCTATGATGTGGAAATATTAGAATAAGAAATGCAGACAAGTATACTCACCCCCATGGAAGCCATCTAAACCGAACACTGAACCTTGAGGCAGGTTCAGCTCCTACGGACCTGGCATAAACCCAAGTGCCAAGGCCTACTGTGTAAAGCACACTAGCGGAGGGGATGGCAACTGTGGAAGCTGGCTACAGAATGCGGGTGGTGTGTGCTCTGAAGAAGTTGTGGCCAGGGATGCTGTATATCCCCTTAGCAACTTACACGATGGAGGCCAGGGCAGGAAACAAAGCTGCACTCCACTGGTAGGTAGGAAACTCCGAATGGCAGTAGCATGGCCTGACCTCCCTCAAAGCAAGATTTCTATGGCATGCAGGAGAATTAGTGGGAACAGGCAGGTGCAATTTACACTTCGCTGTGCCAACTGCAGTGAATTTGGCCCATTATTTGTAAAGCAAAAAGGAGCAATCCAGAATAATGCATTGATGAAGCTCCTGTATGATACAGAAAAGCTAACTGACTTCGGGGCAAGGGCTCTTCCTTTAAGGCTAAAAATATTAACAATCATTCATCAAAGAATCATTATCCCACAGTCAGATCTTGACAGGAGTACAGTGTTTCCTACATTTTAGAAATCTTATCAAAGCAAAATGTTGGGTCTAATCTATTTTCATTGTCCAAATGGTGTGAAAGGCAATGTTAAAAAGACTCCGCAAATGGTGAGAAGTAAGATTTTAAAAAATTTCAGCTGCAGTGATCTAAAATATTAGTAATAAAATTAACTAAACTTGTTGGATTTAATTATTTTTATCCCAATTGTTTCCTTTTCCTAACTTTGATGGGTTATAATGCTGGCATTTTCTTGCGAAAGGATTAATGAATTGTTGATTTAAGTTATGATATCAACACATTCAATGATATTTTATAATAATTATGTTGTAGCTTCAGATTCAAACGGCTGAATTAGATAGTGTGGTAGGAACAACTATCAGAGAATATCACTTACTTGCAGGGGTGCTGTAACCTTTCATATTCCTGTCACTTTTCTTTAACTTCGACCCATAGAGACAAAGCTGACTCTAACTGGACTCAGTGGTAGTTTTGCTGCTGATTTCTATGTGAGAAAGATCAGCTCCCTGGCATTTGATGATATGGGAGGATAAGCTGAATGAACTTCTCGGCTCTCTGAGCTAAGAGGTGAAAACATTATCTAAAAGTTGTATCTTTTGGCCACCTATAAAGTACAACTTTTGTTGTTATGTATTCTATCTATCCAGTGGCCTTTTTTCATAATTACAAAAATTATAAAGGAAGGTATTCCATCAAAATTCAAATGTGAAAAGTATAAGAAATAATGTCTTCAGTACCTAAATTCAAAAATGTTTTTTTAAAAATATATATATTTGTAACTTGTTTTAACTAATACAATGACATACATAGTGCATTAGTATTTTATGTAAATAAATAAAAATTCACTGCTTTTATTCATGCAAAAGCACAACCATAACCTGTAACCTTTGTCAATGCAGCAGCACAAAAGCAAGAAGACAATTTAACACCAGAAGTCACTGGTAACCAAGGAAACCAAACAGTGGTGTAGCTAGAGTTTCATTTAGGCTGAGATCAGGGGAGATATACTGATGTTCTTAGTGACACAGTTTGTCACACAGCTTTTTGAAAATACTTTTAAAATGTATTTTTATTTATTTCTAGTAACAAGTCAATTCTTTGTACAGGCCATGTATTTAATAATGAGGTACATTGGGCATGTCCAATACAGAATTTCTAAATAGATCAGACTTGCTAGCAGTGAAAATCCTGCTCCTCAGAATGTATAACAGATAAATTCTCAGTTTAACAATTGTGCAGGGATGGTGGTGTTCCGTCACAGAACCATTTGCCAACAGAAGAAAACGCAGTAGAGAGGAGAGTAACCCAGAGATGGATCCCAACAAAAAAAACTTTTGTCGTAACTGTCCACCAGCAGTTATTATTTTATTTGGGTATTTCTGAATTACAACTGTATCCCAATTTATGAATATGGATATCAGTTCTATAGGCGTGTCCTACATCAGCCCTGCATATGAACTGCTGGCTAGAACCTACATCCCCTGTGAGAGTCTGTGAGCACAAGGATTTCAGCGTTGTGCAGTGGCCTCTACCAAATCAATGCCCAAAGCTGGGGGCCTCTTACAGGTATGGATAGCTATGTGGATAAAAATTATTGATTCACTACTTTTCTATACAACATTAAACAATCTTCCAGTTTCATTATGTGTGCATCTATATGCATTTTTAATCTACTATAAGTTAAAGGCTGCCAAAGGTTTTCTTAAACCGCATTTTGCTTACACTGTCTTAGTACCCTTACCTTTTGTAACAGTTATCTCACAACTCTGTTGAGTTCAATTGGACTATGTCATATGCTCAGAGTTAAATATAAGCTTATGTGCTTTGCTGGATTGGGGTTTATAAGACATGAGCAAATAATTTGCAATGAATAATTTATCGGAAGAATTTCAACTATTTTTATGTGAAGTATTTCATCAACTTTTCTTCTCTCACAATATCCACATGATTTTCTCAGATGTATTCATCTACATTTTGACTTTTTTTTTTTAAAGCCCTGGATTGATTAAAATCGGTCCTTTTTGACTATTCTCTACTCAAAACTTCCTATCTGAGCTTTGCCAGCTAACTGTGATTGGTCAGATAAATCATATAGGATTATGTTTATCCTTGACTGGATGAGTGTGAAAACACTTCTGGCACAAACACTCAGATGACACATTTTAAATACATACTTCTGCAAATACTCACACATTCCATTTTGAGAAGATAATAAAGAGGAAGAATTGTCTGTGATTAAGGCACTGGTCTGAGACTTGGATACCTGGATACAATTCCTGGCCTTTCCACAAACTTATTATGTGACAATGGGCAAAGTCACACTGGTGCCAATCCAGCAAAGTACTTCAGTGGTCATGCTGACAGGCTTAAAATTAAGCATGCACTGAAGTACTTTGCTGGGCGCCTTAATATCTCTGTGCTTCAACTGGCCATATCTAAAATGGGAAGAATAATGCTTCCTTTTTTCCACATATTGCCCATCTGGTCTTAATTTTAAAACTCTTCAAGGCAGGGACTGTCTCTTACCATATGTTTGTATAAAGCCTAACACACTGGGGATCCAGTCACAGTTGGGGTCTCTGAGCACTACTGTAATGCAAATAATCAATAATAAATTCTCTTTCTGTGTGCTTCATGCCAATCAAACTCCATCAGTCAAATGTTTGTGGAAAGGAAACAAGATGGATGCAAACAAGGCTGAAGTGAATTAGTTGTATTTAAGCAAATGCTAGTGGACTTTTCTTTTCTTTGTGGTAATGTTTGACTAGCTTCTGTTAACTAGGAAAACTGAAGCTTCCTTAATGGAAAGAAAACTATCTGTGATCGTTTGGGGGATCTGAATTTCAGTTTCCTTTTAGGAACTATGTACATTTATAACTTATGGCTGTCTTTTGCTGTAGTCTTGTATCACATGTCTTATGTTAAATAGACAGGAAATGGTGCCTGGGGGTTTACCTTTGAATGAAATGTTAAAGGCCATCAACAACTGAATGAACCCTATCCTAGCAGAACAAAGCGTGACTTTGCCCATTGTCACACAATAAGTTTGTGGAAAGGCCAGGAATTGTATCCAGGTATCCAAGTCTCAGGCTATGGCTACACTTGCACTTCAAAGCGCCTCCACAGCAGCGCTTTCAAGCGCTAAGTGTAGTCAAAGCGCCAGCGCTGGGAAAGAGCTCTCCCAGCGCTGTCCGTACTCCACCTCCCTGTGGGGAATAACGTACAGCATTGGGAGCCGCGCTCCCAGCACTAGGGCTTTGACCACACTGGCGCTTTGCAGCGCCGCAATTTGCAGCACTGGAGAGGGTGTGTTTTCACACCCTGCTGCAGAGCTGCAAATTTGCAAGTGTAGCCATGGCCTCAGACCAGTGCCTTAATCACAGACAATTCTTCCTCTTTATTATCTTCTCAAAGTGGAATGTGTGAGTATTTGCAGATGTATGTATTTAAAATGTGTCATCTGAGTGTTTGTGCCAGAAGTGTTTTCACACTCATCCAGTCAAGGATAAACATACTCCTATATGATTTACCTTTTAACTAGGTAAAGCTAGTTATTTCAAGTTTGGTTGTCAGGTGGGTGATAACCAAGCAACAGACCACCTGTAAGGGTCCGGTGTGGGGGCTCGGCCCTCTCAGGTGCGGCTGGGAGCCAGGCCGCCTCACTACACGAGGCTGGGCGAACAGTTCAGTATCTCAAGTCCAAGCCCTAGATCAGGGCGGGGCAACAGGCAGTAGTCCTGGGCTCAGACCCTCCAGCAGGGGCTGAGCAAATAAACAGTAATTTAAGCCCCAGCCCTTAGTCAGGGCGGGGCAACAAACAGCAGTTCTGGGCTCAGACCCTCAGGTGGGGGCTGAGCAAATCCACAGCAGTTCAGGGGCTCAGACCCTCAGGCAGGGCTGAGCAGAGCAACAACTGGTAAGTCCAGGCTTCTACACCTGAGCGTTGGGGTGAAGGGGGAGACTGCCACCCATGAGAGGGGTGGCAGGGGGGACATAGGCCCACCCACTCCACTGTGTCCCAGCCCGGGGCCCTAACAGCAGCAGTCAGTCTGCTGATGTGTTGGTGGCGTCCTGACCGCAACATACCAACATCAGCTCGAGGTCTGCTGCAGCCAGACTGGGGTCAGCTACCCCCGGGCTACTTCCATTCTCCCCCTCCATTGGTACCTGTCCATCCCTAGCGTCCTCTGCCAGATCCCACACCATGGGCTCCTCGGGGTACTGAGCGCTGGATAGGTCGGGCTGCTCCTCAGTACACGGGGCAAGGGGATGCTCAGGCAGCTCCTCGGGGTACCAGGCTCACGGAAGGCTCAGCCAGTCCTGCTCGGGGAAGGCTCAGCCCAACAGGAGCTCAGGAATCAGAGTCTGTCCTCTCCAGCAGCCA
This sequence comes from Mauremys reevesii, assembly GCF_016161935.1. Classification (NCBI taxonomy): domain Eukaryota; kingdom Metazoa; phylum Chordata; order Testudines; family Geoemydidae; genus Mauremys; species Mauremys reevesii. The sequence goes on from NC_052623.1 coordinate 334,657,975, forward strand.
GGCAGCAACTGAGCGCTGGGGCCGGGCCTTTATACTTCCTGTCCCGCCCCTTGATTTCCTGGGAGGGGCGGGGACAGACGGCGGTGACTCCGCCCACTGAGGTGGCTGTTCCGGCTCGGCCCTCTCAGGTGCGGCTGGGAGCCAGGCCGCCTCACTACACCACCTGATGGGTGATCTTGATCACCTGATCAGGAATTTGAGGCTGACCTTGCGGGTTACATGGTAGAGGGGCTAGAAGTTGTAGAGGACCAGGTCTGTTCAGACCAGCTGTCTCTCACCCCAATGAGAATAGGAAGAGAAGACTGCAATGGAGAAGTGAAGTCCAGGAACCTTGCAAGGACTCGAACTGAATCCCAAAGAACACTCAAGAGTGATGAGGAAACTGAGATAGGGAATCATGTGCAGGTGTTTCTTATTTTGCATGGATCTATATATCTGTTGTGCAAAGAGTAAAGAGCGATTGGTTTAGAAATCCATCTGCAAAGTCTGCAGTTTATTGGCTTCAACTATCATGTGTCCCCAAAGGGTTAAACTGTAAACCAGAGTACCTATTAGAGTGAGGAGTCTTGGGGTGGGCAGGAGTTCAGCACTGATCTTAAAGCCTAGGGTAGCTAGACCATAGGGTGGCACTTCTGAGAAGGGGTGCCCGACAAGGCGTCTATGCCCAGGGGCAGTGTAAAGGCTAAAGAGATTGCGCCTGAAGTGTACTCAGGCCCAGGGCATCTTAAAGCACGTAGACCCAGTAGCCTGGTGGCTGTCTGGCAGGGGGAGTTCAGCCAGAGTTGTGACAACTTCCTTTCCAGTCCAACTGAAGCTTAGCAAAAGTATAAAAGGGCAAACCTCAGTCCCAAAGCATGAAGCTGCTGTTTAGGAATAAGAAATGGTCATCTGATAGACACCAATGTAGAGAGATAATCTGGATAAACCCCAATTGGCTTTCCCTGAAAGTAATAAGGTACCAAGGGATCTGGCTGAATTCATGATCTTGTTCCTAATTTTATGTTTCACAAGCAATAAGGGGAGTCCTGGGAGAGGTAGAAAGTTTTTTTCTCCAAGGTGGAGGTCTATGGACAGTTAACTGGAGGATATTCTCTGCTAGCAACTCCCCAGGAAATAATTTCTTAAGGTAATTAGAGGAAAAAGGCCTCTGGAGACCCATATTCAGTATTCTTTGGTAGTCCAGCCACTCTAAGACTGCGAATTCCCACCTTGCTGTCCAAGTCAGTCATTTGCCTAGCAAGAAATGTTTAAAGCAGTAGCCATGCCTTCTACCCCTGAATAGGCATTTTCTAAATCAGTCAACTGAAGCGAGACCTAAAGCCCACTGAATTCTATGGGAGTCTTTCCATTGACTTCCTGGGCCTGATCCCCAGTCCATTGAAGAACAATGCTTATTATGGACTCCTGAAACTAGTCTAGTACCTATTAATCTCCCACAACCAACAATTAACAATCTTAATAGTTCCCATGAAGAACCCACAACTCCATGGGAAGAGTCTCTATATATGCTCACTGACCAGGGCTGAGACAAATCTTTGGTCTTATTTCTGGGCATACTGGCTGTCATGGATGCAATGTACTTCACCATTGTTCTCATCCAATAAATAGGTAATTTAGATGTCCAATTTCTAGAGTTAATTTTAGGTTTGAAATACCTCACCTATTTTGGTAGCCGAAAAAGTGTGTTGAATGGCTGTATGGTATGTACATAAATGATAAGAATGATTGGTGCTGGAGGAAACAGTGCCTCAGCACCAACGCTATAGGATGGTGAGAAAAGCACAGTGACTCACTTTCAGATACGTGTGAAACACCTGTGTGCCAGATAGTGCAGATTTACTTGCTAACAGAACAGCTAGCGCTCTGGAGAATCAGACTGTTCTTCCTGTCACATGCAATTTAGAGGGGGCAGATGTATAATTTGGAGGTGTTCCAGATTCCTTTTTTTAAAAAGTGAGATGTTCAACAGTCGGTGCTAAAAAGGTTTCATATGTCTGCAACTATGTCTCCAGCAGCACTGAGTATGCACTTTGAGCACAGCCCAAGTAGACAGCGACTATTTTTGCTGGTGATTGCTACAGCCAGCTTCCTAATCCCCAACACAGTCTAGTTATATCAGTGGATGTCTATCCCGTCCCTTGTGGCAAAGTGACTCACCAGCTGGTGCACTGCCTTGTGGGTAGGGGTGGCATTGCAGGTTTTTTATCTGTAGTCCTACTGACCAGGTCTGTTGATGGTCTCTTTTTGCCTTGTGATTCAGCCCTCACCCCTTTCAGGGTAAGCCAAGGTTTTCACCCACTAGTCCCAGGACCTGCCACCAGCTTGACAGCTCTGGCCAAAGCCTTAGAGTCCATCTGGCCCCTTGTTTTGGGGGTCTTCTTGCTAATGCCCCCAGTGAGGCTGCAGGAGAACTCAGTCCCTCTCTGTGCCCTGGGTTCCAGGCCAGGGAACCTTGTAGCAAATGGTTAAGGTCTGTCTAGTCAGACTTCTTGTTTCTTCCCCTGGGCTATTTCCTACGTCAGCCCACCTTCTCCCCAGGGGGCTCATATTCTCAGCAGGAGGGGACATGGCATGGGGTTTGCCCTGAGGTCAAGTCCCCAGTTTCATTTCTCAAGGCAACAAAGGAAAGGAAACTAAATTAACAGCAATAAAGAGCAGTACCAACTTCTCTGTCCTACCAGGATCCTCCAGCCATTTCTACTACTGCTTTGTAAGCCAAAGGTAGCTTGGCTGTGCTCCTTTCTGGGAGCTCAGAGTCAGAAGCCTGCCACCTCCCCAGGCAGGGACCTTCTGAAGTGAGCTGCTCCTACTTTAAGGCTCCTCCTCAATATTGGCATGTCTTGCCGTTGCAGTGGGGTGAGGACAGAGGCAGGGTCTGCCTGAGCCCAAAGCTGCACTTTAACCCCCTCTTGCCTGGTGCAAGGTTTGTACACCCCATCACATCCCTCAGAACTCATGAGTTTCCAACTTTCTCCACACAGGAGAACATCATGCGTGTTCTGGTGGAAAATGCAAAGTAGTGAAACCTATGCAACAAAATACAAATGTTCAGACCATGATCACTGTATCGGAATTATGAGCCCAGTGCTGCAAAGTTTACCCAGGTGAATAGGTTCAGTGCCTTGAACAGGACTACAACCGTGACTAAGTGTTGCAAGACTGGGTCCTGTGTACTGAACATGATTCTATTTTTGGTGTATGTGACTAGAGTCCTGGAGTACACAGAGGTACCTCAGTGAGAAATACTTTGAGGAATGAGCATCTACTGGGCCTTGAGAAGAGCAGATAAAGTGGGGGGGGGGAATGAATGGGCTTAGTGATAAAAGTCACATAACAAGCCCCACATCCACATATTTGAATATTTATTTTGATTTATTTAAGTTTTGATAGCCCCCAAAGAGAACTTCTAAGTGCTTAATTTGCTTTGCTCCATTGATTTTAATTACTCTTGCCCTAAGCTCGCAAGCCTGATGAACAAGGAAAACTTGTTTAAAAAAGGGGTGGGGGGGGCTGTTAGTTAACCATGCAGAATTTCTTAAACTCCTGGAGTTCTGCTCATACCACAAACCCATGTCATGGGGATACAACAACCCCCTCGTATGTACATGCACCGGACAGACAGAAGAAGCCCCCTCCATAGCAAAAGTGCTTATATACAGTATACTGTACTTCATGCTCAGGGCTTTCAGGAAGGCTCCTCATCCACAATTCCAAATTAAGTCATTAGGAATTGCAGTACTCAGCACCTCTGAAAATATGTCCCAAGGTGTCGCATGTTGGGCACCCAAAAACTGAACCAATTTTCAAAATGGTGTCACCTGTCTAAGTAGTAGCATTAGGTACTCTGGTGACTTGGGAAGCAGGAGATAGCACTGCACAGGGAGGAATGTTTATTCTCCCCTATATCCAAGACTCTACAATCTCCCAAAGAGCTTGTTAAATGGGGGAAGTCTCAGGATATATATTTTCTGACAAGGATTCAAGATCATGTGACAAATACATTTACACAGCAAATGATGGAGAAGGTATACAGAGGCAATGAAGCTTTTTAAGACTGCGCTGGAGGGGATGTTGCAGAACTACTGTATTTCCCCCACCAGGAAGAACTAGTTCAAATCTAGGCAGGGTTGGCTGAACCTTTAATCCTCAAGGTAGGTAAGTGGAGTTCGAAGCAGTTTAATGTGTAGATTTTTCAGATAAGACCTAATAAGCTGAACTCCCTGTCAGTTCTCTGTGGATATTAAAGAGCTCATGCTGCATCTGTAAGAACAAGGGTTTGCCCTGGTGTTTTGTACAAAATTTCTCCTTCTCCTCAACATGGCACATCATTCCGTACACCAGCTGATCATTGCCTTCCAGCCCAATGGCTGCTGCAGTTCAGTGATGCTGTCTCTATCTAATTTAAGTATTGCTAAGAGGCTTATCACCAAGGTACTGAAGAATGATAACATTTCTAAAGTGCTTCAGGATGAAAAATGAGTTATAAAAGATAAATATTACCATATTCTCTACTTCACTGGAAGACACTGAATCAGGACAGCCTATTTAATGGGGCCTCCTCAAGATCTATTAAGCCTGATGATAATGAATGGCAATGACTGCTGCTTAACTTGGCATAAATTCCACTTAATAAAGATGAATTTAGCTACTGCCAAGTTGTTAAGAGGTGTTTAACCAGGTGTTAAATCGGTGTAAAATTTTAAGCTCCGGTTCTTTTAATACAGAGTTGATAAATACAAAGGTTAAGAAATATATTTCTCTGGCTGCTTCCATTAAGGAGAATTCCTGAGAGTACAGAAAGTGAGTCACTGCTCCACTCCAGCTAGGATGCAGCTGTGTGCGCAAAACAGCAAAATGTGGGATCTACATAGAGATCCAGATGCCTTGGATAAGATACATTGGATTTGTACTTTTCTATTTCCATAGAAATAGTATCAAAACAGGAGACCCGTGTGCCATCTTCATCAAGGAAGTTTCAAGATACTGATCAGCCTTAACTAATCAGTGGTTAAGCCCTTGCTTAAGAATCTATCATTTGACATTAATGACCCTTCAATTACCTCCATCTCATTCTGACCCTTCCCCTTCTGGTTACTGAAAAGGTCATACACTTTAGGTCATAGTTAATTAAATCTTGTATATAAGTAACCATGGATTTCTAACATGTGAGTATGAAATGGGTTAGCCTTATAAATAATCTACAAGAAAGGATTGATTTGCATTAGCAAGTATAAATGCTGAGAATGCTTAGTTGCAAGAGTCTAAAAGGGAATACACACACATCCATTAAAGTAGCTCATTAAGAGCATTCAGCATCAGAGTATCACACATCCTTCTAATCAATCCATTTTAATTGGCAGGAGGTAAAAAAAGTCTGTGTGTTTTACTGCAACCCATTTTAGCCATAATAGATTATTAAGGATGGCACTGTGCAAAGAAATTGTAGACCGCTTACATATTCGATAGTAAAGAACCTCACAAAACAACATCAACAATATTGATATCATCCAATGGCTGCACTTTTAGGGAGCCCAATCAAGAGTCAAAGATGAAATGACTGCCTAATAACTTTGGTCTCTGCTCTCTGTTCTGTGCATAGGGACAAATTGTGGTGGCAGGGCTGTGCAAAGGGGTAAAAAGCTATAAAAATTCCTCCCAGCCCCAGTTTGTGGCTGCCTTGCTTCCATCCATAAAAAAGGAAGTGGCACCATGGACATGTAAGCAAGAAGGAAAGAGGCATACTAAGTAACAGACACCTCTACCGGAATACAGTAACTCCTCACTTAAAGTTGCCCCGGTTAACATTGTTACATTGCTGATCAATTAGAGAACATGCTCGTTTAAAGTTGTGCAATGATCTCTTATAATGTTGTTTGGCAGCCGCCTACTTTGTCCACTGCTTGCAGGAAGAGCAGCCTGTTGCAGCTAGCTGGTGGGGGCTTGGAACCAGGGTGGACCGGCAGCCCCCCTATCAGTGCCCCGCTCCCCTAAGTTCCCTGTGCAGCAGCTGCACAGCAGGCTTTCAATTGCCAGCAGTTCAGCTGTCCCTCCCGCCACTGCCATGTGCTGCTTCTGCCCTCTGCATTGGAGCTGCTCCCAGGAGCCTCCTGCTTGTTGTGCTGGGGAGGGGGAAAGAAGGGGGATAATGTCAGGGTGTCCTCCTGCCCCCTGCTTACCCCTTCTCCATATAGAGCAGGCTGGGGACAGGACAGAGCTCAGAACGGAGGGAGCTTGCTGGCCGCAGCTGCTGTCTGATCTTCCTGATCTTTTTAAAGGCAATGTATTTAGAGTGGGGTCAGCGTACTTAAAGGAGTAATGCACATCTCTCTCTCATACACACAGGGTGTGTGTCTCTGTCTGCCATGCTGTCTCCCCTCTCTCCATTCGTGCTGCCTTGTAGAGTGTGAGGCTACATTCACAACGTGTTAACCCTTGAGGGCTCAGCCTAGTTCATCATTTAGCAGTAAGGCAATCCCTGGGAAATATCCCATCCTCTTCCACGCTCTGACTTCACCACCTCAACCAAGCTTCACAATCATCATTGCTTTGTACGGTATTAAATTGTTTAACTTATACTGTCTGTCTGTGTGTGTGTGTATATATATATATATATATATATATATATATATATATATATATATATATATAATCTGGTGAAAAAAATTTCCTTGGAACCTAACCTTTTAAAGGATAAACTGATTAATTTACATTAATTCTGATGGGGAAATTGGATTTGCTTAACATTGTTTTGCTTAAAGTTGCATTTTTCAGGAACATAACTACAATGTTAAGCGAGGAGTTACTGTATTGGGAAAACTACAGTAAAAGTAGTAGAAATACAACTATGATTGGAGCAGCCTTATTCCTGCTGTGTGCTCTGTGATCTTGCATCAGAAGAGCCTGAGAGAACCACGGGCCAGACACTGCCATCAGCATAACCACTAGACTGGCCACTCTGGGAATAGGGGAAGAGAAGGAGCATGCAGAGGAAAAGTCTGTCCACAAAACTGGTTGGAGAACTGCAGGATTGGGGCATCAAGTAACTGCCGCCACTACTTTTGCTGCCCACATACCTGCCTGCTCCACGTACCTGATGGGCTGCTGGATTGGGAGACAATGTGCCATCCCCATCTTTCATTCAGCTGTGGAATATTTTGTACTACCATGTCTTCCTCCACACAATTTTGTCCAGGATGGTAATACATGGGCACGAACATCAAAGTGGGATTATTTTAATATTTATATTATAGTTAGTGACATTAATGAATGTGTTTATATAAATGCTGTCCAGCATATTTTCCTATAATCATGTTTTTGATGGAATAATGCTAACTTAGCTTTTTCCTCCAGAAATTACAATAATAATCCTCAGAAAATAGGAAAAGTAACAACTTTCCTATGAGCCTCGGGTAATAAAACAGTGTGTGCTAAATGAACCCCTGCTATAATTCCATTGATATTGTTTGTGATACACCAGGGATGCATTGGGCATAGCACAGTGAAAGCCCTAAATAAGGCAAAGCTCTGCTATCTCAGAATCTCTTTCTTCAGCCCCCTTTCACCACAAGGTCAGCTATGCTCTGAGAGGAAACTGACTGACAAACTCAGGTTCAAACTCAGTGGGGTAAAGAGGCAAGGACTTCTCTGTGGTGTTCCATACTTCTTATGAAGTTCACACTAGTACTCACGCTAGGCCAGAGTCTTGTCAATTTTAGAGTGTTGCAAGATTCATTGATCTAGGCGGATGTTTCCTAAATAGCTGTCTAGTCAAATGTCTCCCTGACAATGCTCTATTGAGAGTAGTCAAGTATCAGGATTTGATCACTGTAAGAAAGGGGCTTGAATTGGGGGAGAGAAGAAAGGTTCTTCCTTTTAAAGGATAAACTGATAAATATTATTTTGAAGGTCACACAGATACTATCTGATGGGAGTGAATAAAATATTTTTCTATTATAAGGACAAAAACTCTATATTTTCACCTTTTTCATTTGTTGTAGTCTTCAGTGCTCAGAATGATACAATATATTTTTCTTTTCATGAAGAATATAAAAAAAACAGAACATGTAAACTTGGGATCCTCCTTTCTCAGAGGTTCCCTCTCAAGGCAGTCCCTTGTGTTTTGATAGCTGCTGTTCTAATGCCTCCTGCCCGCCTACATTATCACTGACATTTAAAAGCTGCCCTGCCTCTATGGTATATAATGTAGATGAATATTAGGTGAAGTGAGGGAAAGCCAGGCTTGCAAAATTGACAGACAAGAAAAAAAAAAAGGCAAAAGTTGCAAACGGTCAAATCTTACAGCTGGGAAGGTTTCCTCTCCTGCCCTTCTCAGATGACAGGGACAGAAGGCAAATGACTGTTTGCAGCAGTGATTCTTTTAACTTTTTATAATGTGGAACACTTATTAAGATAGGAGGCACCTGATGGACAACTCCCTTCTTAATCATCCAAACAAGATAGTGGTTGAAAAGAGAACAAGCTGACACAATTTAGGTGGACTTTCAAAAAGACTTTGACAAAATTCTGCACAAAAGGCTAAATACATTTAATAGTCACTGGGTGAGAGGTAAATTATATGGTCAGTTTTCAACAAGGCAAAAGGTTATCACATAAAGCCCCTAAGACTAGTGGGGTTGAACATATTTATTCATGATTTGGAAAAGAACAAACAGTGAGATGGCAAAAATTGTAGATGACACAATCATTTAGGATATTCAAAACTTGAGAAGACTGTGAGGAATTTCAAAGGGCCCTAGCAAAGTTATATAGATGGGCAGCATGACGACAGATGATATTCAGCATTGACAAATGCAAGGTAATGTACATAGGAAGGAATCATTTGAACAATTACTTCACATTTCTAGGTTCTAAATTGCTCGTAACTACAAAGGGAAAACAGCTGGATGTCACTGTGGACTCTTAATGAAAACCTCTAGTCAGTTTAAAGCAGTGGTCAAAAAAGTAACCAAAATGGTAGGCTGTATAAGGAATGGGATAGAAAATACTGAAATGATAATATCCTTATATAAATGAATAGTTCACCCTCATCTGGAACAGTGTGTTCAGTTCTGGTCAAGCTATCCCAAAAAAAGATATCGCACCAGCAGAAGGGATTCAGAATGGGTAATGAAAATGTTAAGAGGTATCAAAAGAAATCCATATCAGGAGAGATTGAAAAGACTGGACTGTTTAGAGAGTAAATTCATAACATGGTATATGTACAGAGAGATAACTAATGGATTGTATAGCGCACTTAAATCAGGTGCTCCTATTTACCCCCATCTATAATACAAGAACAAGGAAACGTCATTAATTTGAATGGTAGCAAATTTAAAACTGATACAATGAAATACTTTAAAAAATGTACAAGTAATCTCTGGAACTCATTGCTACTAGATAGTGGAGCCAAGAGCATAATAGGATTAATAAAAGGATTAGCCATTTACACAGATAAGAATATTTACAGATACATTATACAGAACAAACACATTTTCAGAAGAGGTCTGGATCTTTATGTCATAAGCTGGCAGGGCTAGGAATAATCTTTTTCTGGGGGGGTTATTACTTAATTGTCCACTACAGAGTTGTTTTGCACCTTCCCTTGATGCAGCTGGTAATAGTAATTGTCAGGGACAGAATACTGGACTAGATGGACCACCAGTTTGATCTGATATGCTGTTTCCTATCCTCTCAATAATGATTCAACACCATTAATGGAGTGACTATAGCTTTGAATAAAGGGAAAAAGTAATATAAGACAGTATACAGGAAACAAATTAAATGAAAACAAAGGAAATAAAAAAGGGTCCAACTCCTTAGTTATATTTCCTCTATTTTGTATCTTTGCTGTTTATTTTCCCTCCCTAATTGAAAAGCTTTATGTTTATTAACATTGAATCTCTCCTCCTTGCCTGTAGTCCCCACTCTAATGCATCCAGACCATTTTGCAATTTTTTTCTGTCCTCCTGTATGCTAGCTTTCAAATTTGATGCCCTTGGCAAATCACAATTAAATTTACACCAATGAAGCACACAAAGCAGCTGCAGACTGCAGAATCCAGTAATGTATCTGGAAAGCCTCAAAGGCTAATAAAATTGGGCTACAACTAGCAAGAAACATCATTGCTTGAAGGTGCACAGATGTTGAAGACTGACAGAGGTTTTATCATTTTGACAGATACAGCTTTGTGGACTACCTGGAAATGCCGTCTGGACCACCAGTGAGAACCACTGGGTTATAGTAATAATAGATATGCTTTCAGAACTGGGTACTGTAATCTATCTTTTAGTCTAAAATAAATTTGATTGAAAATCGTCCTTTAAATACATTAGAGAAATGGTTACCTGAAATGGAGAAGACTAGACTTATTAAAACATACTTTACACCAATAATACAATTGTAATATTAAAGGGAATCCATTTTGGGTATGCTAAAGTACAAGTATGCATCTGTTTCTGTTTTCCAGGTACATGAGTCATATGAATTCTAAAACACTAGCTCATTCATATTAAAAGGTAAAATGAATAACATTCAAAAAGAATCTAACATGGGAAATCTTAGTGCAAGGTATCCCAGGTTCTTCTATTCAGACCGTTCATCCATCCATAGTAGTTAGTCTCTGCAATGTGCATATGTGAAAGCCTCCACTGTTCCTGATTCAAAACACTAATGCTATTTATCCAAGTAAATCTCTGGTATCAATCCAGAGTGCAGTACACAGTAGGTAGATATCAGCACTTTTCTGGGGAAGTTTTTGCAATGCCTGTCAGGGCCAAAATGAGTTGTGCCAGGGTGACTGGGAGCATGGGGTCGACTTCCCATGTTCTCCATCCCATCATTTCATCTGCATTCCATAATATTTCACACCTCTCTTTAAAATCCCTGTAGATTCACGCATCCCTTCTGCAAGCCAGAGCTGCATCAGAAAAACGATACCGGGGTCTAGAGGATCATCCTTGCAGACAGCATGGAGGATAGAGCGGACAGGAGACAGGCACAGGAAAAGGGGAGGGATGTACAGCAAGAGATAATTGCACTTCCCAGACAGCAAACAGATGCTGCAGATTCTGGTAGACCTGCAGTTTCAACAATCCCTTACTTGCCTCTCTCTATAGCCAAGAGAAACTCAAAATCGGGACCCCCCTATATCCCCCCTCAACATTCCATGTGGCATCAGATGTCAGTGCACTACCCTTACCACTCCACCCTAGAGGACATTAAAGACAGCAAAGATACAAAATAGGGGAAATGTAACTAAGCAGTTGGACCCTTTCTATCTGCCACTTCTAATAGAAGCATGGATACTACACAGCTCTGCACTATTGTCATAAATGTTGCAAGCATGGGGCGCCTGATCCTTCAGTATTTGCAGAGCTACAAGAGGAGCCTCCATGATTTCTTAAAGGCTAGATTGCTGTGGGACATAGAAAAACAATTCAAGGCTGGTGGCATTCATGCAGCAGCTGCAGATGGTGGAGCACCCTTCTAGGCCCGAGAAACAAGCACTGGCTGGTGGTATCGTATCATCATGCAGGTTTGGGATGACTAACAGCAATTGCAGAACTTTCAGATGCACAAGGCCACATTCCTGGATCCGTGTGTTGAACTCACCCCAGCTCTCCAACACACAGACACCAAAATGAGAGCTACACTGACAGTGGAGAAGCGAGTTCGATAGCACTGCTGAAACTTGCAATGCTTGATTGCTACCAGTCAGTTGGAAATCAATTTGGAGTCAGGAAATCCACTGCAGGGGCTGTTGCTATGCAAGTGTGCAGGGCCATTAATCACCTCCTGCTACACAGGACTGTGACTCTGGGCAATGCGCAGGACATAGTGGATGGTTTTTCAGCAATAGTTCCTGAACTGCGGTAGGGCAACAGATGGCATGCATATCCCTGTTTTAGCACCAGATCACCTTGCCACATCAATAGAAAGGGCTAATTTTCTATGGTAATGCAAGCACTGGTGGATCACTGGGGATGCTTCACTGACATCAATGTGGGCTGGTCAGGGAAGGTGCATGGCACACACATCTTTAAGAACACAGGACTGTTCAGAAAGCTGCAAGTGGGGATTTTCTTTCCTGACCATCAGATTACCATTGGAAATGTTAAAATGCCGATAGTGGTCCTACCCCGACTCATGAAGCTGGACACTGGACATGTGGACAGCACCAATGACTGCTTCAGTTACAGGCTCAGCAAGTGCAGAATGACAACTGAATGTGCTTTTGGTTGTTTGAAGGGATGCTGGTGGTGTTTACTCAGAAGATTGGACCTCAGTGAGAAAAATATCCCAATGGTTATAGCTGCCTGCTGTGTCCTTCATAATATCTGTGGAGCGAAGGGGGAAAGTTTCCACTGGGGTGGAGGTGGAGCAGATGTCTGCTGAATCTGAATAGCCAGATACCAGGGCTATAAGAAGAGCTCAGAGTGGAGCTTTATGGCTCCGGGAGATTCTGAATGACTATTTTAACAATGAGCCAGAGCAGCATGTGTTGCTATCATGTGTTCTACCCAGCCTTGCTCTTTTGTGGTCCAGTATGAATCTTGTAGTGATTGCTGTGTCTGTAGGAATATAATGTTGTTAATGCACCTATTAATATTGTCTCTGAATGATGTTATGGGTTCTGTGAGAAAATGAAGTAACAGGAAATTGGTGAGTGTCAGACCTGCTCGGCACCAGGCAACATATGTTGTGAACTAATAAAGATGAATTTTGTTCTAAAAATATAATTTTATTCTGTAACATGAACCAGGCATTTAAAAAACTCTTTAGAAGTTAATAAATGAAGGGAACAGAAAAAATGACAGGGAACTAACATACATTTCCATTTCAGGTACACACACTCTTCCTGGCTTTCTCCTCCATGTCTGGCTGAGTCATTCTATAGGTGTGGATGGGGAGACCCTGAAGGGGTAATGGCAGCAGCTGCAGATACAACACACAGTTCTACGTGAATTGTATTCACAATAGAAATCGAAACGTAGGATACTGAACTCACTCCCCTTGATCCCCCAAAGTTGTAAGCACTGCATTCTCACTTCCGCTTGGGATTGCTTGTGCATGGCGCTAGTCAGCGTATCAGCCATAGTGAGTATGGCCCTTGGGGGTGGGCAGGGGAGGTTGGGGAAATGAGGAGGCAATAGCTCACAGACATGAGTATATTTGTACAGGGCAGGGGTTCTCAAACCTCCTTCTGACAACAAAAATTATTACATGACCCCAAGAGGGGGGACTGAAGCCTGAGCCCACCCAAGTCTCGCCCCCTTGGTGGTGGGGGGCAAAAGTCAAACCCCTTGGGCTTCAGTCCGAGGCAGGGGCCTGTAATCTGAGCCCCAATGCCCAGGGCTGAAGCCCTCGGGCTTCAACTTCAGCCCGGTTGGTGGGGCTCGATCTTGGTCCCAGGCCCCAGCAAATCTAAGCCAGCCCTGGCAACTCCATTAAAACGGGGCTGTGACTCACTTCGGGGTCCCGACCTACAGTTTGAGAACCGCTGGTAGAGGGCAATGGAACTGAATACTGGCACCGTTTTCCATGGGTGGTGGTGATTTTAGCTGATAGCTCACTCCTGAGGGTAACAGAGGCAGAGAGAGCACAGCTGCCACCCGGGCCCATAAGCTGCTACCCTGTGTACTGCAATGGTGCCCGCTGAAGTAATCACTGAGTGGCACAGGAATGTGTCTTACTGTGGTGGAATAAACAAGGCAGCCTTCCCAGAAACTCCCAGCAGAGGATTGCAGAGTACCTCCAGGAAAGTCTCATTGAAATCTCTACGAAGGATTCCCAGGACATCCCAATGCACATAAACAAACTTCTCCATGTGGCCCCCTCTGCCTAACACCAGAGGGGAATGAAAAGCAGATAGCAACTCTACCTCTCTTGGTTGTTTGACTAGCTCTTCTAGCACAAGTAAAAATGAGTAAATCAACAGATGTGTCCCACTAGTTTGGGGCTTCCATCCCTGTAATTTCAAAGCAAACTGCATACTTACTAGAGGTTCCTTCCCTGCACCAGGCTTGCCCGTGCTCAACGGTCAGAACTGGCTGTACTGCGGTGGAGTCAAAAACATCTTCTGGCTTGCTGCACAGCTGGATCCCCCCAGTTGCCTGTCCCCCATACTCCTCCTCGTCCACTGCTCCTCCTCACTGTGCACAGCAGGGGCCTGTGACTCGGACACCTCCGAAGCACCCACAGCACTCTGGGGGGCATAGGTGCTGACTATTGGTTTTGCCAGTGGGTGCCCTCCTGAGGCCCTGCCCCACCCCTCCTGAGGCCCCACCTCTGCTCCACCCCTTCCCCCGCCTCCCCCACCCTATTCCTTCCCCCCCACCCCTGAAGAGGTAGCGACCCAGATGCCAGGGAGGGGCACTGAGCGAGGCAGTGACTCCACATGCATCCCCTCACATACTAGCCCTTATCTCCATTTGGGGGGGCAATGCCACCAAACTAGAGGGGGGTGCTACAAAAGAACAAGCCCCTCAGGCGCCCCCGCCCCTCAGCACAGGGCTGCCCCAGGGGGACTGTGCGCGCTGCATGGTCACTGTCCTCGAGAGGCAGATGTCTCTGTCAGGGTAGGGAGGGCGAGCGGGGGCACTGCACCCCGCAGGAGCCCAGGAGACGTCGCCCCACTCCCATGCCCGGCGGGGGCTGGTACTCACAATCTCTCTGTGCTGTGGGGGATGTTTTTGGGGATGCCTCTGAGCCCCCTGCCAGATGCAGAGAGCTGGGCAGCCGGTGGCCCCCCTGCACCCTGCAGACGGCCACCCACGCCAGCAGCCAGGCGCCAGCTCACAGCACAGCCACACAGGGAGGGGTTTCAGTCCCCCCAGCTGCCCCCACTCCCAGAGTAGACCCCCTTTTCTTTGAAACACACTTACCGGCTGTTGCTGCTGCTGCCTTTAGTCAGGTGAGGTTGAAGCCAGGCTGGGAGTTGCAGCCACACAAAACACGCCTGCCCACAAGAAGCAGGTAGGAGGAGGAGGCGGGGCGGCACCAGTGCTGGTTCGTGGGGTCAGTCAGCCCCTGCCGCAGGAGCAGGGTCCGGGTTGCTGAAACAGCTGATTGGCTGGTGGCCAAAACAACTGATCAGCATGGCCAGAAACAGCTGTTTTGGCCACGCGGCTGGAAACAGCTGATCAGCAGCTCCTGGGCCCGCCAAAACAGCTGATCACCCCCCCCCCATGACCCTGCTGAAACAGCTGATGGGGCCCACAGCCTCCAGGACCTCGTAAACAGCTGATTGGTGCCGGTGGGTGCTGAGCAGCCCCTATTTTTTTTTCAATGGATGCTCCAGCCCCGGAGCACCCACGGAGTTGGCGTCTATGCTTGGGCGGGGTGGTGGGGGGCTCCACTGAGGATGGCATGCAGCTCTTTGTAAAAGTGGCAGGTCTGCAGCTCTGCAGCAGATCGATTGTTGGGCTCCCTGGTTCTGGTACACCGGCCGCAGCTCCTTGGCTTTCACGTGGCACTGCTGCTGGTCCCTGTGGTAGCCCTTCTTCGGCATCTCCTGAGAAACCTACTCATAGATGTCCACATTTCTGTGGCTGGATTGGAGCTGTGTCTGCACAGCCTCTTCTCCCCACCGGCCCAGGAGATCCACCACCTCCTGGGTACTCCAGGCAGGAGCATGTCTGCAGCGTGTAGCCAGCATGGTCAGCTGGGCAGTTGCACTCAATAATGCAGAGCTGCTAGGTGTGCTCGCCAAGCCGGGCAACCAGGAAAAGGAATTTCAAAACTTCACAGGGCTTTAAAGAGGAGGGGCGGCTTTCTGTGTACCTGACCCCTGGGCAGCTCCTAGAGGTCAGTAACAGTGGATGTAAGCAGGGCCAGTGCAAGGATGTTTCGCGCCCTAAACAAAACTTCCACCTTGTGCCCTTCCCTCCCCTGTGCCCCCGCCCTGAGGTACCCCCCCGTGGCAGCTCTCCCCCTCCGCCCTGAGGTGCCCCCCTTGTGGCAGCTCCCCACCCCCACCCTCCGCCCTGAGGGACCCCCCCCGCCCCAGCTCACCCCTGCTCTGCACACAAGCACGAGCACCCCGAGCACGCTGTCGCTGCTTCATTTCTCCCGCCTCCCAGGCTTGCGGCACATAAGCTGATTGGCGCCGCAAGCCTAGGAAGTGGGAGAAGTGAAGCAGCTCACCCCTGCCCCGCCTCCTCCCCCAGCACGCCGTGGCCGCTTCACTTCTCCCGCCTCCCAGGCTTGCGGCGCCAATCAGCTTAGGTGATGCAAGCCTGGGAGGCGGGAAAAGTGAAGCGGCCATGCCGTGCTCGGGGAGGAGGCGGGGCAGGGGTGAGCTGGGGCAGGGAGTTCCCCGTGCTGCCACCCCCCTTACTTGCTGCAGGCAGCCCTCCCTGCGCTCCCCTGCCCAGCTCCCTCTGCCTAAATGCCGGCGGCGACTGGGGCGACCAAAGATCTGGCTGACACGGTCGCTGCCGAAGAAAATGGCGCCCCCCAAATGCCAGTGCCCTAGGCGACCGCCTAGGTCGCCTAAATGGTTGCACCGGCCCTGGATGTAAGTAATGCTGTGACTACACTGAAACTGAGTCAACCAGCTACATTGACCCTGAGCCTACACTGCTTGGGAGGTGGTGTTATTAAGTCATCATAGCAGGGCAGTTACATCGGCAGGAGTGAAATTTACGTGTAGACAAATCCACAGCTAGGTCAACATAAGCTGACTTGCGTCAACCAATCTGTGTAGCGTGATCTAGCATAACAGTAAACCTGGGAGAAGTTCCATCGAAATCAATGGGGTTAAAGATGTGCTTGAAGTTAAGTACATGCTTAAGCACTTTGCTGCATCAGGGCCATTATTATTTAACTACCAACAATGTGCATCGAGCTGCACAAAATACAACACAGTTAAGTCACTGCCTTGAAGGGCTTTCACTTTAACAAAGAAGTGTAGCTGAATTTATTGTTTGCTGTGGCTCACTTCTTGTAGGCACCACAGATTTAGGATGGCATCATCCTCTTTATCCACAGCACTGCGGAACTCCCACTGATCTTGCGGGGGAGGGGGAAGGAAGGAAGTTTGCACTAGGTGCAAGGTTAGAACTGGCCTTTACGTATTACCTAAACTTTGTGTCATTGTCATTCTTATTCATTCAGAAACCTATTGTCATAGGGATTATCACTCATGCTGCCACAAGCGCCGACTCTGTGGGTGCTCCTGGGCTGGCGCACACATGACGAATCCATCACTCTTGGGACCGACCTATTACTTCCGGAACCGACCGCGCCAGCCAGTCACACCAGCCCATGTGGGCCCCCCAAAGTGCGGGTCCCAGAGCAGTCACCCTGATTTGCCATACTCAAGTGATGGCTCTGCCCAGGAAAGCTGAAAGCTGGCACCTGTGCATGCTGCCCCTTGGGACCACCTCTCTTTCTGCCCTTTGTGTCACTTCCTTGCTTATTGTTTCTCTCTCCCTTCCCTTTCTGCATATCCCTCCTCTGTTCCCTTCCCTGAAGCAGCTCTCACTTCCTCCTTCTTGCTTTTGGATTCACACCCAACCTCTTTCTCATTCCATTGGCTAAAATGATCAGTAATGAAGATGTTAGTATTAATATTAAAGTATCATCATTGGGTTTTAAGTGCAAATGTATTATGATACAATCTTTATTTACATGATCACTTACTATTATTCCTACTGGACTCGCTGCCTCATTCAGTGCACAAGATAGATTCAAAAGGGGGACAATTTAAGGATGGATGGTTCAATGGCTAAGGCTCTAGCCTCTAGTTAAGAGATGTAGAGTCAATTGACTCTACTCTGCTACAAACTTCCTGTATGGCCTTAGGCAAGTCACTTAGTCTCCGTGTCTCAGACTCCCAACTATAAAATGGGGATGACAGCCCTGCTCAATCTTACATAAATGTTGTGAGGATAAATAGATTCTGAGATGTCAGATGCAATAGGGGGGAGGGGGAGCATATAAGTACCTTAGATATATAGAAGGCTGCACAGGCAATCATAGATCTGGCATTTCCTAACTTTGGAGGGTTTGACTTTGCAATCTAAATAACCTAGTTTTTTGTTGTGTTTAATATCAATATATGGAGGGAGTTACTACTGGTTAAGTCCTGGTCCTAACAGATAGATATCTACATCACAAAGCCTTCACAGCAAACGGCACTAACCAACAACCTCGCTCTCATCAGAGAAGATAAAGACTGAGTGGACATGGAGATTAAACAACCCTCTCACCCACAGACTTGCTGTGAAAGGGCAGTGAATTGACCTCAATATTGATACAAAAGCAATATTAATAACTAACTTTTTTTAGGTTGTTACGAACTAGTTGCATCTTTACTGAATATTAAGACATAGCTACAAGTTTGTTATAGCCAGGATGCTTGGAAATATAACAGTACATATGTTTAACATATGTTACAAAATTTTAATGCTAATCAAAGAAATTCCAAAAGATTTCTGCTTCTATCTTCCCAGGATAAGCAAACCTCAAGAAGACAAACCAGGTTTATGAAGAGGCTTGACCGTGAAAGGAATGTAGGATGTATTCTGAGAGCAATAAATCTGGGTAAAGTGAGCTCTACCAATCACCACCTTCTTGTGCTCTTAAAATCTTTAGAAAAAAAACAAATGTAGCTGGAGGTGTTTTAAACTTTTGTTTGCCATTTCAACATTTAGGAAATAAACACCTTTGTGAAACGCAGACTTGCAAATATGTTAGCTAACTGCAACACTCCTAAGGTAGCTCCTGATATCATTGCTATGTAAATGGTAAAATGATTCCAAAGTGGAGTCTAATGACCTTGCTAAACTACTTAGCAATGTAAGAAGCCATTGAAGTATAGAATATTTATACTAATGGGGAATTAATTATTGCAGTGCACAAGCAAACCTCATCCAACTCTGGAAGACAAGGATCAGCTCTCCAAAAAATTGTTGTAAGAATCATCAACTTTTTAATTATTTAAGCCAAAGACTTTATAATTGTTATTTAATTTTAAAGGACTGTATTGAGAACTAAAACTTTTATATGAAGAACAGGAGTGTTTGGATTTTTCAAAAAGAGAATTTCATTGCCTATCAAATTCTAATAAAACTGAGAGAATATCTCAAAATGGACTGAATAAAAAAGAAAGAGTTAAAACTAAATTTCAAAGTTATCTGATGCGTTTCCGGCATAAGAAGAACAAAGACAATTAAAGAAATGTTGCATATTTATTAGGTAGATTGCATATTCATGAGCTGAAGGTATCACCTAAGACAACCCCAAAGGCATGAAGCAAATGAAAGGATGACAGCAACCAACTTTGAATCTGAACAAGCCTGAAAGAAGTGTACTTCCCTAATTTAATGGAAATTGGAATGAAAAGGGTATAAAAATCTCTTAAGTGAGCACTCATCTCAGATCTCACACACAACTTCTGCTAGCCTGCTCAAACAACAAGCATACCACAACTCATCCTGTCCATCTCTACAAGCAAGCAAGAGAAGATTCAAGAAGAAACCAACCCAAGGATACTGTCCCCAAGACTTCAACATAGATTGCTGAGAGGAAAGTTAACTAAGACTCTGCAAGGAATTAGATTTAAAACTCTTGTGAGGATTTTACTGAGATTTTGAAATTTTGTTGCAACTTGAAATATGAACAGTTTCTCCTGTTAATCCCAAGGTGGTTAGACTATGTTTTCCTGGAGAAAAGGAAGGGGCTAAACATTGGTAAACCAAGAAATTAGTGGGATTTAATTGGAATTAAGATCCTTAATATTTGTAATTGGCCTGTCTCAAGACAGCCCCCTAAAGGATTTCTTATAAGAAACCAATTTGAATATTTTCTTCAGTTTCATAGATTTAATTAAGATTGTCTTACTTTGCCCAATTATAAACTGTATGGTTATTTATTAATAATCAATAGGATTCACCTGCCATTAAACAAAATTATTTTGCCCAATCAAACAGTTATCAAGCATCTAATAAGATATTGAAACTGAATACACAATAATTTTGGGAAACAATATACTTTCTTCTTAATTTACCAAATGAAGATTGCCATGGATTCAGTCCACTCTTAAAGATGCAACCTATATTAGAGGCCTTCCACAGAGAGACAGCTAGAAGAGATTGTAACAGAAGTACTGAGTGTATCATTTGTGTTTTCTTTAATATTTTCTTTTTTCTTTCTTTAATAATAAAAAGCACTGGTTAATAATTATCATTAATTTGCTTGGTCTTGATCATGGCATCCCCTGGTATGTAAAAGATTTCGTGAATAAATAGGGGGAGTCACAAATCCTGAGAGTCTCATGAATAGTTTGTATCAGTAGTTCCATCTTTTGATTTGGTTTTCCCTGATTTGGCAGTAAGACTAAAGGTCCATCTAGCCCAGTATCCTGTCTACCGACAGTGGCCAAACAGTTAGCAAGAGCTAGTCTAACATTCCTTGTTTCTCTGAACTAAATATTTTTAGTAATTTTTAAAATAAAATTACTTGGAAACCAAAAATTTAGAGTTACACTGAGGTTTAGTGTCCAAACTTCTCCCCTCCTTAGGGTTTGCCTTTATTGTTAACTTAACCACAACAAAACAAACCCCAGTCTAGATTTACTCCTCAATAGAATGTATGGAAGTTAATGCGCTTAATTAACTATATATTTTATTTGACTAGCTGTATACTAACACATCTCACTTTTCCCAAGTATATCAATCAGATCCACACAAATGTTGCCAGTTAAATTAATTTGCATTTATATTATTCCAGTGGAGGGGAGAATGGAAAGAAAAAAGTAATTTAATAAGAAGTTATGAAACTATATGATATATATGTGCAATACATATTAATATTTTTGTTAAACTTACACTTTCTATTAAAGTTTTTACTTTTTATACTGTAATTCCCCCCTTTTCTGGTGTTTGCAGTTGGCCATTGGCACCAAAGGAAGAGTTGCACTAATGTTGATGTGAACTATATTAATACTGAAATACAGAATATAGTCTTCTTCTACTTTATCCCCAATTTGAATGTCTTCACAGAGTGGCATTGTTACCTGCCTTACAATTTGAGAGTAACGTTAGTAAACCTTGAATGCTCTGAATTAGAGTATTCAGCTTTTTAGATGAACAGTTGAGCTCACCATAAAAAATATAGTAAGCAAAAATCTAGCTTTATTTTCAATGGACAGGAATTCAGATGAACACCTCTGAGTTAGAAACCAAACTTAGGTTTTTGAGGGCTCCCTCAGCTGGATGAATGTTAGGATGCCCATAACTAAAAAAAAAATAAAAATAAAAAAAAATTCACCCCCAAAAGGATTCTGCTGGCACTGCTTTACTGTCTGATGGGGAATTTTGAGAATCCCTGGTATTACAGAGTCTTTGATAAAGTGCAAAAAATCAGGCTGGGAGTTGGAAAGGTTCCTATTTCTGAAGAAGAAATCAGTTTTTATAACATGTTGCAAATATACTGGTATAAAATAAATTCAATTGCTACCAAGTTAGAGTTTCTCTTGAATACAGAAAAGGAGAGGGCTAGGTCTGCACATTTCAGAACTGCATAAAAGTAACTTTAAGGATTTATTCTTAGGAGATCAAGGATGTAACAACCCTTCACTGAATCACTGGTAAACCCAGGTCCTTTTTCCGCTTAACTAAAATGGATTATTTTAGGCTTAATCAATTAAGTGCTGCTGCCTTCTCTTGTCTAGCTCTGTAGAGATCATGGTTTTCCTTTAAAGTCTTAGTTGGAAAGCATTAGTCTTTCTCTATTTCTGACTGCATATGTAATGTGTGAGAGGGGTGAGAATCCTGTCTTTCCAGAATATAGTCCAGTCTACATGGAACAAACAATTACGTTTAATTCCTGTGCTTAAGTACAGTTTAAAGATGACCTGTGTAATCACCAGCCCATCTACAACCACATGTGACAAATGTGCTTAAGCATGTATTGAGACATTTACCCTGCCAGAGTCTGGAATCAGGGAAGTTGCCGTAAGCAAGAATTAAATGTTGGGGTTTGGAAAAAGCTTCCTTTTTATGAAAATTCTGTGAATGTTATAGTACAGAGACTTAATCCTTTTTTCTTGGATACTCTCATCATACACCCACTTTAGAGCTTTCCTGGAAGAAATCAAGGCTGTGTCACACTTATTTGATGTGGTAGTTAGATGATGGATATTCCTTCAGTCAACAGAATGTTTTATTGTTATCTAAAATTAATATGCAAGTAAATGTCTCGATTCTTTTACCTGGCCTGGGACCCCTGATGGTCTGGTTTGCCTATACTTGAAGCACCAGCCTGGGTCAACATGACCTTCACCTCAGCAAACCAAAATGGTGGAACACTGTTGAAGAGCCTGAACTACTAGGAATGAAATAGATTGCACAGTACTGGCAATTTTATGGGAACAACTTCTGTCATCTAAGCAATTTGGATTCCATGGGACTCCCATTCGTTAATAAAACAATAGTTGACCAATTGGCTTTCTACATTTATGTTGGAAAATTATATACACACACCCTATCTTGATGCAAAATCTCTGAAACACGAAGAAATTCTGAAACACCAGGAATCCTTACAGGTTCCAAAAATTCCACATCCTTGACTGGCATTTATAAAGTACTTTCCCTGGAGTATCTAAGTCCAAAAGTAACCCACCAAACTCGCTCTAAAATGATTACAGGCACCAGTCTTCAATGAGGTAACATAACAAATGAAACAGAGTTGTAAAGAGAGCCTTAAAGATGCAACATAGAGATCAGGTTCATAATTATGTGTACATTGTATGATTTAGTGCCAGAGACAACCCTAAAGTAATGGCAGACATAAATCTGAAACCCTCCTAACAGTGACACCTGTGACATGACTGATGGATGCAGTGAAGTAAATTAAAATCCATATTGCTATTAAAATTCTTGGTTAACTGCAGCAAGGATCTTGAAGAAAATCTAAAGCTCACACTGAAAATACACTTAAATATTGTTTTGTAATGTTTACATAAGAACAGCCATACTGAGTCAGACCATCTAGCTCAGTATCCTGTCTTCTGACAGTGGCCAATGCCAGGTGCTTCAGAGGGAATGAACAGAACAGCTTCTGACAAACAGAGACTAGGGACACCATCCCTGTGTGGTGAACCTATCCTCCATGAATTCATTTAGTTCTTTTTTGAACCCTGTTATAGTCTTGATTCAAAATTTTTCATATCATGGGACAACTCAGTCATCTTCCCAAAGAGGAGAAAATGATTCCGATAGAAAGAGACCATGACTGCACAGTGACAGAGAAAATATTCAGGTGCACAAAGCCATATCTCCTCCATCAGTAGCCTAGTGAGGTGTGACATGGTCCAATCAAAAATAATACTCCACTGTGATGCAAAGGAGATTAATATCAAGGTAGAGCCTGTAACTAGCAATACTGACTGTGACTCTGACCCCTGGAAGTACGATTCTCCAGTTCAGATTTAGGATCTTCAGGCAGATACTTCATGATTCCAATGCATTCAGCAGAATTTAAACTTTAATTTTTAACAAATTACATTTCTAGTCCTTCCAGTTGCACTATTAATATTCTGTATGTGGACCGATGCTGTATTTTCTGCTGAGTCTGCAAACCAAAACAATAACACAACAGTGATGTCACCACCTAAATTATCACAATAAGGTGACAATGTCAGCATTTTAAACTTTTGCACTGCTGATCATGAAGGCTCTACTCAGATTTCCCACAGACTTCATTCTCCTCCCTCGTTGACTTATATGGGAGCTTAATGTCTGTAAGGACACTGCAACTTGATGCATGATCAGCAGGAAAATCATTAGGGCTGCAATTCAGAAAAACATTTAAGCATGTTCTTAAGTCCATCCTATTCAGCACGTACTTAAAGTTATGCGTGTGTTGAGTTTTGCTAAATAGGGCTGCACTACTCAATCACAGCACCTAGAAAAGTTGGCATTTAAATAGTTAAAAAAGAATGCTGATTTATTGAAGTTAGTGGGAGTTCTGCCTGAATTAGGACTTAAGGATTTGGCTTGTTTTCAGTAGAAACATCCAGCTAATATGTTCTATCCAGGGAGTTTGGACTCATTTGAAAGAACATCCTACACTGGATAAAGCACATTAGCTGGATGTTTCTACTAAAATGAGGCCAAATCCTTAAGTCTTAATTCAGGCAAAATTCCCACTGACTTAAGTCAGTCAACATTTTAAACTACCAGTACTTGAATGTCAATACTTTTAATGATTTTGCTACTGATCTTTGGCCAAACATGACTAATGTTATTTAAAAGTCATGTCACAATACTTAAGGCCCAGCACTGCTCCCATTGAAGTCTCTGGCAAAATTCCCATTATAAGAAACTTAGTTTGTGTATTTCTGTGGTTATTTCAAAATGTAAATTATTTTTAAAAGATACATGATATGCACATTAACTACCTTTTTGTAAAGTGTTTTCAGATTAACGTTTTAATACTTGATCTGATTTTGTTGTAACCATGGTGAAAAAATGAATCTACCCTTGGCATTCAATTACATTTGGCTGGACCGTGATTAGGGCCATTGGAAATCTACAGTAAGTTTTGTTGGGTTTCCACCTCAGAGTCTAGAGATTTGGCCATGGAGGCGTGTTTCTAGGATTTTTTACATACACTCACTCAACACTAATGGGTGGATTGAGATACTGTTACTCACATTGAATAGATCTTACTCTATGATTACTCCAATTGAGGTCAGTGGGATCACTTATGGAATAAGCTTCTACCCAAAGGATACCACAATGTGGCTTTAAGCTGTTTACTACATTATTTGTAACATTACTGAGTGTTTTTAAAGAAATGTAATGCAATTCTACTCAGTTTTGTTTATTTTTACACAAATCTTCCCCTCTTTCAATCTGCCCTAAAAATCATATCCCTTGATTTTCTCATCCTCCTTGCCCACTGAAGATCTCTCAGCCTACTTAGAAATCTTCCCTTCTCTCCCAGAACTGTTTGTTGAGGACCAAACACATGAAATATTTGACAGAACATGCAGTTACTTGCCCTTTAAAACATGTGTTTGGGGGATGACCTTACTTCCATTAAAGACAATATCATTTAGATTCTTGCCATCACTCCCCCTCCACTCCCTCCCCCAATTAAAATACTTTATAATTCTTAGATTCCCTATGATTTTGTTAGGAATTTGGAGCAATCTGCCACTGAAACATTACATTATCAGAATATGACCTGCTGAAAGTAGCATGAAAGAATTTTCCTTGGCATAGTAAGAATTGCTCTAGGTTCCGGTACAAAATTTTATATTATGGATTATTGTAACTCTCAAAACTACAGGTTGCTCTACCTGATGGTCAGAGATTCCACAGTATTTCATTGCATTTCAGAAAACTATGCTCTACCTTTTTAAAAGGCAAAAATGGCATTACCTGCTTCTGAGTCACTGATAATTTGGAAGAAAGTGATCTTGAATGTTTTTGCGAACAGATAGAGCAAAAGATGGAGTATTAGTCGGTGTCTGCTACAGATCACCAAATCACAGTAGGGAACAGGATGAGTGGCTCCTTACACAACTATCTATAACATGATCATAGGGAACTTCAATCCGAGTGACATGTGCTGGCGGTGTCATGCTGCCAGCACTAAAACATCCTTGGAATTTCTAAATATTATAGATGACAATTTCCTAATTCTAAAAGAGTTGCCTTTAACATGCGGGAATTCTATACTAGGCCTCCTCTTGACAATAATGAGAAACTGATTATAGAATTAAAAATGAATGTAACTTAGGTACAAGAGATCATGACTTGATCACAATTACAATGTGTGAATAAAATAAAGTCCAGACCAGTAATATGTATATATACATACACACACACACACATATATATACACATTATACACACACAAACACACACACCCTCAGTGCTTGAGAAGGAGCAACTTTCCACAAAAGTTGAAAACAATTATGAGCCAAATCAGCTGGGAGAAAGAATTTAAACACAAAAATGTGACTGATAAATGGGAATTGTTTAAAAACACTTTACTAGATGTCCAAAAAGCCACAATCACACAACTGAAGAACAAGGTCATATTGGCTAAACAAATGACCTGGCTTAAAGGGAAAGTGAAGGTAGCATACACACACACACACACGCACACAATTCTTTGTGTACTCACTGCTGGGTTAAAGACTCCAATCGTGCCTTTCAGTCATAAATGTGAGAGCTGACAGATGTATATTACACACAACAGAAAAACATAATTTATCAAGCTTGGAAAAGGGAACTATGATGAACAACATAGACTGGTTCTGAACTCTCTTGATGCCCTATGGATAGACCTATGAAGAATGAGACAGGTGTACTGGCAAAAAGGAAGTGGAAGGTTACTCTCTGGACATGGATGGCCTGATGCTTTTCAGTTGCACTCATGTAAATAGGTGTCTCTCCATTGAAGCCAATGGAGTTACAGCTGTTGAAAGTACAACTGGGTCCAAAAAAGAATTAGATAAGGTCATGGAGGATAGGTCCATAATGGCTATTAGCCAAAATGGTCAGGGACACAACTTCATGCTCTGCAGGGACACAACTGGGACTGGATGACAAGGGATGGATCATGTGATAATTGCCCTATTCTGTTCATTCCCTCTCATGTATCCGTCTCTGGACACTGTTGGAAAACAAGATATTGGGCTAGATGGACCTTTGGTCTGACCGAGTATGGTCGTTCTTATGTTATGTGTAAAAACTGGTGTTGAGTGAGATCGGAATCAGCCCCAAGGGGTCTTCACTGATAATTACAGCATTCGATCTTAGACAATGCATGTAAGATAATAAGAGATCTAAAACCGTAGGCCCTGATTCTACACTCCACTACAAGGGTGAAACTTCATTGACTTTGATGCAGTTACACCAGCATAAAACAGTGGAGAATCTGGCTCTTAGTCTTCCAAATAAAAGGTTAAAATCCGTATAAAGTTCGCATCCATCATTCTAGGGACTAATACAGCTCCTGTCACTGTAGTATCTCAGTGCCTCACAACATCCTTATGAGATAGGGAAGTATTATTCAGCTTTTATGGATGAGAAATGGAGGCACTGAGAGATTAAGTGATTTGCTCAAGATCACACAGGAAGTGTGTAGCAGATCCAGGAATTGAACCCCAGTGTTCTGAGTTCCATTCTAATGTCTTTAACACAAAACTGTCTGTTATATCCTTGGGGGCAGCCAGTTTAGGAAGAAATCACTTGAGGCCAGAGAGCAGACAGCTAAAAAAAAACCATTTTTTATTACCAACTGTCCTTCTTACCTATGTGGTTGTCCACAGAAATTGACAAGCCACAGAAAAACCCAAATCTTCATGATCTGTAAATGTCAAGAATACTTTTGATTTTTCAGACTGGTCAATTGATGACCAACTTGCCTGTTGGTAAGTTATTTAGATTGCTTTTTCCTTAACCATTTAAAAGTAAAAGAAGGCACAGAGAACATACCTAATGATATTCAGGAAAATCCACTTGTATATTATATAGAATTATAATAAGCTGTAGAAACCTTTATGCTTCAGTTATCAGTCCAACCACCAAGCCTGTGTAATTAGTAAAAAAAAAAACTTCCCTTAGGGGAAGATAACACCATAACTATCCACTACGGAAATTTCTGCACCTTCCTTTGAAGCATGTGGAACAACCACAGTCGAGACAGGCCACTGGACTAGATGGACCACTGGTCTTATCTAGTATGGCAGTTCTTATGATCCCATGTAAATTATCTGACCTTGTAGACAGAACATACATGATGTTATACAAACAAAAGATATAAACCAGAAGTAACACAAGAATATTTACAGTCCATTGTAACACTGCTAGTAGGAAATTAGCCAATATTTGGTGCAATAAATCAGTTTATTACCAAGTAACAGGCAGATTCCAGGTGAATCAGCCTATATGTAGAGTTTGGCATGACAACATTAAATTGTTTGATATGACTACATCATATTTCCCCAGAAAGTTGGATTAACTTTGGTGCTGGTATTTTAATTTGAGTCAGAGGTTGTGTTGCCTGGTTTTGGGGTTTCTTACCAGGGAAATAGGCTATTTCACACAACTAGGCTAAACATGAGGTTTTTATAAAAACACATAAATGCAGGTATGTGGTATTTGAAAAAGACAGTTTTCTACTGATTCCTTCATTACACTGTCTTCTTTTGGTATAAACAGAGAATTTTATTTTCTTGCTGTGTTTATTTTGTGACAACTACTACTTTTAAATCAGTGCTGAGGATGGCGAATAGGTATAGCTAATGTTCAGAAACAATCAAACAATAAAATGTAAAAATATAACGTGACTTTAAACACATGATTTATTGACATGAATCATATGACAAGATCTCAGCTAGAAAAAAAATAAGAAATCAATATATCATTCAACAGTATATATTGTATCAACATTCTCCTGGCAGAAGAGATGCCTGAATTTGAACCAAGACAGTAAGAAATTATTTGATCTATTTGTATGAAAGAGGTAGGACTAATTATATTGAAGAATGTGGCTTCCTGCATTCAAGTGGGAGATGGATTTGCCCGGTGGCTTATGAGCAATTAGTTATGATACCCAGGCAATGGCCCTACTTGTGCATTTGTGTGTATATATTTGGAGTGCCATGCTATTAAATAAACAATTTATTTCAATGATTGTTTATTTGAATGTGCATAGATTTAAATAAATGCAATATATGCATGAAAAGTGAATTTTTCAGGGCTTGGATATTATTTACAAATCAGCCTGCAAAAGGGAGAGTCTAGCCTAAAAGTTTGAGCTTTTGAACTTTTGGGCATTTGAAATTCCATGCAAAAGTAGTACGGATACCATCTTTGATTTGTCACTGCGGGTCCATCTGTGACGTTTTACTCTATATGATTTTATAAAAATATGCTAATGAGTGTGAATATAATGTAACTGGAATATGCTTCATGCAAAAGGTCTCTTGTAAGGTATCATTACAAAGCTTATAGTCTACTGTGTTCATCCTATTTGTATGAATGTATCATTCTTGTATTTGAAACTAGAAATATGAAATATAACTCTGAGGGCTTACTGTAATTATGCAAAGTGTGGACCATTAATGGTGGTTTGGAATCTTGATGGCTCCCATTAACCAGAACAATTGTCTGTAGATGGCTCTGTTTTACTTGTAAGTCTTCCTGTATACATGTGTGCTGGAAGTAGGTAATGAAGTCTTACAGTGAAATGTGATCATGTCACCTGAACTGGAATCCATCTTTAACCTGATGCTTTTCCATTTAGAAGGGGGTGGGGGGAAACCCAGAGAGACAAAAGATTCCCACCTTGTGCCAAAGCCATATAAGGGGGTGGAACAGAACAAAGGGGGCTTCAAACACGAGAAATCCCCTAGCTACCACCTGAGCTGGAACAAGGGCTGTACCGGGGAAAGGATTGGGCCCAAACTAGGAAGGTGTCCAGTCTGTGATAGAAGCTTATTGAAACATCTCTGAGGGTGAGATTTTATCTGTATTCAGCAGCAAAGAGTCTTGTGGCACCTTACAGACTAACAGACGTTTTGGAGCATGAGCTTTCGTGGGTGAATACCCACTTCGTCAGATGCATCCGACGCAGTGGGTATTCACCCACGAAAGCTCATGCTCCAAAACGTCTGTTAGTCTATAAGGTGCCACAAGACTCTTTGCTGCTTTTACAGATCCAGACTAACACGGCTACCCCTCTGATACTATCTGTATTCAGTTTTCTTACTGTATTAGGTTTAGACTTGTGTGGTTTATTTTATTTTGCTTGGTAATTCACTTTGTTCTGTCTGCTATTACTTGGAACCACTTAAATCCTACTTTTTGCATTTAATAAAATTTACTTATTAATTAACCCAGAATATGTATTAATACCGGGGGGACGACAGCTGTGCATATCTCTCTATCAGTGTTATAGAGGGTGAACAATTTATGAGTTTACCCTGTATAAGCTTTATACAGGGTAAAACGGATTTATTTGGGGTTTGGACTCCATTGGGAGTTGGGCATCTGAGTGTCAACGACAGGAACACTTCTTAAGCTGCTTTCAGGTAAGCCTACAGCTGTTAGGGGACGTGATTCAGACCTGGGTCTGGGTTTGCAGCAGGCTAGCGGGTCTGGCTCAAAACAGGCAGGGCACTGAAGTCCCAAGCTGCCAGGGCAGGAAAGCAGGGGCAGTAGTAGTCTTGGCACATCAGTTGGCAGCCCCAAGGAGGTTTCTGTGATCCAACCCATCACAACAGCTATACAGGGATAAAAGACCCACGGCATGGCTGTGGCTGGCCTGGGTCAGCTAACTCAGGCTCACAGGGCTCAGGCTGCAGGGCTAAAAATTGCAGGGTCCCAGAGCTCAGGCTCCATCCAGAGCCTGAACATCTACATAGTGATTTTTCAATTCCAGAGCCCAAGCCCTGTGAACCAGAGTCAGCTGACCCAGGTCTGCCACGGTTGTTTTATCCCCCTGTGTAGATGTATCCTTAAGGAATGCGTTTATACACAAGTGTTTAAGTCCATCCTTACTTGGAACAACACTTAGAATAATACTTAAGTGCCGTCCTGAATGATGATGTTTTCCTGAACCAGGGGCTTAGATACTATGGTAAAAGAAGCTATATAAAATGAGAAAGAGAGAGAGAGAGAAAGAGAGAGACGCACACAAAAACACATTATAAGGTTGTATGTTTGTCATATCCATTATTTAAGTGACAAAATATATGATTTATAGGAGATTTTTCATGAAAAGTCCCCCCCCCACCCTCTCAGTTTAGTTCCCCCCCCCCCACCCCAGTTTTGCAGTGTGGCTGTACCTTAAGTTTTGCAGATTCTTTCTGCATAACATCTCTAAGATATGGTGTTTCCTAGCTAGTCACATAGCTAAAATTCTTGACCAGGCTCTCATCATCTCACATCTTGATTACTGCAACATCCTATTTTCTGGCCTTGACAAATGCAATCCTCCCCCACTAATAATCATTCAGAATGCTGCAGCAAAGATCATTTCCATAGACTGTTGCTTTGATCATGTCAACCCTCTCTTTTCAGTCCTCCACTGGTTCCCTCTTCTCTATCGTATCAAACTTAAGTTACCTGTCTCTACTTTCAAGGCCCCTCACGGCCTATGCCCACCCTACCTACCATCTCTCATCCAGGATTGAAACCTCAGCTTGTGCCTCCAATTTGCCCTTGATGTCAGCCTCCATCATTCACTTGTTAAATTTTCCAATAAGCACCTTGCTACTTTCTCCCAAGCTCCCTCTAACTCTTGGGAGGCGTTCCCCATAAACATCCACAAAACTAATTCATCCTCCTCTTTGGAATTCCTTCTTAACTCTCCTTTGCTGTGATGCCTACAAAACACTTGATAATGGTTAGGCTGCTGAGACCACTACGTATCATTCTGACCAATAATGGCTCATTATTTCCTTGTACTCCCTCATCAAGTCTGTCTGTATCCTTCTGCTGTCACTTGTCTTATTCTTAGATTGTAATATTTTTAGGGCAGGGATTGTATTTTGTTCTGTATTTGTACAGCACAAGGGGGTCCGGTCCATGATTGAAACTCCTAGGTTCTATGACACCGCTAATAATAAACAGTAGAAATAAAGAGACAGTTCTGATCTGGGAGAAGGATCATTTCCACTCAATCTAAAAATGAGATGAAATTGTGATCAAGAGAATCAGGCCCTGTGGAAAGGGCCTGAAGTACTTTAATCCTATAAGGGTCTCCATGTGCAAGATAGAAAGGTA
The DNA here is from genome assembly GCF_016161935.1 of Mauremys reevesii. Lineage (NCBI taxonomy): Eukaryota > Metazoa > Chordata > Testudines > Geoemydidae > Mauremys > Mauremys reevesii. The sequence continues at coordinate 334,689,732 of NC_052623.1, forward strand.
ACTACCTAGTAAACTACACCTATAAGCTGCTCATTGGTTTTATGATCTGTTTTCTTGGCAAAGCTTTTGTTCTGAATAAGCAGTACTTTGCTTTATGAAAGCAGGCTGGTCAACTGGTTAACTCTGTTACTGCCACTGAAAGATCAGGACTACAGGTGCTGAACTACAGTCAGACCTGCTGAGATAGTGAGTAGCAGGTGCCTGCAGCCTAAGTTCCCATTCGGAGGGAGAGGGTCACGGGATTCCACCCCAAGAAAGGTGATGGCTAGAGGCCTGAAAACAAAGAGGGGTGTCTTCAAGGAGGCCACAAAAGAGGTCAAAGGTGCAGTTACCTCAGGAAGTGTCATTTACACAGGTGAACTTTTACAGCTCTGCAGCCCGAGCCCTGTGAGCCCGAGCCAGCTAACTCAGGCCACCTGCGGGTGCTTAATTGCTGTGCAGACATACTCCCTGCCACCAAGAAAGTGATTTTGTGGCTTTCAGGTTATCAGCACTGCAAATGGTGGGAAGAGGCTCAGCGATGTACAGTAGGAGTGTTTCTCCTTTCAGACATTATGACATTCACCTCTACTCCACCAGAGACAAGCATAGAATTCAGAGTCCACCTCTGAATGTGGCTGAATTTCTGTATTTTTCAAGAACCAAAATGAGTATTTTTTCCATTATTTGCAATAAATTATACTGTGTTGTGTTAGCAAGCATTATAGGTACCCACTTAATTTGAGAATTTATGGCCATATACGCTTCATGATATAACTACATTATACAGTCTACATCTAAGAACACATTGTTCATCTCAAAATCACCATCATAATTGAAGTTAACTGGCACCTCTGTTGGCAGTCTCAGCAAAGAAGCCAAGGATTGAATGGGTACTGCTCGCCTAAAGGACTGGTACTTTCTGCTCTGGGATCAGTCACATTGGCAGGGAAGGGTGGGGGAGCCTGCAAGGTTGATGCCAGTACAGTGCCCATTATGTGGTTTTAAAACAGGCTTCAGTCTCCAGAGCAATAAATTGCACACTACACATAAATAAAAAATCGACTGCTGTGAATTAGCTATTCCATGATTTGCAATAAGAATATATGCGGATAAATGCTCAATATTATGCAAGGGTGCACTATTTATAATACTGATTTTTGTAGAATACTCAAAACAGAGCTAAATTGCTTTTGATTTACTCAATAATATGTAAACATTTGGGCCCACGTTCTTGACTTAATTTTAATGCTTTCCAAAATATGTCACCATTTTCTACAACTATCAGTGCCACCAGCTAGCTGTTTACTAATGTGTTACTGTGCTAAAATTGTCTGGTATTTTATCATAATAACTTTGTTCTATATTAATCCTCATCGTTTGTAGAGTACTTTATATCTTAAAAAAATGTTTTGTAAAACTAATTAATCCTCATCACACCCTGGTGAGATGCAATTGTCCAACCATGTAATAAGATCTCTAGTTAAAAAGAAAACATTGTTTCACACCTGAGACCTTCTAAACTACTATCCAGTGTCTAACTTGCTTTTCTGAAGCAAGCTAATCAAGAAGCTTTTTTTTTAAAAAGGGTCTCCTGTGCTACCTGTCAGATGTCAGTATTCTGGATCCTCTGGCAGGCTTCAGGACAGGGCACAGTATAGATGCAGCAGTTGCTGTTCTAATGGATAATCTCTGTCTATGGACAAGAAAAGTTTATCCATACTTCTCCTACTAGACTTCTCCACTGCATGGGATAGTTAACAACTCCTGCCCCATTTCTAAGAAGCTACAGGGGGGAACAGCAATGTTTCAGGTCCTGAACCAGGAGGGAGCCTTGGCTCACCTCGATCAGCTAAACTGAGGTAGAAATACAACTTGCCCTGTCTACACTAGGATTTTACAACATGTTAACTATTACATTGTCCAAACACACCTTTTTTCCTAGTGCAGATAGGGTCACTGTGTTCCAATCTAATAACATGTACCAATAACAAAAGCCTATAATCTAATCAACCGATTCCTACCAACAGGCTTGGAAGCGTGGAAGAGAGGCAAAGGACTGTTAAATACTTGGGAGGCAGGTACAACAGTGAAGGGGGCCAAAGGAGTGCACAGATAAGCCTGAGGGCATTATCCCTGTTTTACAGATGGGGGCCCTATTCTGCTCTCACAGCAGTGCAAATCAGATGCAACTTCACTGAAGCCAATGGAGTAACAACAGTAAAAGGGCTTGTCCACACAGGGAGTTATTCAGGAATAGCTGTTTATAGACTCCGGCCATGGCTACACTTGCAAATTTGCAGCGCTGCAGCAGGGTGTGAAAACACACCCTCTCCAGCGCTGCAAATTGCGGCGCTGCGAAGCGCCAGTGTGGTCAAAGCCCCAGCGCTGTACGTTATTCCCCACAGGGAGGTGGAGTATGGACAGCGCTGGGAGAGCTCTCTCCCAGCGCTGGCGCTTTGACTACACTTAGCGCTTCAAAGCGCTGCCGTGTAGCCATAGCCTCCATGTGCAGACAAACCCTAACACTGGTGTAAGGGAGATGGTAAGGCTGTTGGGTGTGGCTGGAGAGTTCAAAGGGTCACTCTTCACACAGCAGTTCATTCATTCCCAGAATGAAGTTTCCCTTTTTTGCAACACTATTACTTTGACTCTCATTTAGTTTGTGATCCACTATAACCCCCAGATTGTTTTCTGCAGTACTCCTTCCTAAGCAGTTATTTCCCTTTTTGTAATTGTGCAATTGATTATTTCTTCCTAACAGGAGTACTTTGCATTTGTTCTTATTGAATTTCACCCTATTTATATCAGACCATTTCTCCAGTTTGTCAAGATCATTTTGAATTCTAATCCTGTCATCCAAAGTGCTTGCAACCCCTCCCAGCTTGGTATCATCCACAGACTTCATAAGTGTACTTTCTATGCCATTATCCAAATAATTTATGAAGATATTGACTAGAACTGGACCCAGGACAGATCCCTGCAGGACCGCACTCAATATGCCCTTCCAGCTTGATTGTGAACCATAGATAACTTTTTCTCTGGATGTGTTTTCGAACCAGTTGTGCACCCCTGTATAGTAGGTTCATCTAGGCTATACTTCTCTAGTTTGTTTATAAGAAGGTCATGTGAGACAATATCAAAAGACTTACTAAAGTCGAGATATGTCACATCTACTGCTTCCCCTATCCAAAAGACTTGTTACCCTATCAAAGAAGGATATTAGGTCAGTTTGACATGATTTATTCTTGACAAATCCATGTTGACTGTTGCTTATTACCTTATTTTCTTCTAAGTGCTTACAAATTGATTGCTCAATTATTTGCTCCATTATTTTTCCAGGTACTGAAGTAAAGCTCATTGGTCAATAAGTCCCTGAGTTGTCCTTATTCCCCCTTTTTATAGATACGTACTATATTTTCCCTTTTCCAGTCCTTGAATATCTATCTTGTCCTCTACAAGTCCTCCAAGATAATCACTAATGGCTCAGAGATTTCTTCAGCCAGCTCCTTAAGTATTCTACGATGTAGTTCATCAGACTCTGCTTACCTGAAGACATCTAACTTGTCTAATTCTTAACTTGTTCTTTCCCTATTTTAGCCTCAGATCGTATTCAATTTACACTGATGCTCACTATGTTAGTCATCCAATCACTGCTGATTTTGGTGAAAACTGAAACAAAAAAAGGTGTTTATTAACACTTTGGCCATTGCTGCATTTTCTATTATTGTCTTTGTCTCCCCACTGATTACTGGGCCTATCTTGGCCTTGGTCTATCTCTTCCTCTTGCTTCTCATATATTTGTAAAATATTTTCTTGTTACCCTTTATGTCCATAGTTTAATCTCATTTTCTGCCTTGGCCTTTCTAATTTTGTGTTGTATGCTTGTGTTTTTTTTTTGTTTTTTTTTTGTAATTTGACTACTTTCCACTTTTTGTATGTCTCTTTTTTGAGTTTCAGGTTGTTGAAGATCTCCTGGATAAGCCAGGGTGGTCTCTTATAATACATTGACATAGTTTACTTTTGGGCCCTTCATAATGCCTCTCTAAAACACTGCCAACTCTCTTGACCTCTTTTTTCCCCTTAGACTTGCTTTCCATGGAATCTTACCTGCCGTTTCTCTGAGTTTGCTAAAGTCTGCCTTCTTGAAGTCCATTGTCTTTATTCTTACGTTTTCCCTCCTAACATTCCTTAGAATCATGAACTCAATCATTTCATTATCTCTTTCACCCAAGCTGCCTTCCACCTTCAAATTCTCAACCAGTTGCTCCCTGTTTATCAGAATCTAATCAAGAATAGTCACTTTCTCCACCTTCTGAAATAAAAAGTTGTCTCCAATGCAGTCCAAGAACTTACTGGATAATCTGTGCCCTGCTGTAGTATTTTTTGTATTTTGTATTTTTTTTAAGGATAATTGATGCCAGTGGGCCAAAATATCCTATAGCTCTAAGTTGAATTTACAGAAATAACAGAAGGCTTTCTGGGATTCAGAAAACAAAACACAGAAAGTGAGAGACTGTGTCAGCATGTGGGCTGCAAACAGCACTGGGTAGAGTAGGGAAGGGAGGGATAGCTCAGTGGTTTGAGCATTGGCCTGCTAATCACAGGGTTATGAGTTCAATCCTTGAGGGGCCCACTTAGGTATCTGGGGCAAAAACTGGTCCTGCTAGTGAAGGCAGGGGGCTGGACTCAATGACCTTTCAAGGTCCCTTCCAGTTCTAGGAGATTGGTATATCTCCAATTATTACCTTTAGGGAAAGGAACAAATACAAGCTCAAAATATTAAACTCTTGTGCTTTGCCTTTATTATACACCCAGCCCTGAACAATGTTGTCTTGCACTGGTAACTGTTAAAAGAACCTGTCTGCTGTCATGGCTATATAAAATTTGAACATGAAAGCAAGAGACTGATAGGCTTGATGACACCTGCACAGTGTCTGCAGGCACTGTTCAAATTTCCCTTCGGGGCTCTGCCAAAGTATGTGAATTCAGAACTTTATAACCTTGCTATTTTAGCCTTAGATTTCCCTCTGAGCAGAGTTTTCCAGTGCAGCTGAACTGTGGAACTTAGTTTACAACTATACCAATTACTCTATAAGGCACAACAGATAACTCATTTTATATCCAAATTCACTGAAAAACGGTGTTATTCCTAAGGTTCCCCAGGACAAGTATGTTCCCCCTTCTACCCCCACATTCCCTCCTCAACAATCAGAAGAAGACTCTTTGCCCACTTGGAGTGGGGAATAATCCTAGCACTTCTTGACCACTTCTTTTGAGCTTACAGCTGACCTGTTTGTATGGAACTGCTCTGGATTCTCTCCACCACATACTTGCCCTCTTCATGTACATGTATCCTTACCTCAGAGATGGGGCTGTAATAAAAAACGAGAGAGACACAGCCAGCTGCACATCTCTCTAGGCAAGACTCCCAAAATGGCCTTACAGACCTTGGGAAGTGGCCAGTCCTTGTGGTGTGTAATACTTCAGGATTAACCAATGTCCTATGGCTGAATAGATGGGATTTTCAAAAGCACCTAATTGATTTTGGAGCACAAGTACCATTGGCAGTTAATGGAACATGTGCTCCTAAGACACTTAGACGCTTTTGAAAATACCACCCTATGTCATTAGTTAATACCTTAATGCGGTCCTTCCAAAACTCTTTTCACTATTTGCTCAAGCAAGTAACTTTTTTGATACTCAAGTAAAGTATCATTAGGTTTTTTCCCCATCAGCAGTGTAAAGTGCTGCCAAGCAGAATTTGAGCCTGGGCTGATAAGTTTCCCTAACATATTTGCAAGGCTGATTTTAACACATTAATATATCAGAAATTGTGTAGAATGAAATGGAGTTTGTTAAAAACATTCACCAAATAGTGTTAACACTTAATTTAAAGCTCTTTGGTTTTGTGGTGAGGATGAATGTTTTCTAAGAACTATGTTAAAGTCTATCAACTAAATGCAGGTACCAGGATTCCTTCCCACAAGTTTCTTCTACTGACGTTGTTGGGTACGGTTAGTCATACAAAAAAAATTTCCATGAAAAATGTTGACTTTTTGGTGAAAAATCAAAAACTGATTTTTTTGGGGTCAAAAATTGAAAAATATTGATTAGGAAATGCCACTGTGGTGCCTCCTGGAAGTTTGGATATCTCTGTCCCCACTACCCTTTACGGGCCAGGTTCCCTGGCCAGACTGCATCTCCCATGATGCATACTGTCTCTCCCCTTGCTGAACTGCTGCATTTGGAGCTACAAGGTTATGATGCACCCTGGGAGATTAGTCTGGCTGGGAAGCCTAGACCACAGAGGAGAACTAGGGCATGTGTTCTGAACTATAATGTCCATGAAGCACTATGGTGGCATTTCTCAATATTTTTTTTTCCTTTCAGCTAAAGCATTTAGGTTTTTTGGATGTTTGGGTTTTCAACAAAATTTGTAAATTTTATGCAGACAATTTTCACAAAAAATCATTTGACCAAAAAGTCAAATTTTTCCATGGAAAAAACCAATTTTCTGTATATACATAAAACAAAGGTTTTGAAAGAAAATGTTTCACCAGCCAAATGGGTGAATCCTTAGATTCTATATACTTGATCCATCATGAAAAGTGTTACATGTGCAATATCACCACAGACTCCAACTGAAATAAATACAGAAGTGAGAGTTAAACTCTACTCTTTTATGTCACATGAAATTTGAAGCTTAGTTTTAAAAGAAGGATTCACACACAGACAGCATGAATATGTTTAGCAGTCACAGTATTTCCTGGGGTGTTCACATATTTCTTCTTTTGAAAATGCCAAAATCACAAAGAGATCAACTGCAACATTTTATACTGATACCATTTTTACTTTTCAGCTATTCAGAAAAACCCTTCACGCCACAGGAATTCTACATATTTTTGCCAGATTTATAAATCAAACACAGCCAAACCAATTAGCCTAAAATTCTGTAACAATAAACTTGCAAACAAAAATATTTGCATCAAAGCTAAATTAGTGCCAAGTTTTATTCTAGTGCAACTGAAAGCGAGGGTTGCAATAAATGGGTTTCTAACTTACCTGGATATAAGCCTTTAACTATGTGGGATGCTAGGTGTCCTTGGTGTGTTATTACAAGGTCTTGTATTTACAAATCCTGGGAAGAGTGATGCTTGTTTCTAAAGTGCAGCATGTCACATCAACTCCTCTAAATCAGTAACATTCAACCTGTGATTCTGCAGATACAAACCTCTTTGTGCCAATACACGAGGATATTGGAGGATATAGATCCAATTTGTACTCCATTTGTTTTATAAGGCAGTATGAACAATACAAAGCACATATGCCTGCACCATGAGAACCAATGAAGAGAGGAAGCAAGCTGTTGGGGTTGCCCCCATAAATAAAATTGGAATGTCCCTTCCCACCCAGCGAGCTGCAGTAGGAGGGGGAAAACAGTTCAGGCAGGCCCCCTGGTGGAGGTAGGATGATGATAATGCATCCTCAGGTCATGACATTGCATCTCAATGGTGTAGTATCATCACAAGTTGACACAATAACAAAGATTGCAATGAACCAATTGAACATGATTATGTTGTGTCTCCGAAGTCAAGTTGAGGTTAAATTGGCTGGTACTCAGTCTGTAACAGCCAGAGTACCACTGATATAAACAGCACAGGATATATTTATTTGCAAGGATAATTCATATCCTCATGGTCCAATTGCATAATCACTGTGCTATGTAAACAGACTTTCTATAGGGGGTTCATTTGGTATATTTGATAATCCCTTCACAAATGCAAAATAAGAATTTGAACTGCTAATCTGCACTGAAACTTGAAATGTGAAAATGGCACATGGAAAGTTCAATCTACAATTAACCATAAAAGAAACATTGTCTCAATTTTTATGAACATTTACAATATGATGTCTGAACTGATTTAATTGTGTGTAAAAGGCAACAACTGACAAAAGTTATTCTCAGAGGAATGGAACAAAAATAGGAATATTTTAGTCACACATACATGACAAAATGAAAACTGAGAAATAAATGTGTGCTGAGAAATGATGATTTCTTTAGGCAGATTAGGCTATTGCTGTAGGACAAGATTTTCAAAAGCGAGTAGTGCCTCAGTTTGGGGTGCTTAAGCTGAAACAGCTATAGGGGCCTGCTTATCAGAAAGTGCTGAGCACCACCCTCTGACAGTGAAGCCACTTAATGGTGTTTCAAATTTGGCACCCAACGAGGCACCCAAAATCACTAGTCACTTTTGAAGATCTTGGCCAACAGTCTTTTCAGTCTAATCACTGGAACAAGTACAGGCGCAGAAGGCCATAGAACATATTTACAACTGCCAACTCAGTACAAGCTTACCCGACGTACAGAACTGTTTTTGTGAAAAAGAAAAAGGAAGGGCAAGATGTGAGGGCTCTCTGAACTTCTGCAACCTGAAATATTTTACGGTTGCTCCATTGTTCAGTAAACAAGGGAACGATGAAATATGTATTAAAATACAGGGATTCATCTTTCGCCTTTCTTTAAAATCCTGGAAAATGTACATAAGCTGCTATATTGGTGAAAAACAAATAAAGAGAAAGAACATTTGGGCAAGAGGAAACTTGTGGGTGGCAGAGGCTGGAATAAAGCTGTTCACTTCCATGTCACTTTAGAGATTCAGATGAGTTTAAACAGTGAGGGACATTCATTAATAACTTCCCTCTCCATCTTTCTTCTCTTCTTTTCTCCATCTTCTTTTCTCTGCATTCTAGTCCCTCCCTTCTATCTACTACAGCTCAAACCTCAAATTCATCCTTTAGTTCAAATCCTAACAAATTTTAGTTTATTTCATCCCATCGAATGGAAGTGAATGAATTTTATTGTCATGGCTCCCTTTCCGAATGCTTTATGCAAGGTCTGATACATTAATTCAAATTATCATTCTGTGCACTTTTTGCATTAATTCTCAACTGACTGACCCTCTTCAACTGTAATTATTACCATGAAGGTTTTGAATATCATTAAACTCTTCTCACTGACTGCATTAACTTTAAAAGGTAATTTGATTAATTTCTGCAAGCCACTGGTAGATAGAGATTTAACGCTTCATGGAATTTGTGCATTATCAGTATTTTGCAGCAACTAGATCTGAAAGATAAACAAAATCCTTGGAGACCAGATGAAAAAGGTTGGTTCTTTCTCTGAAAGATTTTAAGTAATTTTGTTAAGCTTTAGAAACAGTGTTCTAAATTGTTTTCCCCAGAATTACAAACAGATCATTCCTCTGCATTCCCCTGCAGTACTGATTTAATAACTTTTCATTTCTGTTGAACGCATATATTTCCAGAGCATAGCCAGAGGTTCTTCACTTGGGAAAACACAATGACTCTGAGGCAGCAAAAGTTATCAACTGATAAACTGTAGAACAATATAGCCTGCCAAAATATTCAACATGTAAAGACTTCACCTGACTTCAAAACTTATTGGAGACCAACGAGGCATGTTAATGCAGTTTTCAATGACTGGTGCCACTTGTATCATAAGCTATCATGTTTAAATAAAGAGTGCTTGGGGATGGAACTGGTGTAGAAGACAGTGAATAGTGTTATTGAGTATGACTGCTTAATATTGAAAGCTCAGTACAGGCAATTTCAAATGATATTCTCTAATGGAAAATCCCTACATTCTCTCCCCCCTCCCCACCCCAAGTGTGTTTTATTACTATGCCAGTATCCAGCTCTTTTCTGCATGTGTTAGTGCACTGGCAGAATTATAGCAGAGAACAATATTCATTAAAATGTCATAACAGGTAATAAAGGCTCAAATTAGAGAGTGGAGTGAGGAATTAATGCAATATGCACCCTTCCACTGCACATGGCAGAGAAGACCAAAACTGAAAATGGTGCAGGAAGAGGGTGTGAAAGGGAAAGGTGGCATTGGACATGGTACATTCCTCCTGCCCCAAGCCACTCTGCACCACTTCCACTGAAGAGCTACTATGCAGCAAGGGGGCATGGTTGTTGGAGCATGGAGAAGTTTGGGAAACAGCTGCTCTACCTTGCACGTGTGAACCTACCCCAACTTACATTGCAAAATAGTGAGCAGCAGTCCTCACTGACATTTGCACATTGGAAAGGGTCATATGAACATGGTTGGCAGATGTCAGCCAATGGCTGTTGGTGCAGCAGGGCTCCTGGGAGAAGTGCAAATGTCTTGCCAGTCATCAGAAATAGCCCTATGATCTTGGAAGGAGGAGGATTTTTGCAAGAACTGGCAGTCACCCTCCACCTTGGGCATTCCACTTTGTCATCATCCTTGTCTCCAGTTGCAAGGGACACAGCTGAGCATGAAATGGTAAAAGGCTATGGATCTTTTCAGTTGTGTAGTGGAGGATGGGGCCAAAGCAGAAGTTGAATTGTGCTGGCTCAGTGAGCTCGTGTGTGTGTGTGTGTATGCAATCTTATTCTTCAGAATTTAAGATTTCGTTAAGAAAAGGTAAGTTTCTAAATCTTATGGTTGCAAAGATACTCTTCGTAACTTGAACCACGTTTAACCAATCTAGTGATGTCTGCCTGAGTCTGCACACAGCTTAAAATACAATAGTTCCGAGAGGTCTGGACTGTTCCCATTTATCATTTATATGGAATGTTGACTTCGAAGCCTAATTATATGACAATTTAAATGTTGACATTAACAATTTCACTGTAGAACTTTTTAACATATACGCTATATCCCATTAATGTGAGAAATAGATTTGACAACACATGATTTTGCTGTGATGATCAGAGCAAACAAAGCACAATCACACTAGGAAGGCTGATCAAATTAGGAAGATTTTTCCAACCAGCCTCTCATTTTGGTGTCATGAGTGGCTGGAGACTGGTTTATGGACTGACCTTGGAGAATACCATTACTTTCCTCCAAAAAATGTGCTTCCTGGTCTAAGTGAATTGGCTGTGCTGCAGTTACACTGTAAAGGGCTTTGAAGATGAAAAGTGCTATGAACGTGCTATTATTACTAGAAATAACATTATATGTATTATTGTAGCAACTAGAGGCCGCAACCAAGTGCTAGGCACTGAACAAACACTTAGTGAGAGACAATCTGTGGCCTGAAGCATTTACAATCTAAATAGATAAGACAGAAAAGTTGCGGGGGAGAAAAGACAAAGACAGATTAAATGACTTGTCCAAAGTCGTATAGCCAGTTAATGGAAGAACCAGAATGCAGATCTCATGAGTCCCAGGCCAATGTCCTAGTCACTGGACCACACTACTACTCTCAGTGTTAAAACTCCCTCACTTTATTTAAATCCCTCCTTGAAACACACTTTTTCTGGAAACCTTTCAGAGATCTCACCTAGATGTCCCTTGTGCTTCAAGCTTGCACAATCACCGTGTGTATTACACATATCTGAACGGCAAATTCTGTGTTTGAAAAAGATTGTAAACTTCCTGGGGTAAGGACCATGCCACATTAAATAATAATATTAATAAAAGAATGGACTGATTTCAAGAGAGTGTCAAAATAAAGGAACAGAATTTATACTGGTACCCAATGGAATATAAAGGAGAGATACAGTAGGAATACTGCGTGTAAGTAACTCACTTAGAATAGGATCCATTACTAAAGACCATAATCTGAGCCCAATTTACACCTCAGTAGCACTTGACAAAGTGGCTGTGCACCAAGCTGACCTAACCCGGGGAAGGATGCCCAGTGCACAAAGGATAGGGAGAAGGGTATCTGCACCACAGCTGAGAGCTGCAAAGCTGAACTGAGGGTGAGGAACTTGTAAATGAACTACATACTCCCCCCGAACAGCCTGACATCTATCCTAACCGCCTCTCACCTCTTCTGATGCAATCCTAGGGCTGCAGTAAGTTCTGTGTCTCCCCACTGGGGGCAGAGGAGAGAGGGAGACCAAGATTCTTAAACTTTAAAACAATTCCAGGGGAGAGGCAGCATGTTTCCTGGGGTCTGATTTGCAGTCAAATGAGCCCTTGCCTCTTCTTCCTGGCTGTCAGCTCAGATCTCGATTTTGGGCCTCACAGGCCATTTTTATGGTTTCTCTGAGCTGAGTATAAATTAGATGGTAGAAATGGGAGGCAAGAAACATGCTCAGTGCCACTGCTGACCTCATCACCAAGGGCCCAATTTCCATCTATGTCAATTGGCCTGGGTGTAGTAACAGACTTATCCCTGGAAAGGGTTAGACCTCTGCATGAGACTTCTTCCCCTGGATGAAACAAAGATGCACTGCATCCCCTGATTGCACTGCAAGCAGAACACATGCATGCTCCCTCCCCCTGCAGCACATACAGAACTGCATTCCTTGCCCTCCCCAAACTCCCCACACATTCCTCTCACTTTCCTGGCCTGTCGCAGTACCCTTGCACTCCACCTGTAGGAACATTTTCCATAATGACAGCTGGACTTACACGCAGCTGTGAGATCCTCTCGTCAGTAAGTGCTGCCCACTGTCATGTCCCTTGTAAGAAATGTTAATCTGTGTACTGCTGTTTAACAAAAATTGAGTCTTACAACAACAGGGATTCTTCATCTGTGACCTACACAGCGTGGTTGCAACAGAAATTCAAACATAGTGGCAACTGCCACATTTGCAGACTACAATTAGTGCGCAGGCAGGAATCATTACAGGTCATTCAAGATGGGAAGTAAACAATGCCTGGCTCAATTCATTATAGAAAGACACATTACTGCAGCTCATTATCAAAATGCTGCTTCAAAGCCTCCCTGATTCAAACAGTCCCTTGTTGAACTCCTCTAATAGCCCTGGTGTCTGGATGCTCATAATCAACTGCCAGGCAATCCACCTCAATACTCCATCCCTGGGAAAACTTTTACCCCTTGGCTTCACAGATGTTATGCAGTGCACAGCAGGCTGCTATGACCATGGGAGTATTTTCCTTACTGAGGTCTAACCTGTGAAAAGGCAGCACCAGCAACTGTGTAATCTGCCAAACACATTTTATGGCATTCTGTGTCCACTGAGCCTGTTGTTGCAGCACTCCTTGCTGCTGTTAAAGTTTCCAGTATATGGCCCCATGAGCCATGGGAGTAAGGGGTAGGCTGTATCTTCCAGGATCACTATGGGCATTTCCACATCCCCTACTGGAATCTTCTGGTCTGGAAAGAAAGTCCCTGAATGCAGTTTTCTATACAGGCTAGTGTTCCTGAAGATGCATGTGTCATGCACCTTCCCTGACCACCCTGCATTGATGTCAGTGAAATGACCCTGGTAATCTACCAGCACTTGCAATAGCATAGGGAATTAACCCTTTCTATTGATGTACTCAGTTGTAAGATGGTCTGGGACCAAAATTGGGATGTGTGCGCCTGCTATAGCCCCGCCAGTTAGGAAATCCCATTGCCACAAGCCATCCACTATTTTCTGCACGTTACCCAGAGTTACAGTCCTTCATAGCAGAAGGCAATTAATGGCCCTGCACACTTGCATCACTGCAACCCCCACGGTGGACTTCCCAACTACAAACTGATTCATGACTGACCGGTAGTAGTCTGGAGTTGCCAGCTTCCACACAGCAATCGCTACTTGCTTTTCCACTCTTACAGCAGCTCTCATTCTGGTGTCCTTGTGCCGCAGGGCAGGAGTGAGCACTGCACATGGTTCAAGGAAGGTGGCTTTGCACATTCAAAAGTTCTGCCTAATTTGATGGTGTCCAGTTTGAAAATTAATTCCAGTTCTGCAGTTTCTCATTGGAGTCTGTTTTTGAAGTTTTTTTGTTGAAGAATTTCTTAAACTAATTCTCCCTACTGTTACTCAGACCTCAGGGAAGGATAGCAGTTAACAAGAGCAGAGGGAAACCTTCCCATAGTTGGGAACCCTCCTTCCAGATGATGTTCGGGTATCCTCTCGCACTGAGGTTACCTCTCCGGGGGAGGGAACTCCAGTCATTAGGAAAAGGCAGGTGTTAATAATGGGAGATTCAAACATTAGAAACATAGTTTAGCTGGGTTTGTGGTGACTGGGAGAACTGTATGGTGACTTGCCTGCCTGGTGCGAAGGTTGCAGTTCTCTTGCGGCATCTAGATAGACTTAATGTGTAGTGCTGGGGAGAAGCCAGTGGTTGTGGTACATGTAGGTACCAAAGACATAGGGAAGGGTAGGAGAGATGTCCTGGAGGCCAAATTTATGCAGCTAGGTAAGAGACTGAAATCCAGGACCTCTATGGTGGCATTCTCAGAAATGCTTCCAGTTCCATGCGCAGGGCCAGGTAGGCAGGCAGAGCTTCAGAGTTCAATGCATGGATAAGACGATGGCATAGAGAGGAGGGGTTTAGATTTATTAGGAACTGGGGAAACTTTTGGGATAGGGGGAGCCTATACAGGAAGGATGGGCTCCACCTAAACCAAAGTGGAACCAGCCTGCTGGCACTTAACATTAAAAAGGTTGCAGAGCAGTTTTTAAACTAAGAGATGGGGGAAAGCTGACTGCTACAGAGGAGCACGTGGATCGGACAGAGACTTCTCTTAGAGGAGAGTCTATTGATAGAGATTCTCTAGGTTTTAGTCAGGAGCAGAGGATGGAAGAGGATAATGTAAGGGCCAGATCAGACGAGAAACATTCACATAAAAAAGAATCTGACACATCAGAAAAGCACAGACAAGTAAACAGTGACAAGTTTTTAAAGTGCTAGTACACAAATCCTAGACGACTAAATAATAAGATGGGTGAACTAGAGTGCCTCGTGTTAAAGGAGGATATTGATATAATAGGCATCACAGAAACCTGGTGGAGTGAGGATAATCAATGGGACACAATCATTATGAGGTACAAAATATATTGGAAGGACAGAACATGTTGTGCGGAGTGTGGGGAGTGGCACTATACGTGAAAGAAAATGTAGAATCAAATGAAGTAAAAAACTTAAATGAATCCATATGTTCCATAGAAGCTCTATGGATAGTAATTCCATGCTCTAATAAGAATATAACAGTAGGGATCTATTATTGACCACCTGACCAGGACAGTGATAGTGACGATGAAATGCTAAGGGAGATTAGAGAGGCTATCAAAATAAAGAACTCAATAATAGTGGGGGATTTCAATTATTCCCATATTGACTGGGTACATGTCACCTCAGGATGAAATGCAGAGACAAAATTTCTCAATACTTTAAATGACTGCTTCTTGGAGCAGCTGGTACAGGAACCCACAAAGGGAGTGGCAATTCTTGATATAGTCCTGAGTGGAGCGCCGGATCTGGTCCAAGAGGTAACTATAACAGGACCGCTTGGAAATAATGACCATAATATAACAACATTTAACATTCATGTGGTGGGAAGAACACCTCAGCAGCCCAGCACTGTGGCATTTAATTTCAAAAAGGGAAACTATGCAAAAATGAGGGGGTTAGTTAAACAGAAATTAAAAGGTACAATGACTAGAGTGAAATCCCTGCAAGCTGCAGGGACACTTTTAAAAGACACCGTAATAGAGGCCCAACTTCAATGTATACCCCAAATTAAAAAACACAGTAAAAGAACTAAAAAGGAACAACCATGGCTTAACAACCATGTAAAAGAAGCAGTGACAGATAAAAAGGCATCTTTGAAAAAGTGGAAGTCAAATCCTAGTGAGGTAAATAGAAAGGAGCATAAACACTGCCAAATTAAGTGTAAAAATGTAGTAAGAAAAGCCAAAAAGGAGTTTGAAAAACAGCTACCCAAAAACTCCAAACGTAATAACAGAATGTTTTTTAAATACACGAGAAGCAGGAAGCCTGCTAAACAACCAGTGGGGCCCCTGGACGATCGAGATACAAAAGGAGCGCTTAAAGACGATAGTCTTTGTGGAGAAACTAAATGAATTCTTTGCTTCAGTCTTCACGGCTGAGGATGTTAGGGAAATTCCCAAACCTGAGCCATCCTTTGTAGGTGACAAATCTGAGGAATTGTCACAGATTGAAGTGTCACTAGAGGAGGGTTTGGAATTATTTGATAAACTGAACAGTAACAAGTCACCGGGACCAGATGGCATTCACCCAAGAGTTCTGGAAGAACATGTGAAATTGCAAAACTATTAACTATGGTTTGTAACCTGTCCTTTAAATCGGCTTCGGTACCCAATGACTGGAAGTTAGCTAATGTAACGCCGATATTTAAAAAGGGCTCTAGAGCTGATCCCGGCAATTACAGACTGGTAAGTCTAACATCAGTATTGGGCAAATTAGTTGAAACAATAGTAAAGAATAAAATTGTTAGACACATAGATGAACATAAATTGTTGGGCAAAAGTCAACATGGTTTCTGTAAAGGGAAATTGTGTCTTACTAATCTATTAGAGTTCTTTGGAGGGGTCAACAAACATGTGGACAAGGGGGATCAGGTGGACATAGTGTACTTAGATTTCCAAAAAGCCTTTGACAAGGCCTCTCACCAAAGGCTCTTACATAAATTAAGTTGTCATGGGATAAGAGGGAAGATCTTTTCATGGACTGAGAACTGGTTAAAACAAAGGGTAGGAATAAATGGTAAATTTTCAGAATGGAGAGGGGTAACTAGTGGTGTTCCCCAAGGGTCAGTCCTCGGACCAATCCTATTCAATTTATTCATAAATAATCTGGAGAAAGGGGTAAACACTGAGGTGGCAAAGTTTGCAGATGATACTAAACTGCTCAAGATAGTTAAGACCAAAGCAGACTGTGAAGAACTTCAAAAAGATCTCACAAAACTAACTGATTGGGCAACAAAATGGCAAATGAAATTGAATATGGATAAATGTAAAGTAATGCACATTGGAAGAAATAACCCCAACTATACATACAATATGATGGGGGCTAATTTAGCTACAACTAATCAGGAAAAACATCTTGGAGTCATCATGGATAGTTCTCTGAAGATGTCCACGTAATGTGTAGCGGCAGTCAAAAAAGCAAACAAGATGTTTGGAATCATTAAAAAGGGGATAGAGAATAAGACAGAGAATATCTTATTGCCCTTATATAAATCCATGGTACGCCCACATCTTGAATATTGCATCCAGATGTGGTCTCCTCATCTCAAAAAGGATATACTGGCATTAGAAAAGGTACAGAGAAAGGCAACTAAAATGATTAGGGGTTTGGAACGGGTCCCATATGAGGAAAGATTAAAGAGGCTAGGACTCTTCAGCTTGGAAAAGAGGAGACTAAGGGAGGATATGCTAGAGGTATATAAAATCATGAGTGATGTGGAGAAAGTGAATAAGGAACAGTTATTTACTTGTTCCCATAATATAAGACCTAGGGGCCACCAAATGAAATTAATGGGCAGCAGGTTTAAAACAAATAAAAGGAAGTTGTTCTTCACACAGCGCACAGTCAACCTGTGGAACTCCTTACCTGAGGAGGTTGTGAAGGCTAGGACTATAACAGGGTTTAAAAGAGAACTGGATAAATTCATGGAGGTTAAGTCCATTAATGGCTATTAGCCAGGATGGGTAAGAATGGTGTCCCTAGCCTCTGTTTGTCAGAGGGTGGAGATGGATGGCAGGAGAGAGATCACTTTATCATTACCTGTTAGGTTCACTCCCTCTGGGGCACCTGGCATTGGCCACTGTTGGAAGACAGGATACTGGGCTGGATGGACCTTTGATCTAACCCAGTATGGCCGTTTTTATGTTCTAAGGCAGTTCATTCTCCAAGCCTATTAGTCAGTTCTTGCCCTCTTTACTGAGACTGCCATCAAGGGTGTATACAATAGCAGTTGGGATAAATTGCTTATGTAATGCTCAGAAAAAGGAATCTGCTCAAATATAGGCACTCTTTTCCCTCAACTACTGAGTAGGGAACAAAATTTAGGACAAAATCTGGTCCTCACATGCGTGCAAGACTGTTTTTGAAGTCAACAGGAGTCAGGCATGATTACCAAAGGGCAGTAATTGGCTCCAAGCCTTTTGATGCAGAGAATAATTTGTCTCCCCAAATTATGCTCTCTCAGAAATTGCATTGCCTGTTGCAGTGGTTTTGTCCAGGCTTAAGTGCCGGTAGGAGTTACTACTGAGCACCTACTGGAGTTGCTACACAAAAGGTCTCGTTAATGGCTTGGATGTTTGCCCTTTTCTAAGTGGTATGTGGGGGATGAGCTGTGTAATTTCCACTCAAGTAAAAATGGGACCTGCACAAACTGCTTTGAAGATGAAATTTTAATAATATTCAGAGAGCTTTCTGTGAACTCCCTTTCCTGCCACTAAACAGTTTCAATTCTATTAGTTACTCTTCTGTGCATGCTGAAGCTGCCTTTTAAGTTACTATCTCTTCAATTCATAGAACCAATTAACTGTCCATTAATAAGGCCTATTTTTAGTTTTATCTAGAGAAACTAATCTACTGAAGTATGCCATAATTTTTTTAAGTGGGTCAGTTTGCCTTTGGTTTTAAATCGAGAGGCGATAGAATATTATTTGTTCTTCCGCATTCCAAAGAAGAATCTACATTCTCCAAGATGTTCCCAAAAGAGTTATTTAGCAGAAGCAGGCTATGGGCCTAACATAATGAAGTGATGCATTCTAAGAAACCTATCTGAGATGTTCAGACTACTTTACAAACATTAATTATTTTAGCCTCAACATCCCAATTTGGTAGTACATATTAAACTCAATTTAAAGATTAAGAAATTTAGGAGTAAGTGATTTGCCAAAAATTACTCAGATAGTTCCTTCCCTGACAAGGACAGACCATCCTTCCTAGCCCTCCCCTCATGTCTGGAATGGTTGGATGACAACTGTGCCATCTCTAATCTATAAGAAAAATTTAACTTTACATTTTAACAGCTTTAGCATACTGTAATTGTTTAAAAAGCATTTAAAACACACCAAAACAAGCAAACAATAACAAGTCACTTGAAGACAAATACCGGTACATCCCCATGCCAAAATAAAAATAAAAATTAAAGATGTGCGCACAGCAAGAATCTCTGGGGAAGAAGCAGCTAATCCATCCAGAGGAAAAATAATCCAAAACACAAATATTTAGTGGGTGAAAAATACTCAGGAAACAATAATCCCAAAACAGACCCAGGTGCAGTAGTGGGGAGCTAATTAGAAATACAGCTCGGGAAAAAAAATAAATGCAAGTTTGGACTACATATGCCAAGGCACCATGTCATCGGCCAGGGAAGAGAAACCCTTACTCTAATAGAGTAAAATAAACACATTCTTACTAATTTCAACTCAAAATGATTAATGGAAGTTTTATTTGAACCTCTTCTCCTATCTCCCGAAAGCCCAACTGTATTTTTAGCAATAGTTTATGGTCCAAAAACCACTTTCAACTTACTCTCACCTGTTGTAAAAACTAATAATTATATTTTTATAACAGAAAGTGAATTAAAAGTGATTAGGGTATGCCAATCTCTGCTGAAAAGGTGGTTTTCACTATGGAACGGGGACAGGGATACAGCAGTTTAACCTGTCACCTTTTCTTCTGTAACCCATCCTTATTTCTCTGCACATGTTTCCTCCAGCCCATGTGCTTCTTCTGTTAGTTTTGACCTCCCATTAACTTTTCCATATTCATTTAATATAACAGTCAGGGCAGAGATTATTTTTTGATAAGATCCTAGTTTTCTAACTTCCATGACTGGGGGATGTTGTCAGAGAATTCTCCCTTGTGCCTATAACTGGGTTTAATATTGGTATGTAGTCCCTTCTATAGGTGCTGACTTGCCCTCTGCCCCATGGATGCGGAGTGTAGGCAGCATGTGGAGCTAGGAGCTGGTCACCGCTTCCCAAGAGCCAGGTAGGGAACCTGCCTCAGCCCACCAACCCTCCCACCCCCCAGCACCTGCAGCACCCCCCCCCAGGGCTACAACCTCCCCCCAAGCACCTGTGGTGCCACCCCAGGCCACACCACCACCCCCCTGCAAGCACCCACAGCCCCCCCACTGGGCTGTGCCCCCCAAGTACCTGCAGCACCCCCTGAGCCACCCCAGCACCTGCAGCACCCCCCCAAGTTTTAGTCAGAGGTATATAGTAAAAGTCATGGACAGGTCATGGGCCATGAATTTTTGTTTACTGCCCCTGACCTGTCCATGACTTTTACTAAAAATACCCGTGACTAAAACATCGCCTTAATTATTATTTGTGAATTGTCATAGTCCCAGCTAAGATCCCAGTTATGGATCCTCACCAGGCAGCTGTGTTTGCATCTACACACTGAATCCATATGCTTCTTAGCTCCCGTGGGTTCATGCAGGCTCCAGTCACAGTCTCCAGGTCTGGCCTCTCAGGCACCCTTCCCAGGCACAGACCATCTGTCTTGTACCACTGCTAGGGAATGGGACTCCCATGGGCCAGTTGCCCTGGGCCCCAGGATGAGCCCCCAAATCTCCCCAGTATCTTAAACACACCCTGACCAGAGCTCCACCTTCAAGGGCACTCCAGTTTATAGTTTAACCATGAGGGACACGTGATTGTTGAAGCAAAAAAGGCATGGACTTTGCAGATTAATTTCTAAAAAAAAACAACCCCACACTTTATTCATAGGAAAATCATAAAACCTAGGCAAAATAATAAACACCTGTAGGCAATTCCCTCCTTTGGAGTCCTCACCACTCTTGAACATTATTCTGGTTTTGATCTGTGCTTTCAGGGGTCCCAGGTCCCCTCTCTTAGTCCCCACTCCTCCTTTCTGCTCAGTCTTGCTTTGCTTGGAGAGCAAGCTACTAAGAGCATAGTGTGTCCTTTTATCACTTCCAAGCCACTCTGTTATGTGACCTTCCTTGCCAGACTCAAAGCTCCCATCAGATAATCAAGGTTTTAGAGATTTGTCAAGTGATCTGTTGCTTGGTTAAGACCACTGCAAGACCAGACTGGAAAACGGGTTTTTTTGAAGCTTTGACCCCACTCTTTAGCATACTCAGTATATTGCTAAGGCAAAGTCATTGAATATTAATGACCTTTAATTGCTCAGAATTGTTTGCTGTCAATACTCTTGTACTTTAAGTCCAAGATGGAGACAAAAAGACAACAGAGAAGACACAGTCCAATCTTACAATCACAATGGTGCTCCCCAACAAAATGGAGTTTGTAGTTTAATGCAAATTAACACTGACATATCCTAACATATCCTAAATTGTCACATCATGAATAGTTTGGCTAGATAGTTTTCAGACTGTGGGTTATTCACAAACAACTTTTAAACTGTTTGCAATGGATATTTGTTCTCTGTTATTCATATTGTGGGGTTGGTCATCTAAATCACATGGCATTGTTTCTGTTCCATGATTGGATGGATGGGATATGAGAGATGGAGAATACTGAAAAACAAATAACTAACTTCAGGTATGAATTTTTTGGTGAAGATCATTTTTGCGAATTTTGTGAAAACATCAGGGTTCAGGAACACGTTCCTGAATACCGAAGTTGTCCAAATACTCATGAATAGTTGGCTGTAGGCCCATGAACAGTAGCATATCAAACTGAGGCTTGGATCCACAAAAATATGTAAATCAGGTTTTCACTAACTCAGACTTGGTCTACACTAGGAAACTAGGTCGGTATAACTACGTTGCTCAGGGGTATGAAAAATCCACACCCTTGAGCTATGCAGTTAAACCAACTTAACATATGGTGTAGACAGTGCTAGGTCAGTGGGAGAATTCTCTCATCGACCTAGCTACTGCATCTTGGGGAAGTGGCTTCCTATGCTGATGGGAGAACCTCTCTCCATTGGCATAGGTGGTGTATTCATTGAAGCACTACAGGTGTGCCAGTGCAGTGTTTTAAGTGCTGTGACAAAGTTCCTCCTCTACCTTGGTGGGTTCTGCACTTATTGGCAGATTTGCACACCTCAGTGATCTTCCCCTCTGGTGGAACCCACAGTCTTAACTCAACTCCTCCTGTGTCTGATCAGGAGTTGGGAGGTTTGGGGGGAACCCGGGCCTGCCCTCTACTCCAGGTTCCAGCCCAGGGCCCTATGGATTGCAGCTGTCTATAGTGCCTCCTGTAACAGCTGCATGACAGCTACAACTCCCTGGGCTACTTCCCCATGGCCTCCTCCAAACACCTTCTTTATCCTCACCACAGGACCTTCCTCCTGGTGTCTGATAACGCTTGTACTCCTTAGTCCTCCAGCAGCACGCACACGCACTCAGTCTCAGCTCCTTGCACCTCTTGCTCCCAGCTTCTCACACGCCCACCACAAACTGAAGTGAGCTCCTTTTTAAACCCAGGTGCCCTGATTTGCCTGCCTTGATTGGCTGCAGGTGTTCTAATTAGCCTGTCTGCCTTAATTGGTTCTAGCAGGTTCCTGATTACTCTAGTGCAGCCCCTGCTCTGGTCACTCAGGGAACAGAAAACTACTCATCCAGTGACCAGTATATTTGCCCTCTACCAGACTCCTGTACCCCACTGGCCTGGGTCTGTCACAGTGCAGACAAGCCCCAAACAACTCTACCCAGGATTAAGCATCCATATTGTTTAGCATTTTTAATTCTTAAAAAATGTATATGTTGAGGGATTTAGTGGAACTCCCTGTTAATAAATAGCTCAAACTGAGATATGAAGCTCTTAAGTTCTCTTGTATAGTTTTGGGTGGAATTTGTGAGATCAGATTTATCAGTAAATATATTCAAGATATGACATAATAAGCTCTTATTTCCAGTGCCAATCATTCCATGATCTACCAGTTCAAATGCATATGTATCCCTTTTTCAATGGGTTTCAACTACAATGACATCAAAATTATAGCGAAACAATGATTTCCTTTGAAAATGAAACAGCAAAATGTAGGGTGCAACATACCTTACATTAAAGTTTATTTTATGGATAGTCAAGATTGTGAGATCTGTAGAAAATACAAGGAAGTAACTTGCTAATGACAAAGGGGAGATAAGATTCAACGAATGCAGTAAGGCCTTCATGTGTATCAAGGGATTTCATTGCCCAAGTCTGAGGCTAATCGTATGAAATCGCCATACATGCATAATCACCCTTCATCTTTGTATTAAGTCAGAACCAGCTGGTGTTTCTTGCTCTCATGCTCAGGGTCAAACTGCTCACTAGATTTGGGGTTGGGAAGGAATTTTCCCCTAGTTTGTCTAGGACCTTGAGGGTTTTTTTTGCCTTCCTCTGCAGCAGGGGGCATGGTTTGCCTGCTAGGATCATCTGCACATATCTCACCTGATCAATTCCCTGCCATTACAGGGGCCTCACACATTGGGATACCTCAATTCTCTCCGTGTGGCGAACAACAGTTTAGTCTTTTAGGACTGAAATGCTTTGGTCTAACTAAAATCTTTGGGTTTAATACATTGGTATTTGGTGAAAATTAATGTTGGCCAGTGATATAGAGGAAATCAGACTAGATGAGCTAATGGTCCCTTCTGGCTTTAAATGCTATGAATCTGAGGCATTTTCCATTGAGCTGTTATTATTATACACATTTCTAAAGCACTCATTGGAGTATCTGAGTGCGCATTTCATAAATTAGATTTATCAGACTCATGGCAGTCACCACCCAACGTTAGTTACAAAGAACAGCTTGGAATTCCATCCACATTCATTGGCACCTGCCATAAGTAAATCCTTCCCTTAAAAATCATTTTGGAGATTAGTTACTATATTATTGTCTTATGAGTTATTGGTGTTATCATGCTGCATTCATGGTACTTTAACAAAATTTGGACTTGGAGAAATGCGCAACAGATGGCGCTTTGTAAAAGAAGATAGCATGATCTGATTTTAATAACTTGTGTCAATTACATATATGGTAAGGCTTGGACAACTTTAATACAATAGAGCCATAATGTTCTTAATGTGTTTTGTGATTACTTCACAGCAACAACAAAACCAAAACTAACACATACTTAAGAGATGCAAAACCAACGATAAAAATCTATTTAGAAATTCATGACCAGCTGGGAAAGGAAAACAAACCAGGTTTCCAAAACAAAATAATCTCCCTAATCTCCCATAAAGTGGAAGCAATCTCATCTCAAGTATCTAAGGAGTTTTAAGTGGGGTTGAATGTAAAGGAGATACATGTAGCTTCTGAGAGAGCAGAATGCAGGAAAATGAGAGCAGCATTTGTAATGTACAGTGTATGCACTATTTTCCCCGAGAAGAGCAAGTATTAGTTGACAAATTATCTTCATCCATGTTTAAAATTAGGAAGATTACTTACCAGTAACTGGAATTTTCAGAATATATTGCCTCTACACATTGGCATTGTAGGAGTTTGATTCTCCAAATCCTAGCACTGCGAGCAGCAGGGATTTCATTTGTCAGACTCTATTGCAAGTGCAAGTAGAAACAATGTATGGATGCAAATAAATTAAGCATTAGACATAGACAAAGGAAGATGCTCAAATCAGCTCTGGGGAGAGAGATCTTATCAAGGTAATAGCTGGGACTGATTAGACCCAATGACATTGCTGAACCTTGACCTAACTTCATATCTGAAATCTCTTGAAAATTTTTACTGACTCTTCCCTCATATATGAAGAGCTGGACAGCAGTGGGACATGTCTGGATTTAGACATCATACTATACAAAACCAAAACTGATTCCATTTGTCTTGGCCTGGATGAGTACTTCTTCACCTCAGCACTTGAATAGATTTGGTGAGCTTTTTCACAGTAAGCACAGAGGTACCGAGGACACCTGGCAACCAGATCCATGATAAGGAGAATGATCCTGCCATTGTGAAGCTGGGTTCAAGGACTTCAGTTCTTTGGGGTTTGGATCCCTATTCAACTTTGGTAAAGGAGAGCTGGGTGTTGGAGGAAATGGAATACTAGTGAACAGGACCTACTTTGGCAGGATTACTTTCAACCTGTGCACACATTCAGCCAAAAATTGAGGTAAAAAAATGCACAGGCCAACCAACCCCAAGGAAAGTGCACTTCAAGTGCAGCATACATTGGCCTATTGACAACATCTCACTGTGACATGGCAAACACTTCTTGAACCCAGAGGACTCTGGAGTCTGATATTTTGAAGCTCTTCCAATGATCACGTTTAATGACTAACAGTTAATCTACAGGAAACCCTTAAACGATACTATTAGAATTACACCAAATCTATCTTCACTTAACACACACACAATCATGTAAAAATCTGAAAAAGAGGATGACCAAGGGGAGAGTTGGTTCCCAGAGAGATTCAGCGGATGGAAAGAGAGGAGATGAAGATGATGGATGGGGCCTTTTATAATCAAGTTGAGAACATTTGAACCCATCCTTCACATGTGGGTTCACATGCATCCCCTAATGTTTTTGCTACTGTGAATGAGTCTATGGTTCACAGAACAGGGCAACTGACCACCACAGTGGGAACCTGCTGAGGGAGTTTCTTGTGAGAAGTCACCTTTATTTTTGTTCTCTGCCTTGCCATCTTCTTTTTCTGTTGTGGTTACCAATGAGGACATTACCCTTTCTAGGTACAGCACCAAACAAATCATTTTATAGCCTGTATCTTTGCTGCTGTATAGAAAGATGCACTGAGACATGATGCTAGTCTGTTTTCATTAACAGTTGCCCATTCCTAATGACGTGACACTTGTTTTAACAACTTCCAGCAAAGATACGTTTCTCTGATTCCAAATCCATGGGCCTCAGAGGATGGTAATATTATTTAAATTACTTATACATTCTATCCATGTATTTCTAATGCACCAATCTTGGTGGTATTTAGGTGCCATATGCATAAATCTAATTAATTGCATTCTGTTCAATGTTAGGACTTAGACACTGTATACTAAAATAGGACCTAGACTCTCTTCTACTCCTTTAATTAAGCAATGGTCCTGATTGTGATCCTTTTGAGGGTTGATTTCAAGAGGCCTGCAAATGGCTATTCCGTAACTTCGTTGTTGGGTTAAAGGCCTGAGCAAAGAGAAGTGTATTTCACCATGTCAATGTTTTGCCAGATTTCCCAGTACAATGACACTGATCTATTTTCACTAATGAAGTTTTTGCCGCAACAGAAATCAGCATTCAGTATTAGGAAAAACACAGGAGACTGTCACATTTTATATTGTCTCCAGACAATAAATGAAAACAGCAAACTCATATTTTTATTGGTTACATCTTTATTACATCATCTATATACACATTTGAGAGCCCTGAATGCACATAATTACGAACATAATAAAATATTTACAGCAAAGAAAAAGCAATTCAAGATTTTAGAATAAAAAATACATTTCAATATCAAGGAACTTGTAAATGAATACAATAAATAACAAAATTATGCTCTAATTTAAATACATACCTAATCTGTATGTTCTGTACCTCTAAAACAATTTTTGTAAGTTAACTGGGAGCGCAGAAACTTTTAATACTTTTTAAAAGCTTTCTGATTAATGTATAGACCTTTGTATTTACCTCTGTCATTTTTGTTTTCAACCCATCTTGCACGTGGGAATTGTTCAATGAACTTGTGTATAGGAAAACAATGCAGGGAACAGCCATTTCCTCAGGCCAATGATGATTTATGTTAGTCAAAAATGCTTTCTTCACTGGCAAAGTGTAATAGAGCTAGAGACACTGAGAATAATGGCTTTAAAATAATTTAGTCTTAGTTATCCTGCTTTTTGCAAAAGGCAAGCACAAGTTTAAACATACCTAGTTTTAAGATCAGTTTGAAGAGATGTTGTCTGCCTTCTGCACCAGGAAATGGTAAGCTCCACCATGGTAAGCTCCAGCACAATACATGGTCTTTGACATCAGGGAAACAGTGTTCTTATTAAACCTAGCTCTGAATAGCAAAAAGATATCTGGAACTGTTGCTTGTAGTAACCCTAACTCCCATGGACTTCAGAGGAGCAAGATCAAGCTCTGTAGAAGAGGGAATACTACATTCAGCAGGCGACAGCTCCAGGTATCTTAGGAAGTATTAGGCACCTCTCTCTCATCGATTTCAAAGAGATTTACACACCTAAATGCCTATAAAAATCTGGCCCATAAGGGCTAAGTTTAGTAAGAACTCTACAATAGCACCTCCTGAATGTGGAACTGATCCCACAAAGTGCTCAGAGCTACTTGCAGGGTGCAGAGTCCTTTCAACTCCCTTGAGCCAAATCCCGAGGCTCTTACTTAGATACGTGCTCACTCGAGTTAAAGGGACTTTTCCTGGGTAATTAGTGAGTAAAAAAATGACTAAAGTTTCAGAATTTGGCTCATCTCTTTGCATTTTGAAAAGCTTCTTCTCATGGTACTCAGCACCATCGGCGGTGTGACTACAGCCATCCAAGAGAGAGGCCACTACCTTAATTATTCCCATGAAACAAAGACAGTGACATCAGGGGTTGAATTGGAAAAAAAATGGTAGTGGTATTCTTCTAGCTCCACCTACAAAATAAGCTCTGCACACTTGCAATGCCAAAATGAGATGCCACTGACACTCAATTGGGCAGATTTTCACTATGGCACCCAGGAAGTGAAAGGTAGTAGAGACGCATTAGAGTAACATCTATTTTATCTTAATGAAATTTAACAATTTAGGCTGAAATAATATAACTGGGTGGGAAATGTACATATACAAGTAGGCTGTCCAATTAAAAATAGCATCTTCTTACTCATATCTGCTCTTTGCACATGCAGATTAATCTCTGCTGACTTTAGCAGATTAAATTAAGTTTTACTGCTTTCTACTCCAATTGCCTCCGTAGACAGAGTCACAGCACAACTATCTAAAGACACAAAAGCTAACAGCAATTTTTTTTAAGTACATCAGAAGCAGGAAGTCTGCCAAACAATCCATGGGGCAACTGAATGATCAAGGTGCTAAAGGAGCACTCAAGGAAGACAAAGCCATTGCAGAGACGTGAAATGAATTCTTTGCATGAGTCTTCACTGTAGATAATGTGGAGGAAATCCCCAGACCTGAGCCATTCTTTTGTAGGTGACAAATCTGAAGAACTGTCCCAGAGTGAAGATTCAGTAGAGAAGGGTTAGGAAAAAATTGATAAATTAAACTGTAGTAGGTCTTCAGGACCAGATGGTTTTCACCCGAGAGATCTGAAGAAACTCAAATATAAAACTGAACAACTATTAACTGTAGTAAGTAACCTATTGCTTAAATAAGCTTCTGTACCAGATGACTGAAGGATAGCTAATGTAACACCAATTTAAAACAAAAAAAAGGCTCCAGAAGCAATCCTAGTAATTACTGGTTGGTAAGCCTAACTTCAGTACCAGGCAAATTGGTTGAAACTACAGTAAAGAACAGAATTATCAGACACAAAGGTGGACACAATATGTTGAGGAAGAATCAACAGGGTTTTTGTAAAGGGCAATCATGCCTCACCAACCTATTAGAATTCTTTGAGGGTGTCAACAGACATGTGGACAAGAGTGATCCAGTTCATATAGTGCACTTGGACTTTCAGAAAGCCTTTGATAAGTTCCCTCAACAAAGGCTCTTAAAGAAAGTAAGCAGGCAAAGGATAAGAGGGAATGTCCTCTCATTGATCAGTAACTGGTTAAAAGATAGGAAACAAAAGGTAGGAATAAATGGTCAGTTTTCACAATGGAGAGAGGTAAACAGCAGAGTCTGTTGTATTAATTTTGATTAAATAAATGGGCTAACGGTGTTAACATAACTCAATCAATGTCTAACATTAAACATGGTCCAGGACTTGGTATACAGAGACATCTGCTTGCTTAGCACCCTGGCAAACACACCATTAAAAATCCTTTTAACCTTTTATTAGGTACAGAAAAGAAGGAAAAACAAACAGTTAAAGTATTTTAAATGTAAATTATTAAATAAGGATTTCATTTTAACATCTCTTGTTCTGTCCCCTTCCTTTTCGCTGGAGAGAAGAAAGGAAAACAGCCCCTGTTATCTGACAGTCTATTAGATGGTATCAAAGATAGTAATAACTGTCCTTTTGGGGAAAAGAAAAGAAGTTAGTTCAGATGGGCTGGAGATGTCACTGCTGTTGTTGTTATTAGAGTCCAGTCTTAGAAGGAAAAGCCCCTTGTTTGATAGCCTCTTGGATAGTATCAATGGTGGTATTAACAGACTTCCCAGATGTTGTTCAGGATTCATAGTTTTTACAGTTGAGATCACAGTTTGGGTAAATTTGTAGGCCCAACTATCAGAACAGGTCAGCCAAAGATTTGTACTGGGACCTGTGCTGTTCCACATATTTATAAATTATCTGGAAAAGGGGGTAAACAGTGAAGTGGAAAAATCTGCAGATGATGCAAAATTACTCCAGATAGTTATGTCCAAAGCTGATTGAGAAGATACAGAGGGATCTCCTGAAACTAGGTGACTGGGCAACAAAATGGCAGATGAAATTCAAAGCTGATAAATACAAAGTAATGCACATTGGAAAATATAATCCCAACTACACATGCAAAATGATGGGATCTAAATTAGCTGTTACCACTCAAGAAAGAGATCTTGGAGTCAGTGTGGATAGTTCTCTGAAAACCTCTGCTCAGTGTGCAGCAGCACTCAAAAAATGTAACAGAATATTAGGAACCATTAGGAAAGGGATAGATAATAAAACAGAAAATATCATAATGCCACTCTATGAATCCATGGTATGCCCATACCTTGAATAGTTCATGCAGTTCTGGTTGCCCTAAGTTACAAAAGATATATTAGAATTAGAAAAGGTGCAGAGAAGGGCAGTGAAAATGAACAGCTTCCATGCGAGGAGAGCTTAAAAAGACTAGACTGTGTGACATTCCAAGGGGCAATCCAGACCAGTGAGGGGCTGTGTCACCACTTGCCCTGCCCTCACAATGCTTTGCTGCTGTAGCTCCCAACTTGGGCTCCTCACAAACAGCCAAACAGTATGTAGGTCCCACCCTGAGTCTCAGTGTATAGCCACAACCCTGGTCCAGCAGCTCTGACCTCAGCAACCTGTCAGCAAATGCCAGCCACACTCTGGCTTCCAGCAATCTTGGTTACTACTTGCAGGATGACCCCAACACATTCCCAATCCCAGATTTTCCCCAAAAATGTGTATTGCTCTGTCCAGCCGCCTACTCGACAGTCCAGATATATTAGGTCCATTGCCCCTCTAAGGGGATCAACATACAACAGTCTGCTGCCTTAAATGGAGTTACTCCAACAATTCACAACATTGGATTAGTTTTAATTAAAGAATAAAACAAGCTTATTTAATTACAAAGAGATAGATATTAAGTGAGTACAAGTAATGAGGCATTAAAGTCAGAAACAGTTACAAGAAAAATAAAGATAAAACACTTTCTAAACTTAATAAACTAGACTTGGTTCAAAATGAAGTCCCTTACCACACGTTTTCAGTACATTGCTGACTGAACTCTCAGGCCAGGATCTGCTCCAAACGTCCAATGGCTGTTTCTTTTTGGCTTCTTAGGTGAAAAGAGATGGATAGGGAGAGATAACTTGGGGTGTTTTGCCCCCCTACTTTTATAGTTCAGTCACCCTTTGAAATACATTTTCCTCCTAGATAAAGTTCTTCCCAGCTGAGAGCAAGGACACATGGAGCCTGATGGGGGAAAAGTTTCATGCTGCTCTTTGCTAAGACCAAATCTGGTTGTTTCTGCCCCTCTTCCTTGACAAAGAACGACCACTTGATAGGTGAGGGCCCGTCAGCTTTGATGAAACCTGGATGAGGCATCAACTTGTCCTTTGTCTTGGAGAAACAGGTATACCCATTCCCGAGACTTGTCTGGCAAACACACTTCAGTCATGATTTCAGCTTATGTTCATAACTTTATATATAATGTTGATATTATTGACAACCAAATTATTATTTTTCATATGACAAGGCATATTTTGTACAACAGTTATTACAACAGAATGTATGGTGTGAATACAGTGGTGCATTCCGTCACAGGCAGTACAGCTTAGAAAAGAGACAGCTAAGGGGGAGCATATGATAGAGGTCATGAATAGTAAGGAGAAAGTGAATAGAGAAGTGTTATTTACCCCTTCACATAACACACAAATCAGGGATCAGCCAATGACATTAATAGGCAGCTGGTTTGAAATAAACGTAAGGAAGCACTTCTTCACAAAATGCAGTCAACCTGTGGAACTTGTTGCCATGGGATGTTGTGAAGGCCAAAAGTATAACTGAGTTAAAAATGAATGAAATAAGTTCATAAAGGATTGATCCTCAATGGCTATTAGGAAAAATGGTCAGGGATGCAACCCCATGCTCTGGTTGTCCTTAAATCTCTCAATGCCAGAAGCTGGGACAGGATGACAGGGGATGGATCACATGAGATTGCCCTGTTTTGTTCATTCCTTCTGAAGCATCTGGCACTGGACAGTGTCAGAAGTTAGGATCCTGGGCTAAATTGACCATTGGCCTGACCCAGTTCTTATTGTATTGGAGAATGAGCTGGATCTATTGTGGCTTGCACATCAATCAACTCAAAACTGATGATGACTGAGTCAGAAAGTCAGCGTGATTCACAACCCAGTATGAGTTTGTGGCAATGGCAATCAAGAAAAAATGTTTTTAATTGCACAATGATCAAATTTAATACAGAATCATCAAGACACAAACAAACATAGAATCCCATAAGGTCATTTTTAAAAGCAGTTTACAGATTTTAATTACACTTCAACACACTTATTTCAGCACATCCCCTCCTTCTTCAATGGCTTCAGAGAGCCGGATCCTGCTTAAGTGATGATTTAGGCTGATTCTTGGTTCTTTTTTGGGAGGTGGGGAAAGGATATTATCCAGAGCCAGTTGACGTCTTTAACTGAGGTTGAGTAAAATATTACATGCAAATAAAATTCTTCACTAATTGCATATGTTCCTACAGGACATTAGAGATGCATATTAAAAATCTCAATACATAAAGATAGAGGTGAACCTCAATCCATTGTACAGCATGTTGGGCATGAAATTCTGATCTGATATGGCAAGATTTTTATTCCGCAGGGTCAGCATAGCATGTTGTCCCATCACTGGTAGCACTATTGCAATGCATATATATGAGCAGCTCAAAGTGGTTGGATTTCATGACACGTGGGTCTGACGTTGCACTCCATATGCTTTATGACAATATGCTTGGAATGTGAATATAATGTAACTGGAATATGCTTTATGCAAAAGGTCTCTTTTAAGGTATCATTACAAAGCTTATAATCTACTGAATGTGTTCATCCTATTTGTCTGCACTGTGACAGACCCAGGCCAGTGGGTACAGGAGTCTGTAGAGGGCAAATATACTGGTCACTGGATGAGTAGTTTTCTGTTCCCTGAGTGACCAGAGCAGGAGCTGCACTAGAGTAATCAGGAACCTGCTAGAACCAATTAAGGCAGACAGGCTGATTAGATCACCTGCAGCCAATCAAGGCAGGCTAATCAGGGCACCTGGGTTTAAAAAGGAGCTCACTCCAGTCAGGTGGGGAGGAGCCAGAGGAGAGGAAGTGCGTGTGAGGAGCTGGGAACAAGAGGCGCAAGGAGCTCAGAGTGAGAGGGTGTGCTGCTGGAGGACTAAGGAGTACAAGCGTTATCAGACACCAGGAGGAAGGTCCAGTGGTGAGGATAAAGAAGGTGTTTGGAAGAGGCCATGGGGAAGTAGCCCAGGGAGTTATAGCTGTCATGCAGCTGTTACAGGAGGCACTATAGACAGCTGCAATCCACAGGGCCCTGGGCTGGAACCCAGAGTAGAGGGTGGGCCTGGGTTCCCCCCAAACCTCCCAACTCCTGATCAGACACAGGAGAAGTTGACCCAGACTGTGGGGAAGATCACTGAGGTGAGCAAATCTGCCAAATAAGCGCAGGTCCCACCAAGGTAGAGGAGGAACTTTGTCACAGTATGTATCATTCTTGTATCTAAAACTAGAAATATGAAGTTAACTCTGAGGTCCTAATGTAATTATGCGAAGTGTGGGGCCATTAATGGTGGTTTAGAATCTTGATGGCTCCCATTGACTAGGACAATTGGCTGTAGATGGTTTATTTACCTGCAAGCCTTCTTGTGGACGTGGGGGCCAACCCATGGGTAATGAAGAATGAGGTCTTACAGTGACATGTGACCATGTCACCTGATACCGGAAACCATCTTAAACCTGGTGCTTTTCCATTTAGAAGGAGGGGTGGGAACCCAGAGAGACAAAGGATTCCTGTCTTGCGCCAAAGCTATAAAAGGGGGTGGAACAGAACAAAGGGGGCTGCAGTCATGAGAAATCCCCTAGTTACCACCTAAGTTGGAACTAACAAGAACTGTACCGGGGAAAGGATTGGGCCCAGACTAAGAAGAAGTCTAGTCTGTGAAAGAAGCTTATTGGAACATATCTGATGGTGAGATTTACCTGTATTCAGTTTCTTAATGTATTAGGCTTAGATTTGCGTGTTTTTGCTTTATTTTACTTACTTTGTTCTGTCTGTTATTACTTGGAACCACTTAAATCCTACTTTTTATACTTAATAAAATCACTTTTGTTTATTGATAAACCCAGAGTGATTAATATGTGGGGAGCAAACAGCTGTGCATATCTTTCTATCAGTGTGATAGAGGGCGGACAATTTATGAGTTTACCCTGTATAAGCTTTATAGAGAGTAAAACAGATTTATTTGGGTTTTGGATCCCATTGGGAGCTGGGTGTCTGGGTGCTGGAGACAGGAGCACTTGCTAAGCTGTTTTCAGTTAAGTCTGCAGCTTTGGGGGTGTGATTGCGACCCTGGGTCTGTGTTGCAGCAGGCTTGCACATCTGGCTCAACAAGGCAGGGT
Organism: Mauremys reevesii; assembly: GCF_016161935.1. Taxonomy (NCBI): domain Eukaryota; kingdom Metazoa; phylum Chordata; order Testudines; family Geoemydidae; genus Mauremys; species Mauremys reevesii. The sequence goes on from NC_052623.1 coordinate 334,723,371, forward strand.
TCTGGAGTCCCAAGCTGGCAGGGAAAACAGGCTCAGAGGTAGTTTCAGCACATCAGGTAACAGTCCCAAGGAGGTCTTTGTAACCGAACCCCTCACAGTGGGTTAAAATCTTAACCTCAGAATTACAAAATGTAACTTTTTGCCCTAAATTATTTGTGTTCTTTTTAAAATGAACAAAAATACAGGTGTAAATAATCTTTTAAAAATGGAGAAAGGAATGGAGGGAAAGAGGTATAAAGGATCATCCACTTTCAACACTGCCACAGAAATCTGTACAATTGATGGAGTTTAGGATATTGCTGAAATCACCCTGTCAACTGACAACACTACCTAAATGATTAATACCAGTATTTTTTGCTGGGGTACAGTTTTCACCATCCTTGATCACCAAGAAAGAGCTCCAGCTGTTCATCTTACCAATTGTATTACAGTTCAATGTGTAAGCACTAAATACAAATAAATATATTTTCTGTTCCATCATAAATGCAGTCTGGCAAGAATATATACAAAGCTCCTGGGGACAATGGAGAATGCAGGAAGGTAAATATCAAATGAAGGATTATCTTTACTTGTGAGGAATTATTCCCAACAAGAAACTAATCATCTTTTCCATCCAGAACTAGCAGGGCTATTTAGCAAGTAGAAGGACAATTTCCACTTCCTGCTAGGAGCCATCCCTTTGAAGCCAAGGTTTTGGCTAGAGGCTGAAACTTTCAAAAACAACATTAGCCCCGAACTTGAGAGGGGGAAAAAAGCTAAGAGTTTAGGGTTCCAGCTGAGTAGAACAATAGTGACAAATAAAACAAAGAAAAGAGGTATTAAAATCAGAAGAAAAGAGGTGTTGAAGGACAAAGAACAGTAACAACTCAACAACACTGGGTAATCTAGACAGCCATGCACTGATGTAACAAGGACAAACCTGTTTAACTTTTAAAATCAAATTAAATTAGATTAATTAATGCTGATACAGCCATCCTTTTTAAAAAGAATTTCACAAATTGACAAATTGGAAAGTTAAGCAGGATTATCTTTGCAACAAAAGGGGCTTGTCAAATAACACTTGCTGAGTAAAAGATCTGAACAATTTAGAGCAGGAGTCTCAAACTCAATTTGTCTTAGGGCCAGTGCCAGTCCTCAAATCCTCCCAGCGGGCCAATAATGTCACTGAAGGTGGTGTTCAGAAAACAAAAAGTTTATATTGTATTTTTTATTTCGAATTTCTTAGAAATAATAAAGCTGTCATACAACTTTATACAATTCTTTGCCTGCCAGAGAGTTTTTAGTGTTTACCAGACACCTGGCAACGCTTCAGTTCTGTCAGTTTGCTGCTGTTTGGCCTCCGTAACTGAGCAGATGAAACCTTCAGGATTGCAGCAAGGTGTGCATCAGATAGTTGTGTTCGGTATTTTGACTTGTTTATAGTCATTGTGGAAAAAAGTGATGCTGCCTCCATGCCTGACTCTGCCTGGCAACTAATGATGCTGCCTCCATGGCTGATTCTGCCTGGCAACTAATGATGATATCTCTATCCCAGCCAATGGGAGCTACAGGGGGTGATGCTTACGGTGGACATTGCTGGCAGCATCTGCCTGCATCTCTCCTCCCATCTCTCCTCTGCAGGCCACAGTGGGGAGGTTCTCAGGCCGCAGATGGCCCGCGGGCTGGGAGTTTGAGACCCCTGATTCAGAGGGTATATAAACTTGCTGCAAGCCACTTAGTGCCAGGACTGGCTCTAGGCACCAGCAAAGCAAGCACATGCTTGGGGCGGCACATTTCCACGGGCGGCATTCTGGCCATCCTTTTCTTTTTTTCCCCCGGAAAAATCCACCAATCTATGAAAAAAAAAATACATGAAGATCAAAAAAATCTCCAGTAGTGCGATAGGAGCATGATGTGAAAAATATCGTGTCCCGTCGTGACACGGTCACTCATAATGCGAACATGCATCAATGTGTAAACGTTAATGGTTATTGATTAATTAAATCAGGAATCACGATTACTTGTGTGTACTGTGCTGCCTTATTGGCGCCATTCGTGCCAATTTCCATGTCGCATCGGTGCCAGTGGTTATAGGGCTAAAATGCCGGGACAAAAACAAAAACAACTTTCCAGTGCTGCCTACCGGCAACAAAGAGAGAAACAGCAAAAAGAATTAGAAAAATTATCTCATAATCAAATAATTTATGAACACTTTCTAGAATTTATACCAGTGAACGAAACTACTGGGAAAGCCCTCACAGATGTAATTCTACAGAGATTGGAACACTATGGAATACCTTTAGAAAATATGCATGGCCAAAGGTACAATGGGGGGAGGGATAGCTCAGTGGTTTGAGCATTGGCCTCCTAAACCCAGAGTTGTAAGTTCAATCCTTGAGTGGGCCATTTACAGATCTGGGGCAAAAATCTGTCTGGGGATTGGTCCTGCTTTGAACAGCAGGTTGGACTAGATGACCTCCTGAGGTCCCTTCCAACCCTGATATTCTGTGATAACAGCTACAACACACAGGTGTGCAGCAAAGAATAATAAAGCTTTTTTCATTCCTTATCATGCATATTTGCTATTCGAAATAAGCCAGGACTTGTCATATGATCCTTCATTACGACATGAAGCCGAAACATTGGCTCAGAAAATGATGCAGTTTCAATGTTCATGTTGCACAGTCATTTGGCATAATATTCTAAATCAAATTATTTTGACCAGCAAAGTTATGCAGAACATAACTATAGACATATCCGAGGCAAAGATGATTTTGAATAAAATGCTGGAATATTTAAAAAAATACCATTCTGATGAAGGATTTGAAGAAACTGTCAAAGAAGCAACAACAATAGCAGAGGATCTTGATTTTGAACCGACGTTTGGACCTCAACAATTCATCTGTCCTCGAAAAAAACAAGACAGTTTTGTTGAGGCTCATGATGATCCTATTCTTGATCCAAAAAAAAAGGTTTAAAGTTGAATGTTTCTATTGTATTTTGGATGTAGCTATAACGTCCATTGAAGAAAGGTTTTATCAGTTGCATGGTCATTGTGAAACTTTTGTATTTTTATACGATTTTGGAAATATTAAAAATCAGTTTTCCAAAGACGACCTCATGAAGCACTGCCAGGACCCACATTTAGCCCTCAGTACTGATAACGCTGCTGACATTGATGGAGTAGAACTGTATGATGAATTAATAGCTTTATCTGAGCTAATAAGTCCTAAAACTTCTCCTCTAATAGTATTAGAATTTATAGCAAGAAATGATTTTTTCACTCCAAACACTGCTATAGCATTATGCATTCTTTTAACGTTACCCGTATCAGTGGCTTCTGGTGAGCGCAGTTTCTCAAAAACTGAAATAACTAAAAAATTATTTGAGGTCCACCATGTCTCAAAATCGTTTGTCAGGACTCGCATTAATTTCAATTGAAAGTACCATTGCAAAAAATTTAGATTTAACTGAATTATTAAAAGACTACGCAAGTATAAAACCCAGAAAAATTCAGTTCATACAATTTTTTTTAATTTATGAGAAACTGAGTGCACCGGAAGACACTAACGTTTTTCATTACAGTGTATAGCTGAACCCAAATAATTTGTAATTGTGATTTTGTTAAAATTAAATGAGTATACTAGGAGACAATTGTTTTATTTCACTAACTACAAATTATCTGTTTTCATTTTTTTTATTTTAAACAGTCAAAAAACAAAACAAAACAAAAAAAATTGCAAAGTGAAAATGTGTAAAAGACAAAAAAAAAGTGGGGGCGGGTGCAGCCAACATTTTTTTTTTGCTTGGGGCAGCAAAAAAACCTAGAGCCGGCCCTGCTTAGTGCCATGTGCTGCTCTCAGTCTGAGAATATACAAACCACTGTTGTCTGTGAGCAAATGGATGGCAGTGTATATATGATTCTTTAGAAAGGTTTCCTTACCCCATGTCTATAGCACTCAGACATATACAGGTATTACCTATCAAACACACACCTCTGAACATTTGATGGATTGTACCTTCCTCACCTTTTCTGAAGTTATTGAAAAAAATACAATGCACATTCTTCATGCATCATTTTCAAACATCCAGAACTTTTTTATTTTTGTTTCTTTGCACAAGACAAAACATTTATTCCTGATTGGCACTCAGGTACCATAGCCAATGAACATAACATAAGTACATAAGAATGGCCTTACTGGGTCAGACCAAAGGTCCATCCAGCCCAGTATTCTGTCTACCGACAGTGGCCAATGCCAGGTGTCCCAGACGGAGCAAACCTAACAAGTGATCTCTCTCCTGCCATCCATCTCCACCCTCTGACAAACAGAGGCTAGGGACACCATTCCTTACCCACCCTGGCTAATAGCCATTAATGGACTTATCCTCCATGAATTTATCCAGTTCTTTTAAACCCTGTTATAGTCCTAGCCTTCACAACCTCCTTAGGCAAAGAGTTCCACAGGTTGACTGTGCGCTGTGTGAAGAACTACTTCCTTTTATTTGTTTTAAACCTGCTGCCCATTAATTTCATTTGGTGCCCCCTAGGTCTTATAATATGGGAACAAGTAAATAACTTTTCCTTATTCACTTTCTCTACATCACTCATGATTGTATGTACCTCTATCATATTCCCCACTTAGTCTCCACTTTTCCAAGCTGAAAAGTCCTGGCTTCTTTAATCTCTCCTCATATGGGACCTGTTCCAAACCCCTATATCATTTTAGTTGCCCTTCTCGGAACCTTTTCTAATGCTCGTATATCTTTTTTCAGAAGAGGAGACCACATCTGGATGCAGTATTCAAGATGTGGGCATACCATGGATTTATATAAGGGCAATAAGATATTCTCTGTCTTATTTTCTTTCCTCTTTTTAATGATACCTAACATCCTGTTTGCTTTTTTGACTGCCGCTGCACACTGCATGGATGTCTTCAGAGAACTATCCATAATGACTCCAAGATCTTTCTCCTGATTAGTTGTAGCTAAATTAGCCCCCATCATATTGTACGTATAGTTGGGGTTATTTCTTCCAATGTGCATGACTTTACATTTATCCACATTAAATTTCATTTGCCATTTTGTTGCCCAATCACTTAGTTTTGTGAGATCTTTTTGAAGTTCTTCACAGTCTGCTTTGGTCTTAACTATCTTAAGCAGTTTAGTATCATCTGCAAACTTTGCCACCTCACTGTTTACCCCTTTCTCCAGATCAGTTATGAATAAGTTGAATAGGATTGGTCCGAGGACTGACCCTTGGGGAACACCACTAGTTACCCCTCTCCATTCTGAAAACTTACCATTTATTCCTATCCTTTGTTCCCTGTCTTTTAACCAGTTCTAAATCCATGAAAGGATCTTCCCTCTTATCCCATGACAACTTAGTTTACGTAAAAGCCTTTGGTGAGGGAACTTGTCAAAGGCTTTCTGGAAATCTAAGTACACTATGTCCACTGGATCCCCCTTATCCACATGTTTGTCGACCCCTTTAAAGAACTCTAATGGATGTGTTAAGTAAGTTTATAGACATAGGTGCTGGAAGTAGGGGTGCAGAGGATGCTGCAGCACCCCCTGGCTTGAAGTGGTTTCCATTATAGACAGGGTTTACAGTTTGGTTCAATGGCTCTCAGCACCCCCAGTATAAAAATTGTTCCAGCACCCCTGTTTATAGATCCATAGGAGGTTTACATGTATGCCAAGCTTGATATCCAAGTCATTTAAGAGTTATCCAATAGAAAAACAATACAAAACAAAAAAAATCTTATAATTTTCTTAATTATGGACTCCATGCCCAATAATATGTTGAAAACTGCAAAGACCACCTGACATGTTTTCTCACACACACACACACACCCCAATTCTTATCAACAGACAAGAATTAGTAACAAATCTGAGGGCAATGATCCATTTCATGATTCTAAGGAAAGGAGGGACTGAAAACAGCAGAATAAGGACAATGGACTTCAAAAAAAGCAGACTTTAACAAACTCAGAGAATTGGCAGATAAGGTCCCATGGGAAGAAAATATAAGGGAAAAAAGAAGTTCAGGAAAGCTGGCAGTTTCTCAAGGACACAATATTAAAGGCATAACTGCAAACCATCCAGATGCAAAGCAAAGATAAGAAGAATAGTAAGAGGGAATATGATTGCATCAGGAGCTCTTTAATGACCAGAGAATAAAAAAAGGAATCCAACAAAAAGTGGAAGCCTGGACAAATTATTAAGGAGGAGTACAAAAAATAGCACAAGCATGTAAGAACGAAATCAGAAAGGCAAAGTCACAAAATGAGATATACCTGGCAAGGGACATAAAAGGCAATAAGAAGAGGTCTTAAAATACATTAGGAGCGAGAGAAAGATGAAGGGAAGTATAGGTCCTTGACTTTGCGAGGAAAGAGAGCTGATAACTGATGACATCAAGAAAATTGAGGTGTTTAATGCCTATTTTTCTTCACTTTTCACTAAAAAGGTTAGTGGTTACCAGATACTCAACACAATTAATATTAACAACAACAAAAAATAAGGAAAGAACAGGTTAAAGAATATTTAGATAAGTTAGTTGTATTCGAGGCCTCATGAAATTCATTGTAGGGTACTTAATGCACTAGCTGCAGCAATATTAGAACCATTCACAATTATCTTTGAGAATTCCTGGAGGACAGGTGAGGTCAAAAAAGACCAAAGAAAGGCAAACACTGTTCCTATTCTTAAAAAGAGTTGAGGTCAAAGAAGGGTGTGCTGTCGCAGGGACAAAAGACAACACCAGGAATGGTGTGCTGCTGCTGGAGATCCTGGTGGATGCTCGGAGAGTCCTTAAGGAGGAATAGTCAATCAGAGTGAGTAGAAGAGCCCTATGAGTCAGTGCTCTTCAAAGTGCAGGAGGCCAGCCAGGTAGGCTGGAAGCATAAGAAGATTATCTGGAAAAGAGTGAGGTTTTTTGGCTTGCTTATGAGGCAGACTGTCCAACTCTTTAGGGATCCCAAACTAGGTAGAGTTACCAGATAGCAACTGTGAAAAAACAGGATGGGGGTAGGGGGTAATAGGTGCCTATATAAGAAAAATTCCCAAAAAACGGGACTGTCCCTTTAAAAACGGGACATCTGGTCACCCTACAAACTAGGAACCCATAGAAGAGGGCGTGTTCTCCCTATATTGCCCCCTGGTGAGGTGACCTCTCATATGAAGGTGAAGAAGAAGGGACTGTTGTGTGCCTGACATGGGACAGAAGACTCTCTATTGGACTTTAACTACCCTAGAAGAGGTGGATTCTTGGGGCTTAGCCAGAGCCAGTGACCTGACCTAGAGATCATCCTCTAGGAAGGCTGAGGGCACTGGAGGGAAAAGGCTGTTGTTTAAACAATAGAGTGCCCAGAGCCAGGCAGCTGTGATGAACTTGGTCAATCATTTGCTGAACCTTGCTGGGCTGGTGAGAGAACCGCTGGCTCTCAAGCCCAAATGACAATATTTTCAGAAAACTATAAGCACTACAAACAGATGTCTAGAGCTTAACCCTACAATTGTTTTTGCACGAACAGCTGTCACTGAAGCCTATAGGAGTCTGGAGTGCAAAAAGATTATGTGATTGGTCTTGAATGCAAAAAGACTGTGTGACTGGACCTTGGCATGAAACTGCTACACCATGCTCTAATATGATGTGACACTGCTTTTCTAAGACAAGCATCCTGCTTAGTCATGCAGTCCATTGTTTGAATCCCAGTTATAGCATGAAATACACACTTTCATCTCAGTGAGAGCCACCCTGCTAAGTCACTTAGCACAGCTTTGAAAACTTACCCCAAGGGATCAGAACAAAGGACACCTCTGTCTACCATTTTTATTTGTATAGTGGAGGCCTCTGAAGACCCTCAATTAAGCCTGGAGCCCTGTGGTACTAAATGCTGTACAAGCACATGGTGAAATACAATCCCTGCCACAAAGAACTTACTTCCTTTATCCCATTCTTTGTTTTTAGACTCATTCCTGACCAACCATTCCATCTTTATTCCACTCAGCCCACACTAGCAAGATAGCGACCTCCTTCACAGTGTCACGCACATGCGCACATGCACACACACACAAGGTGAAAATAAAACACTCCTGAGATGGCACCTTAGTGAATCTGAAATTGCTTCAATTTTATATAAAGAACAAAACAAAAATAAAGAAACAAAACCCTTCAAACAAAATATTTCATTCAACCTGAAACAATTTTGGACTTTTTTGTTTCATCAATTTTTTTTTTTATTTCATTTTGGATTGACCCAAAACTATCTGGCCCTCCCCCTTTTTTCAATTCAGCCATCAAACCAAACAATCAGTTATTCTCACAGCTCTAGATTTACTGTGGAATAATGGCTGGGCTTTCCCGCTGTTTCATTCTTGAAACAGGCTATTCTAGACTCCCACCTTATGTACTATGCACAAGACTTTTTTGGCTCTCAAGAATAGCTTTCTATTAAAGGAAAATTGCATAATGCATATCAATAGACAGCAAGTTAGTACTGTAAATGTGGTAAGAGTGGGAGTAATTAGAAATGGCAACATTAGCAAGTCTGCAGGAAATATTGTGCACCATTTGCCAAGATAAAGCAGCAACAATGATAACATGGGATCTTTGCATTTCTCTTGAGTGATCATTGAAGGATAAAAGCAAGGTAAAGGTATAAAATATGGGCTAGACAGGACAAAATTGCAATCTTTGAATTGCACGCTACTAGAGGATAAATATAGATTTTTTTCCTTTTTATGATGGTACCAATACCTATTATGTCAGGACTCTACTGTAAGCAGAGTCAGGATGAGCTCTACCCTGACATCTGGCGGCGAATTCTGGCGAATTGTGGAAAAGAACTTCAGGGGCTGGTCTTGTTTGCATAGACACACCTACCCCACGTAGCATGAGCCCACAGCTGCCCAAATGATCACTTTGGCTGATGTGGGATTCCCAGTTTCTCTGTTATTGGGGCAAGAAGAATAAAGTGTTGTTACCCTGATTATGTGAATCAAGGGCAGTGGAATTGTTTTATGACAGAGGGACTCACCATCAACTAAGTAGCACTCACTAGACAAGGGACATTGAGAGAGGCTGGGGACAGGTAGTTGTACCTGATGGTATGGACTCCCTTTGAGGGCTTGAAACACCAATTGCACCTCCTTCTCCCGCCACTGTTGAACAGCAGCGCTAATTTTGATGCCATTAAGCGTCTAGTTACAGGCTGCTGTGCTGAATTCACTTTGGGCCAATGGTGCACCAGCACTGGGGCTCCCCTACTACAAGCTGAAGTTACGAAAGAGCTGAGATCACTGAGTGCTGTGTTAACTAGTGGGGGAGCCTGAAGATATATTGCTAAGTGGCTGGCAGAGCAGAGCAGTTTGTGGGATGGTTGGAGCAGCCCACAGGACGGCCAGTGGAGTGAAGCGGGGCAGAGTGGAGCAGTTCATGGGATGGCTGGAGCGGCTCACGGGATGGCTGGTGGAGTGGAGCGCCTCATGAAGGCTGCAGCAGAACCCCATGGAGAGGCGGGATAGTCGGCCTCGGACCACGTAAGGTGCCCCTTAACACCCTGCATGCCCCTTCCCCCCCATTTTCCACTCAGGCTGGGGGGGGTAAAACTCTGCAGATAAACTTTTGAACTCTGGGGCTGCACTGACCAGGGACAGAGACTTTGGGGTTTTTGGACTTTTGGGTGATTTTTGGGTTGCTGGACGCAAGAGACTTTTGGGGCTTTGGGGTGATCTTTTGGGTTGTTGGACTTAAGACCATGAGGGGAAAAGGATACTGCCAAAAACTTACTTGGGGGTGGGTCTTTTGCTCATGGTTTGTGTTATGAATCCTGTTTGTGGTGTTTCCCCAACATAATGCTGCATTGTTTCCCTCCTTTATTAAAAGAATTTTGCTACACTCAGAGGGGGAAGTATTGTCTCTTAGAGGCGCCTGGGGGTGCTATGTAATTGTCCCAGGTCACTGGGTGGGGGCTTGAGCTGGTTTTGCATTGTGTTATTGAAACAGAACCCCTAGATACTGAACCCGGCCCTTGTTGCTGCCAACTCAGATGGGCAGAAGGGTTACACTAATATAATACACCACTATCCCACTATAACGCGACCCGATATAACACGGGTTCGCATATAGCATGGTAACAGTGGGGCTCCGGCGGCGCTTTAAAGAGTCCAGGGCTCCGGCTGTTGTGGGGAGCCCAGGGCCCTTTAAATCACCGCCGAAGCCCTGCTGCTGCTACCCCGGGGCTGCAGCAGTGGGGCTGGGCTGGAGATTTAAAGGGCCCGGGCTCCCCACAGTGGCCGGAGCCCGGAGCTCTTTAAATCACTGCTGGAGCCCTGCCGCCCCAACCTAGGGCTGCGGCAGTGGGGCTCCACCGGCGATTTAAAGGGCTTTGGGCTTCTTCACTTATAACGTAGTAGGGATTTTTGGCTCCCCATGACCATGTTATATCGGGGTAGTGGTGTATCATAATTCTTACAGCACATTCTGGAATAGTTACTATGTAGTATATGAGGTTATTGCCATAATATTACAATAAACGCACAGTAACATAGCCACATAGTAATACACGACACATAATAACTGAACTGCTTTGGCGCTTACACAATTGTTTTTCAAGATGGATATTTGTCATTTAGGCCACAGTAAATATGATATATTTATGTTGAAAAAGAGCCTTAAGTACTTGTCTACATAGTGAATTACTGAACAGCTAGCAAGAGTGTGAATCTACAGTGTACTAGCTTACACTTACTGACTTGCTCTGTGAACACTGTTACGGTGCAATAAAAGTCCCTGAGTGCAGCTTAATGTTAAGCTGCACACAGGGACTTTTCCAGCACAGCAGCCTTGTCCAGAAGGCAAATTAGTAGGCAGCAGGCTAGTGTGTTGAAGATTCACATCCTGGCTTGCAGCACACTTGCTATATAGTCAAGTGGTAAAAGGAATCTAAGTTGTTCTGAGAGTTCTGCATCTGAGTCAGCTATCAAATTTGTCATGGAATGATGTACCGCATTGCCCAGTGAATACAGAAGGTGACCGGGTGGAAGTCTGTGAGTAGCACTATCAAGTAAAGTTACTTAGTGTGGTCAGGTAATGTATCAAGAGTGAATGAAGGTGATGCACTGTATGGTGTGGGGGATGCAGAAGGTGATCATTGTGAGAGGGAGAGTGGGAAGTCAAAGCAGGCAGATTGCATCAGAAAGGAACCATTTAGGAGACTGACTTTCAAATATTTTTTGCTCTTCTTTGCCTGTGCAATTGCATGTCTAAGCTACACTTGTGATTACAAAAAAGAAAACAAGCTTTATGAACACATTCATGGCCAACCTGTTTTGTAACAGTTCATCTGTGTGTACAAATACCTGATAATCATGGTAGATGCATCCATAAATTAGTAGTTTGTTAGTAGTTTAATTGCACACCTAACTTTTAAAATTTTAGACTCCAAATGTTTATCTAAAATCACTTTTTTTAATGGACTAGGTTCTGTTAGCATAAACCAGGGCCAGGGAAAGGGTGCAGTGAGACATAGTGACTGCAATCTCTGCTCTCTTGGGGGCTCATAAAAAGATACCATGGACCAAAAAGTGGATGGTGTTAGCCAGGCAGAAGACATGAGCAGGGCACCCTACCCACTTCTTAAGTGATAATATCCCCCTGTGCCCGAGGATACACTGAATCAGTGCATTCCCATTATTCCCACAGCTGGCAATGCTCCAATGGAGTCGCCCTTGCAAAAACTGAGAGCTGTCCTCCCCTAACATAACCTCTGAAGGAGGGCTAGGGTGGAAACACTGCCTGTCATGCTTGGAACAAATTCTCCCAGTAAACATCCTCAAGTACCCCATGGAGCTGACTTCTCCAGGAGTGGGGGGGGGTGCACCACCACTGTAGCATAAACTCTACCCACTTCTGGCTCCGGCTCTTCACGGGCACTGCCTAACCATTCACTGCAGCCACCACAGATGCCTCAAAACTGCTTTTCAAAAGCTCCAGGAGAAAACTTTCTTGCTGAGCAAGAAGAGCTGAATGTTCATTTTGGTCACCAGCTTGAGAGAAGGCTTAGGAAAAATTGTTGGCTCTCAGAGTTTATGGAAGTTTCCAATGGGGTTATGGGGGTCTAACTGCTTTCCCCACAACTCCCAGTGCTCCCTGACAGCTCTTTGAAATCTCACAGAAGCCACTATTTAAGGGAGCTGTGCCAAGAACTGCAGGATAGGTAACCCAGAGGACACTGAAACGGCAATGGTATAATAAAACACATGTGGAAGCGGGGCAAAACTTAGGGTATACCTATACTATCCACCGGATCGGTGGGTAGTAATCGATCTATCGGGGATCGATTTATCGCGTCTCATCTAGATGCAATAAATCAATCCACAAATCGACGCCCGTACTCCACCTCGGCAGGAGGAGTAAGCAGTGTAGACGGGGGAGCCACGGCAGTCGATTCACCGCCGTGAGGACGGCCAGGTAAGTCGAACTAAGATACTTCGACTTCAGCTACACGAATAGCGTAGCTGAAGTTGCGTATCTTAGATCGATTCCCTCCCCCACCCCAGTGTAGACCAGCCCTTAGAACCAAACAGCATGAATAGTGTGGACACACAGTTCTTATATCACTGCTATCCCATCAGCTCAATTACCAAACAGTTCAGTTCACTAATGAAGACACAGCTGTAACAGTTCAGGGTGATTGAATCTGTACTCCTCCTCTGTGGTTTCAGGCTTCTGGCTCCCCAGCTGTCACCTCTCTTGGGCAAAGACTTGCATCTCTCTCTCTTAACCAGGGTACTTCTAGGCTGCACAGTTGCCTATACTGTGAATTCCCCAGCAAGACAGACTGCATTAGCATGGCCTGCTTTGTCTTCTCCTCAGAGGCTATAAACAGCATAATTAGGTTTTTCTGCGGTCACAAGTTCATAATAGCTGTTATCTCAGAACAAGAATCCCTATGAATCCGGGAGTCACTCTTTAATCCATTTTGGGACCTCTGATCTTGTTCTCATTTAACAGGTGATCAGTAGGCAATGGGTTTCTCCTCAGGACACAGCTTCAAAAGGCTGGATCCAGAGGTGAAAAGTTGCCTTTCCATCATAACTTTGTCTAGCACATTGTTTCAAAATATTCCCAGACATTGCCTCTTTTTTGAGCCTCCATCCTCTGTCTGGGCAAATTTTTCAAACAACAGGAAACATCAGAGATTTTTTCAGAGCAGACATTGCAGCTCAGAAACAGCCCCGATTGGTCCGCTTCCCGACTGGTCCCTCCCCTGCATTGGCAGCTTATTGGTCCATTCCCCTGCATCCACAGTTCCCAGATTCCACCCACCCAGGCCCTAGCTCCCAGACCTGGGGAGGGAGTCCCTAAGTGGGGTGCTGACTGAGGGCTGTCACTGCGTCCTAGGCTTGCGCCTGCCACCATGCCAGGAAGCAACACTCCCCACCCTCCAGTGAGTACCCCTGCTGCAGGTACCCTCTCCAACTCCCGCAACTGTACCCCCCCGTCCAGCTCCTCCCTCTCTTCCCTACCGTGTCCTCTTTTTAGGAGCCTGAAATATGGTAACCCTATCTCTGAAGCTCATAACACTTCCCAGTGTTTACATGAGCCATGTCTCCTCCCTAGAGACATTCCATACACTCCCACAATAATACAAACACATTTGCATTTTAATACAATGAACTCCTAAAATATAGAATCTTAATTCAATGAGGTTCAACTGAATTCAATAAGGTTTGTCCAGGATATTGCATGAAATTGCCATATCTCTCACAACAGCCTAAAAATCTTATTCTGGAAGTTAAACGCCTCCTTCAAAGTGTTTTGCTCCCTCAACTCCTACTGACTTCAACAGCAGTGGAGAGTTCAGTACCTCTCAGAATTGTGTGCTGCCCAAAAAGAACTGTTCTCCAGCCAACCCGTTTCACTTTCAGCCTTTCTGAATGTACATACAGCAGTGGAACACCGCTCAAGAGCCAAACAAAACCTCCAAGGAAGGAGTGATATTTTAATAATTCTCCTTAGAGATTTAATTTGTTTCTACACATTTATGAGTCTCTGGACAGCCTAAAGCTTTTCACATGATTTAAGACATTTTAATATACTTCTCACCATCCTGGCTTATGCAACTTCTCTGAAGCTATGAAACTTATCTGTACATTTCTAAAATATACTGGAAGCTAAAAACTTATTATTGTATTATATCAAACTGTTTTCCATTAATGAGAAATTATTGCTTTCAAGTCTGCTTTTCACTAGTCCAGCATATATCATTAGGTCTTAGCTATGTTATTCAGTTTTCTAGACAATTTCAATTTTTGACTCCCTTCATAAATATTTAACTTTTTCAGTCATGGTGAATGCTCTGTGACTTAAAGTCTTTAAACCATGATTTGAGGATTTCAGTAACTCAGCCAGAAGTTAGGGGTCTATTACAGGTGTGAGTGGGTGAGGTTCTGTGGCCTGCAATTTGCAGGAGGTCAGAGGAGATGATCACAATGGTCCCTTCTGACCTTAAAACTCAATAAGGACATAAGAACATAAGAATGGCCATACTGGGTCAGATCAAAGGTCCATCCAGCCCAGTATCCTGTCTACTGACAGTGGCCAATGCCAAGTGTCCCAGAGGGAGTGAACCTAACAGGTAATGATCAAGTGATCTCTCTCCTGCCTAGGGACACCATTCCTTACCCATCCTGGCTAATAGCCATTAATGAACTTAACCTCCATGAATTTATCTAGTTCTCTTTTAAACCCTGTTAAAGTCTTAGCCTTCACAACCTCCACAGGCACAGAGTTCCACAGGTTGACTGTGCGCTGTGTGAAGAACTTCCTTTTATTTGTTTTAAACCTGCTGCCCATTAATTTCATTTGGTGGCCCCTAGGTCTTATATTATGGGAATAAGTAAATAACTTTTCCTTATTTACTTTCTCCACAACGCTCATGATTTTATATACCTCTACATATCCACCCTTAGTCTCCGCTCTTCCAAGCTGAAAAGTCCTAGCCTCTTTAATCTCTCCTCATATGGGACCCATTCCAAACCCCTAATCATTTTAGTTGCCCTTCTCGGAACCTTTTCTAATGCCAGTATATCTTTTTTGAGATGAGGAGACCACATCTGGACGCAGTATTCAAGATGTGGGCGTACCATCGATTTATACAAGGGCAATAAAATATTCTCCGTCTCAATCTCTATCCCTTTTAATGATTTCTAACATCCTGTTTGCTTTTTTGACTGCCGCTGCACACTGCGTGGACGTCTTCGGAGAACTATCCACGATGACTCCAAGATCTCTTTCCTCATTTGTTGTAGCTAAATTAGCCCCCATCATATTGAATATATAGTTGGGGTTATTTTTTCCAATGTGCATTACTTTACATTTATCCACATTAAATTTCATTTGCCATTTTGTTGCCCAATCACTTAGTTTTGTGAGATCTTTTTGAAGTTCTTCACAGTCTGCTTTGGTCTTAACTATCTTGAGCAGTTTAGTATCATCTGCAAACTTGGCCACCTCACTGTTTGCCCCTTTCTCCAGATCAGTTATGAATAAGTTGAATAAGATTAGTCTGAGGACTGACCCTTGGGGAACACCACAAGTTTCCCCTCTCCATTCTGAAAATTTACCATTTATTCCTAACCTTTGTTCCCGGTCTTTTAACCAGTTCTCAATCCATGAAAGGATCTTCCCTCTTATCCCATGACAACTTAATTTACGTAAGAGCCTTTGGTGAGGGAACTTGTCAAAGGCTTTCTGGAAATCTAAATACACCATGTCCACTGGATCCCCCAGGTCCACATGTTCACTGACCGCTTCAAAGATCTCTAATGGATTAGTAAGACATGATTTCCCTCTATAAAAACCATGTTGACTTTTGCCCAACAATTTATGTTCTTCTATGTGTATGAGAATTTTATTCTTTACTGTTGTTTCAAGTAATTTACCCAGAACTGACGTTAGACTTACCAGTCTGTAATTGCTGGGGTCACCTCTAGAGCCCTTTTTAAATATTGGCATTACATTAGGGTTAGGGTTAGTAGTATTTAGCACATTGATTCTGTATATATTAGAGTGCTGAATGTTACTTGTAAGTGTACTAAGAACAGCTCTAAAGGATCCTGATTCTTGGACAGTTGCTTAGACATGGCCAACATCTGTAATTCATTGCCTGGTTTTACTTTAAAAAATGCATATTATGAATTACAACTGAGAAATTAAAACCAATAACAGATAAGTTTTTCTGAAAAGTAAACTTCTGGTGCATAATTAGTCATAGATTTAGGAATCACCCAAAACCCACCCACCAAAACCCAACTTAAAGAAGAGTGAGATTGGATTCAGGGAAGGGGTAGGTGCCTCAAAACTTTCACACAACACGATATGAACACAGATCACTAGGAATGAGTAATAAATATATATAGAAAAACGCTAAAAGATCAAATTCTGTTCTCGCTTCTACCCTCTTAAATTTAGCCGATTGCAACTGAGTTGCATGGGGTGTTAAAGATTTGGCTCAAAACCTCTCAAACCCAATTTTTTTGCCAATATATTTTTATCATGTACTTTCAGTGAGGAATGAACACACACATATAAAATTCTGTACAATTCATTTCTTAAAACAGAATTGTTCATAATAACTACATAAACACCACGTTATCCTTGCAAAAAATAAGAGTTGAGAATGAGGAGATTGAATGCAGTACAGAGAAAATGGTGCCCTGGGCAAATGGGGAGGCGGGGGCAGCTCCCTGTACAGGGACCTCTCCCCTGCGGCTGGGGAGTGATGGGCGCAGGAAGTGTGTTGGAGGGGGGGCAGTGGGGTGCAGAGTTTCCTGCAGCCAGGGGAGATTCCCAGAGGAGGGTCTGACCCAGTCTCAGAAATGGCCCATACTGTGCAAGTGGAAAGTCCCATCATCTCTAGCCCGGCTGGGATTAGCAGCTGGAGCCCGGCACATGGTAGGAGTCCCAGCTCCAGACCCAGCACATAGGGGGCAAATGGGTGTTGGACTAGCTGTGTGGGTGGGTGGGTTGACCACGGCACCCCCCTAATCACAGTGACCTGGACAGTCGCCCATGTTGCCCACCCGTAAGGCCGGCCCTGTTCACATCAAAACCTTTTTTTAACCCTCATCCTTATTGTAAATTTAAACAGACACACCACCTGCTCACCTTCAACCCACTCTGACCCCACTCTGAATATTCTGGTAATTAATGAAGCACTAATTTCAAGCACTAACTCAGTTTGTGATGATATAGCAGCACTGCATTATTTCCATCAATTTTGTCTCATTGTCTTGTGCTACCCACCTGCTTCCTGTATCCACCTGTTGTGTTTGTCTTATATTTTAGATTGTAAACTCCGTGGGCCTGGGACTATAGTTTTGTTCTGTGTTTGTACAGCATCTAGCACAGTGGGGCCCTGATCTATGATTGGGTCCTGAGGCACTACCATAGCACATGTCAACAATTACAGTTGCTCAGAAAATTTTCATCAATACAGTTTTCCATGGGAAAAGTCTGTTTTGATTAAACACATTTTTCATTGTATATCATATCATTTTTGATTAATTTCCCATCACATTTTCATTTCAGAAAAGTTTAGAAATTTTGTTTTGAAACAATTTTTGTTTTGAAATTTGTTGTAATTTTAGTTTTACATTTCATGTCATGTCAGTGGTAGTAGTACATAATAACAGGTCATTATTACATAATATAATAGTAAAATGTTCTATTAATTGATTTTATTTAAAATCATTAAGGGCAGCCGCTACTCAGCATTGATTGAAACATTTTCTAGATCAAAGTGTCTCCTTTTATGGTTGTAATGAAACAGTCTGACGTTTTGAGATAGAAAATCTAGATAAGCACTGCGCAAAAAGAAGTAGAGTAGCTGTTTTCATTAACTTTGTGTTATCCTGGAATAATTTTTTCTAGGATATTGAAAACAGCTGCTCTTATGCTTAGTACACTGAGTGCTTATACTCTACATCAAAGTATCAAACTGTTTCTTTACAACACAAACAGGAAATACACTTTGATCTAGAAAATAAAATGTTTTAATTAGTACTAAGTAGCAACTGCCCTTACTGACTTTTTAAAAAATATAAAAATTAAAGCAGAATATTTTGTCTATTATATTATTATATTGTATATGACAAAATAGTGTAAAAATATAAAAATGGAAAAAATTAAAAACATTTCATTTTGGAACAATTTTTTTTTCTGAAAATAAGTTTTCAAAATGGATTTTTTTTTCAGAATTTCCTGTTTGTGGGAAATTTTAAAAATGTGATTTCCTTCCCAGCCGGAATGAAAACAACTTTCAAAATGTCAACATTTCCTGTGAAACAGAAACCCCAGGTTTCAACCAGCTCCCTAAATAACATAGTTGTTAACAAGATGAAAGAAAAAATAAAATTGAAGGTGAAGTGTGATGGGGTGGACTAGGCCAAGAGGCCCCCTGCTGGGGCAAAACAGACCAGACAGGGCAAAACCATTGCATCCAGGGAGGAAGCCCTGAGGGTACAGCCCAATATCAGGGCTGGCACTGTTTAAAGATCACAGACACACCCTACCAGAAGGGGCACTCACGTAAGGTGAATCAGTGCTGTTACAGTAAGTAATTTCTTATTTTCCTGATCTGAGACTGCCACAGGGCGAGTTCTTCCAATTGCACATTCCATCCTCCCGGCTTCTTCTTTCAGGAACTAACAGTCCCAGTATGAGTTCTTCCTTGTAGGGTACAAACACAATCTCAAAATAGAGAAAGACTTTCTCATTCTGAGTTTCTAATTTATAACCTCATTTTCTTCAGTCTGGCCATTGGCTTCTTCTTCTTAAATAGGAAAATAGAGCAGTTTGGGACCAGTTGCAGGAGTCACTCCAAATGCCTTGATCTCCAGACCTGTAACTCTTTTCTAGCCTGGTCCTTGAATCCTGCCCACGTTCACCATATAAGGCAGACTTTTGGAGTTGGACTTTTATCAGATGGTCCCAACCCATTATCCACAGTCCTCTCCTGAGCTGAATGGAGAATCTGCTTGGCCACAGCATTCCATTACTCAAATCTTCCAAAATATTACTTATGGCCCACACTTTCAAAAGTGGCCACTGATTTGGATGACCTGTGCCTTGATTTTGGCTCTAGGTGTTACCCTTCCATAACCACAGTTGAAGTTAATGGGAGAAACTGATACTTGGTACTTTTGAAAAAATTTAGGTCCAAGGTGTCTCAAATTGAATACCCAACAATGGAGGCACTTCTAAAAAACTTGACGTAACTTGGCCAAGGTCGCCCAACAATATTGTGTCAGAACCAGTAAGATAATCCAGATCTCCACCTCCCACTTCTCCACTTTAGCCATAGCAACATCCTTGCCTTGAATAAAACAGCATTTATGCATAAACTGGACTTTCTGTATGCATTCTGTACCATTTCCAAAGTAAACCACAACTAAAAACTCGCAGTAACTTGTTAAGGAATCTGATAATGCAATTAAGGATAAATTCTGTTTTGTTGTTTTTGTAAGAGTTTCTTCCAATATTAAAATTTATGTCTTGTAAAAAAAATTAGCCTTCATAGAGTCAAAATGTTTATAACCCTAATGCCATGTGTTCTTCTTTTATGAAATTAATGTAAATAATAAGTGGCGGGCAAAGAGTTTTGGCAAGCAAGCTACAAAATTTCAGAGATTAATTATTCTTATGTGCAAAAGGTGCTAGATTCAATTTTCTGCTATCCCTGACTAGTGTATTTCCACTGTGCTAAAATATATATAATTAAATGTCTAAAATAAATGAGATGTTAAAGCAAATGTCATGGTCCTCTCCATGGGACATAGTTTGTATTAACAGAGCCCCAGATAACTGGCCCTAAACTTAATCAATTTACAAATTAAGAGCATTCTAATTCATAAAATTAGCTGAAATATGCATATTGTAGTGACTGGGGAGAAATAAGTCTTTCACAGGAATCAGTATCAAACATTCCACTTCAACATTTACTGTAGATGTTGCAAAAAAGATCAAAGGAGATTTCCTAAGAAACATTTGCTTGGTCTGTACTATAATTCTGAGCTGTGTTTGAAAACCAGATTGAAACACGATTTCAGCTATGGCTTCCCTTAAACTGTTTCTGTACATAGTTTGGCCTGTTATGTTGGTGAAGCCAACACTGCTGAAAAACATTCTAATGTATTAGTTGGAATGCTACTCAAACATGGTTTTTTTCCTAGCCTTGCACAATTCCTTCTGTTTTCGGTAAATCTCATAGTTACTTTTCAACTTTACAAATTCATTTTTGTATTTTTCTTTCTTTGCATTCTCCTTTTTGAGTCAACATCTTAGTTAAGATGTAAAACTCCTGAGCATTTGAAAGGATCACTAATCTTACTATTGCATGACATGTTTTTAATATTTAACTGAACTGAGGGAGTGTTTGCAGAAATAAAGCAGTTAAAATCAGTGAAGCAGCAATATATTTTAAGAAAATGAATTGGTTTAAGATAAACTCAAGCTTTTTATGGACTAAATCCTGGGCCTACAAGTGTTTGCCACACTTTGATATGAATAGGATCTGCAGCTTGCAGTGGTTTCTTCACATCATCAAGTTGGATCCACCCCTTTGAGATAGCCAGAGTTCATTCAGGACCTTCCAATTTCTCCAGCATTCCAGGAGTCACAAACTCCACTCAACCTGAATGCAATACACAATGTCAGGAAAGGAACTAAACATACTTGACTGTCAGCCAGAAGAATCCTTAAAATGCCTGTGAGGTTCTAGAATGGCATCTAAGAAGTGTGTAAATTTTTAACAGTGAGAATAATTAACCACTGAAACAAGGGTCGTGGTGGATTCTCCATCACTGACAATTTTTAAATCAAGATTGGATGTTTTTCTAGAGCAGTGGTTCTCAATCCATGGCCCAATCAGCACACACCTGCAGCCCATGTGACATCCTTCGGTCCATACAGGTAGTATATATATTGTGTGTATCGGCCCACACAACACATAGAGAGCAGTATATGTGGCCCACAATGTTAAATAGGTTCAGAACCACTGTTCTAGAAGATATGCTCTAGTAATTATTTTGGGGAAATTCTATGGTCTGTTCTACACAGGAGGTCAGACTAAATGATCACAGTGGTTCCTTTGGGTTTTGAAATCTATGAATCCTTAAATGGATCTCCCAGTTGACAATTCCATTTTGGAGCCACCCAGTGGGTGAGAGGACCAGGTGTTCAAATCCTGGGTCTGCTGAAATTTTCCAGGATTTTGGGAGTAGTTTAGTGCAATATTTTATTCCTTAAAGAACTTACTTATTTTATTATCAGCTATTTTGAATAAGCCTGAATTGAAGGCAAGGTGTATTTGCCCTCCTGGTTCGGTCTTTTCACTACCAGAGCACATCCAGTTTTCTGTGGCACCTTTGTTTGTCTATGCATGTTTTAACACATTTGCACTCTTCTCTTTTGTAAACGCTTCATGTTTTGCCTGTGTCTTCCTGAGTTTTTTCAAATACCTTCTTTTCAGTCTTCACCTTGAAGTCTTGTAGGAGCCTCTTTCTGCTTCTTCACTCAGGCTTCCTGTTTCTGCTTCACAGAATCACATTATGTGCATTTTTTTTCACATAATCATATTCCAAATGATGCTAGTATATCTTAGAAGAACACTCTTTTCTCTTCCACTTCTACTTTCAAGTGCCCCAGTTCTTCCTGTTTCTTTTTTTGGTAGCATTTAATCCACTTAATGACTAAAGTGCTGTTCTTTCTGGGGATGATTTGGATCTCAATTATACTTGGTTTACATCACAACTGTATGCACTGCACTGATCCTACATTCCAAGTAAATGCCTGTGACACACTCAGCTTACATACTTTACAATTTTGTGCTAGTGAACCCCACTTAGTTGTGAACACCAAACAGAAATAACCTTTGCCCCTTTAAATAATTCTTGCCCTGCTGCTAAGACCATGAGAGAAACAGAATAAAAAACAAAACACACAAACCTCAGCCTCTCCACTGCAAAAGCACACAGTAAACCATTTTATATAAAAGCATATGTGACAGATATATAGCTCAGTGGTTTGAGCATTGGCCTGCTAAACCCATGGTTGTGTGTTCAATCGTTGAGGGGGCTATTTAGGGAACTGGGGTACAAATCTGTCTGGGGATTGGTCCTGCTTTGAGCAAGGGGTTGGACTAGATGACCTCCTGAGGTTGGACTAGTCCCTTCCAGCACTAATATTCTATACTATGGCAATATCCTTGAGAGACCTTACTGATTAAAGTTTAAGAAACTCTGGGGTCCATTGTATTTAGTGAATGGTTTATTTATTATAGCGGACCAGGACTGTATATAACCTCTTGAGAGAGGAGATGTGATAAGATGTGAGACCTGGTGATTCAAAGAACTCTAGTGAACAATGTGCCAGACACTAAGAATGGATTTTGGAACAAAAAGTGTTAAGTGGTTTTCCTGGGGAATATCTAGGAGGAGGTGAATGCAAATTCCCCACCTCCAGTTATGCAAAAACCCAGCCTTTTGAAGCTGTGCCCTGAGGAGTGGGTCATCTGCTGATCACCTGTTACATGGGTTCAAGGGCCCAAGCTGTATAAAGGAGAGACTGAACTATTCATGGTTGTTCTGTTCCTAAATCTCAGACAATTATGAACTCATAACCACAGGAAAAACCCAATAGCAAGTTTTGAAGGACTGACGCCTACCAGAGCCCGAGGTTGGAGTTGCAGTTTCTCTGGTAAGCATTTTAGCATGGATGTAGGTTCTTCTATTGTTTTAAATGTTTTCTCTGTAATTCTCTCACCTTAAGAATAAATGTGCTTGCTTAGAAAGAGCTGTATGGTAACTTGTAATTGTGGACATTACACTGGACATAGCCTCTGGAGAGAAAGCAAAGTGCAGATGTTGACCTTTTAGGCAATTTGTCTTGCTGGGAATATCACAGTGTAGGCAGGCAACAGTGCAGCCTGGAAAAACCTCACTCAGGAGGGAGAGAGATGTGTCTCTCTGCCCAAGAGAGTTGATGTCTGAGAGCCAGAAGCCTAGAAGAGGGTACCCCTGGTGGACCACAGATGGGGAAGACAGGTGCAGTTGAGCTGAACTGTGACAGCATGGAACAAGCCAGCTGAACATTTAAATTACACAAAGCTAGTGATGGAGAAACCTTACAAGGTTTGGAGTTCAATTCAGAAAAAGCACCTCAAAGTTTGAATCTAAAGGGGGAACCAGAAGTGCCTGTGACCTTCTGTCCTGTTCCAGTTTCCGTGCCTGTGACTGACCCTTTCCTGACAAATTCCCATTACCTCTATCTGGTGCTGTCTAATTGTATGGAGGACCAGAGGCAGTCAGCATCTATGGTGGATGGCAGAGCTGGGCAAATAATTCATTCAATAAGTTGGATTATGAACATAAACCACATGGAATTGTGCTGGGTCCATGACTCCAGAGGCTGATGGGTTGAAACTATCCTCTGTTACCAACTTGTAACACTATGCCCCTGGGTGGTGTTGGCAATGGGGATCATACTTGAAACCTGTGGATCTAAACACATGAGCCTCTACTACCTGAGCTAAAACATTAAAGTAAATTACCCAAGGTAGATATAGCATGTTCAGCAACCTCTATCTGTGGCTCATCTACCTCTAGAGAGGGATGGAGCATCACACTGAGTGGGTTACATACATTTCATTGAATTATTTCACCAGCTCTAGGGGATGACAGGCCTGTTCCCTCCTCTGGTGTCCTGTGACAGGGATTGGGGAAGATTGCAGGGCAGGGTGTGCCAATCCAGGAGGGTCTTGGGGAGGTAAGAATTCATCCCCCACCAATAGTGCAAAAGGGAAATGCACAAAACTACTCTGTGTTGTGCCACTAACTGCCAGATATGTTGAGGAGAGACGTGCTGTATAAATCCCGGTGAGCAGTTATTAGGGAAACTCCAGGGTTCCTACCCAAGGGAAAACAACAGTCACTACATTGTTTTTTTTTCTGGAAGAGCATACAAAATGGCATTGCTGACACATAGGACAGCTTCAGTTAGTTGGGAAACAAAAGGAAATGCATGGCTTTGTCTATGCAATTCCCAGCATATGATCACCAATTCCAGTTTGAAACTAATTCTAAATCCGTCATGAAAATCTGCCTTGAAATTTCCATGGCAATCCAGATACTGCAAACACTTTCCTTCCCAACACCAATGTTGTTCACCACTGTGGAAAATTCTACGTGAAACATCACATCACCAAAGCCATTTAAAGTCAGCAAAGGCCAATGTCAAGTGGATTTTCACTTAACATTGTTTGTAAAGTACTTTGGGATCCTTGGAAAAAGGTTATTATGTATTTGCAAAGCATGGGCTTGATCATGCAAAGTTTTAGTCACACAAGTGGTCTTTAATCAGTGTGGCTTGATTCCCTCTGAAGTCAGGGGCAGCTGCCACTGATTTTGCTAGTACTGGATTGAGCCTATTAAATTCAGTGGGGTTAGTCAATTTAGTAAGGGCTATTCATGTGACTATGTAGCATCAAGCTCCTATCTAGATTGCAGTATTTCCAAATCCAAAAGTTCAAAATTAATCAGACTGCCCTTCCCTCACCCCACCCCCCATCTCACAAACTCCCCAAAACATGAGGTTAGCTTAAAAATCATGTGATTAAAAAAAATTTTTTTATCTTTTTATTTGCCCCTTAGTTATCATGCCTTTAAGGTTTACATTTTCAAGTTTTACTCTGCAATCATAAGTGACAAAACCTTACTTTCTTAAAAGTGAAAGCTGAGATTCTCCACATAATAACATGACTCCAGGAGCTGGGGCTTCAAGATAAACACTAAATATGACAAGACTTACATTCAAATCATGAGAGTTTGCAACACTGAGAATACAAGTTATTTGGGCAGTGACCTGTCTTCTGACATGTCCCTTCCTAGTGCACCTCTGAATGCTTTATAAACAAAATAATGGATTAATTCAATATTTTTCACCTACTTTCCAAAGTAATCTACACACCATTCAGAATAATATATATGCACTAATGCATAATTAACTTTGCATCTTTTTTTATCCTCAATGTTTATAGGATTTACAGAGTTATTCCCTGCATGACTTCACTGTGTTAACTTTCTTCACAAGTTAAGAAAACTGGTCTGCTTTAATTTGTGAGGCCTAACATTGTCACACAAAAATATGGAAGGAACCTTTTACAAATGTTGAATGAGGTTTTTCTTCCAGAATTATCAGAAGTCTTGTAGCTAACCCAACCTTCCCCACATCAAAGCTCCTTTGAAAATCCACCCAAGCACCTAAAAAAGTAGTTTTAGCAAACAACAGATTATGCATTGATTTCTGGAGGACAGATTTAACATGCAAGTCATGGACAGGCCACAGGCAGTAAACAAAAGTTCACGGCCCGTGACCTGTCCATGACTTTTACTAAAAATACCAGTGAATAAAACTTGGGAGGGCTGCTCGGGGGCCCCGCGGGTGCTGGGGGAGGGCAGCCCAGCTGCTTGGCGGGGTGGCCGGTGACGCATGACCTGGGACCCCCGCAGGTGCTGGGGTGGCGCGGGCAGCGGTGTATGGCCCAGGGCCCCTGCTGGTGCTGGGGGGGGGGCGTGATGGCACACGGTGCTGGTGCTCCTTGGCAGGTTCCCAGCCAATAGGAGCTGCCTGGCCACACCTTCACCTAGCAGCTGAGTGAGGGGATGTAGCTGCTTCCGGGGAGTCCCCCAGATACATGCCGAACAGAGCCCTCCTGACCCTGTCCAGTGCCCCAACCCCCTGCCCCCTCCAACACCCAAACTCTGCTGCTGGGGGAGGGCCTGGGGGCCCGATGCTCCTGGCACAGGGGCTGCCTGAGCTACCCGTGAGCCAGGCACACTGGCTGCTGCAGAAGTCACGGAGGTCACAGAAAGTCATGGAATCCGTGACTTTTGTGACCTCTGTGACAAACTCGCAGCCTTAATGATAATTAATGGTTTGGACACTTTAGGACTTGCTTAATGTAATCATATATTTAGTGGTATTCTTGGCAGATCCTGGCAAACAATGTAACTTGTACTGAAACTTGAAGCCAGGATTCTTAATCATATCAGAAGGTGTCTCTTGTCCTTGAAATAATTATTGATTGAGCGGGGCCACTGCAGCGCATAGGAGCCAGAGGGGGGCCATGCCACCGCTTCTGGCAGCCACCCCTGCACTAGACTCTTCCCAGGAAAAAAGTCTGACAAGTTTTCTTCCGGAAGTTTTTTTTTCATGAGAAGGGAGAACAGATGTCTCTGATCTAACACTGATACAGACTTTCAAATCAAAATAAATTCCAGGCCCCACTCCAACTTTCAAACCATTATTTTCTTAAACACAGGGAGTATTTTTGTCTCACATAATAATACAGATGATAATTACATAGTCTTGTCAGCAAAAGCAACTAAACACCATTATGTCACTGCCAAAGAGTTGGAGAGTAAGGGTAAACCAATATTGGGTATCATAAATTATTGTTTATTGCTAGACAAATAAATGACTGTCTTTTAAAATGGACTTGCTTGCATTGTTAAACTTTAACAGAGTGTTTATGATAGCAATCCAAGGTCTTAAAATAAATCCTTTAAAAAGTAAAGAGACACATTGTAGTTATTCAGCTGCATTCATACAGAACACTCTTAAATCATTCCCATTACTTAATGCAGCCTGTAATTTATCAGTCCGACTAAGTTAGGCTTGTCAGTTATAGATTCAGAGGTATGTAATTGTTAAATTATGTAAACTGCATGTGTATTGTGAACGCTATGTAAACTGAAGAGATTACTTGAAAATGAGCAAGCATTTTCCTTAATGTATGGATTTATTTTGTGTTTCTGAATTTTCTCTTGTAATGTAATGTGCTGTATTAAGTATTCTTTCAATATCTGGGAGTAGGGGTGAGCAAATTGGGCCTGGCATTTGTAAATTAGGAGAGGAAAGAATAAGAGAATGGATGTAACTTTTTGTGACATGTCAAGCCACACTTATTAAGAGCCTAGTCACACATTCATTGCACATCCACAACTTCCAGTGAAATCATTGGGTTGAATCACCAGCCCTCTTTGGCCAATGCACACAATCTCCTTGCATGCACACAAGTCGAATGCAATCCAGTACTCCTATAAGAATCTCAAAAAGAAGATACCATTAATAATACTGTTTAGTACTGAAACAGTACTTTCATGTTCAAAGCTCTTTATAGACCTTATCTAATTAATCAACACACCAGACTTGATGAGCATTATTAGCCCCATCAACCATAGGGAATAATTATATGCATTAATTATAAACTGTAAACCAAAAAAAAACCCCATGTTGTTAAACAAGAGACAAGGCTGAAAGTGTATTTCAATGGAGTCCAGCTTCAAAACAAATGCTTTTAGATCTAACGGGCCTGTGGCCAGTCCTCATAGGTCACTCAACCAGGGATATCATTTTAAGGAGCGGGGGAGGACGCTACCATTGCCTAGGGAATATTGCATTGGTGCATTGGACTCAGGAGACCTGGGTTCTACTCCTGGCTCTGCCACTGGTATGGTGGATGACCTTAGGATTATGAGACTTTCCTTTGTAAAGCACTAGGTATTATTATTGGGCCCCATATGAAAATTGAACTCGGGTCCTCTGGTTCTGAACACATGAGCCGCTATAGCTTGAGCTAAGTGACCATTAAAGCCAAGGGTTCCTTAGCTCAGACACAATAACAGACTCATAAATCTCTATATGTGGTCTAGCCACTGAGGGAGGAAAAAAACATGCTGCATTAGCCTTGGTTACAAACGGTTATAGGGTCCAGCAAGTTCCATGCTGCCATATAATCCCTCAGTCACTGTCACCCAACTCATCTGATGCCACTCACTCAGACTTAACACTGCCTCCCAAAAACATTTGAAAAAATGTAGGCAAAAGGTCAAGATAACAAAGTACTAGGAGATTATGCAAATAGGTACCTGGAATAACAAATGGGACTTTATAACCACCCAGGCACTATTCTAACACCCCATGTTGAATAATACTGCATCCCTTGGCTAGCCCCACTGAAATCAATGAGACTGCCAGAGAAGAAAGAGACTATTCTGTGACTAAGATTATCAGACACTGGCCTCTAATCATTTGCTTGACCCACTAGAGAGCACCTGTCCCCCATCAACATGTACTTTATATGAAAAAGCAAAACTTTCTCAAAAACATGGAAAAAAGATGATTCTTCCAGATCTGAGAACTCTGGAACAGTGCATGGGAACCACACTGGCTCTCCAGATATGGTATGAAAAAATATGATTATATGAATGATTCATAATGCTTATAACACCTAAATCAGTGGTGAGGCCTTTAGGAAAAAGAATATTAAAATATAATGCAACAGAATCATTTAAAAGTTTACACATAGGATACATGACGGCATGGTACACAGATAGGAATGACTGGATTATTCATCAGCAGTGAAGCTATGAATGAGTTATGAAAGTTATCCCAAATAAGTGTCAATCAGTACTTTATATCACGCCATCATTTAGATCCTGCAAGTTGTTTTTGTTTGGGCAGACCCTTGAACCTATAGAAAGCTGCCCTGAAGATCAATGAGGTTGACAGTGTCAACTTCATAAATTAAAATCATCCTGTGCACCATATGAGCTATCAATGTATAGCATGAAACATTTTAGCATTATGAAGTCAATGGAGCTTCACATATCTGCCCATGTCAAATAACTTGCAGGATCAGGGCCTTATTTTGCATATTTCACCTAAGTGCAAAGGTACTTTAGAAATGTTTTTGACAGATATGTATACACCTTTACCTCGATAGAACGCTGTCCTCGGGAGCCAAAAAATCTTACTGCATTATAGGTGAAACCGCGTTATATTGAACTTGCTTTGATCCACTGGAGTGTGCAGCCCCCCCCCGGAGCACTGCTTTACTGCATTATATCCGAATTTGTGTTATATTGGCTCACATTATATCAGGGTAGAGGTGTATATAGGGACAGGGTTTTTATCCCTCTGTTTGTAAGACAAGGTGCCTTAGTTATCCTGAATTCAAATATACAAGCATTAGGGGAAATAAATACATCTGAAAACCTCTGCTCAATGTGCAGCAACAGTCAAAAGAATTTAACAGAATGTCAGGAACCATTAGGAAAATTATAGATACTAAAACAGAAAAAATCATAATGCCACTATATAAATCCATGGTATGCCCTCACCTTGAATACTGTGCAGTTTTGGTCGCCCCACCTCAAAAAAGATGCACTAGAATTGGAAAAGGTACAGAGAAGGGGAAACAAAAATGATTAGGGTTATGGAACAGCTTCTATATGCAGAGAGATTAAAAAGACTGGGACTGTTCATCTTAGAAAAGAGACTATTGCTGTCTGTAAGAACATGAATTGTGTGGAGAAAGTGAATAAGGAAGTGTTATTTCCCCCTTCATATAACACAGGAACCAGGGGACACCCAATGACATTAATAGGCAGCAGGTTTAAAAGAAACATAAGGAAGTACTTCTTCACACAACGCACAACCTGCGGAGCTCATTGCCAGTGGATGTTGTGAAGGCCAAACATATAATTGGGTTAAAAAAAGAATTAGATAAGTTCATGGAGGATAGGTCCATCCAATGGCTATTAGCCAAGATGGTCAGGGACACAACCCTGTGCTTCCAGTATCCTTAAACCTCTGACTGTCAGAGGATGGGACTGAATGACAGCGGATGGATAACTCAATAATTGCCCCATTCTGTTCATTTCCTCTGAAGCATCCAATACTGGCAACTATCAGAAGACAGGATATTGGACTATATGGACCATGGGTCTGATCCAATATGGCCATTCTTAAATTCTTATTTAACTAATTTGAAGCATCTCTAAAAATTATCTAAAACAGCTTTTCTGTACTTCGAAAATGTCATGGTTTTAAAGTCTTGTATCTCAAGATTAGAAAGTAATCTCCCCTTCCAATTTATAGAAAGCTCCTAGGATTTGCAGGAACTCATTATATTGATCTTACACTTGTCATTGTTCCAAGAAACTATATTGTTCATCTGAGATCTCAGGTCAGCATAGATTTGGAAGAAAATAAGGAACATTTTTCTGGTGGTTGATTTTATAAAAATGCAGCAATTTGAAGATGAAGATTATGAATGTTAATTTAAGTCTTGGGGAAAATAGATAGATGGGCAAAATGCAGACGAGGTGGGGAAAGGTACATGATAAAAGGAATTTACAGCCTGGCACTGCAATCTATCACATAGCTCCACATACGTGTCTAGTATATTTTACATATACACAATCTTTAATATATATCTCAACATATGCATTATCAGTCTTTGAAATATATAAAAGTCCATTCAAAAGCCTAATATAAAAGTTCTACACAGTTTTCTAATAGTTTCTCTAATCTGAATTAGTTCCCCATTCCTAGAATTATAGAAATGTTGGGCTTGAAGGGACTTAGGGAGGCCATCAAGTCCAGCCCCCTGCTCTGAGGAAGGACCGAGTAAACCTACACCATCTCTAACAGGTGTTTGTCCACCCTGGTCTTAAAAACCGCCAATGATGGGGATTCCACAATCTCCCTTGGAAGACTATTCCAGAGCTTAACTATTCTTATAGCTAGAAAGTTTCTCCTAATAGCTAACCTAAATTTTCCTTGCTGCAGATTAAGCCCATTAATTCTTGTCCTACCTTCAGTGGACATGGAGAACAATTGATCACAGTCTTCTTTATAACAGCCCTTAAAATATTTGAAGACTCTTTTCAGTTATCAGAATCAATGTTGACGACTCATATTCAATTTTTGATTCACTCTAACCCCCAGATCCTTTTAATCTGTACTACACCTAGCCATTTATTCCCCATTTCACAGTTGTGCATTTGATTTTTCCTTCCAAGGAGAAGTACTTTGCATTTGCCTCTATTGAATTTCATTGTGTTGGTTTGAGACCAATTCCATAATTTGTCCAGGTCATTTTGAATTATAATCCAATCCTCCAAAGTGCTTAAAATCCATCCCAGCCTGGTGTCATCAGCAAATTTAATAACATACTCTCCACTCCATTATTCAAGTAATTAATCAAATATTGAATAGTGATGGACCAGAACTGACCCCTGCAGGACCCCACTAGATATGGCCTCCCAGTTTGACAGCAAACTACTGATAACTATTCTTTGAGTATGGTCTTTCAACCAATTTTGCATCCACATTATAGTAATTTTATCTAGACCACATTTCCTTAGTTTGTTTATGAGAATGTAATGTAAGACAGTAACTAAAGACTTACTTAAATCAAGATATTTCACATCTACTGCTTTCCCCCATCCACTAAACCACTAACCCTGCCAAAGAAAGAAATTAAATTGATTTGGCAAAATTTGTTCTTGACAGACCCATGCTAGCTATTCCTTATAAACCAGTTATCCTCCAGGTACTTACAAACTGTTCAATAATTTGTCCCAGGTATCTTTCCAGGTATTGATGACTTATAATTTCCCCAGGTCCTCTTGATTTTCCTTTTAACAGATAGGTAATAAATTTTCCTTCTCCAGTCTTCTTGGACCTCACCTGCCCTCCAGGAATTCTGAAAGATAACTGCTAATGGTTCCGAGATTGCTCCAACTAGTTCCTTAAGTACCCTATGGTGAATTTCATCAGGTCCTTCTGACTAGAATACATCTAACTTATCTAAATATTCTTTAACCTGTTTTCCCCCCTATTTTGGATTACGCTGTTTTCCCATTGTTGTTAACATTAATTGTGTTGCGTATCTGGCCAGAATTAACCTTTTTAATGAAGACTGAAGCAAAATAGGCATTAAGCAGTCTTCTTGATGTCATCAGTTATTAAGTCTACTAACCTACTAAGTAGTGGATCTACACTGTCTCATCTTTTTCTTGCTCCTAATGTATTTAAATAACATGTTCTTATCGCCTTTATGGCCCTTGCCATGTGTAAACTGTTTCTTTTCTTCTTTTTTTAAGAACTGTTATGTTCTCCATATGGATCACCTCTGTGCATTACAAAGCACTATTAGGATAAGAATGTAAGAACAGCTATACTGGGTCAGACCAAAGATCCATCTAGCCCAGTATCCTGTTTACTGACAGTGGCCAATGCCAAGTGCCCCAGAGGGGGTGAACCCAACAGGCAATGATCAAGTGATCTCTCTCCTGCCGTCCATCTCCATCCTCCGACAAACAGAGGCTAGGGACACCATTCCTTACCCATCCTGGCTAATAGCCATTAACGGACTTAACCTTCATGAATTTATCCAGTTCTTTTAAACCCTGTTATAGTCCTAGCCTTCACAACCTCCTCAGGCAAGGAGTTCCACAAGTTGACTGTGCGCTGTGTGAAGAACTTCCTGTTGTTTGTTTTAAACCTGCTGCCCATTAATTTCATTTGGTGGCCCCTAGTTCTTGTATTCTGGGAACAAGTAAATAACTTTTCCTTATTCACTTTCTCTACATCACTAATGAATTTTATATACCTCTATCATATCCCCCCTTAGTCTCCTCTTTTCCAAGCTGAAAAGTCCTAGCCTCTTTAATCTCTCCTCATATGGGTTCCAAACCCCTAATCATTTTAGTTGCCCTTCTCGGAACCTTTTCTAATGCCAATATATCTTTTTCGAGATGAGGAGACCACATCTGTATGCAGTATTCGAGATGTGCGCGTACCATGGATTTATATAAGGGCAATAAGATATTCTCAGTCTTATTCTCTATCCCCTTTTTAATGCTGCCGCACACTGCGTGGACGTCTTCAGAGAACTATCCACTATGACTCCAAGATCTTTTTCCTGATTTGCTGTAGCTAAATTAGCCCCCCATCATATTGTATGTATGGTTGGGGTTATTTCTTCCAATGTGCATTACTTTACATTTATCCACATTAAACTTAATTTGCCATTTTGTTCCCAATCAGTTTTGTGAGATCTTTTTGAAGTCTTCACAGTCTGCTTTGGTCTTAACTATCCTGAGCAATTTAGTATCATCTGCAAACTTTGCCACCTCACTTTTTACCCCTTTCTCCAGATCATTTATGAATAAGTTGAATAGGATTGGTCCTAGGACTGACCCTTGGGGGACACCAATTGTTATCCCTCTCCATTCTGAGAATTTACCATTTATTCCTACCTTTACAGGATGACCTGTAATTGTCTGTAGTAAAAAAAGGATTTCTAATTGCACAGTAATATGTGCTTATATAATACAATCTACTTGGGAAATAGCCATTTGCCCTTTTTAATTCTCAATGCTGGTTTAAAAATATTTGTAAATACATGTACTTCTTCATTTAAGAGATTATTTATCTTGTTTGTGGGGGGAAGGGGCCTAGTCTTTGCTTGCAACATGTAAGGACTTATACACCTCACCCATTACCACTGATAATAAATACAATAAGAAATAAGAAAGCAACAACAGTGTTCTAGGTGCATACATTTCCTCCCCTGATCACATGTATCAAGGATCCTGGCCTCTGTGGCTATGGAAAAACCCCTTTGCCTTTTGATAGGGTTCCCCTCTACAAAAGGGGGTAGGGAATCTATTAGGTGTGCACCCTCCCTTACTGTGCTTAAGCCCATTCTGCACAATTTCCCACATAGTAGCATGGGGGGTTGGGTGGGGCATGATTTGGCTGGAGCTAGACGATTTGCCACTGCAAGGATCTACCATTTCCCACTCACCCCTGAGGCAGGTAAGGCTGATGGAGGCTTTCTGGAGTGGTTTTGCAGCTTCTCCACAGCCTGGCAGGAGGATCCCACATTATGTATCTCTGCACAGCTGCTCGTCCAAGCTACTGAGGCCAGGCAAAGGGCAGGGAATTTGCAATCACAGAAAAGACAAAGGGCTCAGGCTTGCAGTCCTTACTCATACAGGAAGTCCTTATTCAAGTGAATAAGGGCTGCAGGATCAGGACCTATATCCCTTCACGTTAACATTCCTGATTCTGTGATTTGGACCAAATCCTACTTGCCTTACTCATACAAAACTCCCACTGAAGTTAATCCAGGTGCTGAGATATTATGGTGATGGGCATCTTTATAAGATACTAAATAGAGAGATGACCATGAGTTTCTCCATGGGACTTTTAATTGACTGAAGTGAGCAGGATCTGAGTTTTTATCAGACCTTCCTGTCCTACTCTTTATCCCCTTTTCTCTCTGAGAGTCCCCTCAGTCAAGCTTGCCTTCAAGTTTCATGCTATAATATTCAAATACCACATTTCATTGACGAGAACATATTTCAATTTGGAATTATGAATATAATAGAATAAATAATTTGTATTATAATAACCAGTTCTTACCAATGCTTCCTTTGTGGAGAAAATGTATTACAGAATTTTAGGAAACACTTAATTTGATTAACAGTCTTCTACACTAATCCTTTGCTCAGTCACTCTTGAGAGCTGTATTAATTTAAAAAAGGCTTTGCTAGGCTGTCTGTATGGATGCAGATCGATATCCCAAAAGGCAACCATGCATAAACTTTGATTTATGACTTTATGAGAAAGTAAGAAGTTCTATCCCATCCAAATACTAATTGCAATACCAAAAATATGATGCCTCCTTCTCCGGATTATAATATTCAATACTTATTTTTTAGCAGTAGATATATTCTCACACAATGTTCTAATGTACTGCTTCTGGTTACTGGCCTGCTGAAAAGTCTCTTGGGGCTGGATCATGTCTGGTATGGACAAAGTCACACAATCCCAGGGAGGCACACTGCCCTGCTTTATTTCTCAGCACACAGGAAAGTATACACACTAGCACCCCTTTATTGGGTGCAGCTTAGTTCCATTACTCCAGTGTTGTTCTGCATTGGTTCAGAAAGGAGGTGGGCACATGGTCCTAGCTCTTCCCTGACCTCTGTGGGGCACTTTATATGCCCCCAGGGAGTAGGGATGAAGCTAGGTTGCACCCACATAAGAGCCAGACTGTGACCTTTAGTATTTTTCAATTAATCAGTGAGTTGCTGGGTAGACAGGCAATGCTTTTCCTTCCTAAAAAATTCTACTGGATTCTTCAGACAAAATTGGCAACAAAACTGTTTTCAGCTTACACCCCTGCAACTTAACTGACTTCAGTGGGCTGGGCTGAATTTAACCCAGTAAATCCAGGAAGTCAGACTAGATAGTCATGATGGTCCCTTCTGGCCTTAAAGTCTATGAGCCTGAGTCTACGAGGATAAAAGTCTTGCATGATATTCTTATCAATAAACTAGGAAACAACTTAGATGGGGCTACTATAAGGTGGGTGCATAACTGGCTGGATAACGTACTCAGAGAGTAGTTATTAATGGTTCTCAATCCTGCTGGAAAGGTATAACAAGTAGGGTTCCACGGGGTCTGTTTTGGGACCGGCTCTGTTCAATATCTTCATCAACGACTTAGATATTGGCATAGAAAGTATGCTTATTAAGTTTGCAGATAATACCAAACTGGGAGGGATTGCAACAGCTTTGGAGGATAGGGTCATTAATTCAAAATGATCTGAACAAATTGGAGAAATGGTCTGAGGTAAGCAGGATGAAGACAAATGCAAAGTGCTCCACTTAGGAAGGAACAATCCGTTTCACGCATATAGAATGGGAAGAGACTGCCTAGGAAGGAGTACGGCAGAAAGGGATCTAGGGGTTATAGTGGACCACAAGCTAAACATGAGTCAACAGTGTGATGCTGTTGCAAAAAAAGCAAACGTGATTCTGGGATGCATTAACAGGTGTGTTGTGAGCAAGACCGAGAAGTCATTCTTCCGCTCTAGTCTGCGCTGGTTAGGCCTCCGCTGGAGTATTGTGTCCAGTTCTGGGCACCGCATTTCAAGAAAGATGTGGAGAAATTAGAGAGGGTACAGAGAAGAGCAACAAGAATGATTAAAGGTCTAGAGAACACGACCTATGAAGGAAGGCTGAAATAATTGGGTTTGTTTAGTTTGGAAAAGAGAAGACTGAGAGGGGACATGATAGCAGTTTTCAGGTATCTAAAAGGGTGTCATAAGGAGGAGGGAGAAAACTTGTTCATCTTAGCCTCTAAGGATAGAACAAGAAGCAATGGACTTAAACTGCAGCAAGGGAGGTTTAGGTTGGACATTAGGAAAAAGTTCCTAACTGTCGGGGTGGTTAAACACTGGAATAAATTTGTTGTGGAATCTCCATCTCTGGAGATATTTAAGAGTAGGTTAGATAAATGTCTATCAGGGACGGTCTAGACAATATTTGGTCCTGCCATGAGGGCAGGGGACTGGACTTGATGACCTCTTGAGGTCCCTTCCAGCCTTAGAATCTATGAATCTATGAAAAAAATAGAATATAAACTAATACTGCTGGTATAAGCATCTTGCTAGAAAGGAAAAGTAGATTGTAGTTACAAAAGCCAAGAAAAAAAAACAAGGAAAAAATAAAAGGAGGCCTGATATTTGCTGAAGAGCATTTAGCTTCATTACTGAAAAGGCCCCTAAGGAATATTTGCAAAACAAAGATTAGCATTATTTCCATTGTGTTTTAGATTTTATTATTCAAGGTAACCATTTTACCAAATGTCTATTTTAGTATTAAACTAAATTTCTTTGATATAGATAATGCTTAACATATCCAAAGTTATTACTACTATAATTTCCCATGAGGGACTGGATAATTTGAGGGAAAAAATTCTGTCTCTGAACTCAGCTCTTCTAGGGTTTTCCTAAGAAGCTCTCTTATTCTATATTATTTATTGCACCAAGTAGGAATTGAACCACATATAAACAAAGTGAAGATTTTAAGATATTTCAAATTAAAATATTAAAATTCACATTTGTTGGGGGAGCTGCCTTAATGCTATGAACTCCCAGACCCATTGCACTTCTGAGTAGCATGAACTGGTTCAGTATCATGTCGTAAAACACAAGTGTTGGTTTAAAGACAACTTCCATTGCTTTACTATCTCATGCGCCTTGCCTATATTTAAACAGTTTTACTAATGGTGTGTTTTTTTAAATTACCGGTATTTAGTTAAACTGATGCAAATCTCTGCATGGAGGCAACTGATTGGGTTGGATCAACTTAAGGGTGTCCAAAGGGTGGTACTTTGACTAAAGCCTGAGTTTACTGCTGTTACATCTGGGTTCATGGTACTACCTGTAGTTTCTCTCTTCCCCTCAGTATTTGGTTAGAACTTGTCCTTTTCTTTGTGTTTTTCAGGCTAGCTTTATAATAATTTTGCCTTTTTTCTTTTCATTACCTTTAATTATTTCTTCATTTCTGGCCTTATTCCCTTGTTCTTTTGTCCTTTTTAATTTTTGTTTCCCATCTGCCTGATCTCTGATCCGTCTGTTTTCTCTCTAACCATTCTCCAGTTTGTCTTTTATCAACATGAAATTGTTCTTTATGTTGAGTCTTCTTATCCCTTCACCATACATTCTTCATCTAAAATGGCTCACTGAGTGATAAGCAATTGATAGTTAATCAATGTTATTTGTCTCAATCAACTGTCTTGTTTGCCTCAAATCGATGTGTCAGTCTGTTTCTGCACAGCCTGCGATATTTCAGGCAGACAGTTTAGGATGAATGGTAGAGAGGAAAATGACCAGAGATGTGAGCTTAATAGGAAAGAGGAGGAAAAAGGAAGAAGAGGGATTCGGTGATTACAGCATGGCAGCTTTATCAGGATTTTTAGTGGTGGTTTTGCACATTACAAAAAAGATGACGCTTTAGCCTTCTGCAAGTTGACAGTTGATTTAACAGTTGAGGTTGCTCTGTTCTAAATCTGTCTCTAGTTCTCTTAACAGGTGCATCTTTTTAATGTCAAATACAACTTGATCTGTTATGTTTTATTAGTACATTTGGCCGAACTCCATCAATTCCAAGAATACAGCTAGTGTGTGAAGACATACTGTGGTATATAGTTCTAGTTAGTATCTTGGAGACTACGTGAAACTTGCCTACCAACTTGCCACCAAACTATACACATTCCTGGCAGAGTAGTCTGAACAATCTGCACTCTCCAGGATAACAGCCAAATTCTCCTCTCCACTGCTTGGTGTGGAAAGGGGCAGAAGAGAAGAAAGTTGGGTGGAAAGACCAAGAATTCAGTGAAAGGAAGGAAAACAGCAGCCGCCACCACAATGTGTTCTCCCTCACCCTGCAGTTGGGAATCTTCAAGTTTGGTGGTGGCTGGAGAGGTGGTGTTAGGGAGCAGACACTCTACACAGCATGGTCCTCTGGCAACCTGATGCAAATACCAGACAAATAGCCAGCTTAAGTAAATACTGCTCCTCATCTTTAGAACCCTGACTGGATACAAAAATGTGGATCCACATCCAATCTGCATCCACAAGAATCAGCTTGTATCCAACCCCCCAATCCACACTCTGCCTTTTATCTGTATCCGCATCCACACCACACCCCCAGCAGCATGCTATCTCGCAGTGCCTCTCAAGAGGAGTGTCTGTGTGCATGCTGTGCATTGTATAACAAAGCTATATGGTTTAATACATGCGCACGCTATTATTATTATTGTTATTTTAAACATCAATCTTATTATACAATAGGCATCAGAAAAAATGGCCTTTTACATTAAAAATAATAAAATAAATGTCTCAAGTCAATAAAGCTCAAAGTCACAAATTGAACTATAAAATAAGAAAGTCTGCAGCCTATTTAGCTTGTGATTTATAAGTCATCACACTTAGAGCTCAGCTATCCCAGTTTCTTTGCACCAGCCACTGTTCTCCCTGTGGCAGCACGCAAGGGGAATACTATTGCAGGGCCACAGTGTTTAATTTTTACCAGGGCACCTCTCAGCTTGGCAGGTCATCTTCCTAGTGGGAATCTGTGGGGGAGCGAAGAGCAAAGACAGGAGCTCCATGTCTCCAAGTCAGTTTCCCCACATGGGCGCAGTAGGGGGGTGTAGGAGTAGGGGGGGGCCACAGAGAGGGGTGCAGGGGTTAGGGGTGCAGGAGGGCGTGAAGGTGCTCTCCAGTTGCTCAGCCAGTGATTCATTTGTGCCATATCAGATCAGTTGGAGAGGGAGGCAGCTGCTTCTGAAAAGTAAGCCCTCTTCAACTGATTTGATACAGCAAGGAAGTCAGGAGAGGTTTCCTGAATTGCTTGGCTGCTTAAACTTCAGCAATAGAAGCATGGGGGATTTTGCTGCCTGTCTTGATCTATCACCTCCCCTTTCTCTGTATATGGGGGGAAGAGAAAACAGGCTCCGGAAGGTGAGGAAGCAGCCTAATAGGTTATGAGCTGCAGCCAGCTGCCTCTCCGCCTTCCAGAGGCTATATTTAGAGCCCTGTGCACATACAGAATTTGTATCTGCATCCAATCCGCCATCTGCGAAAATGGTCCGTGGATATAAAGCGGGTGTCTGCGGATTTGCAGGGTTCTACTGATTTGTGTGTGCCAAGCACTGGCCACAAAGCAAGACATTAAAGTAAAATTTTCCATGGAGTTATGTGGACTAACCTTGTTAGGTATTTTGAGGAAACAACATATATTTAGGTTTAGAAATGGAGGTTTGGAAAATAGCTGATGTATTTAGGCATGGAAATTAGCTACATACTGTGCACATTGGTTATATTTCATGTGTTTGTACCAACTATAACTCCCTATTTACTTGAATGCCACTTAGTGTGATCTCACAATCTCATGCAGCTGTTGTTGCAAATCTGTGGAGACAATAATACAATGTCAAAACCAAGTGAAACAATGTCAGCACAAATTATACCACTGCGAGAAAATCCCAAAAACCAAAACAAACCGAAACAAAAAAACCCTAACGCAAACACCAAGTCTATAAAAATAACATGAAGTGTGAGATTTAAAAGCCTACAAAAGCAAGGAGTTTCCGTGTTAATGTTTCTATAATAAAGTATTACGTAGCTAATGATATAGTGACTCATTATGTGTTTTGTCTCATCCCTAATGTGTATGTATGGTAAGAACTAAATGTAACCAATACAAGTGCAAACTAGCTGCAGCCTTCCAGCTGCACCTGGCCAATAGCAACCCCCATACTAAGAGGTAAACACCATTGATTTGGGGCACATGGTCTCAATGAACCAACTGACTTGACTGGTCACCCCATTGTTCTGTTGTCCCCTCAAAAATCTGAAATCCAGGACTGGTCCTGCTGTTTGTGAGTTACACTGAGGGCTTGTCTTCACTACTGGGGTAAGCCGACCTAAATTACACTACTCCACCTACGTTGTTCACATATGGAGTAGACATCGCTTAGGCTGACTTACCCCCGTGTCTTCACTACGCTGCAAGTGCTGGGCCAACTTCTTCCCTGACTTTCACACTGTGCCACTGAAGTCAATGGGGCCCCGCAGGGTGTAAATTGCAGAATTTGGGCCATTGTGTTTTGCACATATAGCATTGCTGTTAGGATTGATCAGGAGGTTCCATCCCAACTTTCCATGGCTACCTTCAATCTCTATGTGAACAGAATGCAGCTAAATGCAATATGGGGGACACCTCAACTGAGGCAAAACACAGTTTAGGTTTTACCGCTAGGAATTTAACCCTGGTTAGTTTATGTGTTGCAGTTTACCAGGGGATAAAGATCATCTCTGCAGACTCCTCTACAGATAAGGGGCCAGATCCTCAGCTGATATAAATTGGTTGAGCTCCATTGACTTCAGTGGAGCTATGCTGATTTACAACAGTTGGGGATATGGATAATAGTATTTAGAAGAGTGCTCTGAATGTGAACTCAGACTTTCCAACCCTTTGTGGTTTCTTATTATTTCTGCTTTCAATAGAAGTTTCTACGAGGAGAAAACAGAAGAGATAACATTATTTTTTTACAAAGGCTAATACTGATAATGGACTATGTCCAAATATAGATGGATAGTAAGAGGGAACTGAACAGAGTTAGAACAAAAAATAAATTGAGTG
Source organism: Mauremys reevesii (assembly GCF_016161935.1). Lineage (NCBI taxonomy): Eukaryota > Metazoa > Chordata > Testudines > Geoemydidae > Mauremys > Mauremys reevesii. The sequence goes on from NC_052623.1 coordinate 334,764,276, forward strand.
CCCCACTGCCCAGGCTATGTACACGCTAGGACCTAGGGATATGATTCCCAGCTTGTGTATGCACTAGCTCTCATCCAAGCGAGCATGCTAAAAATAGTAATATAGCTGCAGTAGCTGTGGCAGCATGGGCTAGCCACCCTAAGTACAAATCCACTGGAACCCAATGGGTACTTACAGGGATATGTATAGGATCAGTTAACCAAAGTTCTGTGGTATCATAAACAATAACCTACATTCTTTAACTAGGGTCCTCAAACCCCAGATCTCGCTTTTAAAATTGGAGAATCTACCAGTTGGTGACCCACCAGTCAAATCTGTAGCCCAACCTCTTAATTTCCCATTAGGAAGGGCATCTGAACCTATAAATGAAGTCCTCTCACCAAAAGAGCTGTGGGCTTTACTTCCTCTCCAATATTTACAGCACTCAATTCCAAGACTGGTTTAACTGATGTTCCTCTTCCCCTAAAAAGGTAACTCACAGAATCTGCATTCTGTGAGTTTCCTTGGAAACTAGCTGGCAGTCAGCATAACAGTGTATGGCATCTACCCATTAATCTTCATACAACCCTTTTCATTGTTTTTAACATTCATGGGGAAAACATCTTTTCAAGCTAAACTTTCTATGTTTGGTCTCAGCCTTAAGGTGAATATTTCTGTAAAGTCTGAACTTAAAACATTTCTGATATTTTTGAGCTATGCAAAGGGAGGGAAATATACCTTTTCTTGATGAAAGGATATTTCCACGCTCTTTAAGAGCATTATAACAGTAAAACTAGGAGGCTGGGAAGCAAACTCTTCCAGTGAAAAAAGTAAATCCTTTCATTCTGTTAAAAATATCAATTAATCATCTTTGCATTTTGTACAAAAGACAGTTCCTTTTACAGATTTCACTTTCAATACATTTAATGGGCAATAAGAACTTTTTTCACATTGACATAGTTTACTAATTGTGACAGTGACTGATTCCGTTAACTGCATTTATTCATGAATCTTTTAAAGCATGATTTCTTTCTTCTATTAAATCATTCATTCATCCCCTCTTGCTTTTCTCCCTTAAATATACATTTAGCAATTCCACCTTGCACTGTACATTGCATGTTCCCTAAAGAGGCTTAATTTTTCTCCCAAACCACATAGCTCAGGCTTCTGCTGTCATTGAAATCTTTTCATTAAATAATAAACAAGCATTCCATTATTAATTATTATTGTTTTACAATTTTGGCGTAAGCTATGACATCCTCCCTCTCCTGTGGTCCTAACTCTGGATAAGAGAGCACTCTCTCAATGTCTTTAGGTCAAATTCTTGTGCCAGCAAGCAAAGCTTGAGCAAACACAGGGTTTTGCTTGGGGAAGCTATGCAGGAGCTCAAGACAAAGATAGGATCCAGCATATAGAGCTGTCCCACAGCCACTGGGATGTTGCTCATTGAATGTCCTCTATCTGGGAGTTTTGGCCAGTGGAGCCTCTCCTCTTACCTTTCTTCTGTCCCTTCCCAACATTCTTTCTAGCTGGTGCAGGAAGAGCCAGCCCAAAGTGGTACTCTGTTGCCCATGGGAGTTTGTGAGCCACTGTTTGTATAGGCCTGTCTTGTCCATAAGGCAGGCGATGGAGGGGGTGGCAAAGAAAGATACAGCTTGACTTTTGACTGTCTTTATACGTTATTTGCTCTGAATGTGCTCTTTAACCCCACTGTTGTAAACACATACCCATCTGTGACTGCTTTAAAAAATATTTTGAACCAGTGGAAACAAATATTTCTGTCTACAACAGAGGTTCTCAAACCGTGGTCCATGAGCTCCATTCAGGTGGTCTGTGGATATTTCCCTCTAAAGTGCGCGCCTGGGCAGCTGCACACAACAGAATGAAGGGCCACCCACTTAATTAGTGGATTAGTTTGCACGTTTTTTGTTTGTTTGCTAGGTAATCTGCTTTGATCTGTTTGCTGTCCCTTATAATCACTTAAAATCTATCTTTTGTAGTTAATAAACTTATTTTTGCTTTGTTTAAAACCAGTGTGTGGGAGTCAAAACTTGGGGCAAAGGGCTGTTGCATATCCTTCTTCCCATTGAGGGAGGGGGTGAATTTAATGAGCTTATTCTGTACAGATCTCTGTGTGGCACAAAACGGTATAATTTGGGGTTTATACTCCAGAGGGAGGTGTGCCCTTGAGCAGCCGGGCAGTTCCTTAAGCGTAGCCTCCCCATACAGAGCTGATCACAGCTCTGTATGTACTGCAGCTGGGCGTGTCCCTACCTGTATGTGTGCTGGAGCCCGGGAGAGGGCTTGGCAGGGGTCACAGCAGTACAGTGTAAAGGGAGCCCAGGCTGGTGGATATGGGGGGCTCAGTGGTACCCCAGTTCCAGGTGACACCCTGGGGGAACCCATCACAGTACTGTCTCCTCAGGGACAAATAAGTAAAAGCATAACAGGTGTTAAGAATGAAAACTCGCCAGTGGGAAGAGATAGAAAGAGAGTCAGCAAACAGCAGCCAGTTATAGTATAGCCACCTGAGGCCTCCAGTGGTGTGATGGTGCCAGATCTAAAAGGCCAGTCTCCTGAAAGGTATGCTGGGAGAACGTTCCTATAAAAATGCAAATGTATAGTCAAGAAGACTATTAAAGATCAAGCTATTATAAAAGCAATATTACCCATTTTTTATTTTACCACAAGCGTCACCATAATTGGTGTTTTTCTTAAAGCCCTATCTCCTGGAGTCATATGATTAAATGAGAAACATAGCTATCATTTTTTAAAAATTAAGTTTCTGGCTCTTAAAATTATGGCAAAAAGCCATACAAAGGCTCAAAAACCAGAAGGTAATTTTATTATTTTTAATTTAACTATTTAAAATTTACTATTTTAAAGAAAGTCTCATTATTCTAAAGCCAGTCTCATGACTGTTGGGGCCTGACTCATAATTTCTGAATCCTTGAGGCTGGCAATCCTATATTACAAAGTACTCTGAGAGAAAGGGCCTGTTCCTGTATTTTACATACCACCATGTTGTTGTTACATAAGAATGGCCATACTGGTCAGACCAAAGGTCCATCTAGCCCAGTATCCTGTCTTCCAACAGTGGCCAATGCCAGGTGCTCCAGAGGGCATTGATAATAAACAGAACAGATAATCATTAAATGATCCATCCATTCCCTGTTGGCCATTCCCAGCTTCTGGCAAACAGGCTAGGAACACCATCCCTGCCCATCCTGGCTAATAGCCATTGATGGACCTATCCTCCATGAACTTATCTAGTTCTTTTCTTAACCCTATTATAGTCTTGGCCTTTACAACATCCTCTGGCAAAGAGTTCCACAGGTTGACTGTGTGTTGTGTGAAGAAATACTTTTGTTTGTTTTAAACTTGCTGACTATTCATTTCATTTGGTGATCCCTAGTTCTTGTGTTACGAGAAGGAGTAAATAACACTTCCTTATTTACTTTAATCACACCAATCATGATTTTATAGACCTCTATCATATCCCCATTTAGTCATTTCTTTTCCAAGCTGAAACGTCACAGTCTTACTAATCTTGCCTCATATGGAAGCTGTTCCATACCCCTAATCATTTTTGTTGCCCTTGTCTGTACCTTTTCCAATTCCAGTATATCTTTTTTGAGATGGGGTGACCAGATCTGCACGCAGTATTCAAGATGTGAGTCTACCTTGGATTTATACAGAGCAGTGGTTCTCAACCTATTTGCCACTGTGGGCCGCAGGTTGAGAATCATTGCGCCACACACACACTGGCCCACCCAGCCCTAAGCTGCCAGCCTGCCCCTTCCCCTCGGGAGCAGACCCGCACCACACGCCACACCGACCCCTGCCCAGTGGCCCCCCCAACTCCCTATACCCAACGGTCCCCTGCCCAGAGACACCCCCACACACAGACCCGTATGCCTAGCACCCTCCCCCCGCTAAAGCCCCCCGCAGACCCATATGAGATGGGGCAACCACATCTGTATGAAGTATTCAAGATGTGGATGTACAATGTATTTATAAAGAGGAAAAATTATATTTTCTGTCTTATTATCTATCCTTTTCAACATTGTTAGCTTTTTTGACTGCCGCTGCACATTGAGTGGATGTTTTCAGAGAACTATCCACAATGACTCGAGGATCTCTTTCTTGAGCGGTAACAGCTAATTTAGACCCCCTCATTTTATAGGTATAATTGGGATTATGTTTTGCAATGTTACCTCATTCAAACAACATCAGAATATTTTCTTTTCTTATATATGCCCCTAGTGTACTATAGGATGGTTCCACATACTGTACATTGAAGGCTTCAGTTTTTATTCAACTGTAAATGCAGTGATTCATCTGAATGTCATCAAGATGGCACAGGCATGGAAATTAGAAATGGAAAAGGCTCCTGTCATTCCTTCCATCCATCTGGCTAATTCAGGATCAGTCCTTGCTCAACTATTTTCCCCAGTCTAATTTTAAATGAATCTAGCACTGAAGTTTCCACTGTTTCCTTTGGGAGACTAGTGTGATGTTATTGACATAAACTGTGACCGTATAGATCATGGTTGCAACCACTGTTATATATTTGCAGCAAATATTGTACAAAGGTTGTCATGTGAGGTGACTATAGAAAGGTTATGATTTGCTGGTTATGATTATTCTATGTGTATATGTGTATCATTTTGTAGTCCAAGTTATGAATATTGGCTATGTACTTGTATGTCAATGTGTTTAATTCTAACTAGCATTAGTGAAGCATTTGGTCAGCTTCTTGAGAAAGGAATTTGCAGACTAAGTGCCCAATCAAGAAACACTTAACTGACAATGGGCCTTGTGAGACTCCAATCCACATATGAGAAGTCTTCCTGGGACATTCAAGGTAGCATGTGAGCAATGGCTGCTGCCTGCAAACTAAGTCATGCATGAACATGTGACTTGCCCAGGTGGCTACAAACTCCATCTTGTTGCTGTGATTTTGCACAGGAGAACAAAGGGGTTTCTGCCCACAAAAGAAAGAAGGCCCTGGAAACCCCTCCATTTTGTCTTCAATCCTGCTTCTTACCTCTGGCGGAACTTTAATAGACTCATAGACTTTAAGGTCAGAAGGGACCATTATGATCATCTAGTCTGACCTCCTGCACAATGCAGGCCACTTTGCTACACTGAAGCTCTAAACAAAGGACTGAATGACCCATCCAAGCTGTGGATGTACTTCAGAGACTTGATTTGAACCTGCAGCTTATTCCATCACTGCTACAAGCCTGAACCAAGAACTTGGCCATTACTATATCTAATTGATTCCATTTAACCAGTTTTAACACTCATCTATATTTCTTTCTCTTTATGAATAAACCTTTAGATTTTAGATTCTAAAGGATTGGCAACAGCGTGATTTGTGGGTAAGATCTGACGGGTATATTGACCTGGGTCTGGAGCTTGATTCTTTGGGATCGGGAGAACTTTTCTTGTTTTACTGGGGTATTGGTTTTCATAACCAGTCGCCCCATAAGGAGCAGTGCTGATGGCAATACAAGGGATCTGGAGTATCTGAGGGAATTGCCTGTATTACTTCTGGCTAGCCAGTGGGGTAAAACCAAAGTCTTCTCTGTTTGGGTGGTTTGGTATTAGTAATAAAGGACACCCAGCTTTGGGTTGTGACTGCCCTGCTCTAAGCAATTTGTCCTGAATTGATACTCTCAGTTGTGTCCCACTAGAGGCTGCATTGTTACAGTGGCATAGTCGTGCTAGGATCCATAGAACCAGGTCAATTAAGCTTTGGATCAGAACCCCATGTTATCCAAATTTGAATTTTGGTATTGAGATTTTGGTTGGTTAAAGAGCAGTTGCAATGGGTGAGCAAAGAGCAGATGAGGCCTTGACAAAACAGCCCTGGAAGATTTGTGTTCAGAAAAGGGGATAAGCTTTAAAAAGAAAACTACAAATGAAGAACTGAAAGATCTGTTAATGGCCAGTGATCAGAAGGCAGGAGCACAGCCCTTACCTGATACAACTAGGATGACCAGATGTCCCTATTTTATAGGGACAATCCAGATATTGTCTGGGCTATTTGGGGCTTTTTCTTCTATAGGCGCCTATTACGCCCCACCCCTTGTCCCAATTTTTCACACTTGCTGTCTGGTCAACCTAGATACTACAGAAGCTGCAGAAGCAATTAGAATGCAAAAGACAGCAAGTAATCTGCAACTTGAGCAACTGCAACTTGAGCATGAACAGCAGACATTCGATTGCTGGACAAGTAAAAGATAGCCAAGACAGAGAAGCTAAGGAAAGGAATGCTGAATTAGAAAGAGAAGCTGCTGAAAGAAAGAAGTAAGCTGATGAAAGAGAGGAAAGGGCTCATAAAAGGCACATGGAGCATATAGCTGCTGACCAACTTCAGCTCCAAGTATTGGAAGAGCAGAGAAAGTCCCAATTATAAAGATACTGAAGATATAGAGGAGTTTTTGTCTACCTTCGAACGTCTATGCACTCTGCATGGGATCCCAGATGAGCAGCGAATGCCTGTCCTGTTGACCAGATTGACTGGAAAAGCCAGGGAAGTATTTAATGAATTAAGGGAACAAGAAGCCTTAGATTATGTGCTGTTAAAATTCTGTGTTAAGATGATTCAAGGTCACTCCTGAGTCTTACAGGGTTAAGTTTAGAAAGTTTAAAATGTCTAATGACTGTACTTTTGTAGAATGTGCTGATAAACTGATGGGTTTTGTTAAAAAGTGGGTTGTGGGAGCAAAGGCGCATGGGAGTTTTGAAAAATTGCTGGATTTAATAACTTTGGAACAGTTCTCAGATATTGTTCCTGACCATGTGAGAGCAGCTGTGTGAGATAGGGACCCTGAGTCAGTCCTACAGGCTGCAAAATTGCAGATGCGCACACCCAAAATAGAGCTTGAGAAAGGTGTAAACCCCAGGGGAAAATTAATCACCATTCTCCCCAGTTCAAGAGGAGGGAAGGACTCAAAACCTCGCCGTCTGGGTTTGAGTCCCTGACACAAGGGAGTATGTGACAGTAGTGGCACTATCTGAGTACTCTGTGAATCTGCCAATGGCTAAAATCAACCTTGAGTGGGATGGCTTTAAAGGGGATGTGAAGGCTGCTGTACAGGATTTAATTCCGGCTGATGTTTTGGTAGGAAATAACATACTGGGGGTGCCTGGCCACGTTAAAGTGGTAACCAGGTCACAGAGAGAGTTTGGGTCTGTGGCAGCTACCCTAACTGATGGCAGTGAAGGGAACTATAAACGCAGAGTGTCTCTCAGGCTGGGTCAGGCAAGGATTTGTCTGAGGTATCAGAGATGGTTTTGAATTCGAATGAAACCCAGAAGGAATTCATTATGGCCCAGCAGAGTGATGTGTCACTAAAGAGAGCCAGGAATGATGTTCAGAGTCAGCTCCCAACTAATGAGGAGAGAGGCAGGTTTTTCATGCATGATGGGCTGTTATATAGGGAGCCTCCTAGGGGAAGGAAGCCTTCCCAAGCAGCAGCTTATGGTACCTGAGAGTTATCACAATGATTTATTGAAGTTGGCTCATGATGGTCCATTTGCAGGACATCTGGGTATAGGCAAAACGTGTGACAGGCTAGAGCAAAATTTCTATGGGCCTCACCTCTTTAGGTCCGTGAGAGAGTATTGCAGGAGCTGTGAACTGTGCCAGAAGTGAAAGGGATTAAGGGGGCCTAGCAGGGTGCCCTTCCAGCCTCTTCCCATTAATGGGGAGGTTTTTGCCAGAGTGTCTGTGGATATTGTGGTACCACTCCCAAAACTTCAAGGAATGGGAAAAATACATCCTTGTGTTGGTAGATTTTACTACCAGATAGCCTGAGGCTGTAGCAGTGTCTAATATTGAGACAGACACAGTGGCAACGATCTTGTTCTCTATTTTTAGCAGGGTGGGTTTTCCCAAGGAAATATTGTCTGACCGTGAGTCTAATTTTATATCTGTGGTTTTCAAGCAGTTGTCCTGAATTGATACTCTCAGTTGTGTCCCGCCAGAGGCAGCATCGTTACAACTAGTCCACAGAAAGGAACAGATCTCCTTATGTAGAGGGAAAGAGGGAAAAAAAGCACCAAGCCTAGTTGTTATAAATTCTGCAGGAATACAATATATTGCAGGTTTCAGAGTAGCAGCCGTGTTAGTCTGTATCCGCAAAAAGAACAGGAGTACTTGTGGCACCTTAGAGACTAACAAATTATGCTCAAATAAATGTGTTAGTCTCTAAGGTGCCACAAGTACTCCTGTTCTTTTTACAATATATTATGTGTCAAATTATGACCTGTAGCAAGTGTAACTGCACTGACAAGGATCACAAGAGGAATGTTGGTATCATTACAACCACAGAACAGGTCAATTTGCTGGAAGAATTGTTAAAGCCAAATCAGCATCCAGACTTTTCCAAAGGTCCAAAAGTCTTTTTTGCTATATTATCTCATGCATGTCCCAGTACAAATTGGAATCATGTTTAGCTAGCCAGATTATTTTATATCTGGTAAGTAGTAAATAAATAACAACAACAACAATTCCATTTTAAACGTGAAAAAAAATCAGGCTGCCTCTATTTTGGGGACACAATTTTAGTCCTGATTTTCTGAGGTGCTGAGCACACAAACTTCCCAATGAAACCAAAAAGAACTGTGGCTGCTTGCTATTTAGATGTCTCAAGTTGGGCACCCAAAATTAGATGCCCTGTTTGAAAATGCCACGCTCCCTGCACAGTACATTAGTGCCTGTCACTATGGCATTTATTATGGTACAAGTGTGCAGTCTTATTTGTTATGTGCTTATTTGGTTTAGGATTCCATTGTCTGTATTTCTTTCAATAGACCCTTGAAATCATTTGATGGCATTCATTAACCTGATAAAATGTCTAATGCCGATGAGAAAACCTCAGGCTAGAAAATTATCCTATTGTTACTCTTCTTTAATAGGAAATCATAATATAATTTTCTATTTGCTTTATACCTGTCTAGACCTGGCTTCTCCTAGACATGTTCGAATATTCCCTATTACAAACGTTTCTCTTGTACTGTGATTCCAATCTATGCATTTCTCTTTTAATCATTGTGAAATAAACAAATTCACTTTACCCCTTCCTAATAGTCAAGAACCAGCAGACCCAAGAACCAGCAAACATAAACCCTGTGATATGCATTTTGGGGGTGAAAGCTGATCTCCCTTGTTCTGCTGTTACTATGGTTACCATCCTACAGAATCCCGGTATGCGCCACTAAAAGAAACAGCACAAAAATAAATGTGCATGTTAAACCAAAATAAGAATACTGACCTACCGTGAAGATGAAGTACAAATGGGGGAATATCTGGGAGTTACATCTTACTCTACAATGGCAAATGAGCAAAGAACTTGGCCATGGTATTTTTAATTAACCTGTTGATTGTTGCTTTATACCTTAACCCATATATATGTCCCTACTAGAGCTAGGAGAATACTACAAAAAAGTATTCCCAAAATGTTTTAAGTCAAATGATGAATTCCTGTTGATGGTCTTTGTTACCCCTTTTGTTTGCTATTACTGTAGCACCTCACAATGTTTAATGTATTTAGCCTCACAATAACTCTGAGTAGGGAAGTTCTATTATCCCCATTTACAAATGGGGAACTGAGAGGTAGCAAAAGACTAAGTGACTTGTTCAGGTCATACAGGAAATGTGTGACAGAGCAGGGAATTGAACCCAGGTTTCCCAAGTGAGCATCCTAATCACCATTCCCCCAGATACAAGTAGCTGTGGTGTGGGAGCTTTCTTGATATAAAAGAGGGAACGGCTGGCAGAAGCATTCTCTGGAATAGGCTCTCCCTCTTGTTCTGCTAGAGTTCAGATTTGCTATTCTTCTGGGGATGCTGCAAAGGCCATTTTTTCCTTACAAGCATTTAGGGAGGTTGGGGTATATTAGAGAAGGGCTGGAGACAGAAGCATGGTTTGGGTGCGATATTCTGACATAGCTGGGTAGAATGTTTTAGCTGGAATATTTGTAACTGGCAAACTGATAAACCAACATGCACTGAAAATGTTAAACTTTCTTAGTGTGTTTTAAATCTTAGGAGGTGCTGAGAGTTAAGGCGTTCCCTGGTTACACAGAAATAAAAAATTTAAAAACAGCATCTACCTTAGTTGGCAAGAGCATGAATGGACATTTACAATGCCACAAAATGTCTATAACAAACAGTCATACATTTGGGCGTGGGGGGGGGGTATCGTAACATGTAGCAGCAAAATTTATAGAACATTCCTAGACAAAGACACCAGTAATTTAAAATTAAGACAGAGAAAGCATCAGGAAGTTAAAGGGAGAACATGTAATGGAACACCATCATTTTAAATACTCAATTATTAGACAGCCAGGAAAATCTAAGCTAACCTTAAAAATTCAAAATCAGGGAAAGTCACAAGTCCTGAACCACCTTAACCACCACCTCTATCCCCCTAACACCTCACTCTGTGCATCTTCTATAAATTATTGATCAAAAGATAATACTGAGACCAGATGGATGTAACCATCCAGCCCTGAAAAATAAGTAGCCAGAAAACAGCCTCCATTGCAATGCCAGCAAGATTACAGAAGGACAGCGGAATAAAATAACCCATGATAATATAATTTTATAGAAACATTTGGCAGAGAACTTTGAATTTGGGGGGAAATTATTAAACGGTGCCTGAACTCCACAAATTTCAGAACAAGCTAAAATGCACGTAGCACTGATTTATCCCCTGGCGGTTAGAAGTGTCAGGACAACAGAAAGTACACCAGTGCTGCGTAGTGCATGGTGTCAGAATGTCACAGTCCAAGTTAGTTCTCACTGAACTAGTGAACTTCACTGCGGGTTTCAGAACCTGTGCCACATTGTTGTTGAGGAATACTGGCAAGGAAGTGTGAGAGAGACTGCATTTCTGCTGTACCAAAAATCCAATCTGAATGACTATCAATCCAGGAACCTTCCATGAACAACCAAGTTCATCCCAAATCTAAAAAGCATCTCTTGAATATAATGAAAGGTTATCATTAACCTTATGCTTTCTTCTTTGTGCACCAGTATTACTGTATAATTAATTTTCAGTGTTTCCACAGCAAAAATGCAAATCAAATACAATACAATACGACTATTGTCTAGTAATATGAAAAAGGAACAAGATTGTTTTTCTTTTTACATTTGGCAGTTTAAAATCACAATGCCAGGAAATAACATTTCAGCAACACCTTTGTATGTGATTTTTCAAAAGTAGCTGGAAAGTTTAAATAATATCTGAAGGGTGATTTGACCCTACGGTACTCAGCCGAGATGTAAAGTGGAACATCAAGAGTAAATTGTGATAAGGAAAGTTCTAGAAGCTTCAGATCACTTGTCTAGCTGCTTGGTTAGCAAATGATGGAGGAAGGGGTGGGGGAAGATGTAGGGGAATAGCATATAATAATTGTGTGAAGCAGCAGTTTGATTCCTCACACTTTCTCTGCTATATCCTCAGAGGATTACAAGTCCTATCTTAGAAAAGATTTTGCATAATAAATAGTGATAAAATTAGATAGGTGTTTAACATTATATAATGTGTATAATTTCTAATCAGCTGACAAACATTGCAAGTAGGGTTTTTTGGTGAAGGGGTTGGTAATAAAAGAAAAGTTTTTAAATTGTTCAATTTCTGAGATCCTAAAATCAAGAGATCCTAAGCTCAAGAGATCCTAAGACTTTGGTTCGTTATAATGAAAAGCACTTCAGAAGCCCCTAGGAAGGCAAATAAAGATGTAAACAACTTTTAAAATTTAATATAAACGCATGAATTACAGATAAACTAAAATGTTGCTACATGCTGCTTTTCTGAGGACAAATCTGCAGGAAGTGGAAAATGTACCCCAAGGTCCATGACTTATTCTCTCATAGCGAAAGGCATCTCTTCCTCTTGTGGCAAGCCTGATCTGAGATGAAAGGGAGAATCTAGTAAAACTCAGCAGGATCCACAAAGAGCCATTCCGTCCACTGGGGCATTGGATCCCCATCTTCCCCGGTAGCATGGCTTTCCCTGTAGCGGAGGATAAAAAATGGCTCACCATGAACTGTCTTTCTAAATCATATCTTGAAAATCTCAAAACGGTGTCGTGTAGGCTACCTAGATTCCCTGGTCCTGGGGACCATATATATGCCAGTATTGTTATTAATAATAATGCTGAATTTGAAACCTATTTTACATGTCTGGTATGTCGGAAAAACAATGAGATATAACTTAATCCCTCTGAGCTAATATGGTTTGTATTTAGCTACATTTTATTTAGAATTATTTATACTCCCGAGATAGTACTATATGTAAACCAAGTGTATCCTTTGAATCCTAAATCAACTCCAAATAACACTGTTAGGTTTAAGTATATTTTTGCAAAATCTCCACCATGTAATAAGCCAATACTGTATGCAATTTTAATGATTTTTTTTCTTATTAGTAGCATTTTAAAAGCTATTAAAGAAGATGAAGCATTCAGGGACAGTAAACTGTAATTCTTAAAGCATTAGCGAATGGTTGGTGCTCCATACACATGCTAATGTAGTTTCAACTTGATATAACCTTTCTAGATTTGAAGTCATCAGCAAATAGAACAATTTCTTGGCAAACTTTTGGATGGCATCTAAATTGCTTTTTGCATTAGTAAGTTTGTTCTTGCAGATAAAGAACAAGAGGGAAAAACTTTATAATTCTAGATTCCAACATGGCCAAATGACAGTGAGGGAAACAATAGGGCAACGAGAAGCTCCAATTAATAAGAAATACATAAGCAAAGAAAGAAACTGAACTCTTGACCAGAACATAAGGAAAAACTTCACATTAGACATGAGAAAGATTTTACATATATGAACGTCAAGACATTCAAAGTTATGGTTTCCCTACCAATTGTATTTGGTCCTCCTGAACAGTGGTAATATTTAGGGCTGTCAATTAATCGCTGTTAATGCATGCGATTAATGCACAGCACAATTAATGCATTCTTTTTTTAACGTGTGTTAATTGCAGACTCTCTGGGCAGGAGGGCAGCATCAGCTGCTGCAGAGAACCTATGTCTGGTCAGGCGCAGTAACGCAAGCTGCCACCAGAGGGCGGGAAGAGACGAGGCTAGAGAAAGACATGGTTCTCATCCTGGCTCCAGCAGAGAAGAGATCTTGACACCAGCCCCAACCCCACCCAGGTGAACATGTTTCTTCAAGTAAAACCAGGATGGCCAGGGGCTCACCTGAGCTGTGCCCACTTTGCAAGACTCACCCTTCCTATGCCTCCCCCCACAAGCTCTGTGCCACCCGCAGCTTCCCCCACCCCAGTTCTGTGCTGCCCATGGCTGGGGCTGACCCCCCTGCGCTTTCCCCAGCTGAGGCTGATCTCCCTCCCACCCCTGATCTCCACATCTCCCCCAGCAGAGACTGATCCCCCCCCCTCCAAGCTCTGCACCTCCCCCAGCTGAGGCTGATCCTCCCCCGCGAGCTCCACGCCTTCCTCCCACCCCCAACTCTGTGCCGCCCAGGAGTCAGCTCTGAAGCCAGCACTGCCTGCCAGCAGCAAATTTCTCTACTTTCCTGCTGGCAGGCAGTACTGCCTTCAGCTGAGCCCCGGGCAGCAGCCGCCGCTCTCTGCTCTGCCTTGCAGCTGGGACAAATGCCCAGTTTTGGCGAAGTAGTAGGGATGGCCAAGACAGAGCTGAAAAAGAGGACTGTCCTAGCCAAAATGGGACGTATCATCACCCTAGCCAGCCCGTGCCCTATTGTTCCCAGCCAGCTCCTCGCTCCTGGGACCAACCCCCCTGCGTCGTGCCCCATTGCCCCTAGCTGGCCACTTGCTCTGGGGCAGTCCATAAAGAAGATGGGCCTGGCAAGCTCATCCTCCCTGCACCAGCCTCTCCTCCCCTGCAGTATGATGAATCCCTGAGGTAAAATCCACCCTCCCTTGCAAACAAAGGCTCACTCAGCTGAAGGAAGCCCACCTAGCTCAGTAAAAGGAGGCAAGCCTGGCGAGCCCAGTACAGAAACCACCCTTCCAGAAGCAGCAGCAAGACACCTTCCTCACCCTCCTCCTGCACAAGTTATTGCTTGCTCCTACCCATTGTCACCCCTCGTCCTCCCAGACCTGCTTCCTGCACAAGTCATTGCTTACTTCCCCCCTTCCCTGTCCTCTCCTAACACTGAATGCTTGTTTGTCTGAGTGATTGAACAAGAAGTAGGACTGAGTGGACTTGTAGGCTCTAAAGTTTTACATTGTTTTATTAAGTGCAGTTATTCTTTTTTTACACAATTCTACATGTGTAAATCAACTTTCATGATAAAGAGATTGCACTACAGTACCTCAATGAGGTAAACTGAAGTTTCTTTTTTACAGTGCAAATCTTTGTAATAAAAAATAAATATGAAGTGAGCACTGTACACTTTGTATTCTGTGTTGTAGCTGAAATCAATATATTTGAAAATGTATAAAACACCAACAATATTTAAATAAATGGTATTCTATTATTGTTTAACAGCGTGATTAATTTTTTTAATCGCTTGACAGCCCTGGTAATATTTCATTTACTGTGTATGGACTCAGATTCACAGGCTTTAAGGCTAGAAGGGACCATCATGATCATCTAGTCTGACCTCCTGCACATTGCAGGCCACAGAACCTCATCCAGCCACTCCTGTAATCGACCCATAACCTATCCTCAAATCATGATTTAAAGACTTCAAGTTACAGAGAATCCACCATTTACACTAGTTTAAACCTGAAAGTGACCAATATCCCATGCTGCAGCGGAAGGCAAAAAAACCTCGGGGTCTCTGCCAATCTGCCCTGGGGGAAAATTCCTCCCCAATCCCAAATATGGTGGTCAGTTGGACCCTGAGCATTTTGGCAAGATCCACCAGCCAGACACCTGGGAAAGAATTCTCTATGGTAATTTAGAGCCCTCCCTGTATAGTGTCCCATCACAGTCCATTGGGGATATTTGCTAACAGCAGTCACAGACAGGCTACATGTCAATGTAGGCAGTTTCCTCATACCATCCCCTCCGTAAACTTATCAAGCTCAGTCTTAAAGCCAGTTAGGTTTTTTGCCCCCATTTCTCCCCTGGGAAGACTGTTCCAGAACTTCACTCTTCTGATAGTTTAATTTCAAGCCTAAATTTATTGATGGCCAGTTTACATCCATTTGTTTTTGTGTCAACATTGGTGCTTAACTTAAATAACAGCCCTCCCTCTCTGGTACTTAACCCTCTGATGAGAGCAATTAACCCTCTATAGAGAACAATCGAACCTCCTCTCAGCCTTTGTTTGGTTAGGCTAAACAAGCCATGCTCTTTGAGTCTCATCTCATAAGGTAGGGTTTCCATTCCTCGGATCATCCTAGTAGCCCTTCTCTGCACCTGTTCCAGTTTGAATTCATCTTTCTTAAATGTGGGAGACCAGAATTGTACACAGTATTCCAGATGCCTTGTATAATGGCAATAACACTTCCTATCTCTAGTGGAAACACCTTGCCTGATGCATCATAGGACTGCATTAGCCTTTTTCAGGGGCACATTACATTTACAACTCATAGTCATCCCTGTGATCACTTTTTGTGGCAAGGTCATTAATAAAAATGTTAAATAAGATTAGCCCTAAGACTGATCCCTGAGGAACTCCATTAATAACCTCCCTCCAGCCTAAGGGTTCATCTTTCAGCATGACCCATTGTAGTCTCCTCTTTAACCAGTTCCTTATCCAACTTTCAATTCTCATATTAATCCTCATCTTCTCCAATTTAATTAATAACTTCCCATTTGGAACTGTATCAAATGCCTTACTGAAATACACATAGATTAGATCTACTGTATTTCCTTTGTCTGAAAAAATCAGTTATCTTCTCAAAGAAAGAGATCAGGTTAGTTTCTAGCACGGTTTACCTTTTGTAAAACCATGTATTTTATCCCAACTATCGTTTACCTCTATGTCCTTAACTACTTTCTCTTTTCAAAATTTCTTCTAAAATCTTGCATACAATTGAAGTCAAACTAACAGGCCTGTAGTTTTCTGGATCACTTTTCTTCTCTTTCTTAAAAATAGGTACTATATTAGCAATTCTCCGGTCATAGGGTACAACCCCTGAGTTTACAGGTTCATTAAAAATCCTTGCTATTGGTCTTGCAATTTCATGTGCCAGTTCCTTTAATAGTCCTGGATGGAGATTATCCAGGCCCCTCAATTTAGTCCCATTAAGCTGTTTGAGTTTGATTTCCACCTCAGACATGGTAATTTCTACTTCCATATCCTCATTTCCATTAGCCACCCTGCCACAACCTCAAATTGCCTCAGTTTTTAATAAGGGTATTGAGGATAAGTATTGATTTAGGTGTTGAGCCATGCCTAGATTACCTTTAATCTCCACCCCATCCTCAATCCCACAGTCCTTAGCGGTCCCACTTTTTCCTTCCTTGTTTTCTTTTCATTTATATGGTTATAGAACCTTTTACTACTGGTTTTAATTTCCTTTTCAAGCTCCAACTCTGCCTGGCTTTTGACAGTTCGCACTTTATCCATACACTTTCTGACCTCTAAGAGATAGCTTTCCTTGCTGATCCATCCCATCTTCCATTCCTTGGAGGCTTTCTGCTCTCTCTTAATAACCTATTTGAGATGCTTGCTCATCCAGCCTGGTCTGCAACCCTTACCTACACATTTTTCTGCTTGCTTGGGATGCAGGCACAGTTTCTGCAACTTTGACTTAAATTAATTGCTAGCTTCATCCACATTCAGATTGTTGAATTCTTCAGTACAAGCTACTCCCTAACTCATTCCCTTAATTTTTTTCAGGTTTGCCCTTTTGAAATCAAGGGCCCTACTTACAGATCTATTTTGGTTTATCCTTCCATTTAGTCTAAACTGAATTAGCTCATGATCACTTGAACCAAGGTTGTCCCCTACAACCAGTTCTTCTATGAGGTCCTCACTTCTCACGAATACCATATCTAAAAGGACATTACCTCTTGTAGGTTCAGTGACTATTTGGTGAAGAAATCTGTCAGCTATCACACTGAGGAAAATCTGGGCCCTACTATTATTAGTAGGGCTTGTCCTCCAATCTATATCTGGGAAGTTAAAGTCTCCCATAATCACACAATTCCCAGTAGCATTTATTTCATTAAAAAATATTAAAAGAGGCCTCTATCCATATCTGTCATAGGTCTCACCCCCACTTGGAGCTGTTGGGTTCCAAAATGGGGACCTGCGCTGGTTTCCCTCTAAACTAAAAATCCTAGTTTAGATCTGGTAAAAGCTGCCACCACCCAATCAGGTACGTGGATTGGGACACAGTCCTTCCCCAAAATCCTTGGGGATCCCAAGAGCCCCAAATCTATGGAGTTCTTACACCCAGGAGAAATAACCCATTCCCCCCCTGCTTCCTCCCCCCTCCCTTTTCCTAGGAGAGATACCGGGATTTAATTACAGAGGGATGCCTCCCCCTCCCCTTTCCCTGAGAATTCACCCAAAGAAAGATTAACCAAGTTCTTAACAGAAAAGATTTATTAAAGAATAAAAAGAAAGTAACTTGTCTCTGTGATACTAAGATGGAACAATACACAGGGTCTAAACTTATTAATTTTTGGAGAGAATCCCTCCTCCTTTCTTTCTCAGAAAAAGCAAAGTAACAGCAAACAGAAATAAAGAATTTCCTTCAGCAAACACACAATTGCAAATGTAGAACTCAAATTATAAGACTAATCCGCCTTTCTAATTAATACTCACTATTGAATAGTAGAAACTACTCCAGGAGAACTTGGAGACATGACTGGCCTCTCTTAGATCCAAAAAGAGAACACTCTAACAAAGAATACAGAGAAAGGCTTCCCTCCACAGAGATTTGAAATTATCTTGTCTCTGATTGGTCCTCTGGTCAGGTGGTCATCAGGTCCTGCATGTTAACCCTTTACAGGTAAAAGAGACCATAACCCTTAACTATCTGTTTATGACAATATCCAAATCAGATTCTGGGGGTCCGTAACACCCCAAGCACTATCCCAGGGGAGCCTCTTGTACCTTTCTTCTCCAAAGTGATGTTGATGCAAATAGACTCTGTTTTATCCATTGCATCACTTCTAATTTCTTTACAGTCTACCTCCTCATTAACATACAAGCTAGCCCACCACCTTAACTTATATTTCTGTCTTTTCTGAATGGCACACACCCTTCAATACCTGGTGATGACTTGCTGTGACAACTGTCAACTTTTATTTTACAGCTTTCCGTGTGTGCAAAATTTTAGCTATTATATTGCATTAATGTAGTTTATTGAATTGAATTTCACTGGTTTTAAAAGAAATTATAGAGGTATACGGACAAAGAGTTGAAGGAGCCTGTGTAAAGAACCTGTGATATACTGCCTACTAAAGCTCTGGTGCGGACTGGGATCCCAGAGGACCCGCAGCCATAATGCTGGGAGAGGGTACTTTATTGTGGGCGGGATTGGGTGGGTAAAAAAAATCAGACTGTGGTAATTTGTGAGAAAACACTAAATCTCTCAACAGTTGGTCAGAAATAGAATTTCTGCAATGTAAAACAAGTTTTTCTTTTTTTTAAATAAAGGTTTTAATACTTACATTTAAGCGAGAGATGGAAAGAGATTTGATTTGTATTAAAAAGGAGTTTAAGTATTTTTTTACATGGTTTAAGCAAGTTTTGTTTTATTCTTTTAGTGGTAAAAATTGTGTCTGAATTCTGTTTATATATAATACACCTCTATCCCGATATAACGCGACCTCATATAACACGAATTCGGATATAACGCGGTAAAGTAGTGCTGGGGGGGGGGAGCGCTGCGCACTCAGGTGGATCAAAGCAAGTTCGATATAACGTGGTTTCACCTATAACACAGTAAGATTGTTTGGCTCCCAAGGACAGCATTATATCGAGGTAGAGGTGTATATATTAACCGACCATTTGTTTGTTTGTTTTTTGTTCTGTAGTAGCCTGGGGGAATCTGTCTCTCATGCGGGATTTACAGGATCTAAGGTTTTTATGAGTGGGAGTGGGATAAAAATGCAAGAAAATGTGGGACTGGGAGGGGGGGGCAGGACGGGAGCAGGATTTAAAAAAAATAGTCCCACACAGGGCTCTACTGCCTAATACCATGTGCTGTTTAAGACTCATCAAGTAAACTGACATTGAGGTGGGTGAGGTAATACCTTTTATTGGACCAACTTCTGTTGGTGAAAGAGACAAACTTTCAAACTACACAGAGCTCTTCTTTAGGGTAAAGCAGTGGTTTTCAACCTATTTACCATTGGCCGCATATGCAGCTCTTTATGTGCACCACATCCACACAATCTATACACTACCTGTATGGCCCAGCGGATGTCACATGGGCTACAAATGTGTGCTCATTGGGCCACAAGCGGCAAGTGGGCCGCAGATTGAGAACCACTGGGGTAAAGACTCCCATTGACTTCAGCGGCAGTTGGATCAAACACTAATAACAAACGCCAGAGTTCAAGGGAAACCTGTTCCTACATCTGCTTATCTTATGTAGTTAGTTACAAAAAGCAGACCACATTTCAGCTATGCCAGACCTGAGATAAATAATGCTTTAGAACAGTGGCTCTCAACTTTTCCAGACTGTGGCCTTGGCTACACTTGCAAATTTGCAGTGCTGCAGCAGGGTGTGAAAACACACCCTCTCCAGCGCTGCAAATTGCAGCGCTGCAAAATGCCAGTGTGGTCAAAGCCCCAGCGCTGGGAGCGCGTCTCCCAGCGCTGTACGTTATTCCCCACAGGGAGGTGGAGTACGGACAGCGCTGGGAGAGCTCTCTCCCAGTGCTGGCGCTTTGACTACACTTAGCGCTTCAAAGTGCTGCCGTGGCAGCGCTGCCGCAGCAGCGCTTTGAAGTGTAAGTGTAGCCAAAGCCTAAACCCTTTCAGGAGTCTGATTTGTCTTGTGTATCCCCAAGTTTCACCTCACTTAAAAACTACTTGCTTACAAAATCAGACATAAAAATAGAAAAGGGTCACAGCACACTATTACTGAAGAATTGCTGACTTTATCAATTTTACCATATAAATTATAAAATAAATCAACTGGAATATAAATATTGCACTTACATTTAGTGTATAGTATATAGAGCAGTATCAAAAAGTCATTGTCTGTATGAAATCGTAGTTTGTACTGACTTCACTAGCGCTTTTTATGTAGCCTGTTGTAAAATGACGCAAATATCTAGATGAGTGAATGTACTCCCTGGAAGACCTCTGCATACCCCCAGGGGTACACATACCTCTGCTTAAGAACTACTGATTTACAACAGTGAAATGTGCATATGTCTATGAGTCAGCCAGGCAACAAATACTTACTGGTATTTCCTGTTGCTGTGTGTGATGGGGAAGAGTTAAAGCAGGGGTGGGAAAACTACGGCCCAGGGGCCGCATCTGGCCCTCCAGACATTTTAGTCCGGCCCTCGGGCTCCCACCAGGGAGTGGGGTCCAGGGTTTGCCCCGCTCCAGCTGGGGAGTGGGGTCAGGGGCTTGCCCTGTTCTGCGGGGCTCCCAGAAACAGCAGCATGTTCCCTATCCGGCTCCATCAAATATGGGCAGCCAGGGGGCTCCAGATGCTGCCCTCACCCCAAGCGCTGCCCCCGCAGCTCCCATTGGCTGTAGTTCCCAGCTGCAGGGGTGGCGCCTGTGGAAGTGGTGGTGCGCAGAGCCGCCTGGCTGCACCTCCACGTAGGAGCTGGAGGGGGGACATACTGCTGCTTCTAGGAGCTGCTTGAGGTAAGCACCCCCCAGACCCTGCACCCCTGACCCCGTCCCATGCCCCAACCCCCTGCCCCACCCCTGATCCCCCTCCCACCCTCTGAATCCCTTGGTCCCAACCTGGAGCACCCTCCTGCAACCCCACCCCCTCCTCCCCAGCCCCACCCCCGAGCCCACACCCCCAGCCGGAGCCCTCACCCCACCCCTAACCCAGCCTGGAGTCCCCTGAGCTCCTCATTTCTGGCCCCACCTCAGAGCCCACACCTCCAGCTGGAGCCCTCCCCCACCCCAACCCCCAATTTCATGAGCATTCATGGCCCGCCATACAATTTCCATACCCAAATGTGGCCCTCAGGCCAAAAAGTTTGCACACCCCTGAGTTAAAGTCATGCATTCAACTTGTGTATAACGTAACAGTTACAGCTTGAAAGCCCCTGCATTCATAGGGGCAGCTGTACTCGGAACACAGATTAATCCCCATGGAAGGCAGAGGTTCAGGATTCTTCCAAGGAGCTTTGCCAGCAGAGGCTGCTCAGGAGAAGAGCTGACACAGCACCAGCTCTGTGCTGCTCCTGCCCTCAAAGGGACTAGTTGGAATATGTATTGTGAATTGTACTGTCAGTCTCAGTAACTGTAATGGCATGTCAATGATGCTGTCCTTATCCCTATGAAGATAAAATGTGTGTGTGTATATATTTTTCAGTTGCAGTGTCGTGAAATTCTAATGGGGACATTAGAATTAGAGAAGAAAATCCCTCCCCACCACTGAGTGGATTACAGCCAGCGTGTCGACTCAGGACAGGTGCAGGTGAGAGGCTGAAAGTGGCAGACAGCACTGAGAAACTAACTCTGCAGGGACTATTTCCAGCCACCTTTTCTTTTTTTAGTGATAAGGAGCTTACACTAATATTGCCCTCTGTGCAGAATGACTACACCAGGGGTCGGCAACCTTTCAGAAGTGCTGTGCCGAGTCTTCATTTATTCACTCTGATTTAAGGTTTAGTGTGCCAGTAATACATTTTAAATGTTTTTAGAAGGTCTCTTTCTATAAGTCTATAATATATAACTAAACTATTGTTGTATGTAAAGTAAATAAGGTTTTTTAAATGTTTAAGAAGCTTCATTTAAAATTAAATTAAAATGCAGAGCCCCCCAGACCAGTGGCCAGGACCCGGGCAGTGTGAGTGCCACTGAAAATCAGCTCGCATGCCATAGGTTGCCTATCCCTGGAATACACAGTGTTCCTTTATTTGTTTTAGTGCCTTCATCTGCAAAGAGAATTTCAGATCCCAGTCAAGCCTTGCATGTAAAACTGAACAAATGACTGAAAAACAGACCGAGTCCGTCTGAAAACAATACTAACACTGTTTCTATTAGTGTTATGCAAATAGGGAAGGTGGTAATGTCCAGTTGTGAGGGCATAGGATTTAGATCCAGATCCAGTTCTATCTCTACTCTTGACTTGCTGTGGGACCTTGGAAAAAAACCACTTAATCACTTTGTGCCTCATTTTCCCTATAATACAGTGGGAATTGTAACCCTTCTGCCAGTGTTACCGGCAGGGAAAAGGACCAGGTTCAAAAATTTTGGGGTTTCTTCTGAAAGCTTGAGCTTTACTGGCTTGAGCCCCCCCACTCAGAAACCTAGGAAACTAAAAACCCTCCCTGAGGAAACCTTAAAGGCAATATTTGGCCCCTTGCAATCTCTGAGTAACAACAGGTATAAAATAATGAGAACATTCTTAGGGGAAAAAGAGGACACAGAATAAACCTGGGAGAGACAGCAATAATAAACAAACAATAGCTTTATCTTTCTCTAAACTGACATGTCCCTCCTCCTTCACACTGCCCCTGGATTTTCTGGAATAGGCTCATACTCAATCCTCCTCACACAGCGTGAATGTCCAACAAGGGAATGGGTTCCTGCAATAGCCATTTTCCTCCCGCCCTCCTCCACTGTATCCCCACTCACTGCTTGCAGTCTGGAGTTGCCAGAGTCCACAGTTTGGGCAGGTCCATCTCCAGCCCCTAAGGGAAGTGCTGCCTGGTCTGCTCCAGGGGCTCTACCACCTGGCCCAGCTGAAGTGATTACAACTTCAACTGCTGGGCAGAGGGCCCTCACCAGAGCTCCTCAACTACGTTGCTGCCCTTTGCAGCTTCAATAAAAGCTTCCTCAAAGCCAATGCTGTATCTTCCATGGCATCCAGTGCTGCCTCTTCAGAGAGAGATCTATGGCATCTAGGCCCCAGAACAGAGCACGTACCCCTGAGGCACTCCCACCAAAAACCAGGAGTCTCTTTCTCTCTAGATCTGGGGCTTTGACCACTCTCTACTACCCACTGTGCCAGACTACAGTTTGATCAGAGTGACCACTTACCACGGATATATTTGGTGCTATTCTCTTGTCCTTTCATTTCCTGACAGGGATAACAGTGTTTTATTCATCCCAAATTTAAAATGTAACTGTCCTTTCACTAAAATGTCAACAGCTGCCACAAACTGAAATGCAAATGAGGCCTGGCCCATTCAGTAGCTTCCCCTTGCTCACCAACAGATGGAAGCAGAGAGCACCTATCCTCCTGAAGCATACCCTACCTCTACAGCTTCCGGCCACACAAATTACAGGGCTAATGAGTGCCTGTGTTGTTAGCATAATTCTGAGCCATTGGTGTGAAAACACTACTCCATTTCACTCCTTCCTGTTCAACAAAGATATTTTATTAGCAAGAACCGTGCTTCTCTTGTGAAAATTAAGGCTGTATTTGGACTTAGGAGCTCTTTTATTAGTATGCATTAAAATCTATTATTGATCTCCTGGAAATGCTAATATAAGTGATTCTTTTAATACCAAAACAAATTATATTCTGATCAGGTTCAAAGTGTTCAATCAAGGACTAGCTAGCAGCATTGTTAAATGAAATGCAGTTTGTGTTCGGCATTTCAGATCAGCTATTTGATTGAAAGTCAGGCTGAGTTCCCAAAGATGTAGCATCTCTCCTCCTTCATTGGGCCTCTAAAATGCATCTAGCATTCAGCTGTTGTGTAACATTGACATATTGTCTTGCTCAGACTAGATCATTTCAATATTTAATGTATAACATGTTAGCTAATTTAAAAGGGACTATGACAGTACATTAGGCTAAAACATTTGCTAAACATTAAAGTACTAACTTCTTCATTCATAAAGACTACTATGTACTCATTGAGGTAATCCAAATGTACAATATATCATCAGCCCATACTGAACGTATTACCATAACATCAAGCTCTACAAAGAAGGGAGTTAAATGAAATAGAGAAAACTATTGTGGATGTGGTGGGTTTTTTGTTTTGTTATTAGAGTATATAGGCTCCAAATAAGATAAGAGCCCCATTGTGCTAGGTGCTGTACATATGCATAATAAGAGACAGTCCTTGTCTGAAAGAATGTATATTCTAAATTTAAATAGATAGACAAAAGGCAGGAAAAAGGAAGTATTAGTATCCATATTAAACAAGTAAGAAACTGAGAGATTAAGTGACTGGACCATGGTGACACAAGAAGCTTGTAGCAAAGCTGAGAATTGAAGCCAGAGCTCCTGAGTCCCAGTCCAGTGTCTTAATAATAAGATTCCTCTCCCCTGGGCCACATTAGGCCTGGTTATGTGATGGTACACTCTCAGCATAGGGCCCACTCACAATTTTCATCACTGTGCTCAGAAATTTGGATTCTGTTTTTACTTGCACCACATATACACATCAGGAGTAACTTTAGTAAAGTCAGTGGATTTATTCCAGGGTAAAACTGGCATCAGTGGAGTCAGGCCTATAGCGCATAGAGACTGCATGAAACTAGTGCTAACTGTGGACTTCAGCGAAGTTACTCTGAATTTACAGAGGAATAACTGAGAGAGTCTGGGCCTTTGGGACATCATTTTCTACTTTCAAGTCAGCTGTGATTTAAAAGAATGTAATTGGTAACAGA
This sequence comes from Mauremys reevesii, assembly GCF_016161935.1. Lineage (NCBI taxonomy): Eukaryota > Metazoa > Chordata > Testudines > Geoemydidae > Mauremys > Mauremys reevesii. Next base: position 334,788,966 of record NC_052623.1, read on the forward strand.
TTTATAAAATAATGCAACACCCTGAAGTATAGAATTCTGAAATGCAGCTACAGTGCATGTGCAATATCCATCCACATTCCGTTTGGCCCACTGTTTTCAAAGGATTTCTAATCCACATACACACTATATGGTGCAATATACCACAGGTCTCAGAATGACATATTCCCACAACTGCATTGCTCTGATTTAAGTAGCACTTACAATAAAATACCAATTAAATGTGTTCGGCATTTTAAGGACCTTTATAAGTAGTATATTTGTAATTGCCAACCCCTTCCTCCAGTTCGTTGTCAGGGTAAGGGCTGGGTGAGCTCTTCTCTGGTCATGTTGTCCAGGACAAGATATCAAAGCATGCCCAGAGAACAGACAGGTAATATCTGACTTCCTATATGGAGTAAGGGAACATTTCTCTTTCTGCATCTGAGGGGGCAGCACAGACGTCAGAATCCTAAACCTGTTGAAGGCCCTCAAACTCCAGAGGCTGCTGGAGGCCAGCGGATTATGATCTGCAGGCAGAAAGAGGAGGAAATATGTCTGGTAGCCAGCTGTATGACACTACCCATGCAGGAGAGGTGGAGAATGAAGGAAAATAGGGGGAATGTGCCCATGTATAACATTCCTTGTGTAACCCCTTTGGGGTTTAGAGAACATGGCCCTTTTAACTCTTTTTCCTGAGGGGGGGGGAAGTGCTGATTGTTACAGAAGAAGGAAGTGCTATTGGTGGGAGGGGGAGCAGAGAGAGAGGGGAGAGCGACAGGGTGTGTGTGTCTGGAGCTCCAGACAGAAGGGCTGCAGCAAGCAGGCCCTCAGAGTGAAGCAGTCAAGACCTGCCTGAAGCCTGGGAGGGACAGAGCAGCTGACTGGGGACAGCCCAGGACAGGAGCCAGGAGGAGCACTGTGCCAGGGAGGAATCGCCCGAGAAGGACAGGCCGGAGCTAGACCCAGTATCACTGCTGCCCAGATCTACATGGGGCTGTGAGTACTGGGGCTGGTGACTTTGCATTGGGAATCAGGAGGGAGGCTGTTAGCTAGTTAAGTGGGGAGGTTGTTGCTCTGTGTGGCTTTGCAGAGAGCGGCAGACGAGGGCACCAGAGAGGTTTGTTGGGGAAAGTTTACTGGTGCTGAAGATGATCAGGAGCACCCAAAATTCACCACTGGACTAGAACTCTGCCCAGGACTCCTGAACTCAATGTGCAGACACATTGCTCGGTGTCTGTCCTTTCAGACTCGGGTACCACTAGGCCTGTGGGGCATTAAGTTGAATACAACCCTGTTTTACCAATCCCCCTATATTTCCCTCTGTTGTTTTTCTCCTTTCACCCCTCTGTAAATAAACATTTCCCTTTCCTATATTCATTGTACTTTTCCGGTCTGTGTGTGTTCCCTCTGGGAGGTTTGGAACAGGTGACCCTGGGGCGGAAGGGACTTTCCCTGTTGCGTTCCTGCATGCGCCTTTTCTTGACCAGAGCAGACTCCATCTTGGCCACAAAGGTGCTAAAGTTACACTTGGATACTCCCCTCCAAATCAGCAAGCTCAGAGCTCAAAATACATATCATACTTTCTGCCCCAGCAATATTTATAACTCAAGCTAGCATGCGTTTAATTATCATCACTTCTTTTTTTTATATGCTCAGAGATGAAGGTGAAATCTGAAAGGCAGTGGCTTCTGGGAGAAGGCATGTGGGAGAATTCCGAACATTAAAATCTTTTCCTCACAGAAAGATCCAAGCACAACACTGAAAGTTGGAAAGTTTGCCTATTTCACTTGGCCCAGCGGGTGCTTTATACAGGTGCAGACAGTCCTCGTGTGTGAAACAGAACATGTCTGTGACTACAGCCACAGAGTGAGGCTGTTTTTCCACAAGGTCATATGATCCTATCTGAACAACATGTGATGGGATGGTAAACCCACCTAGAAAGGAAGTCTACAGAATTCTGGGCAGAAATCTATATCCGATTAGTTCTCTGGGAAAAACAAACAGCAATGCATCATTTGTCACAATAAACTAGTGGCCACGCTCTCCCATCTCTCTCCATCTCAGAATCATTTTGTGTGGACAGGAAGGAAAAACATCTCAAATGTTATGCTTTGTTTCTGGGTTCTCCTTTCCCCTGCTCTTTCAGACACTTTCTGACCTCCCTGAAAACCTCTCAAAAGCACTGTGTTGCAGCTGTCCTGATTCATTCCTATCCCTCCGCTCTCCTTTCTCCTCCTCTCTCTAGTCTAACTCTCAATAGAGCTTCTGGCTTGCTACGGCCCTTCTTCTCCCAAAACGAATCACATTTGGAATGAACTCATGCTGCACCACAGCTGGATCATGCTGTCACAAAACTTTACATTTCCTGCTGGCTTAGACGTTCATCAAATTCAGCCTCTTGCTTCAGGCTCCTCCTTCATTCACAGAGTTTAATGGGCACATTCAAGCCACTGTGAGCAAACCAGATTGCATGGGGAAGAAAGCTCATGAACTAAAACTTGTGACTTTCACTAAATGCATTACTGGGAAGGGGAGAGGGATAGTTCATTGCACTGTGTCCTGGGTAAAGTTGGAACAGTGCACAAGCAAGGCAATAGCAGCATTCATGTCTGTCCAGTCTGCCATGAATGAACTGTCCTTGTTCTCAGAGTAGTGTTGCTGCCCATGCTTCAGAAAATGCTCTGAAATGCCATCCAGCCTCTTGCCAAACACCTACTCCACGGCATAAGCAATTCACTCCCAAGTAGGAGCAGGTCATCTAATGTATCCATGTCTGAAAGCAGCTCATCCAATAGATGCATGGTTTGCTCCCCATTTCGAATGGACAGAAGCACCAAAGTGGAAGATTCTTACTACTGAGGATGAGACCAAATCTAGATTAGAGACTGCGATCATACAAAAAGCTGTCCTAAATAAACAACTTTTTTAATTGACAGCAGTACAACTCAATCCCTTCTCTAAGAAGATAGTTGTACATTGCCAAAATTTTGACATTTTAACATTTTCAATTAATTGTCACATCACTAATTTACTGGGTACCATCCTAAATAATAATGCATATTGGGACTAAAGTAAATTTGGGCAACAGCCAATAACTAGAAAAAAATTAAATTGCACACTTGTTTCAAAATACATTCGATTTATGTGCTGCCTTGAAGTCAATCTTGATATTTCCAGTGCATTAAAATTTAAAAAAAAAACAACCCAAATATATTGATCCAAATGAATAATGAATTATGGGCACACTGACTAAAGGAGAAAATATGTGAGGGAAGCCGGTACTTGCAAATCCTGTAATGGGGATGCACAGATATGGCTGGAGAATGCTGCCTCACCTGGATCTCCATGACTCTTTGGACTATAAGAAGGTGGGACAGGGGAGATAAGGCAGGGGCACCTGGGGTCTCCATCAGGCATTCTCCTATAAACTGGAACGGCAAAGTCATAAGGTTCAGTTGTGACAGACAGAGGCTCCAGTAACGTGTGCAGTTTCCCTTTGGAGGTACGGAAATACCTCCTGCCCATTGGGGGTAGGGGAAACACTATGGGCCCAGCTGAAATCAGAGAAGCCCCTGGTAGGGCTACAGAAAGCTGAGGGTGGAGAAGGTGGGCAGAGTTGCTAAGGGAGAGGGCCTTCATGTGGAATCCCCTTCCCTCCAGTTCTGCAGAGATCTATGGGTGTGGCATTCTTCACATGAAAGCAACAATTGATTGTATAAAGTAACTACATTATTCTTATTTTAAAATTACATAACTAATACAACAGAAACCAGAGCCAGCTTGTAACAGGGTGGTCACCCGCTCTGGCCCTGATAGGGTTAAGGCCAGCCCTGGGAGAGGGCTGGGGCTGAAGGAAAAGCCTAGGCTGATTGGGGAAGGCAGCCACAGTTGAGGCCACACCCCAATCAGGCCATAGCTGGCCCTATAAAAGGTTGGGAGCCAGGAGCTCAGGGAGTCTCTCTCTAGATGTTGAGAGGGATGGGCCTTGCTGCTTGGGAGCGGAGCAAGGTACCTAAAGTGGAGCAGGGCTAGGGGAAGGCTAGAGGAGCTGGGGGAGCTCCAGCCTGGAAAACCCCCAGGCTGCAGGTCTTGGTAAAGGCCGGAAAAGGTATTGGGGTTGCAGTGGTGCAGCCTAGGGCAGGCAAAGGCAGCAGGTCCAAACCCTCCTTGCCGATGATGAGTGGCAATTATACTGCAGTCTGCCCCAGTGAGCAGGGGCTAGATGGTGACTGGCAGTAGCCAAAGACTGAGGCGAGGTGGAGATAGGGGTTTGGGGGTTCCCCGGGGAGGGGAGATCCAGCAAGACTGTGGGGTACTGCAGGGGGCAGAACCCTGAGAGAAGGGGCACTGGGGTCCGCAAGGGACACGAGGGGCCAGCAGCAAGGCGAGACACTGGCCTGCAGAGGGCCCTCTGGAGGCTGGCGAGCTAATTCCCTGGACAACCAGCAGGAGGCACCGCATGGGTGAGTTGTCGCCTCGCTACACAGCTGATCACTGCAACCTGCAGCAAACATGGACCCTGCAATTCAGGTTTCTAATATGCAGTGTGACCCCTTTAACCTCTGCAGCCACATTCCAAATTTTTACACCACAACGATATCGACACTGCACAATGATTTTAGTGGGTGGAACCCTCAGCCTCTCCTATGGGAGGGCAAATCCTGACACCCCCGCCTCCCCGATGAAATAATTTAAAGGAAATCTCTGAGTTTTTTTCCCCTGGACTTCATCTTTTGCTCCTTATACCAACTAGAACGATTTGGGTTAGTCCCAACTCATGCTACAGTGATCCCAGCTGGTCAATCAGGAGTATCATTATGAACTATGAATAGAGGGTATTTAGCCGTCCCTGCTGGAGATGACTTGAAGCAAGGGAATCAGAGATTGGAGAGTTTATGGAGACCTTCAAGGGGACAAAACTATGGCTCAGACCCTAGATTTCCAAGGTCAGAGTTTAATACTCAGAACAAGTATTTCCTGCCTGCAAGGTCCTCAGTGTATGGAAGTAGACAATACAAATGGTGACAGCACCAGATGCCAGTCTGAGGTTGGGCAATCCTGGCATGGGAAGAGAGTAGCTAATAAATATATTATTATTATTATTATAAACAAATATTCCAAATGACTTTTCATATGATTTGTATAAAATCAACCTCCCAACTTTAAGTTCAGTATTATATCACATGTACATCTTCCTTTCCATACTACCGTACCACCAGATTAAGAAATGAAACAACCTAATGAGCATTAAATCATCCTATTAAAATGTATCAACAACATCTTGTATTGCTATGAGAGTTGCTACACAATGTAATTTACAAGAAGATACTAGGGCTGTTTGTCAAATGCACATCATTCATTCTATTCTCAGTTATAAGTGACATAGGATAGGAATTCTGATAACTCCTTCAGTCCTTGCCTTCATTTAGATGAAATTATGCAAGGCTTGAAAATAAGAATCTTTCCTCACCATCTGCATCTCTGATACTCCACTTTTCGGTCACCATCATGTGAGTTAGAAGCAGAAATATAATCACACTGAGCCCAACATTTTGGCATCGAGGCCTCTGAACTAAACCCTATTTCTTTACAACTCATCATCTGAACCTTCTATAGTTTTCAGAGAAATGTCTGTTTATTCTTGCCTCACTAATCTACCCAAACTACAGAGGCAGGATTGTCCAGTGGTTAAAGTGCTACCCTAGGACTCGGGGGGGGGGGGGGGGGGGGTTCAATTTGTTCCTATACTATAGATTCCCTGTGTGACCCTGGGCAAGTCACTTAGTTTTTCTGTGCCTCAGTTCCCCATCTGTCAAATGAGAATAGCACTGCCCTATTTTATAGAGGTGTAGTGCAAATAAAAATTGAGAGGTGCTCGCATACTACTGTAAAAGGAGTATTAGATAGAATTTCTTAAGTGATTATCACTGTAACAGTTAGACTTTCAAAAACAATGAGAACTATCCAGGAGGGACAGTTATATCTCTTTAGTTTAAGTCATGGGCTTCTATCATAGAATCATAGAAGATTAGGGTTGGAAGAGACCTCAGGAGGTCATCTAGTCCACCCCTTGCTCAAAGTAGGACCAACCCCAATTAGCTCAGTGGTTTGAGTATTGGCCTGCTAAACCCAAGATTGTGAGTTCAATCCTTGAAGGGGCCATTTAAGGATCTAGGGCAAGCAAAACAAACAAAAAAAAAAGTTGGGGATTGGTCCTGCTTTGAGCAGGGGGTTGGAGGACTAGATGACCTCCTGAGATCCCTTCCAACCCTGATATTAAATCATCCCAGCCAGGGCTTTGTCAAGCTGGGCCTTAAAAACCTCTAAGGATGGAGATTCCACCACCTCCATAGGTAACCTATTCCAGTGTTCCACCACCCTCCTAGTGAAACAGTTTTTCCTAATAGCCAATCTAGACCTCCCCCACTGCAACATTGAGACCATTGCTCCTTGTTCTGTCATCTGCCACCACTGAGAACAGCCAAGCTCCATCCACTTTGGAACCCCCCCTTCAGGTAGTTGAAGTCTGCTAATCAAATCCCCTGCCTCCTCTTCTGCAGACTAGACAAGCCCAGTTCTCTCAGCCTCTCCTCATAAGTCATGTTCTCCAGCCCCCTAATCATTTTTGTTGCGCTCTGCTGGACTCTCTCCAATTTGTCCACATCCTTTCTGTAGTGGGGGGCCCAAAACTGGCTTCTATCTTTGAACATAGTGCTGAGTTTTCTCCTCTGGGGAATGCTATAGCAAGAAGTTGTCTTGCTGTGTAGTACCCTTCACATTCCCTATTGTGGGGTTTCAGGTTTACTGTCATTCAATAATTTCCATATCAAACATGCTCATTTTCCAACTAATGAAATAGCTTTTTATGACAACCAGACAGGCAAACAAACTGGCACCTGAAAGTTAATCTGGATTTTTTCCCTCTCATGCATCACCACCCTGAACCCTTTAAGCAGCAGTATGAATCCCTTATTCCCTCCACTTCTCATGGAATAGCCATCCTCAGGGTCATTGTGGACTCTTACAATGTATTTTGAGTGTATTTGATATCCTTATATGATGCATGTCTGGAAAAAAACAACAATTTGTTACCATGCCTCAATGAGATAACATTCCCGTATATGTTCTGAATTCTACCTCTTGCCATTCATTCTTCATTCCAGACATTAGTTATCAGTGAAGTCAAGCTGGCAGGGCATATCAAGTGGAGTCCTGCAGGGGTCAGTTCTGGGCCAATTCTGTTCAATATCTTCATCAATTATTTAGATAATAGCATAGAGAGTACACTTAGAAAGTTTGTGAAGGATACCAAGCTGGGAGGGGTTGCAAGTGCTCTAGAGAATAGGATTAAAATTCAAAATGATCTGGACAAACTGGAGAAATGGTCTGAAGTAAATAAAATGGGATTCAATAAGGACAAATGCAAAGTACTCCATTTAGGAAGGAACAATCAGTTTCACACATACAAAATGGGAAATGACTGCCTAGGAAGGAGTTCTGCAGAAAGGGATCTGGGGGTCATGATGGATCACAAGCTAAATATAAGTCAACAGTGTAACGCTGTTGCAAAAAAAGCAAACACATTCTGGGATGTATTAGCAGAAGTGTTTTAAGCAAGACACATGAAGTAATTCTTCCACACTACTCCATGCTGATTACACCTCAACTGGAGTATTGTGTCCAGTTCTGGGTGCCACATTTCAGGAAAGATGTGGACAAACTGGAGAAAGTCAAGAGAAGAGAAACAAAAATGATCAAGAAAACATGACCTATAAGGGAAGATTAAAAAATTGGTTTGTTTAGTCTGGAGAAGAGAAGACTGAGGGGGGACAGGATAATAGTTTTCAAGTATATAAAAAGTTGTTCCAAGGAGGAGGAAGAAAAAATGTTCTTCTTAGGACAAGAAGCAATGGGCTTAAACTGCAGCAAGTGCAGTTTATGTTGGACATTAGGAAAAACTTCCTGTCAGGGTGGTTAAGCACTGGAATAAATTGCCATGAGAGGCAGTGGAATCTCCATCATTGGAGATTTTTAAGAGCAGGTTAGACAAACACCTGTCAGGGATGGCCAAGATAATACTTAGTCACGCCTTCAGTTCAGGGGACTGGACTAGAGGACATCTCAAGCAGGGCCGGCTCTAGGTTTTTTGCCGCCCCAAGCAAAAAAATTTTTGGCTGCCCCCCGTCCCAGCCCTGGGCTCCCCATCGCACCCTCCTTCTGCCCCAGCCCTGGGCTTCCCCCCCATCCCAGCCCTGGGCTCCCCCTTTTCCCCCCACCAGTGCTCCCCACACACACCTCCTGCTGCCTTCCCCCCCCCCCCGCCTGCACCCTCCTTCCACCACAGCCCTGGATCACTGGTAACTTGCTCCCAGGGCAGGTCATTCAGCAGGAATTTTGGATGTGCACAAAACACAGACAGGATTGGTTCCCATATGGTTACAGAGCTGCAATAAAGTGGAACAATTTTCAGGTTGTGTGATTGGAGGATATCTGGATGCATATTATAAGACTGTCCTCCATAAATGAGGAAAAGTTGAGGTGCCTTTATTATTCTTTTGTTCCACTCTTTCTTTCTTTCTTTGGGGAATTTGCCAATGCAATATCACTGTCTTCCTTTTAAACAAACAAACAAAGGCAATGGCTGTTGAAAATAGCAATTCCAGTCTTAACCACTGGGAAGCATTTCTTGCTCAATTTTATCCTACTTTTTCTACAGCAAGTTACAGTGGATCAGTATATTTGATTTGGGAGAAATGAAGTAACAGCTGCCCAAACTGAGCTTGAGCACTCCTGAATTTTGAGGCGTTCAAATCTGGAAGGCAGGTGCTGGCTGTGGGAGGGGGAGGGGCTGTGGGCTCCGCGGGGGAGCATGGCAGCATGTATGCAGCAGAGTGTCTGGCGCTGCACGGAGCCAGACGTGCTGGTCTGAGTGGCACGGTAAGGGGGCTGGGGGGTTGGAGAAGGGGTAGGGAGTTCCGGGGGGGGGGCAGTCAAGGGACAGGGAGCAGGGGGGGTTGGATGGGGCGGAGGTTTGGGAGGGCAGTCAGGGGACAGGCAGCGGTTGGATAGGCATGGGAGTCCCAGGGGTTTGTCAGGGGACAGGTAGGGGGTGGAGTCCTAAGGGGGAAGTTGGGGGGGTCTCAGGAGGGGGCAGTTGAGGACAAGGAGAAGGGAGGTTTAGATAGGGGCTGGGGTCCCAAGGGGCAGTTAGTGGCAGGGGTCCTGGAGGGGGCGATCAGGGGACAAGGACCAGAGGCGCTTAGACAGGGGGTGAGGTCCTGGGGGGCAGTGAGAGGCAGAGATCCCGGGAGGGGGCAATCAGGGGACAGGGAGCGGGGGGGAGTTGGATGGGTTGGGGTTTCTGTGGGGGGCAGTCAGAGGGAGTGGATGTTGGCAGGGTGGGGCTTCCCTCTCCGTGGAGTGTCCTGTTTTTTGAATGTTAAAATATGGTATCCCTACCATTCAAAGCACTCACAGCACACTGCCACATGAGGTCCCCCTCCTTCCTTTCCAGTTGATAGTGGCCAAGGGAATGCTGGGAAATGTAGTGCTTTTCCTGCTCCAGGGCTGGCTCTATAGGCAGGGAGCTAACCAAGGAACTACAGCTCCCAGAGCCCCCTGTTGGTTCTCAGCTCCCATGCTAGATCCCTGCCGCCCCTGCAAATGGGCTGCCCCAAGCACATGCTTGCTTTGCTGGTGCCTAGAGCCGCCCCTGGTCTCAAGGTGCCTTCCAGTCTAATGATTCTATGATCATAGAACTCCAGATAAGCATTTCTTTTAAAAAAATTTAAAAATCCCCCTCTTAGAACTGTTAGAACTGGGTGAAATATCTTTAGCAAATAGTTTGTGCGCCAAAAAATGCAGTTTGGAGTCGACTGAAACTGTGAATTCGGGTTGAAATTGGTAAATAATTTTGGCTGGAAAAACAAAAGGGGGAATTCTAAATATTCAAAATGTTTTGGTTCAACATTTTCTAAATTTAGTATTTTGACTTTTTGTTTTGAAATATGCTTTGTTATGAAACTTAGAAAGATTTAACTAGAACAAAGATTAAAAATACCCCCAAATTAAACATTTCATCCTAGGTCAAACAATTTTTTTCATTCAATCCAAAATTATTTGGGGGGGGGCGGGGGTTCATTTTGTCAAGGAAAAAACCAAAATTGTCATTTCTGGTTGACCCAACACAATTTTTTTTTTTTTTTGGTTTGGTGACCAAACGAAACAAATCAGTTATTTGTGCTCCTGTAGTCACTTTTATTCCAGACTGGAAAGGAGTCATACTTGCATCCCTGCTGTATTAAATAGCACCCAAACTAGTGCAGCTGCATTAAAAGCCTTTCAGTGTTTTTATTATACACATCTCCTTACAAATCCTTTACAACTCAGTCATAGAAATGTGTCCAGGTTTAAAATGTCCATAAACACTCTCATTGCAGGTCTAATTTGTTACTAGTTTTCAAAATAATTTGGACATTTTTCAGTACCATGACTGCAAGACAATAGAAGCTAATAGGTTCAGACATTTTTTGCACTATTACTCAAAATCAGTGTTTGCTCAAATGAAATCCTGAAGGGTGCTATAATCCCTAATAATAAACAAATCCTCTCAGAGCTGTGAAAAATAAAACAGCTGCTGTAAATCATCACTACTTCAAGCACGTTTCTCTCTCTCTCTCTCACACACACACACACACACACCCTCAGTGAGACCCATGCAACCCCCTCTGAGGTCAATGCAGCTGGACAGGTGTAAGGAAGGGCAGAATCAGGTGCAGGGATGGTTTTCCTAATGGTTTAATATATACATCATGGGCTAGACTGTGCTTAGTCTTGTGGGTCACATAGAGCCAGGGAAAGGAAGCACCCAAGGAGACTTCCTCTCTTCACGGCTGAAGAGAAGGTTACTCACCTTGTGGAGTAACTGAGGTTCTTTGAGATGTGTGTCCCTGTGGGTGCTCCACTTCAGGTATTGGTGAATCCCTGTGCCACCGATGGGAGATTTTCGGTAGCAATGCCTGGTTGGGACACACATGCACAGTAGGGGTCTCATGGTACCACTGGCGCTTCATCTAATGCCCGTGCGTCCCAACCCTCTTGGTTCCTTCTCTACCGTAGAGTCCTTTCTGCGAACTCCAAAGTAGAGGGGAGGAGGACAGGTAGTAGAGCACCCACAGGGACACACATCTTAAAGAACTTCAGCTACTGCACAAGGTGAGTAACCTTCTCTTCCTCTTCGAGTGCTGTCCCTGTGGGTGCTCCACTTCAGGTGACTGTAGAGCAGTACCCCATTATGGAAGGGTGGGTTTCAGAGTTGGCTGTACAATTGAGGCTAGTACCATAAGGCCAAGTATCGTATCAGCCTCTGATCTCTGATTTATTGCATAGTGGTTTGTGAACATGTGAACGGAAGCCTAAGTGGCAGCTTGGCATATTTCTCTGATTGGAACGTTGTATAAGAATGCAGTCGAGGGAGAAACTGATCTCATTGAATGGGCTCTGATCCCTGTCGAGGGTCCTATATTTTGATGCTGGTAACATAAATAGATGCAATTTGAAATCTATTTTGATAGTCTTTGTTTCAAAATGGCTGCCCCCTTTGATCATTCAGTGGTGGAAATGAAGAGTCTTGGTGACTTACGGAAAGGTTTTGTTCAATCTAGTTAGAATGCTGGTGCTCTTCTAACATCTAGAGTGTGCAGGATAGATTCCTGTGTAGACCCGTGTGATGTAGGGTAAAATGCAGGTAGATGGATAGGTTGATTGAGATGGAATGATGAAGGTACCTTCGGTACTAATTTCGGGTGCGGTCGCATAGTCACTTTGTTTTTAAAGAATATGGTGTATGGAGGATGGGCCATGAGGGCCCCAATTTCACCCACTCTACATGCTGAGGTGATAGCGACCAGGAATGCTACCTTAATTGATAAATGTAGTAGAGAACAGGTAGCAAGTGTTCGAAAGGGGCTCTGGTAAGGCCTCTGGGGACTAGGTTTAGGTCCTGTGCTTGTGTAGGGTTGCGGACTTCAGGGTACATGTTCTGAATGCCTGCAAGGAAGCATTTCATAATCAGGTGCACGAAGGCTGAAAAACCATCTACCTTGTGGCAGAAAGTAGCTATGGCTGTGAGGTATACTCTAAGTGAACTAATAGATAAACCCAAGTGTTTCAAATGTAGTATGTACTCCAAAATCGAATGTATCAGTGCTGTAAGTGCTGGTATATGGCTGTCGTGACACCACAAGGAGAACCTCTTCCATTTATGGAGGTAAGTGGTACGTGTGGTAAGTTTCCTGCTTGTTAGCAACACCTTTTTAATCTCTTCCAAACAGGTTAGTTCGTCATGATGGAGCCGTACAGGAGCCATGCCTTCAGGTGGAGTTTTCCCAGATTCAGGTGATGAACTTGACCCTCGTCCTGAGTGAGAAAATCCCGACGGAGAGGAAGGGTGTACAGGGTGCAAAGCGCCAGGTGGTTCAGGTATGGAAACCACGTCTGTCTGGGCCACGTTGGAGCTATCAGTATGATCCTGGCTCTGTTGTTCTGTATCTTGTGTATCACTCTGGATATTAACAGTATCGGTGGGAACCCGTACAGGAGGGGCGCGTTCCATCGGATGACAAAGGCATTTCCTAGGGATTGCGGTCCTAGTCCTACTCATGAGCAAAACCTTGGACATTTGCGGTTTTGTGATGCTGCGAACAGATCGATGTGCGGTGACCCCCCACATGCAGAATATGAGCTGTGCTATGTTGTTGTTCAGTTCCCATTTATGTTCTTGGGAAAAGTGTCTGCTCAACATGTCTGTCATCGTGTTCTCTTGGCCCGATATGACACAGTAATGGTAAAAATGTGGATAATGCACCAGTTCCATAATTTTACAGCTTCTGTGCATAGGGAATGATATCAATCTCCTCCCTGCCTGTTTATGTAGAACATATAGGCTACATAGTCTGTCATTATTCTTACCAATTTGTTTCTTATCATCGGTAGGAAATGTTGGCACGCATTTCGAACTGCTCGTAGTTCAAGTAGATTGATATGTAATAAAAGACTCCACAGGAGACCATTTCCCTTGGATTGTGTGTTGGTTCAAGTGTGCACCCCATCTGATCAGTGAGGCATCTGTAGTGATCAGAATGGATGCTGGATCTTGGTGAAACGGGACCCCTTCACACACATAGCGTGGGCTTATCCACCATTGTAGTGATTGTACAACTTTTGGTTGCAGTGACAGGAATCTGTTTAGATTGTGCTTGCGTGGTATGTAGACTGTGCTCAGCGAACCCTGGAGACTGCGCATGAATAGTTGTGTGTGTTTGACCACAAAGGTAGAGGCTGCCATGTTTCCTAATAGTTGTAGGCAAGTGTGTGCAGAGACCATGGGGCTGTTTGTGTCTACTGATATGAGAATGGTCATTGTGGAGAATCTGGCCATTGGTAATGAAACTTTGGCTTCTATCAAGTCTAGATAAGCTCCAATGAATTCTAGTTGTTGAACCAGAACTAGAACAGATTTCTTCTCATTTATTTGCAACCCTAGGGTATGGAAGTGTCATAGTCTTCTGTGTGATGTTTATTGCTTCTGCTTGAGTGCAACCCTTCAGTAGACAATTGTCCAAGTATGGGAATATCATAATTCCCTGTCTGCATAGGTGTGCTGCTACTAAGGCCAGGGTTTTGATGAAGACTCTTGGAGCCATCAAGAATCCGAATGGTAACACCCTGTATTGGAAGTGGTCTCTCTCTACTGTGAGCCACAGGAATTGGCTATGTTTGGGGTGTATAGTGTTATGAAAATGCATCTGTAGGTCAAGGGCTGGAAATCAGTCCCCTTCTTCCAGTCCCAGAATTATTGACATCAGCATGACCATTCTGAATTTGTGGGTACATACACATTTGTTGAGTCTCCTGAGATCTAAAATAGGGCTTCATCCTCCGTTGTTGGTTTGTTTGGGGATTTTTTGTGGGGGAGGGTTGAGTCAAGAAGTAGTGGGAGTAGAACCCTTTCCCCAACCAGAGCTGGTGTTGGTTTTCAGCCACCTCTTCAAGAGGGATGTTCTGGCTCTGTGACACCTGCTTGAATAAGTCTTGAAATTGTTTTGAATCATCTGTGATTGTGGGTGAAGGGGGCATTACCACCTCATCTGGAGATACTGAATTGTGGGCTGGTGAGAAGTCCTGGGTATTGGAATCATCCAGTTCCTCTGCTGTATCCTCAGATGCATCTGAGGGTTCTGTGGTCATCTCCTCAGGGGGACATATCTGTCTTCTTTGCAGGGTGTGAGGCCTTTGGAATTGAGATCTGTAGGCCACCTTTGGGTCCCAATGTTCCCACTGCATCGGGAATGGCATGGCAGAAGCACATCCATGGGTTAGCTAGCCATGGGAGCATGTCTCTACGAAGAAAAATCCTGGCATTTGCATGCAACATCGGTGGTTTGGTGCCTGAGGGGGATGAGTGTCTGGAGTAGAAGACTCCCTCCTCCAGGTCATCTTCCTTATCAGGGAAAAACTGAGGAGCAGATGGTGAGTCCTGCTGTCTCGGTGCTGTTGGCACTAGGGAACCATCAGTGCCGACTACAGGAGACCACGCTGTGGAATATACTGCCATGTCTGATGGTTGAGTGAAGGAGCGCAATACTGCGGACGTCGGTGCCATGCTTTTACGTGCAGATGCCTGGGTGCTCAGTCCGGTCGGTGTTACTCTTTTGTGAATAGCCTTGGTTGGTGCCAGTGTCGCTGTTTTAGCTTGTTCGGGCAACTACTCCATAGAAGTCAGCACCGATAGAGGTGGCATCGCGGTCAGTGATGCTGTCAGCACCATGTCCTTCCTGGGAGTATTCGGTGCCACGGAGGAGGAGGCTGATTTGTGCCTGCTACTCAACTCCTTGTCCAAGCCAGCCACGGTCCCAGTATGGACAGTGATGGAGGTGCCCAGATTATCGAATGTGCTCACCCTGCTGGCCGTCAGCACCAAGAGTAGCGATCTCACCAGAGACCATTTTCTCTTTACCAGTTCCCCATGTGCAGGAGATATTTCCCTCTTCCTTGATTTTTCTGGAGAAAAGGATACTCGCTCTGTCCAGGGAGGAGGCACCCAGAGAGTCCCACATTGGGGTTTTTCCAGAGTCAAACAATGGCATTAGGGATTTTTCCATAAGGATCATTTTAAGTCTGAGATCCCTATCCCTCCTCGCTTTGGTTTTGAGGTTGCTGCAATGGGCACATTTTTGAAGAATGTGTGCCTCCCCTAAGCAACGGAAGCACTGCGAGTGTCCAACAGAGACAGGCATAGAATCCTTGCACAAAGCGCATCTTTTAAATCCAGGGGAGCCTGGCATTTTCATTGTCAACTTTTGTACAACTAAACAGAGAAACGGAGGGGATTCTCCGAGTTTTGGGTTTTTTAACAGGGAAAGTCTAATTGGTTAAATGGAAATTTAAGACTAGCGATGACCTATCTAACTAGTAGAACTAAAACTTAACTATTTTAAAATCTATTCTGTGTTATTTTCTGACACTGCCGTTGGAGTTCTGCCTGCAGCTGAGGACAGTTGAAAAGGAACTGAGGGGGTCAGGCCGCGTGAGCGCTAGATGAAGCACCAATGGTACTGCAAGACAGCTACTGCGCATGCATGTCTTGACCAGTTGCTGCTACCGAAACTCTCCGATCAGCGGCGCAGGGACACACCGACACCTGAAGTGGAGCACCCACAGGTACAGCACTCGAAGAAGAACCGGATTCTCTGCACACAAGATCCAAGAGAATTCTAGTGCCAACTGTGGCATTAGAAATACCACAGGTTCAGTGATGAGTAGGACCATGGCCCTCTCCATCAGAAAGTGGAACAGGGCTGGTGTAAAGACCATATGCTGTACCCTATTAAAGATTATCACAGATGTTGCTATTGCATATGCTCTTCTCAAAGGTCCCATTGGCATGATGCATCGGATTTCTCCAGTCAATTCAGGCATTGGCTTGAAGCCACAATCTAGCCCCGTAATAACAATGAATTAGCTCCATACTGAGGACTGACATGAGATCTCAGTCTATTAGGTAAATAATACACATTTTTCAGATGATGTGCCCAAATAAGTATTTACTTGATGAACTGTAACAGCTCTGAAGGAGCATTTTGCGCTATCGGCTAAATAGTGCATGTTTACAAAATGAGGTAATTATAGAGTCATCATATCAACTATTTTGTGAGCTTGCCAGAGATCTAGATGGAACTGCTGCAAGATTAAATACTGGAGTTTGGCCACAATATACTGCTTATCACTGACTCTGGCTCTGTGACTCTGTGTGCATAACCATTTACTGGAATACCAAAAGGAGAAGAAAAGCAAGAAGGATAGACTGATAATTATTTATTCTTAATTATGATTTGATTGTTTTCTGCTTTAGGATGATGAAAACAAAACACACACTCCTACGACTTGATTTGGTACTTCTAAATGATATGGAATTAAAAGCAAAAGGATGAATTCTTCACTCAATATGCACATATAATTCCCATTAAGGATAATGGTTCTTTTGTGGTGGCAAGCATGTGTTTTGAATGTTTAATTTCTAACCCAGATTTCTATTCAGTTAGCTCTATTGGCAGCAAGACTTATGGACTATGATGGAGGAAGTGAAACAGAGGTTAAAAATAATACTAATTGTGAATGCAGTATTTTCCAGCACTGCAGTATCTATACCTGGACCTTATAAATTGAAGTTTTTGGTTAGCACTTCCCTCTCACAGACTTTTGTCCTTCATTAATTTAAATCAAGATGGCTCAAGTGTAATTCCTTCCAACACAGTTAACGAAAATAAAAGTAATCACCAGCTAAGGCAATATTAACATCCACGCCAACCCCAAGTCACTTGCCTACCAGCTATCTGCAAACAACATAACACCCAAACTTACTCCCTTAGGTCTGGTTCCCTACTGTCTTGCTCCTCTGTGGTTATTTCCACTTATGCCAAGCAGATGTCAAACACCACCATTCTGACTTGCAAGGTGGCAAGGAATCAGGCCACAAACCTCTAAAACTAACTCTTGTTCATTTCTATGTACAACTACCCACAATGCACTCATCCAATTCCTGGAAAACTCATTCAGTCTCACAGCTGTAATGCCAGACTGAGTAAAATGAAGGTCTCTTACACAGTTACTGTAAAATTGTATAGTGTGTTATTTCTACCTAAAAAAAGTGGAGGACAGAATGACTTTGCCTGCAAGCCTCTCCCTCTCCCCACCATTTCCATGCCCACTATTGTTAAGGGTTGCAACATGGCAGCAGGGGGCACTGGAGGGAGAAGTTTTCCTATAAACTTGGCTAAGAAGTGAAGCTTGGTTCTCTGCTATGGAGGGTTAGTCACCATTCAGTAAACCTCAGATGGGAGGTTTTCAAAAGGGAGACCCAGTCACATTAACCTCACTAGGTCTGTTTGGATTCGGACTCCTGCTGCCATAGCTTATATAAACCTTAAAACATCTGAGGGTCAGGGCATGGATGAGAGGCATAGAGGAAGTTAGGAAGATAGGCTGCAAGTGTTGCAGATGGGCAAAATAGGATGCAGACAGTACTGGAGAACTAGTAAGCCAAGGAGATAGGTTGCACACTTGTTTCTCCATTAAGCCCAACCTGGTCACACCCTCCATACAATGTCCAACCATCCAGTCAGTGGTTGGTTTCTACGTTGGACTGACCTTGGTCGTGTCTGCATTATTTTCTTTGGCATCCTATCACCTGTTTGCCTTCTACAGCATCCCATGCTGTAATCTTCTCAATTGTAGCCAATCCCGTACCCTGGATTTCGCATCCTACTGTCATCCCAACGTCTTCATTTGTCTTAAAATCATTCTGACACATGATGTCTTTCAAAGAACTCTCATCTCTACTGCCTCCAGCCTTCTATTTCATTTAATGCAGCTGCTTCCCAGACCACAAATCTCTGAATCACACGTGAATTCTGTTCTCTGGCCAGTATCATCTCTGTTGAGTTCTCCTAACATTATCAACAGCTTGTCTGCTTTGCATTTGCACATGGTTACTCATCTCAGACATGTGGGTCGATTCATCTTTGCCATTCATATTCATCATGCACCCATACTACCTTAAGCATTGTCTGCACTGGGGCTGTTAGCCACAAGGGTAGCTACACCTAATTAGTTGCACAGTTGCAAACAACACAAAGCCTTAGCGATATGGTTGCCTTAATAGCACTCACAACTATGCTAAAGAACAGAGCTACAGGCCACTGTAGGGCTACCGCACACTGTCTGGAATTCAGCATTGAGGTTCCATGGCCATCAGAATGAGCAGATATTAAAAAGATCTCCTTCAACCCAAACTTCCTGCAAGAAGAAATTGTACATGTTCCTGCCACTTTGGATAAACATTTAGATGCCCATTCCCTCCCCTGAGTTTATTCATTAAATTGGTTTCCTATTTACTGAATGGATTTATTTTACTTGGATTATTTTCTGCATAATTAAACCAGACTGATCAAATTCTCCATGCAAAAAATGTAGCAGTCAGCAGCACTTTAATCCATACAAGAATCGCAGGCACCCACTGACTCCTGACTTCCCACTTGTATGTCATTCCAACCAGCATTCACAGATCTGAAGTGGAGAATCCAACCCCTTCCCTTCAGAGACTGTTCCACAGATCAATAGGTCTTACCATCAGGAAGGTCATATTCATATTCAACCTATGTTTTCCTTTGTTCAGGCTCATCCCATTGCTCCCAGTTACAACCTCCTGGATTGTCAGAGAATTAGTGTGATGGGTAACAATTACTTTTACAGTGTCCCTAAATATGCTGCGTAACCCACTGGTGAGTGCGTTATACTCCAGGCTGAGCGCCTTGACTTTCTAGCTCAAGCTGCTGCAGCCCATGCTTTTAGCTCTGGAGATCCCCAGTTCAATCCGCAGTGTGTCAGCCAAGATGGCAGCCATCACACAAAGACCTTACAGGGGCTGATCTTACAACGACAAAACTCTCACTGCATTCGACAGTGCATGACTGGGCCCACAATGAGGAAAGCAGAAGTGCATCCCCCTTTGCTGAGTTATCATCTTGCAAGCAGAGATGTCAATCACACTGCAAATTCAGCACCATTTTGTTACACCTTATTTCATATAGTGGTTTTGAAGACTTTGAAGAGAAGCATCCACTTTGAGACAGTAAGCATGCGTCAGACCCAATGCCAGTTTGAACCATAACATGAACACAGGATGCATTGTCTCCTCCAACAGCATGCCATTATTGCTATAGCCTGGTGCAGAACAATTCCAAGTTGGCATGGGCACATTGAGCAGGCCTAAACATTTTACCTTTTTTATCTTATACACAAGTCTGTTTGCAAAGTCCAATGTTCATCTGACCGATAACTTAACACATATACAAGTTACATACATGTACACACATGCCTGCTTCAATGCTCTCTTCTAAAGAAGAATCGGCATTGGCCATCCAGCCCTCATGAGGACCCTGCAACAACAAATTGGCGTGTGCCTGGGATTCAGGGAGTCATGTGCCAAGCAGGTTTCCATTCCAATATATCAAAAGCTTTTGTTAAGGAGCACTGAGTAAACAGTAGTCGTTGTACGAATCAAAAATCTCTCTACTGCATCCTCTAAAGCACTGCCAAGATCGTGGAAGATTTTCGCTAACATCAAACCCAAGACTGAACACTTTGCCCCCAATGGCATTTTAGTCTTTTCTAAAGTGAATTTTGTGATGGTGCAAAGTGCTGACCTGACATCCTCAACTCATCTCCAGAATTAAACCAGCCCTGCAGCTCGAGAGCCAGCTTTCCCCATGCTGTGCCCTCCTGATGAATCTCTGACCTCTGCCCCAGTGAGAACCCCTCCAGAGGGGACAGGATAATCCAGCCTCCGTGGCCCAAAGCAGTCCTTGACTCTTTTGACAAGGCTGCCAACTAGTGTCATGCTTCATCTGAGGAACTGGACTGACAGGCAACTCATTTCACTTAGGCCTCTGTCATACAGAATGACTTTCTGCCACTACCAACACCAGGGCGGATTCAAACTGGCAACCAAGAGATTTAAAAGATTAGTTACAACTTTTGCTTATACCAGATATAGGAAGTTAGGCAGCCAGAGCAGCCTCAGCAGGAAAAACATCAAGGCTGATGGGAATGATGTACTATTTATTCTCTGAGGCTTTGTCTGTGCTAAGCAATAGCTTCAATTCAGCAAGTAATGGTCAGCCCTTGGTGCAGCTATCCCTATGCTGACTGCTTATTTTAGATACTTATATAGCCCCGGGTATCTGACTGTTTCACCATCGTTAATAAATTTGTCCTCACAACACCCCTGGAAGGCAAGGGAGGGCTGTTATCCCCATTGTACAGATGGGGAGCTAGGGCCCAGAGAGTGTAAGTGACTTGCCCAAGGCCAAACAGAAAGTCTATGATGGAGAAGGGAACTGAACTCAGGTCTCCCAAGTCCCAAGCTAGCACTCTAACCGCTGGGTAAGCCTTCCTCTCAGCACAGAAAAGGGTAAGCCAGAGTTGGCACCAACTGAACTAATCAGGACTTACTCCTGCTTCATGCATTGGTAAACTCCTGATGATCTCAGCTGGTGCAAACCCTCACACTGCTGAATGGGGGCTATTCCCAAACCCTGAGAATGCCATTTCGGAGGTACTGTGCAACACTCGAAGTACAGTGGCAGTTTAGAGGAAAGTCACTGTTGAAGCTGGGAAGCTTGAAAAATATATTTTCTCCCTCTAGTGCTCAGCAAACCATCAAGGTACCAGAGAATTAATTCTCCTCTTGTTTACCATGCTCAGCTGTTCCCATGGATTCTTGGAAGTCGGATCTCAGCAGAAGAGGCAGGGAAGCAGCGGGGCAGCAACAATAATTGTTCATGCCCCTTTCTCATGTCCATGGAGGAGAAACAGCTTTCAACAGAGCTGGTTGAGGGGGGAGGAGAGTCTCCAAGTAGTCCCTCCTGTTTACCGACAAATCACTGTACTCCTTGGGATGCAGATGCAGGGTTCTGCCAAGCACCAAGCAGGGGAACCTTCCCAGCAGTGTGAGGCTTTCGCTTACCTGGCTGCTGCAAAAATCCCCTGTGAAAGGCTCACTCAAGTTCCCGTTTGATTAACAAGTTTGCCAAAAGCTCTGGCGGTGGGTGGCGGTAGGGAAGGGGCACTGAGAAAAGTGTTACCTAAAGGGTTTCACATTTCAGCTGGTGGATGGGCATTCCAGGGGTATATAGAAACCTCTTCACTCCTTCAGTGCTGCCTCCAGGGCATGCTGCAGACTGGATAGGGCCCTGTACTCAAGGAGCCTGCCCACGCTCACCTTAAAAGGCCTGGCATATGCCAAGGGTCAGAGGTTACCTGAGCAGAACATTCCTGGTCCTGGTTTCTACCAGAGGTTTGATTTTTGAAGCTCTGCTTCGCAATAGTTGGGTACTATTCTCAGTAACAGACCAGGCAATATGGGATTGTCGTTTGGGCCTGGGTTCTCTATATGAGGCTCTGTGGGGCCTGCATCCCAAGGAGTACAGTATGCTGCTCGGCATCTGTACATTTCCCACGACATGTGCAAAAGAAAGTATTTTTTCTGCTTGTTTTCTTGACATTAGGGGTATGTCGCCACTGCATTGTAAACACAGGTCTGGGGGACCCAGTTTGTGGTCTCAGATGTTTCCAACCCATGGTCTGTTGGCCACACTGCATTGTAAACCTGGGTTTACAATTGCTGAACCCAGCACTCACAACTATGCTAAAGTCCATACAGCAGTAAGCAGACCTTCTGACACAGGTCTGCAGCATGACCTGCGTCCACACTGCAAAACGACAGGGCTTGGACCAGATCTAAGCAAGACTTGGGCTCTGACCCACCCTCCCAGTAGGGTCTGTGGGCCCAAGTCCATAGGAGTTCCTGGCCTGAGTCACTGGTTTCTGTGTGGACAGAGGGGGGTTTGGGGCTCAAACCTGAGTCTGAGCCCAGGTTTACAGTGCAGACATACTCTATAAGTTCAGATTGGCCCATCCCTGGAAGGATCTCAGGCAAGAACCGGTGGAATGAGGACACCACACATGCCATGGAGGTGAAACCCCATTCAGTGACGGGGAGGAGATTTTGAATCAAACTGCTTAAAATGCTTGGGGTCTGTTTGCTTGTTTTCGCCAGTTCCACTGTCACCCCAAAGTAAAGCATCAACACAGCCGCTGCAACGAAGGCGGGAGAGAGTTCCAGTGCTCATCCCCAAGTCACCCACAAAGGCCTCTGAAAAACAAGATGCCACTCAGAAAAACTCAAGACTTGGCATTTGAGGTTTAAGTGAAGAAACAAGCAGCAAGAAGCAGCAGAGTCTCATGCCCAGGGCACCAGCGAGGGCCCTGGCTTCTGTTCCTGGCTCTGCCACTGACCTGTTGTGCAACCTTGGCCAAGTCACTTCTTTGCTGTGTGTCGCCATTTCCCCACCCACGTGTTGCCTGCCTTATCTATTGAGACTGGAAGCTCACTGAAGCCACGGCTGTCTCTCATTATGTGTCGGTACCACACCCAGCACAATGTCATCCTGATCTCAGGTGGGGCCTCTAGGTGCTATCGTAATACCAATAACAAAGCCCCCCTCGCAGGCCTTCTTTATACAACATAAAAGACCTTATAAACACCTCCTCCTTTACCCCTCAGCTGGCTGCTTTCAACAGCAAAACCACAAATGCACTTGCTGAGTAACAGGCAGAGCTCATGGCCCAAGTGACTTGGCAGTTCCAGTCTCTCCAGGTCTAGAGCCAGCAGAGGCCCCATCACTTTCCTGATTTTGTGCCTCCTGAAGAATCAATGGCTCATGGTGAGACAAAGTAATGGGGGCTGGACAGGAAGTTAACAGTAGCAACCATCATAGACTGTCATGGTTGGAAGGGACCTCAGGACGTCATCTAGTCCAACCCCCAGCTCAACACAGGACCAATCCCCAACTAAATCCCCAAATGGCCCCCTCAAGGGTTGAACTCACAATCCGGGGTTTAGCAAGCCAATGCTCAAACCACTGAGCTATCCCTCCCACCCGTGATGGGACTCAGGGTATTATCATGAACTCTGCCCCATATGGCCAATCTGCCAAAAGCTGGATTTTATTCTTCTCTCCCTCCTGCTTCCCAAACCCCATCTGCTTCTCAAAATAACTAGCAGGAAGGTTGTGCAGACTACACCAGAACAGTTTATGGGATGGGACCTGGGTGCTGTTTGAGAGCTGGGCTGAGCAGCAGCGTCAGTAAGGCAGTTCTCTGCAAAGATTCAGTGCTCCATTGGCCTCTGGGGTGAAAAAATAAATGAGTTGTATGTTTCCTTCCCAGGCTGGGCTTTTCTATAGTCTGATGCCTTTGGTGAAATTGTGAGTTGTGACTTTTGAGACTGCAGTGTTACAAGAACTGGGAAAAATGTTATAATCCCTGTGAAAATGTCAGTCTTTTCAACCTACCATGAAGGCCCTAAAGTCAATGGCATTAGATCAGGGAAGAATGGGCCCGTGGGTGTAACTAAAATTCACTTCTCTGCCTGGGAGGAAGCAGATTTTGGCCCAGAACCTCTCTGGGATTTTACACTAGGAAGAGTGAGTCTGACCTTTTTTCCCAATTTCTGTAAACTTGAAAGAAACTCTTTCAATTTACTTAACGGCTCCACAGTAAAGTCATTTAAATAATTATTTTTCTGAACAAACATAGCATTTTAACATTCAGCTTTGAAGTTAAGACCCATTTCTCTGTTAACTCCATGTTATTTTTAGTAATTACAACATACATTGATGGGACAAGCTGAGAGCTAAAACCTGCTCACTTTACTCATGCAATCAATCCAAATGAACTTCAGTGAATTACACATCTGAGGAAGGCTAACAAGATTTCACCCCCATGCAGAAATTCAGGATCAGCCAAAGAACAAAGTTTAAATATACAAAAACAAAAAACCCTAACTCAAAATCAGGTGGAAATACAAGATCAGACAGAAATTCATCGAAAAACTGAAAGAAACCTCTTGGCAGAACCTCATCAGCAGGACAAAAAATAAAATCTCTCTTCAAGCCAAGGGGATCACTGAGTAAATGAACACTTAATGGAGCAGACAAATCCGGGAAGTATTTTAGTTGACATCCCATAAGGTGTGGCCAATGAGAGAGAAAATAAAGGGAAAAGAGAGAAGAGAATCTAATTAGAACAAAGAACAATGAAACCTGATGACACGTACAGCTTCAAATATCCAATGCAAGTGAAAAAGCATAGCACACAATTGTTATGGGCTAGATTGTGCCTTGAAGCTAAATCCAACCCTCTCATCCTTGGCTGTGGAAGTCAGGGCCAATGTGATTCCACTGCACAAGGCAGGGCTCTGGAGGAGGAGCTGTGCAGGGGTGTAAGCTCCATTGTATGTAAGCTCTCTACCTGGCATTGCATAGGGGGTGGGAAGGGGCATGGTTGAAGAAATGACCCCTATACCCAAGCATGCTGCAAGGAGGAGCTTCATGACCTAGGGCAGAATTCCTTCATCCCAGCCACCCACTCACCTGCCTAGTGTCTAGCCCTGAACTCAGGCCAGGCTCTGGATTTTGCCTTAAAGGCATTGGGAAGTCTTGGGAGTGGGAGGAGCAGACTACAGATTCTCCCAGGATTCCACCTGTGACTCCAGGGATAACACACAGCAGTAGCAGCTTTGCCATCCTTTAAATGTGTACAGTTCCACTTCCCTTTCTGCCCTGTCAGTTCCACTGGCCTGTGCACAGGGGATTGGGGTCAGGCCCATGGCCCCATCTTCAGCTATGATCCTTCCTGCTACCTTTGGTGAGAGGAGCTCCGCTAGCAAGGAACAGTGGCTATACTTTCCAGCCACCAAATGGGTAGCTACCATGCAAGGACACAAGGGGTGGGGGACAGGTTTATTGTGTGCCTGCAGAGGGCCAGCCATAATGCTCCCTATCCATGAAATCCTGCTTTCCCAGCAGAATTAACACGTGTCAATAGTCACTGTTGTTCTACATGGGATTATTGTAACAGGCTGCTGCCAATTTCTTTTCTAGTCTCTAATTCAATTTTTCTGTTCTTTGAAGAAGCTTGAAAATCAAATGTATTTTCCCTACCACTGTTGTTCCTCTCCATTTGAGAAATATTGATCCATACTTCTAATAAAGCCAATGCCAGCATAGATCCCTTTTTTCCTTTCCTGTGCACCAACATCATGCAGAACGTCAACAGAAATACATCCAGCTCTGGGAGCAAGGAGACCAATCCTGTCCCCAGTAAAGTCAATGGGAGTTCTGTGGGAGCAAGTTAACAGCTGCTACATTTGCAAATGATTTATTTTTATATATCTCATCAATAGAATTGTGGTTTTTCTTAAAATGGATAGTTAGGCTAGATTGTCAACCTCAGAATAACACTGGCGAGCAGTGACTCACATGAGTAGTCCCAGTGACTTCAATGAGGCTATTTGTGCAAGCAGCTGCTGTGGGGGAGGGACAGGTGTCAGAGTCTGGAGGATATGCCTTGTTGGACAGATTCTGTTTCCAGTCTGACATCAACTGGAAATTCCCCAGTATTAAATCATTTATTCCCAAGGAAAACTAATGCTGTAACACATAGGTAGGAAGGGAGAGACTGATATATTTTATGCTGATCAACACAGGTGATATGTTTGGAGGTGTTAAGACTGAAATAAGATAAATAAAAGTGAGCCCACAGGTACAAGTTCTTCCAGAATGCCCAAAACAGCAGTTCTTGGCAATATTTAGGGCCAAATTGTGCCACCTGAATCATATGAGTAATCTCATTGGCAAGACTCACTTGGGTAAGAGGAGCAGGATTTGGTTCTATAGAGTATATTATAGAATTAGACAAATCAACTTCACATGCAATTAAAAGAAAACATAAAATTGTTTGATTTCATTTAATTGAAATAAAGTGATCAATCCTGATATCAAACATAATACATCTCCTATATTTCTCTACAACTATGGTTATAGCAGACCCCATATAGGATTTCATGGCCATTATGATGTAGCTGGTGAGAAGATTTGATGATAGAAACTAGATAGGGAATTAAGCAGAGGAAATTTCTGATAAAAGAGGACTCTATAAGATATGTAAATTTTTATAACTAGACTAATAATTTCAAAGATAAGGAGCCACATCCTCCTGCTTTTTAATGTGAATGGGATACAAGGCATGAAAATCCACTCTTTGCCAAGATCCATCCAACCAGGGATTAGGACTTGAAACAAAATATCATCCCTGCATGAGTTCCCTGTTTCCATCCCAGCCACTCAGCATCACCCGACTATGGAGAAGATGTGGAACCCTTTCTTCATGACATTGCAGGCCTGATCAGACACAGGATCAAGCTGCCCAATGCAGAACTTGTCTATGCAACCATACTTCTTATGTCATGAAATTAAGCATCAGGCAATAGTGGTTACTAGAGACAGTGGGTATTGATCCCTAAAATGGGTACAACCTTTTTGTAAACCCTGAGTTATGTCACATACTGGGCAAAGACACCTCCCCCTCCCCCCAAAAACCACCGTAAAAGAAATCAGGCTCTTACTGAAATTCCTGCGTGTCACACCTTTATTACAACCAGGCCTCTGATTAGAAGCAGTTTCCTTTCACAGTATTCTAGGACTACAAAATTAATTTCAATAAAGAGATACAATGGAGATCAAGTTTATTAGACAGGATTGTAAATGGCCTAACTCATTCCAAGCCTCATGTTCAAACACATTGTCATATCCTGTCAGTGAAAGGTTGGGGGTTTCAATCCAGCCAGATCAACAATGACACTGTCACAGTGTGACACTGGCCCTTTAAGAGGGAAGACGCCAGTGCAGCTGTGACTTGTTATCTGACCCCAATTAGTTTAAAAGAGGGCATGTGGAGGAGGTCTGGGAAGGAAGACAGAAAACAGGAAGTGAGAGCTGGCTGAAAGGGTAGGGAAGGACAGGTGAGAGCAGATTGAGACAAAAGACGACACAGAAGGGACAACAGAGAATTACCTAAATCCATGTCCACACTACAGGTGCTACAGTGGCACAGCTACGGAGCTGCAGCTAAGCACCATAGTGTAGATATTTCCTACAGTGAAAGGAGGGTTTTTTCTGTCGCTGTAGAAACTCCACCTCCCCAAGCGACAATAGCTAGGTCAACAGAAACATTCTTCCATTGACCTATCCACATTTACACAAGGGATTGTGCCAGGCTGCAGGATTTTCCACACCCCTAAGCACCACAGCTATGTCAACCTAACTTTTAAGTGTAGACCTGACCTCAGAGAAGGAGCTGCAGGAAACCACAAGGAGAGCTTGTGAGCTGCAAGTAACAAGTTCCGAGGAAAACTGTTGGGAGGTCTGGCTAGAGCTGGGGAACCTTACCAAGTTGCAGGGTGGCCCCTAGGAAGAGGGGAAGAACCAGCATGGTCAGTGTAAGCTGGGTTCATAAGCAAGAGGTTGACTCTGGAGGGAGGTCCGGAGGAGCAGGAGTAGGACTGGTAGGCAAGGAGATCTGGGGAGTGTAACACTGCAGGGAGCCCTCTGGCAAAAGACCTGAGCAGAGGGCTGCTGTGGGAAAATCCCAGGGACAAGGGTTTGGTCCTGAAGGGAAGTTCCACTGAACAGGGATAGGACTGACAGGCAAGGAAGCCAGGGGGATTGATACAATGCAGGGAGCCCTCTTGCAGGAGACCTGACTTGGGACTACAGAAGAAATTCACTCATGGGAGAGAAGCGGGTTTGAAACTCTCAGAAAGGAGGCCTGGAAAGTGGGGTCCTGGAACAGGGGTTAAAGGAAATAGGACATGGTGGTTAATGACTCTTGAGTGAGTGACCTGGGAACAGTCATCTTTGAATCAGATTGAAGAGCTGCTGAATTGTAACCTTGTTTTATTTTGGAGTTTTGAGAATATTTTTTTTTACTATGAGAAATCAGTGGTGTGTGTCACTTTATATTAGGGCTGTCAAATGATTAAAAAATAATTGTGATTAATCACCATTTAATCACACACAAACAATAATAGAATACCAATTTAAATTAATTATAAATATTTTTGGATGTTTTTCTACATTTTCAAATATACTGCTTTCAATTACAACGCTGAATACAAAGTGTAAACTGTGCACTTTATATTTTTTTTTCATTACAACTATTTGCTCTGTAAAAGATAAACAAAAGAGAGTGCAATCTACAAGTCGAAGCATGAAGGGTATATGAGTGTTTAGCATATCTGGCATGTAAATACCTTGCAACAACAGTGCCATGCAAACATCTGTTCTCACTTTCAGGTGACATTGTAAATAAGCAGCGGGCAGCATTATCCCCCATAAATTGTGATTGGCTGAACAAGAAGTAGGACTGAGTGGACTTGTAGGATCTAAAGTTTTACATTATTTTGTTTTTGAGTGCAGTTATGTAAAAAATAATAATTCTACATTTGTAAGTTGTACTTTCACAATAAAGAGATTGTACTACAGTACTTGTATGAGGTGAATTGAAAAATACTATTTCTTTTGTTTATCTTTTTTACAGTGCAATGGAATTACTCACTGAGTAAAGTCCCACTCAACAGGAGTAAGGGTGACACAGTCTGGCTCCTCAGGGCAGGGACGGCATCTTCAATCAGCCACACTGTGAAGCCCTTATTCACATGGGTAAGCAATTACTCACACGAGTAGTCTCACTGAAATCAATGTGGGTAACTGTTCATCAGTTTGTATGTGTGTACAGTACTTAACACAATGGGGCTGCAATCCTGACTGCTTCTACAGCATAAGCAACAGCGCAACACAGTGATACGTAATTACTAAGCTGCTGAGTTATATGTAATTGCTTTCAGAGGAACAATTCACTGAGTAAGGTATCACACAAAGCAAGGATGTCAGAATCTGGCCCTAATGGATCAATCCTGCAAATACTTATTTAACTCCAGGCCCTACACTCATTATTTATCTGTAATGTTAGTGCCCTCATGGCCAAGATGGAGTCTGCTCTACAGGCGGCTCTGGCCAAGAAAAGGCGCGCGCAGGAACGCATCAGGGAAAATCTCTTCTACTCTAGGGGCGCCTGTTCCAACCCTCCCAGAGTGAACACACACACACACACACACACACACACTCTGGAAGAGTACAATGAATATAGGAAAGGGAAATATTTATTCAGAGGATGAATGGAGAAAAACAACAAGGGGAAAGAAAGAGGGAGAGGTAAAACAGGGGTACACAAAGAGTTCCATAGATGTTGAGTCTCATCCTCAGTTTAGTAAATTGCCTAAATACTAAATTCACTTAAGAAAAAAGAGCTGTGTCTTCACATCTGTCCATCCACAGGTTAGCACATATTGGGCTCTATTGTAATATAAATAGATTAATCATAAATAAATCAGATGTTATATGCAAATAAAGTTGAAACACAAACAACAAAAAATACGGTATAACAGGATCAATATGTCTCATTAAAAACGGGCAGCAAACATTATAGTATTCCATTATCAGACAGATAGTTGTAAAATTTTACTTCGTCTTATGCTTTTCAGTACCACAATTTAGCCAGTGTGGGGAACAGGAATATAATGCTGGCGTGAAAGCTGCTAGGATACACCATCTGTGTACAAGTCTGTCCATGAGTCATATTTTAGTTATCAAATAAAATAATTAATATTATGTAAAAAGTTTAAGAAAGCCCAACAAATCATCAACAATTAAAGCTTATTTACTTTATAGGAGTGAAAAAATTCCAATTAAAGTATGTCTAAAGACATATGCTTTTCAGTGTTTAGTGTAAGGGAAAGCATGACAATCTTGTATTGTAAATTAGCATCACCTAGGCAAGTCCTTCTCCGGAGAAAAGGGAATTCCTCAAATGGCACGGGTAAGTAATAGTTGCTTTAGAAATTTAAATGACTCACACAGATAAAGCCAGGAGATGGCAAAAAGATCATCTACCACAAGAGTTACCGACTGCCTTAGAGCAAAGATTACAGGATTTTTTAAAAATATGTCATCAAGAGTTTTCTTCTCTGGTTTCAGATGATTATTTTATTCACACAATAGCTAACACAAGACATGGCACTGTTTGTTTCAGGCTAAGCACAGCAGTCTGCTTGCATGAGATCAACTTCAGGATCAGGGTGCAAGTCTGATATTTTCAAACAAAGAGAATATAAAAATGGGCACGTTTAAAAAAATGTGAAACATTGGTTTTAATGCTTGCACAATTTTTGTAGATGTGCCCCGAGCACTGCATAGGTCCTTTCTCATAGAAATCAAAATACATTCCTTAATTAATGGCCAGAATCTGCCCACCCAGACTTAGGCTGAGAAATACCTTAATCCTCAGGCAGACCCATTGAATCAATATGACTTCTTGAGACAAAAAGATATCTATCAGCATAAATAAAGGTGGCAAAAATCAACCCCTAAGTGTAAAGTAGTTCAACAAATTGCCTTCAGGCTTTAAAACGAAAATCACCCAGAGTTGAGAAACACAACGGGCAATTGTGTAAACTGCAAGCCACTGAAAGTAGGAGTTTAAAATGGGGCTACCATGTCCTCAACAACGCTATACTCTTCTGGTCCAGACCACTCCTCTTGATCTGCGTACAGAGGGGATCCTTCCACATGATCAACCCACTCCCAGTGTTGCTCCATAACACCGCCTTCCCCTACTCTAGACCCAGCAGAGGGTGATCTGTAGCTCTGGGAGCCTGTGCAGGGAGAGGCTGGAAGAGACCGTGCAGGCTACGGTGATGCGTGCAAGCTGACACAAGCCCAGGGAGAGGCACATCTTTGAGTCTCTTGCCTCATGGATCTTAGGCAGAAAAGGACACTGGGTCTGTGTTACCTTTTCATGGAAACCCACCCACCTGGCTAGCTCCATAGTGTGGCTTCAATGAAGCTGTGCTGCCAGAAGCCAGGGTGGAGATTCCAGGGAGGGCACAGCTAGTGCAGTGAGGCATAGGGCTTCTGCACAGCTGGCCCTGGCCTTTCACAGATCCCTGGGATTCATGCAGGTCCTTGGGGATCCACCAGCTTTTGAGCTGTCCCTGTGACACCTTCCATGTGGGGGGGACAAATCCTGCCTCAGCCAATGGAGTAACAGGGTTGGAATTCCAACAGGAGACCTTCCCAAAGCTCTTCCTCCCCATGGAAGGTTTTATTATAGGAAGGGCTAATCTGAGCCCCATCACTGTATCTCTGTCATAACTTCTGACAGCTATACACTTTGCCAATACCTCTTGCCTTGCTCATGCACTAGTGCCCCCATTGGCTTCAGTAGGACTTCTCACAAGAGTGAAATGAGCAGGATTTGTCCCATTGTTAGTAAACAGAACAAGCAGTTTAAAAAAGAGAAACAAATAAAACCCCAAAGATGAACTTCAGAAACTAAAACCGTATAAGGCGACCATTAAAGTATCATCTGAAACCTGTATCACTCAGAACCATTTGGACCATTAAAGATGAAAAAGTGTTTCAGAAATTTCTTTGACACCATTTGTTCAGTTTGCTTTTTGCTCTTCACTGTCAGTACAGTGACCCTAGGGCTGACCAGTTTCACCCTTCTGCTGCACGGGCACGATGCAGTAGTGTCTGGGGTGCCAGCATTGACCCTCTGAAAAAGCTCTTTTATTGAAATTTTTAAAAATGAATAAGAATATGGCATCAATGTTCAACATTCTTTGAAGAAAACCAAGGTCAAGGTCACCCCTCTGTTTGGAAAAACTAATGTGAGGCGGCACAAAACCTCCATAAGAATCGCCTTGTAGAGGTCTACCCTCACTTCATCCCATCAGGGAAGCAGGGTTTTCTCTCACATAATAGCTTCCAGCCCCACACTGACAGCCCCCACCCCGGATTCACAGGAGACCATGGCCAACCTGTATGTAAGTCCAGTGATCCCATACTAACTCTGGCCCCACAGTGCACCCCCTCAGACATTGAACTCACGCTATCAGGGCTGCCACCAGTACCCAGAGATGGCAAACAGGGCTATATGGGGCCTGGCATTGTATTATGTTTTCCACCTAATTTCTGTGAGGCTGGAGTAGGAACAATGTCTATCCCTCTGGCCCTGCTCCCTGCATATCTAGTTTCCCTCAAGCACCACTGACCCCAGCAGGCTACAAACTGTATGGAGAGGAATGGTCCCATAGAGGTGACTTTTGCAGTAAAAAGGGGAAATCCTCACATAGAGGATTGCCTCTGCATGCAGATCTGTGGGGCAGGGGAGAAAGGGGGGGTGATCAGCCTCCTGAATAGTGGGGTCTAAGACCCCGATCCAGTAATGCATTTGGGCAAAAGCTTAGCTTTAAGCAAACAATTAGTCCCATTGGGACTAATCAAAGTTATGCACACACTTAAATGCTTTACTGGACTAAAGACTGACTACTAAACAGGGTAACTGTCAGAGGAAACCACTATCAAAATAGGTCAGTCTTGAGAATGATGATTTTAACCCTAGGAACATTATGTGGAATTTTACAAATCTTTGACATTTTCTGACTGATACACTTGCGAGACATTTTGCATCTCCAGCTAACATTGAATTGCTAATGAGGACATCCAGTATTTAGCGGCATGGGAAAGGAAGAGAGATTAGATATCTCTTTGATGACATTGTTTGTGAAACTATATATATATTAATTATGAGAAAACACAACTAAAACTGCATGTTTTGATTTCAGTCTGAGATTCTGAAGCAAAAAAAGCTTCTAATCTGGAGTAAGACTTTGATATAGTGGTGACATCTAATAAACAGTCGTGTCTATTTTGGGAGAATTTCTCCAACAGAAATCTTCTGTAATATTTCTAATTTGCTCATACTTTTGATCACTGAATAAGAAAAAATATTGACTGACAGGCCCACAGATAAATGGAGAAACCTTCAGAAAGTAACAATTTATAAATGCTATTTATTTTCTCACCTACAAAAGTTCATAAATTTCCCAAATAAACTGCTGTTTAAATCATCCACAATCAGAAAATTGTTTTACTTACATATTGTATCCTTCTGCACATCTGTAACGTGCTCCTAATACTAGCTTATGTCTCCTAAAGAGAGGGGGGAGAGGGATAGCTCAGTGGTTTGAGCATCTAAACCCAGGGTTGTGAGTTCAATCCTTGAGGGAGCCATTTAGGAATCAGGGGCAAAAATCTGTCTGGGGATTGGTCCTGCTTTGAATAGGGGGTTGGACTAGATGACCTCCTGAGGTCCCTTCCAACCCTGATATTCTAATTATTCTTACTTGTACATCAAAAGAGAACTCTACTATATTTCTTTCCATGTTCCTTTAAGTTTCTCCCTCTAAATGACAAAACTTTGTGAATGACAAAAGATAAAGAAGTAGAACAAAGTTTTCTTGTCCCTTTGGCTGGATTATTTCCCAGAGCAAACTATGTAATAATTCTCTTCCACACATATATGGCTAATTAAATATTTTCCCCTAATATTTGCACTACGTAAGTTTTAGTAACAGGGCAGTTTTCTAGTATTGCTATTATTACTGTTTATATTATGTTGATATACACTGGTATAACCAACACTGTGGCAGTAAAAAGTAGTAAAAAGAAACTTAGCAAAGACTGATCTTTTTTTACACTGCATGTTGTTTCTGATACAATTTTTATTCTTGTTGTTCCTGTCATAATTCCTTGCTGAAATAGTTACCAAAGCATGAGGACACCAACTGCCTGAATGAAAATTCTTATCTGGTGATTCAGATTCCTAAATTCAGAGCCCCTAATCCATTCCAGACACCTGGGAAATTCAGGGAAGATGTTGAACAGCAGCTACTGAAGTTATACATTTTTAAATCACCAGGCCTGGATAAATTTGCATCCAAGAGTTTAAAAGGGCAGGTCGAGGAGCTCTCTGGACCATTAATGTTGACTTTCAGTAACTCTTGGAACACTCGGAAGAAAGCAAATGTTATGCCAATATTTTAAAAGGGTAAACTGGATGATTTGAGTAATTACAGGCCTGCCAGCCTAGGCAAAATAATGGTATGGCTGATAAGGGGCTTGATTAATATATAATTTAAAGGAGGATGATATAATTATATAAAAATATAATTACAGGGACCACTTTCTGGGGTGAGAGGGTAGTTCAATACCCATGACCATTTACTCACTGTCTTCTTTTGTCAGTGAGGTGGATTAATCTCAAATATGGTGCTAGGTTTTGCAATGGGGACACTTATTAATTAGGAACAGGATATTTTTTCATATAATCCAAAATAATTTTACAATGTCTTCCATCATATGTTAACAACTTCAGGCTACAACAACTTATAATAACCAGCACCCTGGCTAATTGAGCAAACCTTATTTGTGAGTGTTTATATTTACAATGAAGCCATACTTTAAATTACCTCTTAGAAGCTGATTAATTCCTTCCAAATATTAAATCACTAAAGAAATCAGTGAACTGGGGGGGAAAAATCACTCTACTACATAATCTGGAGAAACTGATCAGCAAAACAGATGACTTACAGTTCTGCCTCCTCAATTAATGGTTAAAAACGAAATGCTTAACTGGAGAAAAATGTCACTATCTTCATTTAAAGTATTGATATTTTAACAGCATACAAATGACTCTTAGGGCGTGATCCTAAGAAGTGCTCAGCCCCTAGAACCCTAGAACTATGGTTCACTTCAGGCGAAGCTATGCCTCCGAGGATCAGGCCCTTATTTTACAATACCCTTGTTTCTTGCTCCTGTTTAAGTCAATAGGAGCCAGAAATCATCAGAAAAAATGGTGGTGAGAAAACCTATGAATAGTATGTGCTGTGAAAAATGAATTCCAACCCAAATTATAGGCAAGGCAAAACAGCTACAGAATAAGGCTTATCACATCTGATCCCTTTCATATCTGTTTTTCTACTTTCATCCCCAGACCATTTACTGTTTAATAACTCATTCAAGGTCTCACTTGAATTCTTTGATGCTCCTTGCTTGAATGGATTTTCTTTGAAACTTAATCCCTGTACCATGTGCATTACATTTGGGATGGAACAATTGTTACCCAATATGCCCTCTTTTTTTTTCCCCTTTTATAATTTTTAGCTATTCATAAAGTTTAGCAAAAAACTCCCACTGATTTAAACAGAACCAGGATTTGTGCAAAACTGACCAGTGCAGTGGAAAAAACAATTCCCTGGGAAAGGAATAAAATTATAAGGAATACCTTGTCACTGATTTTTATTTTATTTTTGTGTTTGTACAATATGGCCCTATATTACCTATCCTGGGGAGCTTTAAATGTTCATTAGAATCCAGCAGTCCCTGTGCAGACAAAATTCCCAGTGAAAATTATGGGAGTTATGCCTGTGCCATAACAGCAGGGTCACATGCCTATGGTAGTTTTATTTGTGATATTATTACTGATTTGCTTATCAAACTTGACTGCTGCTGTTAGTAAAGATTTGTTTTACCTCTTACAATGAATGTAGAGAGGTTATCCAGCCTATTTGTTCCTAAAGATTTTCACTTTGCCACACTGAGTTTCTGAACAACTGATGCCTGTTTACTTTGTTTCTACTTCATTTTCTTGAAAGGAAACTTTTAACTACACTTTTCTAGGATAGTTATTTAAAATTTCCATTCCTCCTGAAAGAGTAAAAATATTTTTCTTCTCTATTGATTTTTGTCCTTTTCCCTTTAATCAAACACTAATTATTATAGTGCAGTTAGTAAAGAGCTGAAATTGACTTGGCTATTTTTGTTTAACAACAACTTTAACATGTATAAGACTATGATGCTAAAATATTTTTGTGCACCAGCATCATCAATGCCAGCACAGCTGTGGGAAGAGTTGGGTTAGTTAAAGGGTTGTTGTCAAGTTGTTTTAGGCCTCAAGTTCTTATTTATTTTAAATAAAGATTTTGATGTTTGTTAAATCCTTGTTTCTGGTGCAGTCTTTTCAGATATTTTAATGTTATTTATCCTTTAATATAGATATTACATATAAAAACTAAATTAAAAGACATTTATTAAGGTTGCAAAGTCAAGAACTCAAAATTTAGGAAATGCCAGAATTAAGGTTGCCCGGCCAACCTTTGTTTGGAGTCTCTATGTACAACTTTTATACAAATAATAAACAACAGTAAAGCAATAATAAACATCAATCAATAGCATCATATAGTCACTTACATTCATGTGTCTGCACACCTGGATGTGAGTGGTTGTTATCAAACTGTGTTCCTATAGGATCTAAACCTGCAAGGTGCTCATCACCCTCAACTCCCATTGAAGTCAATAGGAGTTGATATTACTCAGTATCTTACAACACGGGGCCCTTAAAGACAGAATGGAAAAAGAGTACACATACTCTTCCAGAACTGGATATAATCACAATCGTGTCAACCATGGATGTGCACAAGTGTTGCTAAATTATATAGAAAAAATGTCTCCACGTGGGATGATAATTACAATACTAGAACAAAGTACAGAATTGCAGAAAGAATCAGATTTAAGAAGATCTTTCAGTTTTAGGCTGTGGCTGATCTGGAGTGGAGACAGCGCTAGCCAAATAATATGGCACACATTACTCCCCAAATTTCAGAGTAGCAGCCATGCTAGTCTGTATCCGCAAAAAGAACAGGAGTACTTGTGGCACCTTAGAGACTAACAAATTTATTTGAGCATAAGCTTTCATGGGCTACAGCCCACTTAATCAGATGCATGCAGTGGAAAATACAGTAGGAAGACACACACACACACACACACACACAGAATATGAAACATGAAACAATGGGTGTTACTCCCCAAAGTTTGCCATTTTTCATCGGATAAACTGACATGTTTATGCAGTCTTCAACCAGTTCTAGTGGCTATAAAGAGCAAAGGAGGCACTGGGAACAAAACTGCAATTACCTCTTTAAGAGACATGACAGACTGACCAGGGGATAAAATAAAATGCAGTGAAAAACCCTGATGGAGACTGAACAAAGAGTACAGCAGTGAAGAACTCAGAGCCAGCAGTCAGCTTCTTAGCATTTCTAAGCATGCTAGGAAAACTCTGTGAATCATAACAATTGAAGAAGGTCTGGGGAAAAGCAGAGTGAATCTTTGAACATTCAATTCTCTCAGTTTTTCATGGTAGTGTTCCAAGTGACATAAGATTTAGACCATGATTCAACAAGTTCAATGTACTTAAAGTTAGACATGTGCTTAAGTACCTTGCTGAATCAGGGCCTTAAATAAAATTAATTCTTTTTCTACCTGAATCCAGTAAGAATTCTATTTTCCATTATTCACAGCTGCCATCATTCTCAAGTTAGCTGCCCAATAATGTTACTTGAAGTTGGGAGCCCAGTGCCTCCTAGTTATGAGGGTAACTAGAATTTTATTTTTTAACTCAAGGGTATTTCACAAGGATCTAGTAGCTGTTTTCTAATTCTCCAAAGAAATCTTGGATATTTTTATTGGGAGCATACAGAAAAGGTAAAAAATATGAGGCATCCAGATTTTCTATATAGGACATCATCTTACCTAGCGTGTGTAAAATTCGACTCTAGCTTCTCCTCCTGGAATTATTGCTGAAGAGAAGGGCAGCCTGCTTAACAGACAGATATGTAACTGATAAAACACACCATCTAAATAATTTATTTTTGTAAAGTCCCATGTAAAATGATATGACATCACTATAGGCAGTAACACCTTTACAAAATATTTTACTGTAAAGCCTGTCGGTTGGCTAACGCTAACATTCTCCTGAAGAACTGAAAATACTGAAGGTATGACTTACATAAAATACATTAATATATCATCTGAATAAAAGGCTGTGTGTTATGTTTTAGTTTTGAGTCCTTTAGTTGTCACATGAGCTCTAATTTTTCCAGCTAACAGCTTTACTGCTAGAACAAGTAAGTGTTGATAAAGATCATCCTTAGTTCATCTCTCTTCAATGGTAAAATCTTTACTACAAGAGCCAATTACCAGAATACTAGCTCTTGGGTGAAACATAAGACATTCATTGTTTTCTAAATTTGATCCCAAATCAATAGGAGTTGAAAGACAGTCTGTTAACAATGGCCACTCAACTCAATCAAAAGCCCCCTCTGCATCAAGAGATAAAGGAAGTTCTTGTTTCTTCAACCAGGATGAATGAATGCAGTTCAATGTATGTTATAGATTATCTGACGAGTACCTCCCTATAATAAAGCCCATTTGGTCTTTAAAGTATCAATTGTTTGATTATAGTCTCATATTACTGTCATTCTTATTAGCATACATTTAAAACAGCTTGATTGTTAAGAACCATAGTCATTTTTGAGTTTATCTTCCCTGTGAATCAATCCAATAGTAGCTTGCTGCATCTTTTCTGCATTAATTTCTTTTTTAGAATTTCAGCAAAGACATTTTATATAATAAATTCTTGCCTAAAACTTCACAGATTTTGGCTGTATAGAAATCTGGTCCTGGCTTTTCCCAAATTTTAAACTGTCTACAGCCTTTTCAATCTCCATTTAGATACTGGCTCCTCTAATCCAATTACATCATTTTCTGACAGAACTGCCATCTTTATTTTTTAAAATAATATTGTTTTATCTGAACTATAGAATAGGCACATTGTGATGTATAAAAATTGGAACAGAAATCCTGAAAGGCAGATTTTAATAGATCTAGGATCTCTTATCATACCCCTTTCAGTTTTTATTTGGCAAATTGCTTTCTTGAGAGCTTTCCTTCAAAGGAGATAAACCAGAATTCTGTCAGCTTTGTTGCCCGCTTCATATATGGTTCTTTTAGCTAATTTTATTTGTGACCTTGCCTTTTTGCTTAGTAGCACATTAAGTTCTCCTCTTGCGTTTTTAAGTGCTCTGTATTTGCTTTTGATTTCCTGTACTCTTATGAAGAATTTTCAATCTTTGCATGTCTTTTTTTAAAGTAATTATTTCCATTTTTTAAAATTACTAATTATATCAAGCAGTTTCCTTCAATTACTTCTCTGGCTCCTTCCCATAAGGTAATATCACCAATATCCTCTGTATCATTCAGTTTTATATAATCACCTTGAGGTTTTGGAATACCATAATACTGCTTGAAATCCAATGCTTCCCTTATTTTTCCTCCTCTATGGCTTGCACAATAGCCCACACAGGGATATGACCTGATCAAGTAATATTGTCAATGTCAACTTTATACCCTTATGCAGATCTACAACTGTAACAGATAGACAATAGCTGATGTTCATACTTCAGTATCTCTAATATCCACCCACCTTGTCTCTCTAATATCCTGGGACCAACAAGGCTACACCACCACTGCATACAACTTTTGTAAGTAGTGTTAGTCTCCATTCTGTCCTAGAATTAGGAAAAAGAGAGAGCTCTTCAAATAAAACAATGCCTTATTTCCTGCAATTTTCAGATATGAGAGAGGAAGATGGAGTTTGTAACTTCATCAAACCAAGTGTTTTATCAATGGAGAGAGGAAAAAAAGTCAAATATGGGAGTAAAGTGCAGTAAATATGAAAAGCACCCTTTGGATATGTCTTAGACAACCTCAGTAAAGTGGGTAAAATCTGCCTAATTTCTTTTTTTTCAGGGATATAGACTGTAGGGTTATATGACTAGCCTCTCTCTTTGTTTTTGTTTGCTTGTTTTAATTTGCTATATCCCCCCCTTCAGAGATCTATTAATTAACCTCACATGTCTACACAAAGCCTATGTAAAAGGACTGGAACTATTTAATATCAACTGCCATTTGACATCTGTGGTGGTAGTCAAACTGCATACATCACTTTTCATTACTCAGTAATTCTTGAGTTGCACATCTCTTTTACAGTCTGGTAAGTGGCTCTCTCTTTTGGATCCAAGACAGACATTGTGCAATGTCCTGATGATGCAGCAGCTGCCACATGAAGGAGGAAAACAGCATGTATTTATACCAGGGGTCGGCAACCTTTCAGACGTGATGTACCGAGTCTTCATTTATTCATTCTAATTTAAGGTTTCGCGTGCCAGTAATACATTTTAACGATTTTAGAAGGTCTCTTTCTAGAAGTCTATAATATATAACTAAACTATTGTTGTATGTAAAGTAAATAAGGCTTTTAAAATGTTTAAGAAGCTTCATTTAAAATTAAATTAAAATGCAGAGCCCCCTGGACTGGTGGCCAGGACCTGGCCAGTGTGAGCGCCACTGAAAATCAGCTCGCGTGCTGCCTTCGACACCCGTGTCATAGGTTGCCTACCCCTGATTTATACAGTAGGACACCAATTTTATGAATGTCAATCTTATGAATGATTGGTTATATGAACCATCTTTCCACAGTTGAACATGACTTCAATCCTTCGGCTAACATTCAAAGGTGTGTACAGGTTTGAAAAAGAGACAGATTAGGTGGCAAAGAAGAGATGCCATTTTCTTAAAGAAAAATCAGGTACACATATACATTGATTAGTATTCATTATGTACATTATAACTGAATTAATGTATGAACCATAATTATGAGATGTGCAATTTTTTATTTTATTAACTTCTCAGTCCCCAATTAGTTCATAAAATAGGTGTTGTATTGCAATCTAAATGTGTTTAATGCTTTTGTGGCTCCTTGTGACTCTATCCACTGTAGAAGTGACGGTTCCATTATTAGAAGTAGAGAACAGGCAGCATATATGAGTACCACAGAAGACGTGGATGTACATTTCCAATGAATTATAGGATGGAACTTGTCCACAAATTCCATTGTCAAATGAATTTTTGTGCTCCCTGCAAATCATTCTCTATATGTCCTATGAAGGCTTTCCCCCAGCTACACTTCCCTCTTGAGCTACTCAATGTATTATTTTTTCAAATCTATTTCCAAATAGAATCTATATAAATTTTCTAACTTGATTACATATTGTATCTGAGTTATTCCCTGTGTTTTTGAACACACATGATCCAGGGTCTGCAGCTATGTTCTGTGTGCTTTCTCTACAAAGAATGTGCCTACCACATATTTTTATTTATACTTTTAAAGTACTAAAATTTTCCTTTGGTTTTCATACTTTGCCTCTCCACACCTCACAATCATTTCTTTCAGAGTTAACAACTTCATGCTGTTATCAGCTGACTCTTACTTGGCTTTTTTGTATTCCTTTCAATGATCTTCCATTTACAAAAAAATAAAGATATTGACTTCTGCTGGGATGAATATCAAGATATATTGACCCCGAGGTAAATATTTACTGAGGTGTACTTAAGGTCAATATTTAACTTGAGGTGCAATAAATCTTGATGTTCTCTGAAATATGAAGTCAATTATCTGTGCATACAATAAAACCTCACCAATCCACACTCCAGTAGACTCGAAACCTGGACTAGAAGCAAATTTCTAGGCTTGCAGATTATGCTATCACAGACCAGGGAAGTTCAGGCACGGCAGGCTAATGCAGGATAATCTTGGTGAACAGGGGGAAAAAATGAAGGAGGCCCACATCACCCTTTGTGCTCTTACTGCTGGTGCTCCTTTCTCCTTGGCCCTATTACAGTACATGTTATGGTAACAATGTGGATGGGTGCTAATCAGTTATAAATACTTTGCACTTTCTATCGGAGAATCTCTAAATACTTCAAACAATGAGCAAAGCCTCAGAGCAGCCCTGCAAGGTGTGGGAGTATTAACATCCCCATTTAAAGATGAGGCCATTGAGGCACAGAATGACTTGCCCAAGATCATAGACTTGTCCCCATTTGTGATCGAGCTGAAAATGGGTCTGATCTCCTGATTCCAAACCCTGTGTCTTAAATGCAAGATTATACTTCCTCCCCTTAGTATTCAAGGGGCGACTCTGGGAGTGACAGAAGGACAAAGAATTAAAACAGGGTAGACGAGATTTTATAAGGATCATTTTGCTCTCACCTCTGGAGTGGAAACTTCTAAAAAAGCAGCAGGACCTATATGCTCCCATAGGCATCCTTGGGAGAATGCAAAAATGATCATTGCTACCTACCTCTCACTATTGTAGGGAGAGGACACTGTGATGTTACGCAGAATACAATCTGGACCAATGAACAGCTGTCTCCTCAGTTTTCCAACCTGGGGTGCCTTTTACACTGTTTTGCTATGACAGCAACCAGTCCTGGTCTGCTCTCACACAGCCTCCAGCATATAAATTACTCCCGGTTACACTGCAAGAGTGCTACAGCCAGCCATCCTTGAATTACATTGCAGGGAAACAGCAACACATTCCCAGTCCCAGACTTTCCTCCAGGAATGTGCACCTTGTACTGCCCAGCTGTCTCCTGAACAATACAAGCTCATATAAAGTCCAGCCTTTTATTAATAGAAAATGAAATGCAAAAACCCTGTTATCTCAAATGAAGCTTTCCAAACACTTCAGTCCAAACACACTGATCTAGATAAAACAATAAAACATGTTTATTAACTACAGTTATTACAAGTAATGAAGCATAAAAGTCACAGTTGGTTACAAGAAAATAAAAGTAAATCACAATTAATGCTTAACTTAACAAGCTAGAAGGAATTCAAAGCACCACGTTTTAGCAGTTTTATTGGCTGAATCTTTCAGTAAGGATACCTCCCTCAGTCCACAGCTGTTTTCTTTGTTATTCAGGTGTTGTGGATGCCATGGATAGAGAGAACGGAGGAATAATTTGGCAAATCTCCTCTCTCCTTTTATAATCCTTTCTTTTCTTTGAGAGTCATTGCCAGCTGAGGTTCAGGAGACAAAGTCTGTGTGGATCGAGACCCCCAGCTGTTTCTTTGTCAAGATGTACATTTTTGCCCACATCCTCTTTCCTGCCAAAGAATGGCCACTTAAGCAGGGGATGATTCATTTGATTTTGCTGACACCTGGCTGAGGCATTGACTAGCCTTTTGTCTCTGGGAACTGGTTTGGGGCTGCTCCCCCCAGACTTTGAACATTTAGATACAACAAATACTCTGTGATTCTATTATTCTAAAAATTATTCTAAATTTTTTTTAAAAGTTCAACAAAAAATTTCAAAAAAGTTAAGTAAACACAACCTGGAACACCATCCAAATGTCAATGTCTCTGCATGGGGGATGGGTGGGGGGAGAGATGTCCTTGAAACAGGATCCTCCGGCTCAGCAGCACCCTGGACAGCAGCCAGATGAGGAAGAGATGGTGGTTGCTGATGACAGACTTCGTTCTGTGGCTTCAACAACAGGCAGACCCTGAACTTGTATGGCCATCAGATCTATGAGCCTCTCCATTAGGGAATGCTCCTGTTCTCTATGGCATGCCTCCTACTCCATGAACTGGTTCATCAGTGTCTCTTGCTGCTGAAGAGCCCACTCCTCCCTGCCTCTGAGGAATTCAGACGTCTTTTATTTCTCCTGTTCGTCCCCACGAGCAGCTTTTCCAGGGTCCTTCTCAGTCTGCCCCTCCTGTTTCTAGGAGGCTGCTCCTGCTCTCCTGGTGGCACAGCTTTGCCTTCAGGAACCAAAC
The DNA here is from genome assembly GCF_016161935.1 of Mauremys reevesii. NCBI lineage: Eukaryota > Metazoa > Chordata > Testudines > Geoemydidae > Mauremys > Mauremys reevesii. The sequence goes on from NC_052623.1 coordinate 334,832,395, forward strand.
GTTCTGCCAATTCAAAGGCAAGGATAGCATTATACTTTTTTTCCCTTTGGAAGAAGCTGAGGAACCCCCTCCCCCCAGAAAATAACTTTGCTGTGGAAGGCCACAATTTTGATACTATTCAGTATTCCAGGAATGCGACTGTTAGACAATTTCTGCAGCCCCTGAGTAAGCAGCTGGGGATACTAATGGTAAGAAGTTGTACTAATGTTTTAAAAAAACTTAAAATGTTCATAGTGTTTCAAGGATGGGAGTGGGTAGTTCCTTCCAGGGGCTATGTTACCAGTTTACAATTTCTTCTTTAAAGATTGGCTCACATTTGAAGAACATAGCTGTTTTCAGGGTACCAGACTGTAGAAGAGACGTGGCTTTCCAGTCTTGTGGAGGAAATCTGACAATTTATGCCAGAGAGATGTTTCTGCTAATGGTCAACCCTCTATATATTGCTTAATGGAGGGGTTTGGTCCACTGTGAAGGTGGACAGGAAGATTTCTACCAATGCTGAACCTCAAGATCCAGCTAGGGTTTCTGCTGCTCCAGAAATTTGCTGAAATACGCTTACAAGACTGGGAGGCAATTCAACTGGATATTATCTGTATTCTTAGCTAACATACAGTGTTTCCATGCAATGAGAGATGTGAACTATGAATACCACTCACTCCACCCCCTGCATCACCAGAAAATCCTGCCCCTGTGCCTGCCTAACAACAGTGAAATGGACAGGGAAAGAGAGATAACACTGCAACTTTTGTTCCCTAAGGTTTTAGATCAGCATCACAAGCTCCCTGCCTCTCCACTGCAAAGGGACATCACACTATGTTTATCCAACCACCAGACCAGATCCTTCTCCTACCCCCATATCCCGCAGCTTGTGCGGCATGGCTCAGTGCAGGGAGAGGTGAGACACCAGGGACAGGGATGTTAAATTTTTTATTCTTGAAGAGAGAAAGGACTGCTGTGACTAATATTTCCTTAGACAAACAACGGATTCTATAACAGTGCTCTGTTCCCTTCCTCTTCCCAGACCTTACCACCACACACCTACCCCTGTTCCGTGTAACTCATTTGTAAACAGATGGTAAGATCCAGGGGGTGGAAAAAGCACTGAAACTGTGTAACCTTCCAAGGAACAGAGACAGCTGTTACTAACTTTAGTCAACCAACTAAAAAGTTTCCTACAACTTTCCCAGACCCAAAAGATTTTTCCAATCTGTCCTCTCCCTTCCCCCGGTCCGCATGGCCCCAGGACCATCACTGCCAGACAACTGGCTAATAAATGTACAGACACAGGGGCACAATGATTTTTCCTTAATAATCTGTTTTTAAGAAATAGCTTTAGCCAAATGCACAATAGTGATTAATCAGAAATCAATTAAATCATTGATTTATAACTGTCTTGACTGGGGATCATTTTGGGGTGGTGTGGAGTGGGGGCTGGAAGGAAGGGGAAGAGTTGGATGAGTGCAGTAAGGGGATGAGGTATGACAATGCTGTGGCTTCAGCACCGCAGTTCAAACGCCCAGAGACATAACAATGCACAGCCTATTATCTAGGGAGGAAACATCAGTGCACAGTACTTCAAATGCCCTGGATATTAAAACTAAGAATTTAGCACCAGAGCAAGAGAGGATATTAGTGGGGAGGGTTGGGGGGGTAATTGTAACTTACCGGCCTCAGGTTCTGGTTTCTGCCATGGCTCGGAATCCCCCTGGGGTTCGTTGGGGGATGGGCTGGCTCTGCTGGGAAGAGGTGCAGAATCACATGATCCTTGTCCCCTGGGTCTTCGGGGGCATCTTCCATGGTCCTCGCTGCCTCCTTGCCCTGGCCCTCATCAGCATCTCATCAGACAATGAGGTCAGTGGGGTTGAGGAGGGGATTGTGAGCCTCTTCAGGCTCTGTATTGGGAGCCCTTGACAGCACCCAGTCGAGCTCTTTGTGGAAGGGGCATGTATGAGAAGCCCTCCTGGAGCAACTGTTTGAGTTTTTGACTTTCCTGTACAGGAGCTTCAAGTGCTTGATGAATTTCTGGAACTGGGCCAGAGTCCACGGGATGCCCGCCTGCTCCAGCTACACATTGATCAGCTCCCAGGTATGGTCAGCAGGCCAGGTGGCTCCTCTCGGAGTTGGATCCATTGCCACCTATATTGATCTGTAAATAGTGCAGTGGAAAGCTGTTCTGATGTGGTCAGTGCAGCATGCTACTACGGTGAAAACAGGGGGACATGGACTTTAAAGAGTCGGGAAAAAAGGGTTCAGTGTATTGTGGGAAGGGGGGCAGAGTACTATTGAAACTCGAAGCCCGTACACACACTCTACCCCTGTCCACACTGCACAGAACAGGGCCATGCTACAGACGAGGCATGTACATATACCCCTGAGGCATGCTAGCTTACTCAACCTGTACTCACCTTCAGACCCATGCTTCTGGGGTTTAGGTGTGGACAAGAGGGTTACGGCACACCACATGCATGAACACATATACAGTCGCTAGTGTAGACAGACTTTCACCAGACATTTTACATTAGTGTAGCTCCTTTCACTTCTGAGGAGTTACTCCAGTATTACACCAGCATCAGTGAGAGGAGAAGCAAGCCCAGAGCTTGTACCAGTGACTAACCCCAAAGCACTCGTTTATATGTTTGTTCTTTCAGTCTCCGAAGTTTCCAGACTGGAAGAACAAAATACATTAAATTCATCTGCAAAAAGCTTTCTCTTCTCACTTCATCATTTACAGTGCAACCTCCTTTATATTCAAACCTTTTCATTTATTTCCTAATGTACAACTGACTTTTCCTCTGCATTTAAAACAAATCTATCCACCCATTTCTTTATGTTCATCATCTTTGACGTATCAGACAAGTCATTACCTTGTTTTTGCTATAAAGTCTACCACACTGTCTCCAGACACCTTTACCTCTCTCCTTCATCCACCTTTTAGGTACTCTTTTCTTTTCACTGTATGTTTTAATGTAGAACACTCCCCCCTATCAGGCTCTGGGAAAGAATGTTTTGATCACCTGTCAACAGGCAGCTAAAGCTTCATATCTGGTTGTCAAACAAGAAAATGTGATTGTACTAAATCTTCAGGCTGTGCTATGATTCTCTTACGAAAATTCAGAGAAGATATTGTTGCTGATTTGACTGTAAAGGAATTTCTCTGAATCTTGCTTGTTTTGTTTTGGACAACCACAGAATATAATTTTTATTCTCTTTTAGTATGTCCATCTTTCACTTAGTCTCTTACATGTTTGATTTTACATTAAAATAAGGACAAAGCTAAATTCCCATCACCAATGTGAGTGTGAGCATCAGAACTGAGAGTACGCAATAATTTAGTTCAAATTTAAGTAAAAATTCAAATTCCTAAACAGTATGGTTTACATCCATCTGGTTGGAAACCTAGGCGTGGTTATACAGAATTGCACTAATCTAGTCCTCCACTCATGCGCTCTGGTGTTGCTGCCATGTGTTCACTATATCCATGAATGGGTGTTGTTCCTGGCTTCCCTTTAAGAAAGTAGAGAATAGCCCTCTAGCTGTTGAAAACATCTATACCTTGCAATTCACATGGATCTTTATTAAAACTTGGGATGTGCTTTGCTGCATGTACCTGCGTGGGCTTTTTTGGGGGAAAACCCACGTTCTGCCGTTCCAATGCTGTAGGACAATGAGGACAGTACTACTCCCATTTCTGCCCAGAAATCTTTATTCTTCTGAATTTGCCATCCCTACGGATAAGTTTTCAGACATAAGGGCCAGGATTGTCTTTCGATGCTGTGAGTTCAAGCATAGCACTGTCCAGTTTTTGCAAAGCCTCAAACAAGAAGAGATACTCTTCTTGAAAAGAGAGACATAATTCACATTGGTGATTAAGTCCACCACGAAATGCATGTACACAAATTTGACTGTTGTGATCTCCTAAAGAATGTTCCCTAACTCAAGCTATATCAGCACCCAGTCAGTTTCAGCCCTATGTTCCAAATGGGTGACAACCAAATGATCATTTTTGATCAATGATTTGGCTTGACTAGCAACGCAGTATACAGGGTGGCCACCTCTGAAACATCTACAGCTGTCTCCAAAGGCATCAGCAAGAACTTGAAGTTGCAATAGTCTTTTGGAATCCAAATATAATTTGAAAATATCAATTTCAACTTTTTACGACACAGATAATTATTTGGGGATCCAGAGTAGCACACTGAAGGTAGTGTTTGATACAGTTCACAACATGGAGAGTATCCCATCTAAACTTGGCCTGCATACTATTTGAGCTGTCTGTGTCACTGCTCAAACAATTTTGATTTGAACTCTCCTGTCTTAATACCCACAACCCCTGAAAATATTTTAACTTCTTGTTTAATATGACCAGGTGCTCCAGACTCTAAGTCTACTATGTCAGCAGAGATAGCAAACAGACTGCTTTCCCATCCTCCACAACTGTTAGTATATCAACCAGTAAGCCCAGCAATAGACCTAGCCTTCTCTAGGTATTTTTGGGACACTGTTGTAAGAGACACTGCAATTTCCTCTATAAAGTGTTTCATTCCAGGATTATTAATACAGTTTAATTCAAAATTAAGGGGCCTTTTGGCCTGAAAATTGTAGAGTATTTCAAAAACTCTAAAATTGAAATTATATTTGACTGTAAATGGAGTTTACAGGTGACAAATTTATGATGTCTTCATGGTGTGTTTTATCGAGCAAAACAACAATATGAACTTCTTAGGACAGAGACACCATTTCTGCTTCCACGCATTTCACATGAGCAGCAGAGTGATCATGTACACGTAGGGCATCAATTCTTAAGGCCTTTCATTTAGTTACAAGAAAACTGTCATCAGATATACAAATTATACAAAACATCTAATTTTACAGACATGAAACCCAAGGATATTTAGTTTTCCATGAACTCTGGGAAAGGGCACTGATGTCTAAGTTTCTCATATGCCTAAGCACATTATTCTGTGACACATATTTTTAAAGCTTACTTGGTCCAGGCCCTTTAGCATTATCCTCTGTTGGTTCAAACTAATATGGGAAACTTTATTACCTAAGATGCTGAAGAATCTAGTTTGTTGTGTTACAGATATTTTTCAGTTTTTAAAAAATTCAAAGAAGTCTGTGTATATGGTTTTTATACAAATGTGTTTAAGTCAAGGATCGATTTGCAAACTAAGTTAGTGCAGCCTTGGCAGCAAGTTATGTTTATAATTGTAAAAGGCTTTAACAAAGTATAAAAGAGAGGGGCATCTCCCTCCTAAAATCAGATCAAATCCAATTGTGTATTGCAGTAGCAGCAAGTAATTCAATTGTAGCTTCTTGTTCTTTTTCTAGAAAGCCTATTCTGACATGGTCAGCAAATTAAACTATCACTTCCCTTCACTATCCCTGGCAAAAATAAGTGTCTTTTGGCCCGCTCAGTGTGGCCCTATAGCTTGTAAGCTTTATTCTCCTTCTGAAAATCAAATCAAACTGTCATGCATTAGGAGATGCTACTAAGTTTGCAAGGCTCTAGAAGTTGTCACACGGCCTATTCTGAGCTTGGCTGGAAAATTTAAACTGTTGCTTACCCTTTTGGCAGAGGTAACTATGTTTGAACTACCTGACTGTAGTTGAAAACCCAGACCCAGTCTCTGCCCTTCCCAGTCCCCCCGGATCTCTGCTCAGAGCCCTAACATACTACGCGCTCCAACTGAAATTCACCCTCAGGCATGTTAAGGAATGCATTTTTCCCCTATTACCACCTCCCCACCCCACCCCTCGACCCCGCACCCACACTCCTCCGAAGTTTGTTTATTTGGCTGACAGCAGCTAGGCTCATTCCCTTCCCCTCTGAGTAGCAGCTCAATTCTCTTTGCTTCCCTGTCGCTCAGCTCCTCTGAATGGCAGCTCAGGGCCTGATGTTACTTGGTCCATTCCCAGAACCCCTTCTTGTTCTTTCACTGCAAGCATGAACTCTGACACACTTACTTGCCCAAACAGCACTGCTTCATGCCCTGGGTTTCTAGGCAATAGGGGTTTTCCCCTATTTTGCTCCCCATACCTTCCCGAATCCTCAATCTTTTTTTCCCCCCTCACCTGTACATCTCAACTTCTGTTGCTGCTTCTTTACATCTTTCAATGTATTTGTCACCATAGCTGCTTCCCTTTCACTTGCCTCATTCCCAGACATTCTGTTCTAAGTACTGTTTGCTGGGTTTTCTGATACTGCACTTTACTTTTAAAACCATTAATTTCACTGTCACCTCTCACTTATTTATTTTGCTGAACGGTTCTGCTTTCATTTCCAGGTCTCCCACTCAGAACCATTTACAGGTGGGAAAGATGAATCTAGAGGAGTAATAAACATCCACCACATGCACTTTCCAGACTCCTTGCTGTTTGTAAAAATGTTTATTTGCCACAAGACTGGCAGCATATCAGCCAGCATAATATAGAACAAACCCACTGGTCACATCTGAATTGCTAATAAAATTAACTGATTACATGCGGGTCCTGCACACAAAGAAACTTGAATACAAGAGGAACCTTCTTAGTCAACATTAAATTGTAAAATGCATAAAATGTCTCTTATGGTAGAGAAGAGACAGAAATCAGCTGTAATGAACACAAAGAAGTGTTGGGGTTTATATTCATCTTACTGTAAATAAATCCTGTAGTTCTCTTTGGCTTCTAGCTCCCTAACTAAGCACAGCCTCAGCTGCCTACCACAATTACACCGTTCTCCCTAAATCCCAGCATAGGAGAAGTACTCATGCAGTCAGCAGTCCTTTGGCACTAGTCGTTTTCTCCCTTCCCCCTGTAAGCAACAGAGAGAAAGCCAGGTAAACGCAATCGATGTTATTTCAGCCATCTAACTTCTCTGTAGTCTCTCTCACATCTCACCCTGGTTCTGGTAATCTTACCTACTTCAGATATAGTCTCTGGGCACAGGTTAGGAGAAAAATAAGCTTCAGGGATTGACAGTGAGTACTGGAAGCTTCATTGTCCCATTTGGAAGTCAGTTATTTAACCTTGATGCTGATGCTAGTCTGGAAGTAGCATGATCTTCTCAGAGAAGAACAAAGCGACTAGGCTGTTGATACATGCCTTCTGCAGCTCACGTCAGCTGTACAGCAAAGAACTAGTACGTGCCTAACTTCACTCTTTGTAGCTTGTTAAATTTTGCTGCTTCAAATCATTTATACAAATAAACAGAAGAAAAATAAGTGGAAGAAAGAAGACAGACAATAACAGACATGGTACAGTGCAGAGCTTTAGCATTATAATAAAATTATTATGCATTTCTATTATTTTATCATTTTTTTTCTATATCCTTGTGACATTCTCCGATTAAAATATGACTATATAGATCATAGTTGCAACCATTATTATATATTTGCAACAAATCTTGCACAAAATGTGGCATGTAAGGTATCTATGAAAAGGTTATGATTTGCTGGTTATAATTATTCTATCTGTATGCATGTATCATTTTTGTATTGGAAGTAATGAATATTGGCTTTATACCTGGATTTCAAATGTTTGCTCCTGGGGTAATGACCACGAAGTAGTTAGCCAGCACATCTTGGAGGGACTATTCAAATTGAGTGGCCCATCAAAAGGACACTTAACTCACAATGGACCATGGGAGACGCCTATCTACACTGAATGGACTGTCCTATAAATGTGCTGTCTGGAATATAGGTAATGGCTTCCTGCAATGACTGAGCGAAATTGGGCATGAACATGTGACTTGCCCATGTGACTCCAAACACTATGTGGTCACCTGTGATTCTCCACTTCCTGTGCTGAGGTTTTTGTTTGAAACAATGGGTTTCTCTCCATACTGCAGAGGATACAAATGGCCCTGGAAACCTCTCCGTTTTGCCTCTGTCCTGCTCAAATCTCTGGGCTGTGGACTTATACTAACGGGAGCATTCTAACCAAGGGACTGAGGTCCTTCCAATGACTTGGAAGCAACCAGAGACTTATTAAGCCAGCAGTTTATTCCATGACTGCTACAAGCCTGAACTAAAAATTTTGCAATTACTGTATGTAACTGAGTCCTTTAACCAATTTTAACTCTCACCTTTCTTTCTTTTTATGAACAAACCTTTAGTTTTTAGATACTAAAGGATTGGCATCAGCGTGATTTTTCGGTAAGATCTAAATTATAAATTGATCTGGGTGTGTGGCTGGTCCTCTGGGATCAGAAGAACCTTTTATTTGATGAGACTAGTTTTAAACAACCACTCATCTCTGAATCCAGTGTTTTTGGTGGTGATATAAGAATTGGAATGCCCAAGGAAACTGTTTTTATGACTTCTTGTTAGCCAGTGTGGTGAAACAGGAGTTTACTTTTGTTGCTGGTCTGGTATATCTTATGAAAGAATAACCACCATTTTGAGGTGGGGTTTGCCCTATTTCTCAGCAGTTCATCCTGAATTTGGCATCCTCAGTTGTGATCCACTGAGGCACGGTTAACAGTTCCTCATCACCATATTAGCAGCACCTCTACATAATATGCATCAGTTATCTCTGCAAGGAGCCACTCTCTTTCCCTATCCCCTTAAAATGATTACTTACTGTCTTTACTCTTCTGATTTGTTTTATACAAGAGCTTAAAAGCCCCAACTCAAATCAGGGTCCCACTGTGTTAGATGTTGTACAAACACACAGAACGAGGCAATCCCTGCCCAAGAGAGCCTGCCGTCCAAACAGACAAGACAGACAAAGATTTAGAGGGAAAACAGAGGCATGCAGAGGTGATGTTACTTGCCTCTGGTCAACAGTAGGTCAATGGCAGAGCCAGGAATAGGGTCCCACACCAGTGTCCTCTCTGCTGGATCACGCTGCCTTACAGTAGTGATCACCTATTGGTGTTTGTTTTCAGCTACCTTGAGTGTCAGTCTACATGGGCATTTGTGGAATGCCAGCTTAAACAGGTGCATTGTGCAGCACACCCTAAAGATGATGGTGACATTTACTCAGCGACTGATCTGCAAAAGAGAGTATCATAACCATGGGCCTTCCGCTGATACCATGCCTGGCTCCAACTGTCACAAATGTAAGCCTGGGCTTCATGAGCCTGCACGTCCTTGATGATCATAGCAGATGTAGTGGGTATTGGAAGGAGAGGCAGTCACTGTGACAGCCAGGCCCAAACCCAGTCAGAGACTTAAGCATAAGGACAATGACCTTGAAATGGACCCAGAATATGACTAGCATTCAGAGTGCTGGGATGATGAGTTATCAGTCAGTCAGTCCTTTGCTTCATCCAAGAATCACATTTCTTGCATTTGTGGAGGATACATGGAGTTGGATACTATCTGCATACCAATGGTATCAGATCCCATAGCATCTCATGGTCTTTACCATTAGCCGCCAACAGATACTGAATAAGAGAAGCAAGAGAATTGGTCTCTATAGGCTGCCAGGGATGAAGACCCTTGGGGAAGAGGAAGAGCTTTACAAAAGTCATTTCATACACTTAGTGCAGCACTTTGATTCAATTAGATGGTGGATTATTAGATCTAGACCACAAAGGGTAAGGAAGTGGACAAAAGGAAAATGCTATCCCATGATTCATTTTCACAATAGAATTATGAATGCTACTTCTAGCCTTTTCCAAGGCAAGTAAAAATTCTTGAGAGAGCCAATGTCATAAGTTATTAAAACAGGTTAAAATAGTTCAGCCACCTGATGCCACCATCCCTGGCACATGGGATACCGTCCCTGAACTAGTCTGTGAGGTTACTATTTCCTCCTTCAAATTCCTCTAAGACTCGCTTCCACTGTGATCCCAATAAGAAATTGTACACTAATAATGGCTGAGTAAAGGGGCAGTTGGCAATAGTAGGTATGAAAAAGAAAAAAGGCCACCTTTGAGTCTACATTTTATCACACTCCCTCATCCTTCATTCTGTTGCTTGTCATCTTACCTTGTAAAATCTTCAGGGCAGGGACTGCGTCTCCCTATATGTTTGTACAACACATAGCACATTGTAGGCACCGCCACAATACAGATAATAATCAGTCACACCATTGTTTTACATCACAAATCCAGGTCAAACCATGCCAGGCTGACTGAGTACAACCCAACTGTTTGGTCAATAAGGCATATCTATGACTTACACTCAGTCAGAGTACCACCTCCATTCATAAAACAGATGATGAAGTATCATACTTACCTTTTAAATGGGTGCAAGAATAGATTAAACATGTGCACATTATTATTTATAGATCAGCCAAGCATCTATATGAACATAGGCACAGGGTGGGGGGAAGGAAGGGAAGGTACTCTAACAAAATTTCCAATATCCACACTCAGCAGAATAGGAGGGTCTAAAATAATAATGCTTCATAGATGCCTATACATCTTCTAAAGCCTCCCAATTGATTTATTTACCAATGCACATGCACTACTAAATATGTTAATATGGGACAGAAAAGTTCCAAGAATAAAAATTTGGTTCTACTTATGCAGCACAGCATTACCCCAAAAGGAGGAGTGTCAGTTCTGAACTGAAACATGTATAGGCTATGTGGAACAAAACAGAGGTATTAATAACACATACCACATTTGAAAAAGCAGTTCCTCAGCCCAGAAATATTGTCCAAACAATGCATCTCTCTAAGGACTGGATCATCATACTCCAAATCACGGAACCAAACATACTAATTAACAGAGTGTAAGCTGGTATACAGACTCAACAGTCAAGAAAGGGGAAAATGAAGTCCCAACTACGTCTCTTGAAAGCTAATGGGATGCTGGCAGGCCAGGTGCCAGCTCATGCCAAGGTCCCCATGTCTCAACTGGACATTGAGAGATAGACAGCAGGAATCTGCCTGGCTCACTTGTGGATTAATATTGATAAAATAAATATTAGAATGATAAGAAAGTGTTTAGTGTTTAGACTCTATTGAATACTTCGGAGTTGCTGAATGCACTAATCTTACTGGTAATATCTGTGTTCCATACTGTAAAGCAGTATTTGAGCGATTCTATTGAGAACCTTTGTAACTGTATGAATTGCCATACAGGAGAGGGACATTAACCCCTTATGCTACACAGTCACAAAAATGATTAGGGGGCTGGAGCCCATGACTTATGAGGAGAGGCTGAGAGAACTGGGATTGTTTAGTCTGCAGAACAGAAGAATGAGGGGAGATTTGATAGCTGCTTTCAACTACCTGAAAGGTGGTTCCAAAGAGGATGGATCTAGACTGTTTTCAGTGGTACCAGATGACAGAACAAGGAGTAATGGTCTCAAATTTCAGTGGGGGAGGTTTACGTTGGATATTAGGAAAATCTTTTTCACTAGGAGGGTGGTAAAGCACTGGAACGGGTTACCTAGGGAGGTGGTGGAATCTCCTTCCTTAGAGGTTTTTAAGGTTAGGCTTGACAAAGCCCTGGCTGGGATGATTTAGTTGGGGATTGGTCCTGCTTTGAGCAGGGGGTTGGACTAGATGACCTCCTGAGGTCCCTTCCAACCCTGATATTCTATGATTCTATGATCCCTAAAGGACAAATTGAGCTTGCTGATTATAGAAGCCCGTATTGCCTTCTTGAAACCTAAGACTAACTCATTCATGTGTCTATGGTTGCTTATTTTAACCTTATAAATAACTTCCTAATTTCCTTTTCCTGTTTAATTAGTTTTCATATAGTTCACAATAGGATTCACTACAAGGGTTATCTTTGGTGTGAGACCTAAAACACAACTGGTCCTTTGGGATTAGGAGTAACCTGACAATTGCTGTGTTTCTTGATGTGAGGGGCCATCACAGAAATATGCTCATCTAGGTGGCAAGACAGACCAGAGTACCCAAGGGGACTGTCTGTGACTCCGTGTTAAGGCTGTAAAAGTGCCTGAGGACCTTGCATTTGGTGCAGTTGGTTGGTGAAATCTAAGTTTAGAACGCTCAATCAATTTGGGATTTGTACCCGGGTTTTTAACAGTCTGCCCTGACGTTGCTACTCACGCTCTTGCATCACCGTTGGGCGTGTCACACTAGTATATACATTCTGGTTCACCAAAGAATGTCATGTGAGGTTTAAATGAAAGCCAGGGTCACATTGGTCATTAATAATGTTGTGAAATGTATATACAGATTCTATGTGAAGAGTTATGTATATATACACTGAAAATATGTTCTTAGAGTCTGTATCAAGTTATGAGTCACCAGAAGAGTTGAAAATACAGGTTTTGTCAGACAAGAGAGATGTATTTACCCATCGCTCTGTCGGGATGTAAATTAAGTGTTGTAAGCTAACATAGTTCATATGTAAATGGGTATCAAGTTAATGAAGAGATGTGACATCAGCAAGGAAACAGCATAATAGGAAAAATAAGCCCCAGATGGTTATCCTGGTCTGAATACAGGCCCTGAAGTTTGGGAGGTGTAAGTAGAAGGCAAAGAAAACATCCCCTACTTCCTGGGTGCAGGATGAATGTTTACATTCATGAAAATGGGATATTCTCAGCCAATCTTGATTGAAAATCTGCAGATGACTTTGAGTGAGATAAAACTTCTTTAGACAGAAGGTAAACCTGTTAGTTAAATTTAGTCTCTAGAAAGCATGTTATGTTGTTTTATATGTAACCGTTGGTTCCAATATCCTTATTCATATCACTTGAATCTTTGATAATACATTTACTCTTGTTTTCACTAGAAATATATCTAAGTGATGTGATATTAAGCACGGTTCTGATTCCAAGTTGACTCATACAAGCTGGTGTGTATGCTACTCCTTTCGAGACAGCAGACCAGGTTTTTAGTGGCTAAGGGGCTGAACATTATAGGGGAATGCTTCAAAGGAGCTCTGTGACTAGGGAACACCTATTGTTAACATGCAACACAAAGGAAGGACTGGCATAGCCCAGAGCAGAGAGCTTGGGTGGCTAATAAACTAGAGTGGTCAGGGAGCTGACACTTAGTTTAGCACAAGCAAGACTCTCATGGTAGAAGCAGAGGATAACAAGGTGACTCACAGTCCTGGGTACCCCAAGAACCATCACAGGGACCACCCAGGTTTGTATTACACAGTGCTCAGGCACATGAATTTTTATGACAGAAACTAATCAGAATACAAGAATCATAAGAATTTTTTTCTACAATGAGACAGCGATGTGATTTCAGGTCAGGGAAACATGGACAACAGGCCCTCATCTATATCACATAGCAATAGGCAATACTGTACAGTACAGTATTATTTCCAAGGACATTCTAAACTCCTACAGACAAGAGAGAATAAAATCCTAACTGGAAAAAGTGATTGGGAACATACACACTCAAATATACGCACAATAGTTTATTAATGAAGGTCAGCACTAGGTTGCTTCCTGCAAATTACAGTGAAGGTGGGAAAACAATCTGAATATTATTATCGAGGATAAAGTGGGTGAGGTAATATCTTTTATTGGATCAGCTTCTGTTGGTAAGAAAGAGACTTTTGAGCTTACACACAGCTCTTCAGTTCTGGGAAAGGGACTCAGTGTCACAGCTAAATACAAGGTGGAACAGACTATGTAGCATAAGGGGTTAACACATATTTCAAGGGGACATTCAAGATGAAGTAGCCCCTTAACATCTCTCTAGTCATGAGGTGGAGAGGGGAGAAAGCTAGAGGGGGGTGGTTAAGTGGGTTATTGATTGTTTTAACAAGCCATAAATCCAGTATCTCCATTCAGTCCCTGTTTTTTATTATCTAGCTAAATTATGAATTTTAGTTCCCCAGGCTCAATTTTTGAAGGTGTTGTGCAGGTGGATGAGGGCTGAGAGGTAAGCTACAGAGTGGTTGTTTTGTGAAAAATGTTCACCCAGAGGTGATGTGGTGTTTTTGTCTTTTATTATCTTTCTGTGAGAGTTCACTTGAGAGCACAGTGATTGTCGGGTTTTACACTATTATTGGGGATGAGGTACACCACATGTGATAGGCATGTGTAGGACCCTTGGATTTTGAAAGGTGCGTTGTGGAGAGTGTTGATCACTGCAGCAGTGGAGATATGTCTGCAGGTTTTGCATCTATTGTTCTAGCAGGGTCTGGGGCCACTGAGTTGGTGTGTCCTGGTCTGTGGGGAGCTTGCTTCTGATGATGGGCTTGGAGAGGCTGGGGGGTTGTTTGAAGGTCAGAAGAGGGGGTTCAGAAAAACTTTCAGGATGTGGTTGTAATTGTTTGATGATATCCCATATGGGTTTCAGTGTGAGGTGGCTGGCAACAACTAGAGGTGTGTGGTTAGAGGGGGTACTTATTATCGAGGATAACAACTGGCAGGAAATCTGTGGCCTAACATTTTGTCAATATATGTGAGTTGTAAAGTAAGGCAGTATCCTAAAATCCAGATTCTATCTCTTTCAGACTGCACAAGGAGTAGAGAATGTGAAGGAAGTCCTTCTGTCTCCTTATTGCTCATCTGAGGCTTGGCAGAAAGGATTGCGGTGCACGTGCTCCTTAAATGCAATGCAGGGGGAGCGATAGACCAGCCAGAGGCATGATATTCCAGACAAAGTATGTGAACAGGACATAGGGAAATGTGGTCAGAACTCTGCCCTTCACCTCAGTGCACTGGCTGCACAGCACTGATGGAGCACATGCTGTACCTCCATTAATGAGATGCAAGAGCCACTTCTAAGGCCATGTCTACACTTACCAGGAATTGACGTTGCTGTGATCAATGCAGCGGGGATCAATTTAGCGGATCTACTGAAGATCCTCTCCCATGACTGTCCTGTACTGGTGCCAATTTAGGAGCCAAATACAAATCTTAGTTGCTAGACATTAAGGCACTTTGAAACCACTCGCACTTGTACACATTCTTCAGTCATTAGTCAGGCTGGCCCTAGCTTTCGTGTGGCCCTGTGACAAGGAGGACCTAAGGAGTAGGGGCATCTGACACCGCATTGCGCATTGGAAGTGGGGAGAATCAGATAGCCAGGCAGGTCAAGCTGGCAGCACTGTAAAATGTCAGCGGGATGCAGGAGGGTTTGGACAGCTAGGGGAAGAGAACATCACTAAGAAGGAATGGAAACAAGGGAGATGACAGCTTGGACTGGCATGGAATCAGGGTTTGTAGTGGCCTGGTGAATTCGGAGATGTATAAATCAGAAGATTCTTCCACCGCATCACTGGTGTTCATGGTGCTCTATAGACCAAGAAAAAAAATCCCTTTGGACCCATTATCTCTTCCGGCTGAGAAACCCGTGGGAGGGGAAAAGCTACTCAGTGAGCTAAATCATGGGGAGCTGCTGACTCATGCTCCCCTCGGCAGCAAGGGGTTTGAAAAGCTGCACAGAACCCATAAACCTCACACAGCCAGGCTGCCATTGGCTCACTCCCCCTTTCATCCCTGCAAAAGGACAGGGCAGAAGCCCCAGAAGCAGAGTTAATGCTGGGCTAGACCACGGTTATCTCCCATGGTTTTCCTGCACATAGAGATAGCTGCACACAGAGATAGCTCCCTGGCTCTGCTCCTCTCCTGCCCCATGTGTAGCCCCAACTATGCAGTGTCCAACGCAGAAGGCCTCCCATGATCACCTGGGGAGAGGGAGCACACTGCACAGCTCTCACTCCTTCCAGGAGCTGGAAGGTCTCTTACCCCCCTTGCAGTCACCCAGTTCCATGGTGTCACACAGTGGAGGGGAGCATTTGGCCTCATGTTGGGATATCAAGTTTTTTAAGCTGTTGTAGACTTTCAATCGGCAGCCAGGCAAGCAGGACACGATGCCTGGTCTCCACTCCAGCCAGTTCATTTGCTCTCCCACTTGCCATGTTGTGACACAAACATACCTAGACAAGTATATCACCCCTGTGCCCAACCAACTTCTCAATATTTCACCAAAGGGGGTCATGTGTGGCTTCTGCTGAAAGCTAAGAACTAGCTGATCATCACGGTTATTGCAAGATGTTTGTAGAGGGAAATAGTTTAAGAGATATGCAAAATGTGGACTATTAGGTTGCAAAAAAGTTGAAGTTAGACTTGCCAACAGAGGCAAGGCAAGGTCTCAGAGCTAACTCAATCAGCATTAAGAACAATGGACATCTGTGGAGACAGCCTTTTTTTTTTTTTTTAAAAAACACACACATTTTCTGGATCAGGTGGAGACTTTAGCATTTACAACAAACGAACCCCAGGAGAACTTTCTGAAGAGGGCCCCCCTGGGCTAAGAGACAATTCCCTGTAAATGTATTAGAGCAGAAAAAAATGACAAGTTGTTATCCATTACAGAGAAGAAACTCTGCCAGCAGGGCTCTCTCTTGAAAGGTGGATCCCAGCTTTCTGAACTGGACAAGCGCTGCAAAGACCGACCATTGGGTGAGAAATAAATTACTTTGCTTTCTAATAAGGTAATAAGTATAGGCTATTCATTGCACTTTGTTTTTCTTCTCTTGTCAGCATATGTTTCCCATCCTTGTACTTGCTTTTATTTGAATCTCTATCTCAAGCGCTGTTAAATGAACTTTAATTTGGTTTTACTATAGACATGTCTAAGTGCCTTGTGCTAAGGAGAGTGTTGAGCCGAGGTGAAACCAGTGAACTGGGGTGCACACTGTTTCCACAGAAGCAACCGATCAGAGTACACTGTGGGCGTCCAGAAAACAAGGGACTATGCAGTCAAATGCAATGAAGTGGGGTATGTAGATTTCTAACCTACAGCAGGAAAGAGTGGGGCTCGTGCAGGTGATAGTGATTCTCCCCAGACACCTTAGGGAACCCCAGAAAGCATCACGTTTTCTACTCTAGTGTGGAAAAAGGAGCTCAAGTAGTAGTAATGTCACACAGTTAATGGGCTGGCATCTCACACCTAGCAGCCTCATTCTGTCTTCACACTCCTACCACCCACTGGTGCATTCGGTGGTGTTACTCGAGAGTGAGGGCAGAGTTTGGCTTCATGTCTAATGTTTATGACAGCTAACCTTAATAAATATAGACTGGCAAGCTACAGAGGCAGCTTACACTTGTAACACTACTGCTTACACAGCTTTTCTCTCTTTCAGTTCCAGCTCACTTACAGGAATTCCAGATCACCACATTGTTCCCGTCTCTCAGCTCCTTCCTTACAGGATGGCTCTGGGACTCTGTCCCTCTTTGTCCTATCGGCTTTTTATTGCTGCTTGATGCCACTGAGGCATCATTACTGCTTGGTGGCACTGGGGCATCAGCTCTAGTCCTCCCCCCCCACCTTTTATCTTCCAATGTCCCCACAGTCCTCTCCACTGGCCTACAGAAGGTATTTTACATGAATGCACCTTCGCAATCTAGAGATTGAGAGAAAAATAAAACCTAAGATCCCATTGGTACAGTAAGAGAAGTTTTGACATTCCAGTGCATTAGAAATAGCTGCTACGACAATGGGATACAGATTAAAATCTAAGAATAAGGAGTTTGAGGGGAAAAGAAAAGCTGACCTTTAATAAGGCCAAATTCACACAAGTCAACTAACTGGGCTGGGGACAGGAAGCCGCTCACCCAGGCTGTGGTGCTGTAGTAGAGCCACTTCCTGGCTACTACTACAGCTTTGCAGCTGCAATGGCCCCATGGCCTCTGCACTCTTCCTCCATGGGAAGAATGTGGTCATGGATTTAGGTAGTCACAAATCCACTGGCACCACTCCTAATCCTCTTCTGCCTTACCTCATACCTATAATGCTTGAGGGTGAGGAGCATCTGCAGAGCTGTCCTTCACAGCATGCAAGGGATTTACACAGCTCCCAAAGCCCTGCCTCTACCCTCATGAAGCAGAGCCTCTCTGGCTCTACTACTTTTAGGTCCCCTGTCCTCTGCACAGGGAAGGAGGCAGGATTTGTAATTTAAAGATTTCTGAATGACACGCATTGCGTTATATATTTTTACTGCAAGGTCAATGTCAGTGGCACCAGAATATTGTGACTTTAGATAATCTTGGATTCATTTCTATTTATAATTCATAGAAAGAAAGTGATGAAAAAGGTCATTCAGTGCTAAATAACACCTCATCAAAAGCAGTTCACTGGATACTAGGTTAACCTGTGTTATTTTTTTTTTTATACTGGAGCCATTTGTACTGCTCTAGTTAGACTGATGTCTAGATTTCCAGCATAAGCCTTTCTTTTGAGAGATTTATAACTCTGTAGTGAAAGAGAGTTAACAACAACTGAGCATTCCTAGAAGAGAGATCTCGTTGTTAAGATACAAATGTGAGAGTCAGAGGACTTGGGTTCTATTCCTGGGCGTCCCACATCTTTTCAGTGGAACCGTGCTCAAAATTTTTAAACTTAGGTGACTAAAATTATACACCTAACTACATATTTAGCCACCCTAAATAACTGGCCTGATTTTCTGGGAACCTATAGATTTCAGTGTGGACTGCAGGTACTCAGCACCTCTGAAAATCAGGTTACTTATTAAGATTCTTAATTTAGTCCTGGGAATTTAAAATGTTGATCTTAATTTCTCTGTGCCTCAGTCTCCTCATCTATTAAATAGGAACACTACTGACCTTCTTCCTGGGCATGTTTGGAGGCTTAGCTCATGAATGTTTGCGAAACATTTTGAGATTCTCAGATCAAAGGCTCTACAGATACACACAGTATTAGGTCTTGATTTACAAAGCACTCTGAAAATATTAACTAAGGGATCTCCACATTCCCAGGAAGAGGTAATTCACAGCCATGTTTTACAGATGGGGGAAAATGAGGCAGAGATGTTGGGTGACTTGCCCAAGGTCACACAAAGTCAGTGTCAAAACTGTGATTAGAATCTAGGAAATCCTGTCTCCTACACTGAGATCACACTGCCTTCCAGTTAGAGCCAAAACCCCACAAGCAAGAATTTTTTCCTTCCCACTTGAATTATTTTATCTATACTTATGTCAGATGAATAGAATAAATGCGTTTAAGAACATGATTGTAAGCTAAATTCTTAAAATGCTCCTTTTCACAAAAGGCATTTATTTCATAGCCATTAGTCCATAATGGCACTAGGACCTGTTATTTTTATAGTAAAACAATGAAAAAGCATGGAGTTAACATTAGAAGCGCTGCTGCTATACATGCACAGTATTTGTCATAAGAGTTTTTAGTGAGCTTCAGCATTATTTAGTATGCACATGGTGTCATGCCCATGATCCACGGATTAACTGGTCCAAGAGCTGAACTGTACCAAGGTGCAGCAGAGACACAGACTAACACAATTCTAAATCAGGCTTTCACTCCATCCTTAACATATGCCTAAGATTTAGACAGTAGGTCTGAGGTGTCTGAGAAAGGCATAATCATAAAACTTATACCTGTCAAGGGTACAATGATATAAATCAAGGGAGCAGTGAAAAAAAAACCAAGCTAAAATCAGAATTTCCTTAGGTTTTTGCTTTGTGCTACAGTCTTCATGTCATTTTTACATTGGTTTTTCTGTTCTTTAAAATCTCAAGAAATTCTTTGCGCATTGGAAACCCTACATGCTGGAGATGTGAATGCTATTGCACAGGATTTCTGAACTCAACCTGACCAGTACAGATCGTAGATTGATTTTCAGTGGGAGTAGCAGAGATACAGATTTAAAGCCAGCGTGACAAGTTTTAAAAGTAGTTATAATAGTAGTAATAATGACACTTTGCATTTTTATAGGACCTACCATCATAAGAACAGCCATACTGGGTCAGACTAATAGTCTATCTATCCTGTCTTCCAACAGTGGCAAATGCCAGGTGCTTCAGAGGGAATGAACAGAGCAGGCAATCATTAAGTGATCCATCCCCTGTTGTCCACTCCCAGCTTCTGGCAAACAGAGGCTAGGGACACTTCAGAGGATGGTGTTGCATCCCTGCCCATCCTGGCTAATAGCCATTGATGGACCTATCCTCCAGGAATTTACCTAGTTCTTTTTTGAACCCTGTTATAGTTCTAACATTCACAACATCCCCTGGCAAAGAGTTCCACAGATTGACTGTACGCTGTGTGAAAAAGTACTTCCTTTTGTTAACAGGTAACAGGTTTGTTTTAAATTTCATTGGGTGACCCCTAGTTCCTGTATTATGAGAAGGAGTAAACAGCATTTCCTTATTCACTCTCTCCACACCAGTCTAGATTTTATAGGCCTCTATCATATCCCCCATTAGCCATCTCCGGGCTCTGCTCTAAAGCTCTGCTGCTATTTGCCTCCCTCCTCTGTGAAAACTATTTATTTCCACCCTTTGTTTCCTGTCTTTTAACCAGTTACTGATCCATGAAAGGACCTTCCCTCTTATTCTACCACCCCTCGCATATTTCCTGTGTTTCCCTGCTAGGGTGACCAGACAGCAAATGTCAAAAATCGGGATGGGGGTGGGGGTAATAGGAGCCTATATAAGAAAAAGCCCCAAATATCGGGACTGTCCCTATAAAATCGGGACATCTGGTCACCCTATTCCCTGCAGAAAACAGGGCAAGGAAGCAAAGGGAAGCCATGCCGGGGGGAGGGGAGGAAGAGAGGGCAGGGGGTGACCATGAGTGCAGTTTTTTTAGGGGGATTGCCCCCCTCCAAACAGAGGCAACGGTGGGGGCACACAGGGTTACATGCCACTGCCCCCCCCCCCCCATTCTGCAAGTGCAGAGCTGCCCAGCTGAAGGAGCTGTCTCTCAGCTCAGCTGTCTCTGCAGTTGAATGCCATCTCTTAGGTCCTAGTGCCAGTCAGTCTACCCTTCTGTGAGCTGGGAGCCTTCCTGTTTTCTGTTCTGTGCAACAGTGAGTGCCCGTGGTGGGGCTGGGTAAGGCGGGGTGGGAAAAATGAGGGGGGGGGGTGAGAGAGTGGGGGAAGAGGCAGTGGGAAAGGATGGGGGTGGAATAGGGCAGGAGGAGGGGAACGTGGAAGTGAGGAGAGGGGGATGGAGAAGAAATTGGATAGCGGAATCACAGGGGGAAGTGGGAGCCCAGCATGCGACTTCCAGGAGTTCCAGCTCCTGGAGTTCCATGATTATGTGATAATTTCAGCTGGGTTTTTTGGGTTTTTGGTTTTTTTTGTCTGTTTGGTTGTTTGTTTGTTTTTTAAGTACCTTTCTAACCTTCATGGTTGTGGAGGAAAGTTTGACAGTGTGAATTTTAAAGGCTCAAACACCAAAAAGGAAAATTAAAAAACAAATGGAATGGGTTACCTAGGGAGGTGGTGGAATCTTCATCCTTAGAGGTTTTCAAGGCCTGGCTTGACAAAACTCTGGCTAGGATGATTTAGTTGGTGTTGGTCCTGCTTTGAGCAGGGGATTGGACTAGATGACCTCCTGAGGTTTCTTCCAACCCTAATATTCTATGATTCTATTAAATGTATTAGTATTTTTAAAATATTCTTATTTGTAAGCCAATCTTCTGTTTTGGGGGATCCTTCTCATTATGTTTGAATGCTTGCGGTTATCAATACTGGGTTGGTTTTAGAATTCAAATTTTCATCAACTGTTGCATTTTAGCAACAAAGAGTCCTGTGGCACCTTACAGACTAACAGAAGTCTTGGAGCATAAGCTTTCGTGGGTGAATACCCACTTCGGCAGATGCACGTTGCATTTTAGTTTATATTGCTATCAATTCCTCCTCTTTTCATATTACCGGTATATCTGTTTAGTGTACTTGCATACAGCAGGCTCTACTCTTTCCTCTGGCCACTTATATTGAGAGTAACACCCCAAGCATTTTCCTAGGAGTCCATCACAGGAAGCTCATAGAGCTACCCAGAAATGAGCATTTCCATATGGCAGCATGAGTCATTACAAACTGAACAGCTATTTCTCAACTGCCTTTGCTCAGCACCTTGTGGAGATGCTCATCACTTTGCAGGACTGATCTTTGAGGCTACACCAGGTTGGTTATGCCCATTGGATAGGACAGCAGAGTGAGAGACAGGGTACCTTGGTTCTATTGCTGGCTCTGGTATCAGCACACAATGTGACAGTGGTCAGTTACCAAACCATTTTGTTTCTCAGTTTCCAGACTGTAAAACCACTGAAATAATTATAACAATGCCTATCCCCCTCTGTAACGCATTTTTGAGATCTATGGGTGAAAAACTGTCTGAATGCTAAGCATTATTAAACCATCATTTACAGGGTAAATAATCCTCTCACCTATAAAAATTATACCCACAGCACTTATGGAACAACACACAATTATTTTTCAAATCAGAGAACTAGGGAAAGTCTGGAGGGAACCAAACTTAGTAAAATTCCTAGGGAAAGGGAAAGAGTGATTCTGATTCTGGCAAACAGCAGCCACTACATCTAACTGCAATGCCTTGGAAAATAATTGAACAATTACCACCATATTTAGACTCAAAACAGGAGTAACTGGATGAAGTTCTATGACCCCTATTATACAGGAGGTCAGACTAGAATATGATCTAATGGTCCTTCCTGGCCTTAAACTCTATGAATTAATTGATAGTGGGAGAAACATCTCTGAACATTGTCAGGGCTCAAACTGAGCCACTATAAGCTATTCTGATACGGGCCAGCATATCACACTGGAATTCTGCAGGGCCTGGCCACTGTTCCCACAGGAGGAAGGAAGAGCCTATGTCAGCCTCCCCTTCTAGGAATAATTGGAGCTATCATCTTACATCATCGGTCTACGACCACCTCACATCACTGTCCCATCTGCAGGAGAGAGGAAGGGCAGAGCTCTTCTCTAGCCCCCATGCTCTGGGCCTTGCTTGCAGCAACTTTGAGACAGATTTCTGCTTCTTATAGTAAAACGAAGCCAATACTGGAAGTACTGCAAAGAGACACAGCAGCTCCACGCCACACTTTTAGGGGATATCCTACCCAGTAATTATTTTCTGTGACCTGGAGTGCAGAGGCCAACCAACCTTGAACTTCACCAAAAAAGCTGAGCTGTTTTCCAGCAAGCAAAACAGCTGCCTCTCCTCTCTCTGCTTCTAGTGAGCTGTTCTCTTTGAGGCCCCTAGCCATAGATCTATCCCCTTTCTCTAACACTCACAGGGAGACTACAGAGGGTGAAATTAATTCACCTTCAGATGAAACAAAGGCTGACAAGAGACTGCAAGTCATCAGAGCAAATATCTTCTGAAGACTGAAATTACCTGATTAGCATGTTGCTAAAAGGCTGGAAATCCAGACTAAATTTAATCAGGAAGAGTACTTGTACTTATGCTAGTTATGTGGGGAATTCCAGAAAGAAAGCGCCCTTCCTTTCCTGTCATTTTTCAGTACATTAGAATACATTGCCTGATCCATCCCAGACACCGAAGTTACTCCAGTAACTCACACTGAAGGGTACACCCTCTGCCTGGAAGCCTGGATCTCCAGGTCTAAATTAAATATAGTAACTGCACCCTGCACCAAGCTCTCAACTATTCCCCTGCATATAAATGCTTCTCTATCAGACATTCTGGGCCATAAATTGGAGGCATGCTCTCTGGAGAAAAATTTAGCTGGCAGCAAAATAATCAGGAAGGATCACTCCGTGCCTCCTAACACTCCCAGACTGCCACTGAACAGATAGCAGACATCTGAGAAGGTAAGGATTTAAATCTCTTCCCATATGTTAGAACAGCAGAAGCTGCTCTTTACATAACAGATTGCTATCAGTTCCCTTAATGACATCACTCAATATGCCATAAATTTGGCTGCCAACACTCTGTATACTTTGCTTCTTGCCAGAAGGGCTCTCTAGCTCTGGCCATGGAGTAGAAGCTGTGTTGACAAAATGAAGGTCAAGAAAGTCCCCTTCAAAGGCTCTCAGCTCATAAAGAGCAGTCTGGATGGCTCCTCTCAGCGATTCATCAGACTATAAAACTGTTCTTCCTGGATCAGCCTGCTGGCACAAGAGCATCAGAGTGGATTCCTCAAGATACTTGTGGTTGAAGTCTCCACTCACAATCCCCCTATGAAGCACTGGCAATCAAAGCTCAAGAGTAATAGCCAGTCCTTTCCCAGATCAGCACCCTCAGGTCATGATTTCAACAAGTCTAATAAGGGCAAAAACTCCATTGCTTCATCACTTCCTGTCTCTCCTTTTCTCAGAGAGAAGGGTAGGAAATTTCCATCAGATGTGTGTCACTGTAAGAGCAAGATATTTGGGTACTTTCAGTACTGTAAAGGAGGGCTATTTCACAGGAGTTTCCTTCTGATCTCTTTAGTCACAGTCTCATATCAACCTTTCTAGCAAAAATACAAACAAAACAAAACCCTAAGCATAGCCCTGGTTAGGACAAGGTGCTATCTGTAAATATAAAGCCCTTGAGAATTCACAGGAACTCATTCCAGGCTGCCCTCTGATCCCAGAATACCCAGGTCCTGATATATAGCACTGCATCTCAAGTGAGTGCACAGTTGCTGTCAAAGGTGTAAGGTGGAATCCCTTGAGGTCCCCTCTGGCAGCCAACAGCCACAACTGTAGTAGACTTTAAAAGGATGTTTACTTTCAAATTCCCTTAGTGCTAAACTACCTGCACTTCCTCATGGGCATCTGTGTTCTCCCTTAAGTGGAGAATTAGCTCATCTGTACCAGATTGTTCTCAGAAAGAGCAGATACACATCAAAAAGTGAAGATGATATTTGATTAACTAGGGCCAGTAGTGAACAAAGCGAAAAGCTCTTCACTCTGGCTTAGTTCAAGGCATACCGGAGTGTACTGAAAATCTCAAAGATCTGGCCTGCCCAGCCAAGGAGAAGCTCCATAACTGATCATAGACGGCACACTGCAGGTTCCCTCTCTCCATCTATTTGCAGGAAAGCACCCTTTGCTATTCCTCTAACTCGGTCTGTAAACACTCCTACTGCCCTGGCCCAGTTATGACATTATCATCATCACTTTCCCTGGAGGCCAACCACTGTCCCCAATGTTACCACTCACCCCCTCAGCTGGCACGGCAGAGCCATTTTGGCAGTAGGGGAAAATAGAAGAAAGTCACAAGCTGAATCTTCTTGGGCCTTCAAGCTGATGTCTGCAACTGAATGGCCCCAAAATGTGCTTGAATAGCCTCATCTTCTCCCCAGGTCTCAACTGAACCTCTGCCTTCTGCAGCAACTTTCACTGACAGAAAATCTACAATGCGATGATACGAAGGGGATGATGAAAAACAATGTTTGAATAATCCCTCTCCATGTGGACTCAGAGGAGGGTTACTGTGCTGATGTTCACTGCTACTGTGAGTAAATAAGGCACGTGTTATATACCTGAATAAGCTGCCATTGTGGTAGCTTTTTTGTAAGAAAGACAGTCAAAAAAGAAAGTACAACACTCCTCATAGTGCCCTAGTGACCAAGAAAATGGAGACCAACCTCAAGTGTCTGTCAATCACTCTTCAATGTGTCGAGGCTCTCCCCTGGAGCCAGCCCCACTGACAACCAGGGCCTCTGAACTGATGCGTTTCAAGTTATGTGATCTGTTTTGTGATCATTAAACCTTAAAATGTTACCAGGTCATTCAAGTCCTATCATCAGTGGGAAAAGGCTGGCTGGACTGAATTTGTAGTATCACACACACATCATACTCTGTGTACAGAGCAAGAGGTTGAAATAATGTCCATGAATTTTGTTCTCAAATTTGTAACTGCAATGGCATGACTGCAATGTGAATGATGTCAAAACAGAACTGAGTCCCTCATTAATGCAGAGATAAACATACAGAATATATTGTCTTGAATAGCAATCCAGTATGTTGGTATACGTATGCCATTGCTTGTCATGCTACAGCTGGTTGCACATAATGCTGTACCATCATAAATATGTTTGATTTTGTTTGTCTTCTGTAACCCTTCTACCAGATAGAGCTGGCAGCAACACAGGCAAGATTCAATGTCTAGGGGTTTCTCTTAACACCACAAAATAGAACCAACTCGAGTCTCCATTCAGTAATCTGGAAAAACTAACCACCATCCTTGGGCACCTCAAAGAGGCAATACTTCTTTGTGTGTACAACAAAATAAAACTTAATAAAAGATAAAAAAGGGACCCAACATTAATTTGGAAAAACACCACAACCACAATTCTAAACCATGTGACCATAGGCAAAGACCCACCCACAGCCAGCGTGCTTCACCTCAGTTTCTCACCTTGCAGTATGAAAGTCCGACAAACATACATCTCTTAACACACCACTCCCTTCTCCTTCTGCTGCACTCCATTCACAGCTGGCAGTCCTTGGTTAGCTAAGACCTGGAGTTCAGCGGTACATTCACAGAGGTTCACCTCCCCAACAAGGGGGGACCCAGCAGGTACTGAGCAATGCTTCTGTTGCTTCTGCCTCTGCAATTGGCTCACAGCTGACAATGTCTCTCTGCCATTGCTGACTGCTGCCACTTTCTGCCACCACTGGCCACCATTGCTTGCTGTTCCTGCGTCATCACATTCTGCTACCTAACCCAACTCTTACAGATTTCAGCTCTCGCTGATTTCAGCAGCTAGTGCAGAACCTCACCGCCAGTGAAGTCTCTGAGTTGTCTTTAGCTATCCCCACACAAGGTCTAAGGCTTAGCCCCTAGACCTGTTCAGCAGTGATATCAGCTCTCTAAGCAACCCAAACTACACACAAGGACTCTCAATTGAGTCTAATCAGCTCTATCATTAAACACTGCAGAGGAGCAGAGTACATGGTGTCCAGGACTATTTTCAGCACAGTCCACAACACCAATTAATAACACCTATTCCCACCCTCTGATTTTTGTTGGGATTTGGCATCCTTACCCTTGCTTAGCAAGTGAGGTTCAGTTTAGGGTGCCACTCTCAATCAGGGCATGCTAAGGACAGTTCTCCTGCCCTTTACTCATATACTAAGGGTAACAATGTTTAATTACTCCCTTCATTCAAATACTAGGGTAATTTGCAACCCCAAACCAGCCAAAATTGATCATTTGAGCAAAGCAGCTCCATCTGCTTCGCACCTAGGCAGAGTAGGTGTGTCTATGCAAACACAGTCTGCTCCTGAAGTGTGTTCCCCTGGCTCAACTCTGGGGGCTGGTCTACACTAAGGGGGAAAATCGATATAAGATACGTAGCTGAAGTCGAAGTATCTTATATCGATCACTTACCCGTCCTCACGGCGCGGGATCGATGTCCGGGGCTCTCCATGTCGACTCCGCCACCGCCGTTCGTGGTGGTGGAGTTCCGGAATCGATAGGAGCGCGTTCGGGGATCGATATATCGCGTCTAGATGAGACGCGATATATCGATCCCTGAAAAATCGATCGCTACCCGCCGATACGGCGGGTAGTGAAGACGTAGTCTGGATGTCAGGGGAGAGCTCATTCAGACCCCGCTTATACTTTCCATTAATGGAAATTATAGAGTTTTTTCATTTGTTACATTGATTACTATGGATAGAACAACAGGAACAGCCTTTTTACAGAATGGGCCAATTTTGCTACACTTCTACACCATCGTATATCTTGCAGCATAGCAAACAATTTTAGAGCATTTAAGATGTAACAAAAATATTGAATCAGTGTTTCTGCATTCTTCTATTTAGAAGTCAACATAACGTCTGATAAACAATCAACTATATTCTTGAAGAATGCACAAAACATTCAGTGGCTCCTTATTTTTAAGCAACACTGCCTGCCATGGAAAATTCAGTGTTTTCCCACACATACCACACAATGATATTTGACATATTTCATGCATTTACTATTCTCATGCTGTGTTAACTTGTCAAATGTTGCCTAGGGATCTCTGAGTTTTTATAAGCTTAAGAGACCACATTCTACAAAGGAGGCCCGAAGTTTGCACGCAAAACTTTGCATTCAAGTAATAAAATAAAATAAAATAATAAATAAATAAATAAATAATATCATGACTCTTCTATGACACTTTTCATAAGAGGTAATATCATTATTCTCATTTTACAGACAAGAAAACTGAGGCAGAGAAAGGCGACATGACTTGTCACAGTTCTTGGGCTGGTGACGGGCACCTACTACTTTCTGGACACTTAAAAATCCTAAGAGTTTCCCTGTCTAACTAAGCAGGAGTCTCTAAAACACAAAATTGAGTCAAATAGCCTGACTGTGTTTGAAGGGATAGGGCTTCTGGGCCTGGCTCCCACTCTCCTTGTCCCTTTAGGATAGTCCCTTTAATTTAGTAACCCCGAAAGGGGTATGCAATGGGATGTACAGACCCCACGCTGGGCTTGAAGGGGTTAAAGGAGAGTACTGGGCTCAGACAGCCCCAACCCTCAGAGCATGCGCCAACTGGGGAAAGGGTTGAAAAGGGAGCAACCCAGCTCAGGAGAGGGAAGGCTGGGGAGCAGGACAAACCTTCCCTGAAGGCTCCAGACAAGGGTACTGGAGAAGTGTGCCCAAGGGAGGAAGACTGCATGTTGAGTCCGGGCGGACAATTTGGTTGCTTTTTCTTTTTGCCTTATATTGGACTGGAGGCAGGTGGAGAAAGGCAGATTGTAGGAAGTGACCCAGGGAGGGGAACTCGGAAGGCACCTTTGGGAGCCAGACACTGTTGACCCTCCTGGGGCCCTAGGTCAGAACCTAGTGGAGTGGGGGAGGCCAGGCTCCCCTACCAAGTGCCCCTACTACAGGAGGGCCATAAGCCTCCTGCCCACCTCATTGCACCCCTAATTAAGAGAGAAACTGGACTGCAAACCCAGGGAGCTGGTGCTAAGGATGCTAACCAGTAGGCCACCTGACCCACCAAGGTCTCTATTACAGGGTAGAGTGTAATGGTACCAACAGCCTAATGGCTCGCCTTGGGACTTGCCAAACCTAGGCAGACTAGTGAAGGGAATGTGTGGTGTTCTGGCAGTCTTGTGGTACTCGTTGGGGGTTTGTTTTGCTCGGGGGGGGTGTTTTGGTTTGGTTTTTGTTTCCCAGACTAACAGGACTTAGGTGGGAAGGCTATGACAGATACAGAGGCAGCAGTGGTAGTGACTCAAGCAGTGGAAGGCACAATGAAGATGACTGGATGTGGAAGCTGCAGTATGTACATGATCCTGGAGGTGGTACCTGAAAAGAGTTTCATCTGCATGATGTCGCCTGATGGAGCTGATGGAAGAAAAGATCCGAGGATTGGAGATGCAGGTGGAAACTCTGGTTGAGTTCAGAAGGGGGGTTGAGCAGATGATGGAGCAAAGACATGAAGAGGCTGAAGGGAAAATCTCAGACTTGCAGATGGAATCAGGACCAAAGAACTCTGAAGGGAAACTGCTGGGTGAGGAAAGTGGACAGTGGAAGCATGTGAATAAGAGAACCAGGTAGAGGAAAAAAGACAAGCTAGGGAAAGAGAAACAGAGCTCAGGAACAGGTTTACAGAGTTGGAAAATGAAGAAGGGGCACAGCAGGTGGTCACTGAAGGTGGGAGGGCAAGGAAGAAGAGAAGAGCAGCTAGTTCTATAGGAAGAAGGGAAGAGTCAATGGAGATAACACCAAATATGAGCCCCAGGAGGATACGGGATGGGTTGCGGAGGATTGCAAGGGAGAATAAGAATCAAGAGGACTTGCAGCCAGAGGGAACAGGGGATAGATGGGAGAATCACACCATCACCAGGAAAAGACAGGTCTACATGACTGGAGACTCCTTACTGAGAAGGATAGACAGGCATGTAGCCAGAGTTGATCCGGAGAACAGAAGGGTGTGCTGTCTGCCGGGTGCTAAGATACAGGATGTGGACCTGAGGCTGAAGAGGATCCTAATGGGAGTGGGAAAGAATCCACTGAGTATACTTCATGTGGGAACAAATGAGACAGCTAGATTCTCACTGGAACATATCAAGGGAGACTATGCAAGTCTGGGGAAGATGCTTAAGGAAATCGAGGCTCAGGTGATCTTCAATGGGATTCTGCCTGTTCCCAGAGAAGGGCAACAAAGGTGTGACAAGATTATGATGATCAACAGATGGCTCAGGCAGTGGTGCTATAAGGAGGGCTTTGAGATATATGACCACTGGGAGGCATTCATGGACAGAGGACTGTCCTCTCGGGATGGACTTCACCTGAGTAGGGAGGGAAATAGACTTTTAGGCTGGAGGCTGGCACAACTGATTAAGAGAGCTTTAAACTAGGAATTTGAGGGAGATGGTTGAGAGATGTCCAGGTAATCTCCACGCCAGATTTTAACATTGAGAGGGAAGAAAACGAAGTAAGAAAGGATACAGCCGTGGGTAGGAGAATGGACATAAGGAGGAAGGGTAGCGTAGATACCAGTCTAATAAGTGATACTGGCGGTAGAATGTCTGGGCCTAATCAGGTAAAAAATGTCAGTGAAGCCAAACAGCAAAAATTAAGATGTTTGTACACCAGTGTGAGGCGCCTAGGTAACAAAATGGAGGAACTAGAGTTACCGGTGCAGGAAGTGAAACCCAATATTATAGAGATAACAGAAACATGGTGGAATAGTAGTCATGACCGGAGTACAGGTATTGAAGGGTATGTGCTGTTTAGGAAAGAGAGAAATAAAGGCAAAGGTGGCGGAGCAGCATTGTATATCAATGATGAGGTAGACTGTAAAGAAATAAGAAGGGATGGAATGGATAAGACAGAGTCTGTCTGGGCAAAAATCACATTGGGGAAGAAAGCTACTAGAGCCTCCCCTGGGAGAGTGCTTGGGGTGTGCTACAGACCTCCGGGATCTGATTCGGATATGGATAGAGACCTATTTAATGTTTTTAATGAAGTAAATACTAATGGGAATTGTGTGATCATGGGAGACTAACTTCCCAGATACAGACTGGAGGACAAGTGCTAATAATAATAATAGGGCTCAGATTTTCCTGGATGCGATAGTTGATGGATTCCTTCACCAATAAGTTGCTGAACCAACAAGAGGGGGTGCCATTTTAGATTTGGTTTTGGTGAGTAGTGAAGACCTCATAGAAGAAATGGTTGTAGGGGACAACCTTGGTTTGAGCGACCATGAGCTTATTCAGTTCAAACTAAATGGAAGGATAAACAAAAATAGATTTGTGACTAGGGTTTTTGATTTCAAAAGGGCTAACTTTAAAAAAATTAAGGAAATTAGTTAGGGAAGTGGATTGGACTGAAGAACTTGTGGATCTAAAGGCAGAGGAGGCCTGGAATTACTTCAAGTCCAAGTTGCACAAACTATCATAAGCCTGCATCCCAAGAAAGGGGGAAAAAAATCATAGGCAGGAGTTGTAGACCAAGCTGGATGAGAAAGCATCTCAGAGAGGTGATTAAGAAAAAGCAGAAAGCCTACAAGGAGTGGAAGATGGGAGGGATCAGCAAAGAAAGCTACCTTATTGAGGTCAGAACATGTAGGGATAAAGTGAGAAAGGCCAAAAGCCATGTAGAGTTGGACCTTGCAAAGGGAATTAAAAGCAATAGTAAAAGGTTTTATAGCCATATAAATAAGAAGAAAACAAAAAGAAGAAGTGAGACCACTAAACACTGAGGATGGAGTGGAGGTTAAGGATAATCTAGGCATGGCCCAATATCTAAACAAATATTTTGCCTCAGTCTTTAATGAGGAGCTTAGGGATAATGGCAGGATGACAAATGGAATGAGGATATGGAGGTAGATAGTACCACGTCTGAGGTAGAAGCCAAACTCGAACAGCTTGATGGGACTAAATCGGGGGCCCAGATAATCTTCATCCAAGAATATTAAAGGAACTGCAAGCCCATTTTTAATGAATCTGTAAACTCAGGGGTTGTACCGTATCATTGGAGAATTGCTAACATAGTTCCTATTTTTAAGAAAGGGGAAAAAAGTGATCCGGGTAACTACAGGTCTGTTAGCTTTACATCTGTTGTATGCAAGGTCTTGGAAAAAAATTTGAAGACAAAAGTAGTTAAGGACATTGAGGTCAATGGTAATTGGGACAAACTACAACATGGTTTTACAAAAGGTAGCTCGTGCCAAACTAACCTGATAAGGTAACAGATTTTTTAGACAAAGGAAACGCAGTGGATCTAATTTATCTCGATTTGAGTAAGGCATTTGATAAGGTTCCACATAGGGAATTATTAGTTAAACTGGAAAAGATGGGGATCAATATGAAAATTGAAAGGCGGATAAGGAACTGGTTAAAGGGGAGACTACAACGAGTCATACTGAAAGGTGAACTGTCAGGCTGGAAGGAGGTTACTAGTGGAGTTCCTCGGGGATCAGTTTTGGGACCAATCTTATTTAATCTTTTTATTACTGACCTTGGCACAAGAAGTGGGAGTGTGCTAATAAAGTTTGTTGATGACACAAAGCTGGGAGGTATTGCCAATACAGAGAAGGACCAGGATATCATACAGGAAGATCTGGATGACCTTGTAAACTGGAGTAATAGTAATAGGATGAAATGTAATAGTGAAAAGTGCAAGGTCATGCATTAAGGGATTAATAACAATAATTTTTGTTATAAGCTGGGGATGCATCAGTTGGAAGTAACAGAGGAGGAGAAGGACCTCGGAGTATTGGTTGATCACAGGATGGCTATGAGCCGCCAATGTGATATGGCCATGCAAAAAGCTAATGCGGTCTTGGGATTTATCAGGCGAGGTATTTCCAGTAGAGACAAGGAGGTGTTAGTACTGTTATACAAGGCACTGGTGAGACCTCATCTGGAATATTGTGTGCAGTTCTGGTCTCCCATGTTTAAGAAGGATGAATTCAAACTGGAACAGGTACAGAGAAGGGGTACTAGGATGATCCGAGGAATGGAAAACCTGTCTTATGAAAGGAGACTCAAGAGTTTGGTTTGTTTAGCCTAACCAAAAGAAGGCTGAGGGGAGATATGATTGCTCTTTATAAATATATCAGAGGGATAAATACCAGGGAGGGAGAGGAACTATTTAAGCTCAGTACCAATGTGGACACAAGAACAAATGGATATAAACTGGCCATCAGGAAGTTCAGACTTGAAATTAGATGAAGGTTTCTAACCTTCAGAGGAGCGAAGTTCTGAAACAGCCTTCCAAGGGGAGTAGTGGGGGCAAAAGACATATCTGGCTTCAAGACTAAGCTTGATAAATTCATGGAGGGGATGGTATGATGGGATAGCCTAATTTTGGCAATTAATTGATCTTTGACTATTAGCCGTAAATATGCCCAATGGCCTGTGATGGGATGTTAGATGGGGTGGGATCTGAGTTACTACAGAGAATTCTTTCCTGGGTGCTGGCTGGTGAGTCTTGCCCACATGCTCAGGGTTTAGCTAATCGCCATATTTGGAGTTGGGAAGGAATTTTCCTCCAGGGCAGATTGGAAGGGGCCCTGGGGGGTTTTCACCTTCCCCTGCAGCGTGGGGCACGGGTCTCTTGCTGGAGGATTCTCTGCACCTTGTAGTTTTTAAACCATGATTTGAGGATTTCAATAGCACAGACATAGGTTAGGGGTTTATTACAGGAGTGGGTGGGTGAGATTCTGTGGCCTTCAATGTGTAGGAGGTCAGACTAGATGATCATAATGGTCCCATCTGACCTTAAAGTCTATGACTCTATCCTACCTGGCTGGACACCAGAATCAATTTTCTCCTTGTAGACACAGGGGAATTGATGAATGGCCTTCCTGAATGTAGTTCCCCTGAATGTTTCCAGGAGTCTCTCCTGGGGGCTGCAAAGCCACTGTCTGCTCTCTCCCAGAACTTCTCAAGTGTTCAGAACTTCCTGCTTTTAAGCTTTTATTTCATCTCTGACATGACTGACAGCACCAGAGGGGCAGGACCAGCTTTGCCCACGGCAGCTCTTTAACCCTTTCATTACTGGTGTGGGGTTTATTCATCCAGTCACGCATGCCCACAAGTCATACAGTAGGCCTACTATTGCACACACAGTTATTGCCATTGTTCATCAGTTACTGTGTATGCAAAGGACCATTGAGACACCACTAACATAAAAATAGCTTACTGTTATTACTATAATTTGTACTGCAATAGAGACTGGAGGTCACAATCAGGATCAAGGAGCCACTGTGCTGGGCTCTGTACAAACATACAATAAATGATAGTTCCTGCCCCAAAGAGCTTAGAGTCTAGATAGAGAGAGCATTCAACCAGGGGGTGGGGGAGACGGGGATGGAAAGGCAGAAGAGGGTGACAATAATGGGAATGCTAGGATTCACGTAGTCTCACACAAGTGCACAGTTTGGAGGCTTCAGCAGGTTGGGGATTTTTAATAAGGTAAGTGGGCAAGGGATTAGTAAAGCACTAATAGGGCATTTGCTTAGTCACTATAATTAAGCAGTTTATCAGGGCTTCACAGTAGATTTGCACATACCACACTTTCCTTTATCTGGACTTCAATCACTCAGACTGTCTACGCTACTGAGTCTCCTGCTCACATACGCAGGCTCACGTTACCTCTCATCGAGCTACCGCAAGTAAAACTAGAAGTGTAGCATTTGTAGCAGCAGCGGAGGCCTGGCTGAGCCACACCAAGTACAAACCTGGCTGAAAACAGTGTGGGTGTGTACAGTAACTCCTCACTTAAAGTCATCCCGGTTAACATTGTTTAGATATTAAGTTGCTGATCTATAAGACAATATACTGGTTTAAAGTCACGCCATGTTCCTTATAAAGTTGTTTGGCTCGCCCCACTCCACCCGCCCAGCGCTCCTGCTGGGGAGTGGGGTGGGGGTGCATGGGCTTGCCCCATTCCACCCGCCCGGCGCTCCTGCTGGGGAGCGGGGTCAGGGTGCATGGGCTTGCCCCATTCCACACACCCGGTGCTCCTGCCAGGGAACGGGGTCGGGGAACGGGGGCTTGCCCCATTCCACCCGCCCGGCGCTCCTGCTGGGGAGCGGGGTCAGGGTACATGGGCTTGCCCCATTCTACCCACCAGGTGCTCCTGCCAGGGAGCGGGGTTGGGGCGCAGGGGCTTGCCCCGCTCCGCCCACCTGGCGTTCTAGCCGAGGAGCAGGGTCAGGGAGTGGGAGCTTGCCCTGTTCCGCCCACCTGGCATTCCAGCTGGGGAACAGGGTCAGGGTGCGGGGGCTTATCCAACTCCGCCTGCCTGGCATTTCAGCTGGGGAGCATGCAAGCCCCCGACCCCACTCCCCAGCAGGAGCACAGGATGGGCAGAGTGGGGCAAGCCCCCACGCCCTGACCCCACTATGCCCCGCCTCAACCAAGCTTCACAATCATCATTGGTGAATACAGTATTAAATAGTTTGTTTAAAATTATTTAAAACTTATACTGTGTATGTATGTAATGTCTTTTGTCTGGCGAAAAAAATTTCCCCGGAACCTAACCCCCCCATTTACATTAATTCTTATGGGGAAATTGGATTCGCTTATCATCATTTCGCTTAAAGCAGCATTTTTCAGGAACATAACTACAACGTTAAGTGAGGAGTTACTGTACAAGGCACGGGTCAGCCATGCATCTGCTGCTGCTATCCATGCTACCACAGCAACATTGCTATTTACACTCACACTAGCTCAATGAGAGTACGTCTACATAAGTAGGGGAATCACACCCTACTTTGTAGTGTAGACAGAGTCACAGACATAGGCACCAACTTTCCCCAGTGTCGGTGGGTGCTCACGCCCCCCCCCCCCGCCCCTGGCCCTGACTCCACCCTTTCCCCACTCCTGCCCCGCCCCCATTCCAACCCCTTCCCCAAAGTCCCTGCCCCAACTCCGCCCCCTCCCTGCCCCTATTGGACCCCTTCCCCAAATCCCCGTCCCGGTTCCGCCTCTTTCCCAAGCACGTCACATTCTCCCTCCTCCCCCATATCCTCCCAGCTGCACGAAACAGCTGTTTCATGGTGCAAGCACTGGGAGCTAGGAGGGGGAAGCGGACACGCAGTGCGCTCAGGGGAGAAGGCAGAGGTGAGCTGGACGGGGGGGGGGGGCAGGGAGCTGCCAGTGGGTGCTGAGCATCCACCAATTTTTCCCCGTGGGCGCTCCAGTCCCAGAGCACCCACGGAGTCGGCGCCTATGGCTACAGACATGGGACAACTGGGCACTGATGTATATTTTTCTGGGAACTGACTCACACTGTACTATTCTAGTTACAGACTTGTATTACACTGTACTGTCTAAAGAGTGATATTGTACTCAATTTTACAGTCTGGGCTCCCTCTGTAATTTGCTGCAGAGTGCAGTTCCTGCCATAGATCTTGTTATACAATACCTGGCTATGCATTTTATAGCATGTAACAATCTGGCGTACTGGCTACAGACTAATCAAATCATTTTACTGACACTATACTTTTATTGTAATCTACAGTGCTACAGTATCTATTAACTCCCACCATATTGTATGTCATTATATCCTAATTTGGCTACACACTGGCAACGTCTTATATACCAAATTAACTGACATCCTTCTTTAAAGAGAGTGCACTGTGTATAAAATTGACTGTGCAATGATAGCTTTATGTTTGCATCATAAAGATGAATTTTCTCTCATCATACTGTATTAACCATAGAGTAGTGCTTTAATTCCTTTGGTTATACAGTAGGTTAGTACATTTGAATTGTGTAGTGAGATGTGGATAGAATGACATGAAATATGGGAATTAATAGTGGCTACAATGTTGTATGGTACAGACACCAATGCTTGTTTATAAAGTCATGTCTCCGAAAATTTATAAGACTGTGTCTTTATTTTAATCCCAGACAAAAACTATGTTAAGAGGGAGTTAAACTTGGAACTACATATTAGTAATTAAGAATAAAATACATTACAGGGATGGTGTAATTACCCCCAAATTAAGCATTTTAAATCCAGGAAATTGAGAAGTTTAAATTTAAATTAGGGCACAATCCTTAACTCTGCCCTGTCATAGACTCTTCAAACTTCCCATATACTTAAAACTCACTGAAATCATAGAAGATTTGGGTTGGAAGAGACCTCAGGAGGTCATATAGTCCAATCCCCTGTTCAAAGCAGGACCAATCCCCAACTAAGTCATCCCAAACAGGGCTTTGTCAAACTGGGCCTTAAAAACCTCTAAGGAAGGAGATTCCACCACCTCCCTAGGTAACCCATTCCCGTGCCTCACCACCCTCCTAGTGAAATAGTGTTTCCTAATAGCCAACCTAGACTTCCCCCACTGCAACTTGAGACCATTGCTCCTTGTTCTGTCATCTGCTACCACTGGGAACAGCCGAGCTCTGTCGTCTTTGGAACCCCCCGTTCAGGTAGTTGAAGGCTGCTATCTCTTCTGCAGACTAGACAAGCCCAGGTCTCTCAGCCTCTCCTCATAAATCATGTGCCCCAGCCCCCTGATCATTTTCGTTGCCCTCCGCTGGACTCTCCAATTTCTCCACATCCTTTCTGTAGTGGGGGACCCAAAACTGGATGCAATACTCCCACTGTGGCCTCACCAGTGCTGAATAGAGGGGAATAATCACTTCCTTTGATCTGCTGGCACTTCTACTACTAATGCAGCCCAATATGCGGTTAGCCTTCTTGGCAACAAGGGCACACTGCTGACTCATATCCAGATTCTCATCCACTGTAATCCCCAGGTCCTTTTCTGCAGAACTGCTGCTTAGCCAGTCAGTCCCCAGCCTGTAGCGGTGCATGGGATTCTTCCATCCTAAATGCAGGACTCTGCACTTGTCCTTGTTGAACCTCATCAGATTTCTTTTGGTCCAATCCTCCAATTTGTCTAGGTTATTCTGGACTCTATCCCTACCCTCCAGCATATCTACCTCTCCCCCATCTTAGTGTAATCTGCAAACCTGCTGAGGGTGCAATCCATCCCATCATCAGGATCATTAATAAAGATGTTGAACAAAACTGGCTCCAGGACCGATCCCTGGGGCACTCCACTTGATACCAGCTGTCAACTAGACATCAAGCTATTGATCACTACCCATTGAGCCCAACAATCTAGCCAGCTTTCTATCCACTTTATAGTCCATTCATCCAATCCATACTTTTTTTTTAAACTTGCTGGCAAGAATACTGTGGGAGACCATATCAAAAGCTTTGCTAACGTCAAGCTATATCAGGTCCACTGCTTTCTCCATATCCACAGAGCCAATTATCTCATCATAGAAGGCAATCAGGTTGGTCAGGCATGACTTGCCCTTGGTGGAATCCATGTTGATTGTTCCTGATCACCTTCCTCTCCTCCAAGTGCTTCAAAATGCTTTACCTGAGGACCTGCTCCATGATTTTTCCAGGGACTGAGGTGAGGCTGACCTGTATGTAGTTTCCCGGGTTCTCCTTCTTCCCTTTTTTAAAGATGGGCACTATATTTGCCTTTTTCCAGTCATCCGGGACCTCCCCTGATCGCCACGAGTTTTCAGAGATAATGGCCAATGACTCTGCAATAACATCAGCCAATTCCTTGTTATATGGTTGAATCTGACTATTTTATATACCAGGGGTCACATCCTAGACCCAAAGAAATCAATGGGAGTATTGGTATTTACTTCAATGGGGCCAGGAATTCCCCCAGATACCTAGATCACCAGAGCTACCTCTCAGGGTTTTAAATATTCATTGTCCAGGTTCACATATGTTCATCGTATGCACTAGATTGTAAAGACTTTTTAGGAGTCTAGAATGTACTTAATTTTGTGATTCAGTAAGTGCTTTTTTTCATGCTAACACATATTATACATGGTTCTTTGATCCATTAAATTCCCTTTCTGCCCTTGCTGACAAAAGATCCCTCTTCTCTCTCATAAACACCCAGGGAATAAGATATCTCAGAGATAAGGAGGGGGGAAAGAAACAATAAAAAAATATAGACATAGAACTTGATGCTGCAGTCCTTCCTCATGCAAGCCTTCTATTTTGCCTGAGTGAGGAGTGCAGGATCAAGCGCACACCTTCTGCATTAGATATGTGCAATACAAACCTACTTACACACAAAATAGAGCCCAGTGGTAAATTGAATGTCAACAAGCAAGAAGGATTTTAGTTGCATCTTTACTCTGATCTTTCGTAAAATAGTTTCCATAGCAGCCTGACATCACAAAATAATTACGCTATGTCAATGACAAGGAGCACCTTCCCAAAGTAACATGCTTAGCAATACTATACCAAATATTTTGTAGAATTTGCAGTTTGTAAACAGAATCTTTTTTGAAGCCCTGATTTTTTTAAAACAGGTTTTGAGATTAATGTTATAATTCCCTTTAGTCCTATACAATCAAACAGTAGATTTCTCTCTCATAAAGACTAATCTCTCTTATAAACATCCCAGTTTACATGCATATTGTGAGTGCAAAAAGCTGCTATAATGGATCTTAATTCAGCAGTTGTCTCCTGTGATCCCATTAGATTGTCTCTCTGGGGAAGAAGAATAATGGCTGTTTTTTGGTCAGAATGCAAGACAGAAATGGAAACTAAGGGTGGGGAGGGGGGCAGAAAGAAAGCTCACTTGCTTGACTGACAGATGTTGGTCACTTTGTTTATTTTTAACTGCAGAAAGTAAGCATAGTGTGGCGATGAGCACATAAATGAAATAGAATAGAGAAGAGCATTCATCTAGACTTGCAATTCCTCATAAATGGATTCTGAAATTAAAGCTGATGCAACCAGCAGGCCATCTGCCTGACAACAGGTGATGTGCCAGCTGCTGTATATTTGTGTTCTGCTGCAAGGCGACTATTTGGACCACAAACTTCTTTGAGATTGGATGTGATTGCACCCTTCAATTAGCATAGCTGTCAGGTTGAGTTAACAAAAAGCCCTCCCACCCACCAAGACAAACAACGGTTGTGATCCTGCCCAAGAGATTGCACTATGGGTACATCCACACTACCCACCGGATCGGCGGGTAGTGATCGATCTATCAGGGATCGATTTATCATGTCTCGTCTAGACACGATAAATAGTTCCACGCCGCGCTCCCTGTCGACTCCAGAACTCCACCAGAGTGAGAGGCGGAAGCGGAGTCAACAGGGGAGATGCAGCCGTCGATCCCACACCATGAGGACGGGAGGTAAGTCGAAATAAGATACATCGACTTCAGCTACGCTATTCTCATAGCTGAAGTTGCGTATCTTACATCAACCCCCCACCCCCTCAGTGTAGACCAGCCCTAAGAGGGTTTCAGTAGTGGATGGGGGACAAGTGGGAAGCACATGTGTATGCACCAAGCAGCAACCTGTAAGCACAGTGTGATTCTGGAGAAAGCTATGGAGAAAGAGCTTTTGGGTGTGTTGGCTAAAGAGGCTTGGGGGTGTAAACTAAAAAATGCTCCTTTTGTTCCTGGTTCCTCCCGTGTTCCTTGTAAATAAACAAAACTGCATCAAAGAAAATGCCAGACTCCATCAATTTCTACTTCCAACTGGAACATCCCCAGAGTCCCAAATTCTGACTGGCTGCTCAGGTCAAAAAGGAGCGCCATTTTCTTCAAAAAGATTCAAACCATCTCACTCATCTTAAATTAAAATATGCATGGCTGGCAAGCCAATAGTGCTTTGAATTTGATAAGAGGAAGAAGAATTCAAGAAGGCAAAACATGACATTTTGAAGCAAAGATAGTCACTAATGGCTATTTTGTAAAGAGTTCAGTTCCCATTTAGACACCTAAATTGGGAGCTGAGCACTTATGAAAATCTGGTCCTATGTGAAGGATGCTCTCTACCATAGCACTGCTGTGCTGATGGATGCCACTTCCTAGAAAAGTAATAAAAGAGAGCTTTAGCCAGAAAGAACTCGGTTTACCAAAGATGCAATCTGCTGATAAATCAGGTTGTTCACAAGACTACAGGCATCCAATCCTTCTTTAAATTTGCCCAAGTTACACAGTTTATTCAAAACGAGCAAGGAATTGCCAAGCAAGCTCATCCAACATTAATCAACAGATTATCAATGAAGAGACTTGTTTAGGTATCTCTTCCAATTTGAACCCTCCACCCCTGCACAGGGAAAGAAATACCTGCAGCAAACCTTAGATATCTAATTTAAGAAATGATATTATTGTGGTATAATGCTTATACTTGCAGTTAAGTGTCATTCTTTTACTAATTTGGCGATATAATTTTACAGAGTAATCTGGAAGAGAAATATTACGCAGCAGCAGCCAAGTAGTAATTAACTTTCTTTAGAGGAGAAAAAGCAATAAGAATGAGAAATTCTTATTTTGCTGAAAGACAGAGACCATAATTTCTCTCTCAGGGAATTAATCTAAGAACCTTGAATTAACTCTTTGGGACACTACACTTTAAGCTTGCCTAGTGAAGATCCATTGCCATGTTTGGGGACATAATAAACTCAGCTACTAAATCTTAGAGTAGATGAATTCCTGGGGGAAATCTTATCCTGAAACACACTGTCCTAATCAGTTAGTAGATTCATCTCTGTTTTTGATAACCATGGGCCATATTTTCTTATCTCTGTATGCCAAAAAGCGTAACAACTTTGTACAAAATTGGTGGATACATTTTGCACACAGACCCAAACCTCCTAGCACAGGTCTCAAGTGTGCCTCATTTTTAGGGACATTGCTCATTGTAGTCCCAAAACTACCCACATTCCAAACACATTTGGCCTCCCCTTACATATATAACTGAAAATCACATCACAAAGTGACTCATTAAATTGAGATTATAGAGTCATTTAAACTAAAGCAATGAATACCACATCATTTTAAGTTTCCTGCACAGTTAATTTTTTTGTGCCTCTCATTTTGGGTCTTTGCCACACACTGTGTCCCAGCTCTGGTCCTTGGCAGGCTGAGAAATATTCCTCTCTCTCAATACGTGCACAGCTGATCTCCAGGAATCATGGTCACGCATGCAGAGACCTTGTGCCATCACACTGTTATTCAAGCCCTTCCAATGTAACTGCTGCCAGGGCTTCTCTTGCCCACTCACTCTCAGGAGGTAGAGAATCAGGAGATGTTCCATGATGCAGAGGGATAGTAGGATGCAATAACTTTTTGCATATTCCCTACAGGGATGTTGTTGTTGGGAGGAATAATAATAATATGCATCCCTCCCCACCTCATATCCCTGACCCTGAGGGATCTGTTCCTATTTTGGTTATATTTTTTGAAACATTAATATCTCCTCATGTCAAGAAAGTATTATTGAACTGAAATTAAGATCACTTCCACATGCAGATTGAGGGCACACACTTATGAGTCAAATTCTGCTCACGTTACTTACATGAGGCTACTTGTCTCATTCAATAGGTTATTCCTGCAAATAAGGCAAATATGGCAACAAAAAACAAGGTTTCACAAGTGGTATTTTCTAAACATCATAACTCAGTTAATTTTAATTTGACCTTGTAAGGTCTGTGTCTATCTTACTCTCCCACGTATTTATAGC
This sequence comes from Mauremys reevesii, assembly GCF_016161935.1. Classification (NCBI taxonomy): domain Eukaryota; kingdom Metazoa; phylum Chordata; order Testudines; family Geoemydidae; genus Mauremys; species Mauremys reevesii. The sequence goes on from NC_052623.1 coordinate 334,874,484, forward strand.
ATCTAAACTATAACCAGAAAAAGGAGGAGGATGAAATATGACATCTCATCAACTATTTATCATAAACCATATATTCTTCAGCCCTTTCTTTCTGATATAGTCTCAGTTATTGGACTGAATTATCTTTTCTGAAATAGCACATGATATGCTTGTGTCAAAGAGACTCTCGATGGAGGCTATCGGCTACTTTTTATAATAAATGAAATTCAGAAATTTGCATCTGGCTTCTCAGAGAGAAAATAAAGCAGCCCTTTCCCCATGTTATATATGACCTTCTCATTCTAAGGGCAACTTGCTTCAAGTCTTCCGCATCTCTCAATCTGCCAGCAATGAAGATGGATAATATCTTTCTTAGAATAGATAGATCTTAGAGTATATTATATTCTCCTTCTTAAGGATTCTGGCTGTAATTTTCTCCTTCCTAGTAATTGGGATTTTCACACTGTTCCACACAATGATGCATATTCTAGCTATCCACTCTGTCATGCTGCCACTCCATTTTTTTAAACAATGCCGCTTGTAACTGATGTTATCAAATTCTGCAGACTTTTTCATCTTTAGATTTCATGTCTTTCTTTTTCCATTTCACCATTTCTGAGTGAACATATGTTTTTAATTTTATTTCTTTGTGACGTTTCATTACTGTGACCTTGTCATTCTTCAAAGCCAGATCTTGTTGGTTTTCAAATACTGAGTCCAGACTGTCTGTCTGATCATGCTACAGATTTTTGGTCCTGATATGTCTGGTGTTTTTAATCTTTGTAGGATCAAAGTTAGGAGGTCTATACCACAGTACATTACACTTCTAAAAAGGTATAGATATCTCCATGTTTGAAACTCACCTGACCTTGTTTCATAAAATATATTCTACTATATCTAGTCGTGCCATGCTGCTCCACATCCTTGTTTCATTTTCTTATACAGAAACTTTCTTCATTAAATCTTCTGTGGGGGATTTTCAAAAATACTCAGCAATGGCCTAACTCTGCTCCCAATGAAGTCAATAGTACACCTCCCCCAGATCTGGGAGATAGGCCAATGCTGAGTGCATTTGAAACCCTACCACTCATGAACAAGTACCTGGTCGGCCAATGTTCCATGCTTGATACTTTCCTTTTTTCATGCCCTCTCTCGGGTTTCTTTTTGCCTCTCATATAATCATTTTTTTTTCTCAGATAAATGGAATTCTTCCTCACATTGATTGGACACTTCATGCATATTTTTCCCCCACTGATCCACTATCTCAATGATTCCCAACTGAGGGGTCACAACCCCCACTGGGTTCATGAAAGGCAATCAGGGGCACGGCGGAGGAGGGGGTTCCAGGATATGGAAAATTTTATTACAATCTAAAGCAAAGAAAATCTTGCTCCACCACTCCCTGTATACTCTTACCCTTCAGGGTCAAGTATCCTCTGTCAACCTCTTGAAACACACACAAATAAATTATATAGGTTTATCACTGTTAGCATTGATGCAATTCTTTTAGTCTTACTTTTATAGTAAATTATAGGGGTTGACTTCAAATAAGGAGTTGCCAACTTGTAAAGACAAGAAACACCACATGCTCTCAACACTAACTTCACCTTGACCTTCCTAAATAATAACCTATAGCGATGTATCTTTTTAATCTATATGTTGCATCTATCACATCCCTCTAGGTCATGTACTATTAATAATTTACAAACAAATACACCAATAACCATCTGAATTAATGCAATGTCAATAAAATGACACTAAGTGTGTTGGAGCCTTACCCCAGTCCACAACCAGTAGACATGGACTGTGTACTGATGACAACAAAGTAATAGTGAGGACATATGATGGCCATTAAAGCAGCCTCAAGTTTCCAGCAGCCCCTTCAGTTCTTGCACTGTCCCCCCACTGAAGATAATCGGTGGTGTAGCAGCCCCACCCTCACTTCTCTTATGGGCCAGCTCCTAATTTCCCTCTATGCAGGGAGCCCACACAATGCACAGCTTGCTCTTCTTTGTGCAGGGATTTGGTATCCTGCCCCCACAAGACACTGAGGGTATGTCTACACTACAGGATTATTCCGATTTTACATAAACCGGTTTTGTAAAACAGATTGTATAAAGTCGAGTGCACACGGCCACACTAAGCACATTAATTCGGCGGTGTGTGTCCATGTACCGAGGCTAGCGTCGATTTCCGGAGTGTTGCACTGTGGATAGCTATCCCGTAGCTATCCCATAGTTCCCGCAGTCTCCCCTGCCCATTGGAATTCTGGGTTGAGATCCCAATGCAAAAACAGTGTCACGGGTGATTCTGGGTAAATGTCGTCACTTTTCCTCCGGGAAAGCAACGGCAGACAATCATTTCGCGCCCTTTTTCCCTGGATTGCCCTGGCAGACACCATAGCATGGCAATCATGGAGCCCATTTTGCCTTTTGTCACTGTCACCGTATGTGTACTGGATGCTGCTGACAGACGCGGTACTGCACTGCTACACAGCAGCAATCATTTGCCTTTGCAAGATAGCAGAGACGGTTACCAGTCATATTGCACCATCTGCCGTTGTAAATTGGCGATGAGATGACGGTTATCAGTCGTTCTGTACCGTCTGCTGCTATCATGGGTGCTCCTGGCTGGCCTCGCTGAGGTCGGCCGAGAGCGCATAGGCAAAAATGAGAATGACTCCCCGGGTCATTCCCTTACTATGTTTTGTCTAAAAATAGAGAGTCAGTCCAGCCTAGAATATGGGGCAAGTCTACTAGAGAACCAGAGAGCACAGCCGCTCCGTGTCAGAGCCCCAGAGATCCCGCAGAAATGATGAGCTGCATGCCATTCTAGGGGGTGCCCCTGCAACAACCCCACCCGTTGCTTCCCTCCTCCCCCAACCCTCCTGGGCTACCGTGGCAGTGTCCCCCCATTTGTGTGATGAAGTAATAAAGAATGCAGGAATAAGAAACACAGACTTTTTAGTGAGATAAAATGAGGGGGAGGAAGCCTCCAGCTGCTATGATAGTCCAGGCAGGACATTAAAGGGTGGGGAGGAGAGGAGACCAGCCTTCCGCTGCTATGATAGTCCAGGCAGTACAGAATCTTTTCTTTAGACATGACCGGGGGGGGGGGGGCGCGGATGGAGCTCAGCCCCCAGTTGCTATGATGAAGATGGTTACCAGCCGTTCTGCACCATCTGCTGGGAATGACCAGGAGTCATTCCTATTTTTACCCAGGCCCCCCCGGCAGACCTCACCAAGGCCAGCCAGGGGCACTCACAGGATGATGATGAGGACGGATACCAGTCCTTTTGTACCGTACCGTCTGCCACCGGGGAGGGGAGGGGAGAGGATGCTGCTGTTTAGTGCTGCAGCACCCCGTCTACCAGCAGCATGCAGTAGTCATAGGGTGACATTGAAAAAAGGCGAGAAACGATTTTTTCCCTTTTCTTTCGGGGGAGGAAGGGTGTAAATTGACGACATACACCCTGAAACACCCGGGAAAATGTTTTTGACCCTTCAGGCATTTGGAGCCCAGCCAAGAATGCAAATGCTTTTCGGAGACTGCGGGGACTGTGGGATAGCTGGAGTCCTCAGTACCCCCTCCCTCCCTCCATGAGCGTCCATTTGATTCTTTGGCTTTCCATTACGCTTCTCACGCAGCACTGTGCTGAGTCCCTGCTGTGGCCTCTGTCTATCATAGCCTGGAGATTTTTTTCAAATGCTTTGTCATTTCATCTTCTGTAACGGAGCTCTGATACAACAGATTTGTCTCCCCATACAGCAATCAGATCCAGTATCTCCCGTACGGTCCATGCTGGAGCTCTTTTTGGATTTGGGACTGCATCGTCACCCGTGCTGATCAGAGCTCCACGCTGGGCAAACAGGAAATAAAAGTCAAAAGTTCACGGGGCTTTTCCTGTCTACCTGGCCAGCGCATCCGAGTTCAGATTGCTTTCCAGAGCGGTCACAATGGTACACTGTGGGATACCGCCTGGAGGCCAATACTGTTGATTTGCGGCCACACTAACCCTAATCCGACATGGCAATACCGATTTCAGCGCTACTCCTCTCGTCGGGGAGGAGTACAGAAACCGGTTTAAAGAGCCCTGTATATCGATATAAAGGGCCTCATTGTGTGGACGGGTGCAGGGTTAAATCGGTTTAACGCTGCTAAATTCGGTTTAAATGCGTAGTGTAGACCAGGCCTGAGTCTGCAATGCTTTGGCTGCCGTTAGGGGCCTCTGTGCCTTTTGTCAGAATTGTTTCCTAATAGATCCACAGCCCACTTTCCCAACAGGAACTAAAAAGCTCAGTTAGCTCAATCTGGTGAGGAAATATTTAATTTAACTAGAGTTGGTATCACTGTTGAAACTATATAAATCCCTATGGTTGTTCTGGGCCTGACTTTTTACTGTCTTAGGTCTCACTGCATTTATACAGAAGGAGTGCAAAGTGAGTGCAAAATGCTACCAAAGGTTTGAGTGAAGAATTCTCCTTTGTACCATTATACAACCATTCAGTTATAGATTTTAAGACCAAAAAGAATCATTATGATCACCTAGTCTGGCCTCCTGCATAGCAAAGGCCATAGAGTTTCACCAAGTGTTTCCTGCATCAACCCCATAATCTCTGGATAAGCTACAGCATATGTTTTAGAAAGCGACATCCAATCTTGTTTTAAAACGACTCCAAACCACAGAGAATCCACCAACCCCCTAGGTAAGGTGCTCTAATGGTTTATTACCCGCATTGTGAAAAATGTGCACTCTATTTCTAGTCCACATTTTTCTAGCTTCAGCTTCTATCCACAGGTTCTTGTTATGTCTTCGCTAGATTAAAACTCCCTCTACTACCAGAAATCTCTTCCCCATGTCAATACTTGTAGACTGCAATCAAGTCACCTCTTAACCTTCTCTTGGAAGCACTAAATAGATTCAGCTTCTGAGGCTCTCATTGAAAGTCTATTCCAGACCTCAGATCATTCTTGTAGCCCTTTTATGAACCATTTCTAATTTGTCAATATCCTTTTCAAAGCATAGATACTAGAACTGGACACATTATGTCAGCAATGGTCTCACTTATGCCATACAGAGTGGTAATACCACCTCCTTACTTTTACTTGATACTCACTGGCTCACACATCCAAAGGATCACATCAACTCTCTTAGCTACAGCATCACACTGCGGGCATGTTCAGTTTGTTATCCACCATGACTCTGATTCCCCTTCTGAATTACTGCTTTCCATAGTATAATCTCCCATCTATAAATCCCATCTTTCATTCTTGGTTCCTAGAGGTAGGAACTTGCATTTGACTGTATCAAAACACATGTTGTTCAAGTATGTCCAGCTTACCATATGATTTAGATCACTCTGTAAAACTGAGCTTTCCTTACTATATTTACTATTCACCATTTTTTTGTGTTATCTGCAAACGTTACCAGCAATGATTTTATATTTTTTCCCAGATCACTGATAAAGATATTGAATAGCAGTGGGATGAGAATAGATCCCTATGGGACACCACTAGAAACATCTCCACTGAATGATTATTCCCCATTTACAATTAATTTTTGAGATCTATCAGCAAGGCAGTTTTTAATCCATTTAATATGGGTTGTATTTATTTTGTATAGTGCTATTTTTTTAAATCTGAATATCATGGGAGACTTGGTCACATGCCTTAAAGAAGTCCATGCATTTTATAGTATGTCAATGCAGCCATATTTATTAACCAAATCTGTGATCTCATCAACTATATCACCCTTGTTTCACAAGACTTGTTTTCCATAAAACCATGTTGATTGGCATTAGTTATATTTCCATAATTAAATCTTTACTGATTGCATCCTAGATCAACCGTTCTGTAATCTTGCCAAGAATCAATGTCAAGATAACTCGCCTATAATTACCTGGGTTATCCAGTCTATCCTTTTAAAATATTGGCAGAACTTTGGCTTCTTTCCAGTCTTCTGGCATTTACCTAGTATTATAAGATTTGTTAAATATCCCTGTCAATAACTTAGAGACTTCCATAGCCAGCTCTTTTAGTTTTCATGCAAGAATTTTATCTGGTCCTGCAGACTTAACCCAAGTGTAAATGACAACAAGAGATGCAAGATAGTGGATAATCAGGCCCCTTAATTTTGACGCAACCCCACTTGCCATCTTAATCACTGCACAAAACTAAGATTCTATTTAAAAGCTTGTATATTGCAATGCATTCCACACCAGCATGGTTTAATAGATGTTTCTGCACTTTCCTTGCGTTTCGTCTACTTTTTCCTTATCTGGAACTTACAATCTTACAGTGACCCAAGAAAACCAAAAACAAACACCAAAAGCAACCACAAATGCCTTACAGTGGAAAAATGCCTTACAGTGAGAGACTTAATGAGCTCAGTTTCTTTAGTTTATGAAAAAGAAGATTGAGACATGACTTCATCTGTAAGGTACCTAGAACACTTTGGATGCTTGATAAATAACAAAGAGCAAAATACCCAGTTTTTACATGTGATGGGGAAAAGTTGCACATGCACATACCCGTGCCTGCTCCTGGTCTTGGTCTATACAGATTCTAACATAGAAAATTGGTGTAGAGTCCAACATTTGTGTGCATGCAGGTGTTTAAATTTTTTGAAGTGCATGTATAAATATTTGAATGTACAGTTTTGCAGGTGCAAGAGTGGAGGTCATTGACTGAAATTTGGGCCCTTATAGTTGGCTCTCAGTATATGAAATTGCTTATTTATATCATTACACATGTGACAACAAAAAAAGTGTGAACACTGAAAAAAAAATCATTACGGAATTTAATATACGCTTTCTATAGCTACACAACTGAGAGACTGAAGTGTAATTTTTCTCATATTCTTCTGGCTAATCAAGCATTACATACCCTGAAAGAGAGATTAAAGTATATGTGTTTCAGATATCACTTACCTTTTATTCAAATAAAAATTCTTTTTCCAAATAAGGGCCATATCATCCTGTTAGTTTATAATAACTCATGTAGGACAGACTATGTCCTGAAGGTTTTTTAAAACCAAAATCCTAACCCATTCCTGCCGCCCTACCTCAAGTGAAATCCCCCAGGCTGAATGAGAACTGAATGTGGTATTATCAAAAGATGTCAACCTCTGTGTTTGATCCTTCACATGTAAACGCAGCCCCTCTACTATTGCCAGATTTAATAAAAGTACTACATTGTGTTCTTCCATTATAGGATGGATCAAAATAAAGACCAAATTAAAATATGCACCCACACTTTAGTAGAAATATGCATATTTTACTACTTCAAAGATGGTTGGTTCTTGCACTAAATAGACTATATGTATATTTAGCTAACTTTATTTATTATTATAACATCTACTTATGAGAACAACATTGCATGCTTATTATGCTGAATGACCTACACTCTTAAAACAATGAAATGACAACAAAAACAAAGTGATAGAACTTGTAGGAAAATTGCCAGTGCTTGTCGAAACCGAGTAATGCTGATTTTCTTTTCTAGTTATACCTCTATTCCACAGCAATTACATGCCTTCTTCTGTTATAAAATCTTAAAAGCATGCAACCTGCAAGGATCTACAATTGCGGCTTTTCAGTCAGATTTCTTTATCTTTGAGGCAGATTTTTGAAATCTGATTTTAAATGGAATGATCAGATAATAGCTAAATTAAGATATAATATTTAAGCAAGCAGCAGTGTCCGACCCTCTCAGTATCCTGTATCTTTCTAGTCCTTGTTCTCCCAAGGCTTTCACAAACAGCTGACAATGAAAGACAACCAACCAGTGTTATAATTATAAGTTCATTTCCATGAGATTTTCATTTTGGAATGAAAAAAAATCAGATATGATTTTCAATAGAACTCTATACTGGCTAAATTATGCTCCCATTGAAGATGATGGTTAAACTCCCATTGTTGACTTCAATGGGAGCGGTTAGACCAACTTTGGAGCTTTTGAAAATCTCACACTTCAGATTTGCTTGAAAAATGGGAACACGAGTCATCAGTGCCACCCTTGTGTGTGTGCAGCTTGGTACGAATCCAACAAACTCTTTTTTCAAACTGCCAAATTCGTGCTGTGATTTCTAAACATTTTTTTCTCAACTGCACAGGAATAAAGTCACAAAGCCAAAATTCATTCCTGGCTTACACTGGCTTCTGTTTGTGTAAAGCGGGGCCCCGAATCTCTGGTCTTGGAGAGTATACCAGTGATCTAGAAAGTTAACTGCACTGACCGTGTAAGGTTCATGACCAAAGCAGGTTGGGGATGCACCGGTTTAGTGCATAGTCACAGCACTATCTACCAGCTAGGTTTCTGTGGAGGCCTGGCCACAGGTCAAAGCTCCACCTGTCTTTGGTAGACAGCAAATCCCCAGTAGAGCCCCGGGACCTTACTGATGCAAATAGATGCAGCTTGCACCTCCCTTCAACAGTGAGGATCCATAAAATTAACAGCATATTTGAAGATATTTTATAGACGAGAAAAAGAAGTGGCTAATATCACACAGGATTCCCAGTGCAAATATAATGGGTCAATTCCTATTCCCACTGAAGTCAGTGGCAAAGCTATCATTGACTTCAACTGACTTCAGGATCAGGCCCAAAGTGATAAAGGAAGCCATTGTTCTGTGCAGAAACTTAAACACTCTAAACAAAACAACCAGCAAGTATACCTAGAATACATAAACAAACAATACATAAGAAATGTGAAGAACTTGAAAACCCATTCTGAACAGACAAGAAATTCCTACAGCAACCCAGTAACTGTAAACGGCAAATTAAATAATAGTGAACAAACAACTTGGAAGAATCAGAGCTGTGAAAATTAAATGAATTTAGCTGTATTAAGAAGACTGGATAAGTAACTTTAATATCCATTCTGGAGACATTTCCCTGTGCTTCCAAACAGCTTATTTCTGCAAAGCAAAAACCTCCACTTCAATGGTTTCTGCAGGAGGGCAGGTGAGATTTGTGCATAGACGTCATACTCAGGTTCTCCCCAGATTGTTACAGAATTATTTTTTTTCTTGTTAAAATTGCTTTTATTACCATCTTAACTCTGGATCTCATTCCTCTCTCCTCTACTTCCTGCTGCCAAAAACCTAACATTTTCCACAGGCTCTTCAAAGCTTAGTTGATACCCTTCCCCATCCTGCTCCTCTCTCCTAACCCAAACTATAGCTTGTTTGGAAACCTAGGGAGGGAATACTAGGAGAGCCCAGGATTTCTCTCTCTGTGTACCTCTTTCTTCCCCCAGGCACTTTCCTGAGGAAGGCACTATATGCCTGTGATGGGAAATTTCAGATGAAGTCTGCATACCTCTACATTGAAAATAATAACTACAATGGGATTTCCATCTTTCTGCCATGGGTGGGGGGGAGAAAATAAATCTTGTTAAAAACACACACAAAGAATCCAACGACCTCAGCTGCCCTCCAGCCTGGCAAAAATAACAAGACTTCATCCTGTGATGTTACTGAAAGGAGGAAGGTTTCCTGGTAACTATATGGAAATTCGCACTAAGGACTAACCTTCAACAGGTTACAATACGACTGCAAATAACCTCCAGCAGTCAATCTTTCATGTTCTGTGTGACCACTTTAAAGCATCCCCAGGTTTCCCCTACCATTTTGTTATGACCTTTGATCTACTAGAGGACAGATTTTTGCTGGTGGTTTCACTATATTTCTTAATATGCCAGCCCTGTATGGTTTAGTTTCTAGATTCCTCTCTGTTTTATTTAACAATTTCTGCTCACTGAGGCTGCTTTCTAAGACACACATCTGTCTTTATGAGGATGCAAGGGTAAGGGACAGCAGTCATATGTTACTCTAGCATATGCTTCAGTACATTATAGGCAGTCACAGTGTAGACAAGGTCTGATATAGACAGGTAATCTAAGTTGTTAATGTAGTTAAGCTTTTTCATATATTAGCATGATCTCCCAACTTCTCTCCTTCCACGGGGTGACTTTAACTCCGGGCACAGTTACTGCATGGAAGTTTTGATTTGACACCCCTACACATACACATACAAACACCCCAGCCCCATCTCTGCAGGAGGATATTACCCCTTGACAGTCAGTGTTAGTCTGCGTTTCTCTATGAGCCCCCTAGCCCCTTCACTGCATGCGAGATATTAACCCGGTCTAAACGATTACCAGTGCATGTAAGTTTCTCCAGCCCCCCGCTCCCTGCAAGGAGACTGTTGATTAACCCTTGGCGGCAGGTGCTGGTGAATGGGAGTTGCACGACAACCCCCCCCCCCCCACACACACACACAAACACTGCTATTAACCCGTGAGAGTCGGGTGCCCGCAGCAGGCGCAAGTTTATTCCCCGCGCCCGCAGTGCTGCCTGCACCCCTGACTCACCCGAGGTCAGCTGCATCCAGGCGCAGATCTTGTAGACGGTGGCCGTGTTGCAGAAGAAGAAGAGGGTGAAGCAGACGATGCAGGCGATGATGAGCGTCATGGAGAGCCCGATGAAGAAGGAGGCGGCTTTGAAGGCTCCCGCGGGCAGGCTGGAGAAGTCCGTGAAGCTGCCCCGGCAGGTGAGCTCCCGGGAGAAGCCGTTGCCGATGCAGTAGTGGAAGAGCCCGAAGTAGCCCGCCTGCGGGGTGTCCACGCCGTCGCCGATCCAGTAGGGCTGGATGAAGCACACCACGTTGACGATGGCAAAGCAGATGGTGAAGATGGCCCAGAGCACCCCGATGGCCCGCGAGTTCCGCACGTAGTTGGTGTGGTAGAGCTTGGCCGCCTCCTGAGCCGGCAGCATCCCCGCCGCTGCCGAGGCTGCTGCCGCCGCCGCCGCCCCCGCCGCCGCTCCGGGCATCCTCCCCGAGAGAGCCCCGCGCGGTGCACTGCCCGCCCCGGCGCTGCGACAGCCAGACCCTCCGCCCAGCGTCACACGCTTCGCGGCATCCCCCGCCGCCGCCTAGGGGGCGAGCATCCCCAGCCGGCAGGCGCTGGCCCGGGCGAGAGCCCGCCCTGCTGCCGTCGCCGGCGCTGCGGCGGCGAGTGCAAAGCCCCCCGCGCGGCGAGGCGCGCTGCTGCCCCGCCGGCTGCTGCTGCGCAACTGCGTCCCGGCGCCGCTGGGCCGGAGGGGAGGCGCGCGCTCAGGTGGGCAGCTGCCCTGGGCGTGGGGGCAGGGGGCAGCTGCGCTCTGCCCCCACGCAAAGGGGAGGGGCCGGGAGCGGGAGGCCGGGGAGCAGCCTCCGGACAGGCTGCGGTGAGGCCCTGAACGTGCGCGCCAGGGCAGGGCTCGCAGAAGTTGGGAGCGGGAGTATCTGCAGGCAGGGGCACCCGGCACGGGGGAGATCTAAAGGGGACTTGCCTTTGAGGGGTTGCGAAACCTCCAGTCTCCCCTAACTCAGCCACAATGTGGGCTTCCTGGGTTTTCCAATTGGGTTTCTACTCCTTCTCCTTGAGCACCTGGCCTTGGAAACACAAGGGCTCCCAACAGAGCACCAGGCTTAGAGGCTAATCACTGAGTGTTGTAAAGTAAAGACCACAGGCCTCTGGCAGCCATCTCTGAGGACTGGAATAGCCACTGGAACAGCCTGCGGCAACTGCCTAACTTCCCTCACTCTTGCTGGCACATGGACTCTCTCACCCACATCAGGGGAGGTGATCAGAAGGTTGGACACCAGTCCCTAGGCAGGGTCAGTAGCAGGGGCGGCTCTAGGAATTGCGCCGCCCCAAGCAGGGCAGCATGCCGCGGGGGGCGCTCTGGCAGTCGCCAGTCCTGCAGCTCCAGTGGACCTCCCGCAGACGTGCCTGCGGAGGGTCCGCTGGTCCCGCGGCTCCAGTGGAGCATCCGCAGGCACGTCTGTGGGAGGTCCACCGGAGCCGCCTGCTGCCCTCCCGCAGCACGCCGCCCCAAGCGCACGCTTGGCGCGCTGGGGTCTGGAGCCGGCCCTGGTCAGTAGCTGTCTGCATAAAGTTGAGCTACCTGCCACTTGCAGCAGTGGTGGCCAGGTTCCAAGAGGATCTGACTTTAGGTGGGATTCTCCATTGCTATGGAATATTTAGGGTTAAAATGATAACAGCTTCCATGTGCATCAAACCACCTGAACTCACAAATTCTGGAGTCAAGCATGAGATAGGCACAAACAGGGTTTTCATTGTGTGGTGGTTATGCACACATACAGCAAGTGGATGCTTGAGGATGGGTTCACACAAAAGGGCTTGGTTATGGAAGTGGTCTCAGGAATAGATGTGTGCAACAGTTTAGGGCAACTGCACCTGTATCTTCCCTTAATGGTCCAGCTCCCTACCATTGCCTGTCTTGGGGTGGAAACCTGTGTCTCAGTCTCTTCTGACTGGCATATCTCCAGGCTGCACAGTTCCCTATCTACATTGTATTATTCCCAGCAGAGATAGGTTGCCCAAGCAAAACTGCTTGCTTTTTCTTCACAGACTGGTAACAGAGTGATTGTCAACAGTTATAAATTACCAGACAGTTCTATTTTATTCTTAAGGTAAAAGCACTGCAGAGAAAACATTACAAAACAACAGAAGAATATACATGCATGCTCATAGACTTTGGGAGATATCTGATAAGCCTAATGTGGGCTCTGGCAGGAGCAGTCCATCAGCCCACCCAGGGATTTCCTTTGTGGTCACAAGTTCATCACAGCTTCAGCTCAGAACAAGCACATTCATACCACGTTTAGTCCACCCTTTATACAGTTCTGGGGCCTTAGAGCTGAAGGTTCCAGGAGCAAATAATTAGTAAACAACAGGGCTGCCGGGGGGGGGGGGGAGTGGGGCATTTGCCCCAGGCCCCGCAGAAGCCCCCACAAGAGTTTTTCAGGGCCCCTGGAGCGGGGTCCTTCACTCGCTCCAAGGGCCCCAGAAAACTCTCGCGGGGCCCGGGCCCCCAGAGCTTCTTCCACTCCAGGTCTTCGGTGGCGGGGGGTCCTTCTGCTCCGAGATCTGCCGCCAAAGTGCCCAAAGACCCGTGGTGGGGAGTCCTTCTGCTCCGGGACCCGCCGCTGAAGTGCCCTGAAGACCCGCGGCGGGGGGTCCTTCCGCTCCGGGACCCGCCGCCAAAGTGCCGGGTCTTCGGCGGCAATTTAGTGGCGGGGGGGTCCTTCCGCTCCAGGACCCACTGAAGTGCCCCGAAGACCCGCGGTGGGGGGTCCTTCCACCCTGGCCCCCTGAATCATCTGGGCAGCCCTGGTAAACAATGTGTTTTCCTGTCCAGGGTGTAGCTTCAAAAGGGTGAATTTCAAATGGGCCATTTGCATTCCCCTTACCTGTGAAGTGGATTTCCTAGGAAGTACTGGGAGTATTGTTCCAAAAGCCCCTTTAAAGTTCCTAATACCTTGCAAGAGAATGCATTAGTCACTCTCTTAGAAAAGGGACATGCCGACAATACCACATACACAACTGCATTTTTAATAGAATAGATCCTAAAGGTATTAAAACCAATTCAATAAGGTTTAATTTAATTCCAGGGCCACCCGGGGGGGGGCAAGAGGGACAATTTGCCCCGGGCCCCACAGGGGCCCCCACGAGAGTTTTTCGGGGCTCCTGGAGCGGGGTCCTTCACTCGCTCCGGGGGGGCCGGAAAGCTCTTGCGGGGCCGGGTCCAGGAGCTTCTTCCGCTCCTGGTCTTCACCGGCGGGGGGTCTTTGCGCTCTGGAGCGGAAGGACCCCCCACTGGCGAATTACCACTGAAGCGGGACCCGCCGCCGAAGTTCAGCTGGGTCTTTGGCGGCAGGGGTCCCTTCAGTTCCGGGACCTGCCGCCGAATTACCGCCGAAGACCCGGGCTGCACGTCGGCGGCGGGTCCCGCTTCGGCAGTAATTTGGCGGTGGGGGGGGGGCCCCGCCGCGGGTCTTCGGGGCACTTCGGCGGCGGGTCTCGGAACGGAAGGGCCCCCCGCTGCCGAAGACCCCAGGCCCCCGGAATCCTCTGGGCGGCCCTGTTTAATTCAATAAAGTTCATACAGGATATTGTCAGTCTGTCACAGTGCAGTCTATATTCAGAATTGGACAGGCCCACATAGCTGAGTAAGTTAGTCATGGTACACGCAGGTGCATGCCAAAATGTAAAGTTCAAGGTGGTCCTCATTAGTCCTACATTGGCTGCTGAGCCTCCTATTCTTGTGCAAAAGAGGCAGCACAGGGCTGGCCTTAGCATGAGGCGAACTGAGGTGGCCTCCTCAGGTGCCAGACTGTGGGGGCACCACTAGGACCCAGAGTGGGGAAAATTGTGTCTGCTGCTGGTGCATATGCATTCTCTCTGCTCTAGATGCACAGAGATGGTGGAGTACTGTGCTGGAGGAAGGTGGGCACAAGAGACATAACAGGCAGGCAGGAGAAAAGGTGAGAGGGAATAACAGAAAGCAGCAGGAGCTGCAGGGAAAGAGAGGAGGAGGAGCCTTTTATTTAACTCTCTAGCACCCCCAGGAGCCTGGACTGATTAACACCAGCTTCTCAGGAAGCTTCCTGTTTCCTGAAGCTTCCCTGAACCCACTTGAGGAGAACAGAAAGTCAACTGAAGTAGTAGGAGCCAGTTAGGCCCTTAAGATGCTGATACCTTCCCTCACTCAGGCCCTGCTACCAGCCTGCTTATTTGTCCCCTTCAACTGAGTGTTGAGAGCCACTATAGCTGGCATAGAACAGCAGTCATGAGTGAAAGAAGAAAACGCCCCTCTGGGGCAGCATTCAGAAAAAGAAAGAAAGCAAAGGAAGCTTTTCTATCTAAGCAGGAAGGATCTCTCTTGAGATAAATAGACACAAATGTTCACGGTGAGCCTTCCGGCCCCAGTGAGGATGTGAGTGGTGAGGAGATGCCTGATCTTCTAGTTAGTCACGGTGCAGATGACCTGGCAGCTACTGCAGCATCCATATCTCCATCTCAAATGGATGTAACCATGCACATTCCTGGAGAAAAGTGTAGATCAGAGAAGAGTGTGGTGGAGGCACAAGAAACAGCTGCTGCTGAGTTTAGTTCCTTAAGTCTAGATGATCCAGGACTGTGGACCCACTTGAGCAGTAGCCTGAGGGACTTCCTTGTACTGCATGGGCCACAGCAAGTGAAAAACTTCATATTCCCCAAAGATAATGAAAATAGAAGTTTCCATCCAACACATTACTGGTGTGAAATCCCCAATGGTGACAAAGTGGAGAGGCCCTGGCTTATGTACTCAAAAACCCAGAATGCTGCATACAGGTCTGTCATATCTTACGCGCATGTAACATGCGCAATTTCAGCTTTACGTGGTCGGCAAAAACAAAAAAAGAGAAAAATAACAATTTTAATACTGTACCTGTAATGCGGGCGATTCCGCCCGCCATTACACTCAATGTAATTTTGACTATATATGATTTTCACTTTACGCGCTGACTGCGGAATGTAACCCCAGCGTAAGATGCGACAGACCTGTACTATTTTTGTTGCAAACTCTTCCAGTCTAATGCTCCAGGCACATTGGGTTCTACAGGAACAAAGGACTGAAAAAATCTGGCTAGAAATCTGGCATGCCATGAGAAGGCAGCAAATCACCAGAGAGCATTTCATAGGTGGAAAGAGCTTGAGATGAGACTAAGGTTACAGGCCACCATAAATGATCAGCATCAAGAGAAGATTGCATCAGAGTCTCTTTACTGGCAAAATGTTCTGAAAAGGCTCATTGCCATTGTGAGAATGCTTGTTACCCAAAACCTAGCACTGCGTGGCACTTCAGATCAGCTGTATGTGCCAAACAATTGAAACCTCCTTAAAACTGTGGAGCTGATGACTGAGTTTGATGCTGTACTCCAGGAGCAACTAAGAAGAGTCACCACCCAAGAAATGTACACACACCACTACCTTGGAAAAACAATTCAAAATGAGATCAGACAGTTACTGGCAACAAAAGTCAAATAGAAGATTGTGGCAGATCTGAAATCAGCAAGATATTACTCTGTTATTCTGGACTGCACACCTGACATCAGCCATATGGAACAAATGACTTTAATGATGTGTTTTGTAACAACGACAGAACCTAGTGAAAATGTCCCTGCAATGGTGACTGTCAGAGAGCATTTTCTAGAATTTATTGACATTGATGATACTACCGGAGCAACTGATATGACACCAGGTCAGTGACATTTCATGTCTGCAGGGACTGGGAAGGCAGAAAGGTCCAGCAGGAATTTGATAGAGAATAGATGAGTGATGCCTTTGGCTGCATGGGCCAGGTAAAGGGAGGGCAGAGAGGGTGCCTACATGTGCAGAGGCAGCAGTAACAAAGCTGCTTGGCACTCAGTTCTTTTTCAAGATCCTCCAAACTCCCAGAACATACTCTTGTCAGGTCTAATTTTCAGCTTTCTTAATCCAGGAGGCTTTTGAAAATAGGCATCATTTGAGGGGGCGGCGAAAAGAAGGCACATATCTAGAGGCATTTAATGTCTACACAGAGCAAATAAGACCCTGGTTTTCAAGGTTTCAAATGAAAGACCCACACACACAGTGAACTACACATTTTATCTATCATAGAAGCATTGTCATGGGAGAATTTGAACTTGTAAGCCAGAGAGTCCTAGATATTTGAAAAAAAATCAAGGCTAGGCTATTAAGCCCTGCTTGCTAGCTTCAGACATCTCATGGCTTTCTCTAAGCGTCAGATGTATCAAATGGGTCATATAAAATGTTATTTTTATTAACTTCTGTTTTGTTTTTATTTTTCAAACAAAGTACTAAATGATCATAAATTGGAGAATGTCCAAATGTAACTCTAGTGCTGGCAGGCAGGACAATATGAAAAGGGATCAGTGTGGAGATCTATTACACATATCAATAGAGCTGAGCTTCTGGTTCTTTTGAGGAATACAAACTTCACTTTGGACCAGATGAGAGTTAAAAAACATGGCTGTTTAATGTTAAAGTTTAATAGTGTTTCTTGCCTCCCGTAGGCATATTTCAGGCTGACAAGCAGGAGTGGTACTTTGTGGTACTAAGATTTCTTAGTGGAGCTTTACTTCTTAATGGGGATGGAGAACAAAAGAGAGTATAATCGACAATAAGAGAACAAATCTTTTTTCCTGAATTTCCAGAATTTCTCCAATTTCTTGTACTTTTAAACTTAGGTCTTTTACTTCTAATTCCTGTTGTTTATTTTCTAAATCCCTCTCCCAGCCCCCTGAATACTGGATGTTAGTCTGATCTTACTGAGATGTATTAAAGAGGTTATCTTATGTCAATTATGTTGAAAGACTAACATAGTTCACAATGTCCTAGATGCTTAAAGTTACACTCTGACAGTTATATATGAAGCGGGAACTTGCACAACTACCTGTTATGTTGCTGGAGGAGGGAAAGAAACCTGAGGTACAGCTGAGCAACCAGAGGATTTTAGGAAAAGAAGACTTATTGTTTTAAGGTCTGTTAGTGATGGGGTAAGACAAAGTAAATAAAAAGCTCCACTGCCAAACTTCCAGCATTCATGTCAGCATCCTGATGTCAGAAAGAATGTAGAAACAGAGTTAGGGACTAAGTTATTAAACAATAGCCAATAGCCTTAATATTCAGTACATTCTGTCCATTGTAACTGGAGAAACACTGTACCTCAAAACCAAAGACAACGGTTTGGAAATATGCTTAAGGTCTGGAACTACTTAGCTGAAAGCTTTTAATGTCACATCTCTATTATCAGTAAGTTTAGTTTTCAAAGTGTAGCATATCTGTTTCACTCAAGCTCTCAGCAACTTAGTAGGTCTTATACTTAGTAGCCTAGTTAGTGGTTGTTTCTAAACTCTGAAGAGATTAATTTAAAGGTCAGATTCCCATCTCCTGGTTGAAGGGTTGCTCTGCCAATGATATGTGAGGTACCTGACGTCATGAAGGAACTCCATTCAGGGAATCATCATGAAGGTCATGGGAGTGTCACCTGAGGTACATCCTACATGGTTTTCAGCAATGGTGTGCAGGCCACACACAAGTACTTTTACCACCATGTTACCTAACCTTGCGGTGAGGGTGATGAGTGGGAGCTGGAGCATCATGGAGATATATGCAGGGATGTGTGTGTATGTATATCCATTAACTAATTCTGTTGGTTACTTTCAGGAATCAGGAGTATTGGAGGTAGACATTGGTGGCAATCATCAGGAAAGTGAGTACATGGTGTGAGAGAGGTAAGGCCCCTGTGCTTGCTAACCATAAATTTGGTGCTCTTGGTTTTTTTAAAGCATTCTTGGGGGTGGGGAGAGGGAAGAGAGAAAAGTTCTCTTGTTAAAAAAATGGATGTTATTAAAGTATTATTAAAACACAACTTCAAAGTCCTTTGTGGTTGATTGGTGGGGTGGGCGGAAGAATGTAATCAGAAAAATGTAAATGACAATTGGGAATTGTTTAAGAATATTTTATGGTTTTTGGGTCATCCAATAATCGAGGAGGAAGGCAACCTGGTTTAGAGGGGAAGTGAAGGCAGCTACAAAAATATATAAATATATTAAACAAATGGAAGAAAGGGGAAGGTAATAGTAATGGATATAAATCAGAAACTAGGAACTGTAGAAAATCTATAAGGAATGGAAATGGTGGAATTATCAATACAAAGAAGAAAGAAGTGTTCAATAAATATTTCTGTTCCATATTTGTGAAAAAACAGATGATGTAGTCATATAATATGATAACACTCTTTTCATTCTACGAGTATCTCAGGAGGATGTTAAACAAAAGCTACTAAAGTCAGAAATTTTTAAGTCATCTGGGAAAAGTTTTGAAACAGCTGGCTGAAAATTTGCTGGACTGTTAATGTTGATTTTCAATAAATCTTGGAACACTGGGGAAGTTCCAGAAGATGGGAAGAAAGCTAATATTGTGCCAATATTTTAAAAGTGTAAATGAGATGACACCAATCTTGGGCTAAATAATGGAGTGGCTGATATGGTACTTGATTAATTAAGTTTTAAAGAAGGGTAATTTATTTAAAGCCAATCAACATGGGTTTATGAAAAATAGAACCTGTCAAACTAGCTTGATATCTTTTTTGATGAGATTACAAGTTTAGTTGATAAAGGTAGTAGTGTTGTGCAATAGACTTTGACTTCAGTGAGGTATTTGACTAGGCATTGCATGACATTTTGATTAAAAAAACTGGAAAGATATAAAATTAACATGGCACACATTAAATGGATTAAAAAATGGCTAACTGGTAGGTCTCAAAATGTAATTTTAAACAGGTAATCATCAAATGGGTGTGATTCAAATGGAATCCTGCAGGGATTGGCTTTTGGCTTTATGCTATTTAATTAATTTTTATTTGTGACCTAGTAGAAAATAAAATAACTGATAAAGTTTGCAGGCGACACAAAAATTAGGGGTGGTAAATAATTAAGGGGACAGGTCATTGATACAGAGCAATTTGGATCACTTAGTTAGCTGGGACCAAGCAAATAATATATGTTTTAACATGGCTAAATGTAAATGTTTATACCTAGGAACAAAGAATGTAGGTCCTACTTACAGGATGGGGAAATCACAAGAACATAAGAATGGCCATACTGGGTCAGACCAAAGGTCCATCAAGCCAAGTATCCTGTCCTCTGACCGTGGCCAATGGCAGGTGCCCCAAAGGGAATGAACACAGGTTATCAAGTGATCCATGCCCTGTCACCCAATCCCAGCTTCTGGTAAACAGAGGCTAAGGACACCATTCCTACCAATCCTGGCTAATAGATTCATGGAAGATAGGTCCATCAATGGCTATCTAGCTCCCTTTTGAACCCCATTATAGTATTGGCCTTCACAACACCCTCTGGCAAGGAGTTCCAGAGGTTGACAGTACGTTGCTTGAAAAAATACTTTCTTGTGTTTGTTTTAAACCTGCTATCTATTAATTTCATTTGGTGGCCCCTTGTTCTTGTATTATGAGAAGGAGTAAATAACACTGCTTTATTTACTTTCTCTATGTCACTCATGATTTTATAGACCTCTATCATATCCCCCCTTAGTCGCCTTTTTCCAAGCTGAAAAGTCCCAGTCTGATTAATCTCTCCTCATACGGAGGCCGTTCAATAACCTAATCATTTTTGTTGCCCTTTTCTGAAACTTTTCCAATTCCAAAATATCTTTTTTGAGATGGAGTGACCACATCTGCATGCAGCATTCAAGATGTGGGTGCACCATGGATTTATATAGAGGCAATATGATATTTTCAGTCTTATTATCTATCCCTTTCTTGATTATTCCCAACATTCTGTTTGCAACATTTGATTCCCAACATTTCTATCCTGGGAAGCAGTGACTCTGAAAAAGATCAGGGGGTCCTGGTGGTTAATCAGCTGAACATGAGTTCCCCGGCTGACTCTGGGCACGTCTACACAGGGATAAAAGACCTGCAGCACAGCCGTGGCTGGCCCAGGTCAGTTGGCTTCACCCTCTGAGGGTCCCAGAGGTCAAGACAGTGATTTTTCAGCCCTGGAACCCAACCTCCATGACCCTGAGTTAGCTGACTTGTGCCAGGGTTTGTTATCCCTGTGTAGACATAGCCTCTATGGCGTAAGGCTAATGCCGTCCTGGGATAAATAAACAGGGGAATCTCAAGTAGGAGTAGAGATGTTATTTTACATTTATAGTTGGCACTGGTGTGACCACTGCTGGAATGCTGTGTCCATTTCCAGTGCCAACAATTCAAGAAAGATGTTGATAAACTGGGGCGGGTTCAGAGAAAAGCCACGAGAATAATTAAAGGATTAGAAAACACCTTATAGATTGAGCTCCTTGACTCTATCCCTATTTCTCCGAGCCCATTTTGGGCTTGGCAACAGCTCAGTGGGGCAACAACATTGCTGGAATTTTAAAACTCTTACAAGTCCAAATTAGAATTTTTTTCTAACCCTAAATTGTAATTTGTGTTATTAGAGCTAAGGTGTAAATATTATAATAGGCTGTTTACACAAAATGAGCCGTGTTTCCCTTTAAACCCCAGAACCAACAAACTATTGCAGAGAAAAATAACAGTGAGAAAGACAGCAGCCCCAGTGTTCAGTATTACTGTTGCCATGGCAACCCAGGGGCTCTTCACTGATGAGTTATTGCTGTCCATCAAAAAGCATTAACTTTTACCTTCTGCTTTTTTATTATAATTTCTGCAGAATTTTTAGCCAACTTGCCCCCGTGGCAGGGCTGTACTGGTGAGATTTCCATTTTGGGGAATGGGAAACAGCATCTTGCTCTGTTTCTGTAACATGAACATGAAGAACACCTAAGAGATGACTAGAATCAGTATCTTCAATGCCTGTGTAAAGTGCTGTTGGCATTACTGTTTAGTATCAGTAATATCCCAATATGGGTCTGTAACCAGGCCAACTGCCTCTGGTGTGCTCCCTTATGGCCTAGGGCCACACTGCAGGCAGCTTGCCTCAGTTTCTCTCCTTGAACAGTTCAAATAAACATCACTAAGCTTTTTCTTGATGGAAAAAATACCCCTCCTTGTAAAGTGGGTTTATTAATACAAAACAAACAGTAATTAGAACTCAGAATCCCCCAGAAGTCCACACAACCCAAGGTTTCTCTTCCTCCTCCCGGGCTTTCCTGCCTGGGGCCTGTAACAGGGTTCACTCACCACTGGCACCTCCTGCTGGCTGTCTTGGGAATTAGCTCAGCATGTTAGTGCACCCTTTTCAGCTGGAGCCTCACCACCATCACTCCTGCTTTAGGACCCACATCTTTCCAAAGACCAAAGCATCCACTTCAGCAACACAGCCCTCCGTCCCTGCCACACACGGTACTCCCCTCTTCCAGGGGACCTGTAATCCACTGTTCAGCTATTTCCCTTAGTGGCTACTACAGCAAATTGTCTGGCCACTTTCTTGTGGCCTCAGCAATCTCTTTGCCCTTGCCTCAGAGTCTCAGCCTGCAAATCCCAGCAGCCAGCCAGGAGCTGTCTTTCATTCCCCCAGTCCCTGCTAACACACTGCTCTGTCCAGGGTGTTATCAGGTCTCACAGCCCTCCAGAGACACAATCCATCCTTCCTCCCTGGGCTCCCAGAAGAGAACTGCACTCCTCTGTCCTGCGGCTTCTTTTTTGTGTAGGCCTGCCTGGCCCTGATTGGCTGTTCCCTTCAGCCCTTCTCTGATTGGCTGCCTCCTGCACAGCCTCTAGGGCTCTATTAATCCCTTAGAGTCCAGTGTGGGGCAGGCACCCCATCACAGGGCATTTGCAGTCTCTCCTCAGCTTGGACAGGTTCTTTTCCAGCCCTCCCTGCCCAGAGCCAAGTTTTCCTCACTTCCTGCAGACTCTACCAGTTTCCTGGGGTGGTGGTGGTGCGGGGGAGAGGGATGAATAGGGAGCATGCTGAAGAATACCCTGGGGGAGATTTTGATGGGAGCTGAGAGATGAAAGGTAAATGGTCTTTGAGATGGGAAAATATGTGAAGGATATAAATCATTTAAAAACATTTAGATTGAGGGAAAACAGGAACTGGAAAAGATATTGTTGTATCCTTGGGGCAGCCGGTGTAGGAAGCAATCACTTGAGGCCAGAGAGCAGACAGCTAACCAAAACCTCCATTTTATTTACAGAGACAGAGAGCTCACTCAGCCGGTTGAAACCGGCTGAGCTATCCCTTAATAGTCTAACTCAGTTGCCATAGTAACAAAACCCATGACAACCAAATACACAACAGATATACCATGAGATTTTCAGAGTGGAGTGAAAACAGGGAAAAAATTAAAAGTGGAGTGAAGGGAAGGAAAATGTTACAAAGAAAAACAAAGAACAAACCCAGTTTTCAATAGCAATCTCTTGAAAATTTGCTACAAAATAGGTACCATAAAAAGCTAATAATTTATACTTTATTTGTAATTACAAATATGAAGTCTGTGGAAAAGGATGAAGAGGAAGGCAGGGAATGCCCACTAAACCGGTGTGGGGTGGTTAGTGGCCCGAAAGCTGAGGAGTGAAGGCTTTTCCCAAAGAAATGGTAGTAGCAATTACACAAGTGTACATGAGACAGTGGATGAAATAGACCAGGTACCCAGTACCATTCATGCTGCACTCAGCCTGGGACCAAGGGTGGGTAGGCAGAAAAGAAAAGGTGGCTCTAAAACACATTTATGCTCCCTTGATCCAATGGCCCACCAGATAGACAATCTAGCCCCAAATATAACATAAAGCAGCCTAAGAGCTGCTTTAAATTACACCAGATAGACTACTTCTTTAAGGACCACTTTGCAGTCTGAGACCATCCCCTCCAGACCCTGGCCAGTCCAGGAATGCCCCCATGCCTACATCAGTGAGTACCATAGGGCCAGTTATACTGGCTTTAAACCATTCAGAGATTCTTCCTACACCACGGGAATCTGTCCCCTTTGCATTGCTCCAGTGGTGCAAAAGGAATGGAGCCAGGATATTAGGATCTGGTCCAGTGGCTTCAGTACCAAGGTGAATATGGGAAATATTCCCTATGTTGTTCTTGTGTATTTGTACTACCTCTTCAGGTATATGTGCATACATAGGTTGGTGCCTAGATATGTATTTGGTGCAGTGAAAGTGTGGTTTAGGTCAGGTTGTCTCCTAGGCTGGATTTTAACATGTGGAAAGGGGCTTAGGTTTCTCTGACTGTGTTGAGTTTAAGGTTGGTATGTGAATTCTTTCAGAGGCTGACACTCATTTTAACTCTTCTGCATATGAAGGTGCATTCTCATCTTTCCAGAGCCTGAGAGTTATGCGTTAGTCTACAATCATACTACTTTCAACCATATGTCTACAGCAGTGGTGGGCAACCTGTGGCCCATGGGAGACAGTTTGTTTACATTGACTGTCCTCAGGCAACAGCGAATCGCAGCCACTGGGAGCTGTGGGTGGCCATGGCTGCAGGTGGCCATGGCTGAAGACAGTCAATATAAACAAACTGTCTCATAGCTCGCCAGCGGATTACCCTGATGGGCCACGTGCAGCCCATGGGCCGCAGGTTGCCTACCACTGGTCTACAGGATGTGTGAGGCTGAAGAGCTCAGAGAGTTGTTACAGAGGCATTGATAAATTATATGGCTCAATTCTAAAGTACTTACTCAGTTCTTAGTGAAGCAATGCTCTTCCTGAAGTCAGGATTTAATACATGATTATTTTTGGTTTCTGGTGGTTGTGTTTTAGATCGTGGAAGTGACTAAATACAGACTTTAATCAAAAGTGGAACCAAATGCCTTTTTTTACAATATTTTAGTCTATTTCAAGATTATCCTATGTATATTCCAAATGTTCACTCTTCCCAGTTATAAAAGAAGAGACTACCTGGTATGTAGCAACAGAAGGACATTTTTATTTCCATCTTTTAAAAACCAGTAGGTTGCATGATGCTAACAAGGTGGCTAGTTGCTGACAGGAGTAGAACTTTACCCTAGTGACAGCCCAATTAAGATGCTGCATAGTGTTTCCAGTAGGCTTCTGCTTGTTTCTAATTTTAGAACTGTGTAAGAGTGAGGCAAAAGTAAGTGAAATGAATTGATCAGTAGTGAGGCTGTGGTTGATTTGCTAGGATCTCAGTACTCATGCAACTTAATATCTTTTACAAAGATAGAAAAAAAATTACAACTGTTCTAATACAGATATTAGGCACATTACAAACCTCACTAACATTCAGGCCTGGTCAATACGCAGATAGAGGAATTTGTAAAGAAAACCCAGGTGCTGCAGAAGTGGTTTTAATGATTCAGAAAGTGTCTGTGTTGCCTCTAAGTGAGCATTCATTCGTTGTTCCAGCATGGCACCAATGCTTAGCATGACATTATTATTAATAATAATAATTTGTAGGCATCATTATTATTAATTATTTGTATTAGATAGCATTATGCTGCTGAGGATACTGTGACTCAAATAAGATACAGGGTAAAAAAGAATTTAAGTGCCTGAGTGAATTATAAGCCTAACACACTTTGGCACTTTTGAAAATTTTGCCTGTAAATCAACTTCCTGACCATGGGCAAGCTCATGGGAGGAGGCTAAAGGAAAGGAAAGTTCAGAGAGGGTGTGCTTCTGGGTTTTCTCTCTGATTGATCCATTAGGGTCAGGGCTTGACTCCACTCCTACAAATGAGTTGTGGGGCCTATCCCCATCCCTATGAAACCCTGGGTTCTGAATGGACCCTGGGGGATTCTCAGGAGACCAGCAAAAAAAACAGGAGTACTTGTGGCACCTTAAAGACTAACAAATTTATTTAAGCATGAGCTTTCGTGAGCTAAAGCTCACTTCTTCGGATGCATAGAATGGAACACACAGACAGGAGATATTTATACAGAGAACATGAAAGGTGGAAGTATGCATACCAACAGGCAGAGTCTAATCAATTGAGATGAGCTATCGTTAGCAGGAGGAAAAAACTTTTAGAAGTGATAATTAAGATGGCCCATAGAAGGTGTGAGAGAACTTAACATGAAATAGATTCAATTGGTGTAATGACCCAACCATTCCCAGTCTTTGTTTAAACCACAGTTAATTGTATCTAGTTTGCATATTAATTCAAGTTCAGCAGTCTCTCTTTGGAGTCTGTTTTTGAAGTTTTTTTGTTGCAAAATTGCCACCTTCAAGTCTGTCACTGAGTGGTTAGAAAGGTTGAAGTGTTCTCCCTGGTTTTGAATGTTATGATTCCTGATGTCAGATTTGTGTCCATTTATTCTTTTGCGTAGAGACTGTTTGGCCAATGTACATGGCAGAGGGCATTGCTGGCACATGATGGCATATATCACGTTGGTAGATGTGCAGGTGTAGAGCCCTGATGGTGTGTCTGATGTGATTAGGTCCTGTGATGGTGTCACTTGAATGGATATGTGGACAGAGCTGGCATCAATTGACCTAATCACATCAGACACACAATCAAGCCCGATGCCAGCCTGCACCATTACCAACGTGATATATGCCATCACTGGACAAGGCCACATCAGAAACCATCACAATGGCGTGACAAATGCATCTAACAATGAAGAATGACAAATGTTGTGCACACAATTCAGCTAGAAGAAGACATAAAACCAGTTCCAACTGACATGACAACAATAATAATAACACGACAGATATGCAGAGCTATAAGATTCAAAAACACGGAAAAAACAGTAAGAAGAGAGAGAGATCGATTTGAACTAAAATACTCTTTTCCTCCTGCTAACGATAGCTCATCTATCTCCTGTCTGTGTGTTCCATTCTATGCATCCGAAGAAGTGAGCTTTAGCTCACGAAAGCTCATGCTTAAATAAATTTGTTAGTCTTTAAGGTGCCACAAGTACTCCTGTTTTTTTTGCGGATACAGACTAACACGGCTGCTACTCTGAAACCTGTCAGGAGACCAGGGCATTCATGAAAAAGCCCTGTGCCCTCCCTCAGTTGCTGCTAGGGTGGATACTAATCACAAGTGGTTTTTGTTTTTAGTTTTAAAAAAAATCTTTTATTTAACTCATGGAAATTTATTTTTGAAAATTAAATCAGATTTTTTTATTTGCATGTTGTTATTTCTTCCCATTGTATAGCCTTAAATTGCTAAAGCGGATGTTGGTATTTGTTTCTCTAATTAGTTTCCTAATTGTTGAATTTCAGATTATAGAGAGATATTTTTTTCTATCGAGAACTTTGACACTTAGTGTATATCTACACTGCAGCTGAGAATGAGCCTCCCAGCATGGGTACATAGACTCACTCTAGTCGGGCTCAGGCTGGCATGCTAAAATAGCAGTGTGGATGTTGTGGCTTGGGCTGCAACTTGGGCTCTTAAGCCTAGAGGGTTGGGTGGGTAGGCTAGGTGTTTGGGCTAAGCACCTAGAAGATAATACGATTGTGAAGTATAGCCAGCATGGATTTGTCTAGAACAAATCATGCCCGATCAACCTAATTTCCTTCTTTATATGGTTACTAGCCTAGTGGAGAGGATGGGGGACGGGGAAGCAGTAAACGTGATATATCTTGATTTAGTAGGGCTTTTGACAAAGTCCAACATGACATTCTCATAAGCAAAGTAGGGAAATGTGGTCTAGATGAAACTACTATAAGGTGGATGCAAAACTGGTTGGAAGATCATACTCAAAGTGTAGTCATCAATGATTTGCCATCAGAGTAGGGGGGTGTATCTTGTGCGGTCCCACAGGAGTCTGTCCTGGGTCTGGTACTATTCAATAGTTTCAATAATGAGTTGGATAATGGAGTGGAGAGTATGCTTATAAAATTCCTTGCCCTCTCCCTCCAACCTTATAGAGAGTCCTCTTCAGGATCCTGGGGGAGAAGGGGAACTGTGTCTCAGTCGTGACTGATC
The DNA here is from genome assembly GCF_016161935.1 of Mauremys reevesii. Taxonomy (NCBI): domain Eukaryota; kingdom Metazoa; phylum Chordata; order Testudines; family Geoemydidae; genus Mauremys; species Mauremys reevesii. The sequence goes on from NC_052623.1 coordinate 334,901,699, forward strand.
CCTCTTTCCATGCAAAAGGAGGAGAAACCACATGTGGAATATATCTCCTCATGATATGTTCCATTCTATGCGTCCAATGAAGTGGGCTGTAGCCCACGAAAGCTTATGCTCAAATAAATTTGTTAGTTTCTAAGGTGCCACAAGTACTCCTGTTCTTTTTGCGGATACAGACTAACACAGCCACTACTCTGACACATGTGGAGGGTTCTCTTGGTGTGCAGATCTGGCCTGATGTGTGGCCATTAACTTTAACTGTAGCTGAAATTGATTGGTTCTGTATTCAGGATGATATTTAATGACCTGTGACTCAAAAACAGCTTGACAAATTTTCTTCGTGCTTTGCAGAAATAAACGAGTTGGCTGGAATTCTTTAAGGACCCTGTTGCTACAAACAAATACTACAATTACTAGATAAGTCACTCAGACCTGCAAAGGTACAGCAAAAACCCTGCTCCATTAGCCCCCAAAACACAGACCTATAGTTCTTGAGTCGAGGAGAAACTTCTCTTGCAGTGGTTAAATATAAGGACTCAGTTTCTGTCTGTGCAACTGTAATCTGTTGGTCAATGTAGGTTGTCTCTCTCTCTCTGTGCTTGAGCCATAGAGAATATGAGTCTATTACAGCTTTTATCTTGAGAGCTTGGCTCAAGTTGTAGCAAGCCCCATATGTTTAACTCTGGTGGTCCCTGGTTCTATCCTTGGTGTCAGACAAATTGGCGGCTGTCATATAAAGCATTTTCTCATTTTCTGACTGCCCAACCTCAGACCCTGTGCTCTGATTTGCAGAAGTGCTGAGCTCTCACCACTGCAACTGAAAGCCAACAGGAGCTTTGCTTGAATATATACAGTGCTATAATGCTAAGTACTCTGAAAAATCAAGTGCTAGGTGTCTCATAACAGGCACCCAAGATTAGTAGGCACTTTTGACCCTAATCTTTCCAGGCTTTAGTTCTCCATCTGTAAAATGGGGATAATACCATCACCCACACACCTCAGGGGAGCGTTGTGCAAATAAATTGATTAATGTTTGTGAAGCACTCAGGTGCTATAACTGAGCTTGGAAGAATTCGATTTTTATTTTTTTATAATTTGACAGATAATATCAATCAATGTTTGTTTTTAAGCATTTTCTAAATTTTATCCATTTAAATTTTCACAGTTATGGGAAATTATCTGGGGGACTTAGACAGTCAGGGGGTTGGACAATAATTATTTAATGACAGTAGATTTGTGATTCAAAAAGTTAAAGCTTTATAACCATTAAAACACAAATTGCCAATGTCGTATGTCAAAATATACGAAGTAAATATCCCTGAATCTAACTTTAATAAGTTCTCAAATAGCACTTTTCTTATTCTGCCTCTCTGTACATTTTGATTGTTATCAATGGAAATATTTTTTCATCATTTTGTGTATGAATGGTGAAATTGACGTTTACCAACATTTGCCAATAAAAATCTAATCTTTCCAAGCCTAATTATAATGATGAGCCCATAGAAAAGCTCATGAGGAAATTAATAACTCTGCATGCAGAGCAGAGTTTGAATGATATGTAGTACATAAGTATAGGACCACTTTATCAATGATGTGAAAACAGAATATTGAACAGTTGCTCATTAACTCAGCACCTTCCATCCTATGCACTGAATGAGGTAGTGGCCATGTGGAAAAAAAATTGTAAGTGATGGTGTAATTGAAGACTTTATCGTAAAAGTATACACACAAGAATGTCCTAACTCTTGAGTGCTTGACTTTGCAATCTTAATGTTCTTTTAATGTAGTTATTTGTGTGTAATATATATAATATATAACATTAAAAACTAGTGGTAATGAAAGATTAAGGATGATAAAAGGAATTAGTCTGAAGTCAGAACATTTTAAAAGTTAAGATTGTTCCTGAACTACTAAAATAGCTTCAATTTTAATGGTGCTGCCAAAGTCAGGCCCTGACTCAACATAGGCATATGCCTAACTTTAAGCAGGCCCATAGTCCTATTGAAGTCAATGAAGCTTCTCATGTGCTTAAAGTTAGGGATGTCCTTAAGTAACTGCTGAACTGGGGCCTAAGCTTTTATCTTAAGAACTCTGCTATACTTGTAGTTTAAAGCTGCCACTAAGATCAGTTTTTAGCTTTAAGATGCCACTAGAATAAATGTATACCTTTAGTGTGCTGCTCAAATAATCCTTAACTCAGGGGTGAGTCTAAACTATAGTTTTAATTTAATGATGCTGCTGAGGTCTGAGTAGAACCAACATTCTAATAGCTCTGAGCAAAAAAGTAACAAAAATGTCATTGTGGGAAATTGGCAACATTAGCCACACTTTAAATAAATTAATTAATTGGGGCGGGGGGGAGCTCAGATTGCTCAGGTAGTGGCAGCGGGGCTCTCGCGGTGATTTAAAGAGCCCAGAGCTCCGCAGCGGCCAGAGCCCTGGGCCCTTTAATTTGACCCGGGGCTCCCAGCCGCCTCAGCAGCTGGCAGCTTTGGGGTGATTTAAAGGCCCTGGGGCTCCCAGCCACAGCCGGAACCCCAGGGACTTTCAGTCTTGAAAGGCCCCACCTCTTCTGGTTGAAGCCACACCTCTTCTGGTTGAGGCCACACCCCGCACACGTCTCCGGCATACCGGTAAGTCCTTTAAACTACTTTCACCCCCGTCTGTAACCCTAGTCCTGGTAAAGAATAAAAGTATTTGTTGTGAAGAAAATCCTGTGTTAAGGCCATGTCTACACTATGAGGCGTATAGTCGCCCTAAACCAGCATAACCCAATAGTATAGACAGCCTACATCAACAGAAGTGGTTTTCCATCACTGTAGAAATACCACTTCCCTGACGAATGGTAGCTAAATCAATGAAAGCATTCTTCTATTGGCCTAGCTTCATCTACACTGGCAGTTATGTTGGCATAGCTGTGAAACTCAAAGATGTGACTTTTGACACCCCTGAGTGTCAAACTATGTCAACCTAAACTTTAAGTGTAGACTAGGGCTAAGTTTATCTTCTTTGCTTTGCTGCCATGTTTTCCATGAAGGACACAATAAGGAAACCAGAGCTCCCACAGCCAGCTGGACTTTGGAGGGAAATACCTCTAAGCACTGGGGGCTCGGCAGGATTGTGGTTCTGGTTCTGGGCTCAAGGTGGCCAAACCGTGTGTCCCAGTGCAGAAAAAGGGAATCAGATAGGAGTCTGTACCTGGGAGAGTGCATGAGAAACCCGGAGTTCAGAACAGTGGCCAATCCCTGCCCAGGCCCAGACGTACTTAGAAGCACATGGACCCAGGAAATGGATCTATTTACAGCAACCTGGTGCCTGTCCAGAAGAAGGGTCAGGGCAAAGGTTGTGACATCATGTAATCTTGATTTAAAGACTTCTGTTGATGAAGATAATTCAAATGATTAATTACCCTCACTGTTAATTTTTTGCCTCATGCCCAGTTTGAATTTTTGTAGTTTCAGCTTCCAGATATTGGATCTTGTCATGCTGTTTTCTGCTCAGTTAAAGAACTGTGAAGTATCAAATATCTTCCCACATAGGTATTTATAGACTGTGATCAAGTCACCTCTTCACATTCTCTTCAATAAGCTAAATAGATTGCACTCCCTAAGTCTCTCATTATATGGTTTGTCTTGCAGACCTCAAATCAGTAAAAAATGATCTGCAAAAAGAGGTAAACAGTGAACTGACAGTCTGCAGATGATACAAAATTACTCAAGATAGTTAAGTCCATAACAGACTGTTACAAAGAGAGCTCACAAAACTGGGTGACTGGGTGACATTTAAAAAAAATGGCAGATGAAATTCAGTGTTGATAAATGCAAAGTAATGCATATTGGAAAACATAATCCCAACTATATGTGCAAAATAATGGGGTCTAAATTAGCTGTTACCACTCAAGAAAGAGATCTTGGAGCCATTGTGGATAGTTCCCTGAAAACATCTGCTCAATGTGCAACAGTAGTCAAAAAAGCGAACAGAATGTTAGGAACCATTAGGAAAGGGATAGATAATATGACAGAAAATATTATAATACCACGGTATAAATCCATGGTACACCCACACCTTAAATACTACATGCAGTTCTGGCTGCCCCATCTCAAAAGAGAGAGATGAGAAATGGAAAAGGTACAGAGAGGGGCAACAAAAATGATAAAGGGTATGGAACAGCTTCCATAGGAGGAGAGATTACAAAGACTGGGACTGTTCATCTTGGAAAAGAGACAACTAAGGGGGTGTAATGAAGCAGAGTGGCCTCATTCCGGTGTAGAGGGATTAATTCACCCTGTTGGATGCAGTTAGCCCCACCCCTTCCCTCTCACAAGAAGTGTGGGGTTGGGGCAGGAAGTATAAGGGCTGGGCCCTGCAGTTAGACCAGGGAAGGCTCTTCCTGATGCAGTGCTTCAGCCTATGAGTAACACATACATGCTTCCCTCTGCCCCCCGTATGTTGTGTTGTGTCTGCCTATTTTAAAACAAATCAAGTGAAATCCTGGCTCCATTGAAGTCTATGGGAGTTTTGCCGTTGACTTAAATGGAGCTAAGATTTCACCTATGGAGTTTGTGCTCAGATTACTAACAGGTCCCGATTACTCTGTATAAATAAACTTTCCTTGTTATTTACCACTCCGGCAATCTTTAGATTATCTGCAAACTTTATCAGCAACAATATTGTATTTTCTTTTAGATCATTGTTAAAAATATTGAATAGAATTGGGCCATGAACTGATGGTTGCGAGATCTGACTAGAAACACCCCTACTCATTGATCGGTCTCTTTAAGAACTACATATGAAGTATAGAAAGATTTTAATTCATATACTATTTCAATATTGATTTTCATAGCGCTAACTTTTTAATCAGAATATCATGCAGTAAGTCAAATGCTTCACGGAAATCTAAGTATTATATCACAATTCCCTTTGTCAACCAAACTTGTGATCTCAGAGAACAATACTGAATTTGTTTGAGACCTGTGTCCATAAAACTATGCTGATTGCCATTAATTATGTTTACATACTTTACTCTTTTATTGACTAAGTCCTGTATTAGCCATTCTATTATTTTATCTGGGATCAATGTTAGGCTATCTGGCTATAATTACCCATTTACTCTCTTCAAGTAGTGACAGGTTTCTTTCCAGTTTTATGGAAGATCTCCAATTTTCCAAGATTTACTAAAAATTGAAATTAGAGATTTGAAGAACTCAGTACTTTGAATATGTCTCAGTATTCTGAATAGTGTTTGTACAAGTTTGGGAAAAAATTATAATCAAATCCAGGTCCTTCTGCATAGCCTGTGTAAACCTGGAGTTAAGGGAGAGAATTCTTCCCTCACTCCCAGCCTATTGATCACTTGCAGAGCTGCTGCAATAGCATTGTGCTCCCCATCAGCGTAGCACCCAAAATTCCAAGGATTTTTGGCATGGAGCCATTGCAAAGTATAGCTGCACAACCAGCAGGGTTGTGAAATCCTACTGTATGGCCCTTGTGTGACTGGATCACCTGTATAGTGAAAGTGCACCGTTTCTGCAACCATTCTTTGGAATGTAGGATTTGGCTTATACCTAGGAGCTGGCTGAAAAAACAGAATTTCTGTCCCTTGGGAAATTCTTACTCTTCAAAATTTGTTTTTCTCCTGAACTGGAATGAAAAGTCGAAGTCTTGAAATATTTGTGGAATGGAAATTCCAAAATATTTTGATTTGGAAACCTCTAAATGACCTTAGGAAACAGCTTTGATAAAGTTGAAATATTATAAAATATTAGATGTCATACAAATAAATATAAATTATATTGATAATAAAATTGAAATAAAATGTGAAACTCAGAACTAAATACTCCATTTCAGTTTTGAAAGTTTTCTCTGATTTTTTTTTGAGATCAACTCACTCCCACAGAACATTTTGATTTAAGTGCAACTGCATTTGCTGATGGAAAACTGTTTCACTGAAAATGTTGTTGACCCTTCTGCAATAAATTCTGTATCATTATAAATGTTATGTTACCGTTAACAGCAAATAAATAGCCATGGCAGTATACCTATCTCTATCTTCTTTCCAGGGTCTAGACAAGTGATACTCAGACCTCAGTGGTTAAGGAGCCAAATGAGTGAGCAGCATTCCCCAATTATTTCATTTTCTATAGTACCATGTATTCAGTCACACAGATTTTTAATATCATGTGTTGTAAAGAGCTGCAGGAGACACATTAAAGAGACACTTGTGGCTCGAGAGCCTCAGTCTGAGTATCACTGGTCTAGATCTAAATCATTTTGCTGCTCTTCTGTATGGCTATGAAAGATTGTTTAGTTGTTTTAGAGTCTCATCACAAACACATACAAATCCTATGCAAGTTGTACTGCATGTAGCTATCAGAGATATATTCTAATGGATAAACAGGTTATGCACCTTCTTCCCTTATGAGATGTTTGTAGAGAAATTGTTTTGTTTGATTGTATTAAAGATGTTTCTGTAATATGCACTGGTGCCTCTGGATTGTCTTGAGTGGTAGAAATGCTGATTCTCTTACAATGTCTCTGCAATGCTCTAGGCCTTTCCTTATATATCGGACTGATGAGTTTCACTGGCAATAGCAGATTGCCCTCCAGAATTGATAACCTGAATTGGCCACTGCCTTAAGAAAACTGTCAAATGTCTGCACCTAGCAATGTGCAGTCATCCATAAACAGTTACTGAATGACTTATTGCTCTAGGCAACGGCTGGTTCTGTCTGTTTGGCAACGTTGACCTGGCGGACACCTTTCACTTTATCCTGCACTTATGTCCTCTCTTCCCTATTTGTGTATTGCTCATCATAGGTTTAGCCCGAGTCAGTCCTGGTGTACAGAAGGAAAGTAATAAAGGTAAGCTAGGGAATGTGTGCTTTCATTACGGCCAGTGTACTCTTCCTCTTCTCTAGTAGTATCTTGTAATCTTTTCCAGTCCTTCCTGTCTCTGAAACCTCCATACTCTCCCCTTCCTGCCCCAAATCTTTTCCTGTTTCCAAGCACCCTCCTACTCCTCTCCCTGCTCACCAAAATGATTTCCCCAAATAGACAGTCTCCTCACCACTGCCCAGACTGCCTCTCACCAGGTGCCCAGCTCTACCCTTGATGACGTCCCTGCTCCCATCTCCCTAGCTCCGCTGCACAAAACTCCCTGTAGTGCATGCTGTTCTGTCTCTATGGTAACCAATAACTAAAGGAAGGTGCCATCCTGTGAAACAGCATCCAGAAAAGGTGGGGAGACCAGACTGTTGTGGGATCTAGTGTTAAGAAGCAGCTTGAACTATCCCATAGGAACCTACTCATTTACTTATTGCTACCTGTGCTATATCGTATGTCAGTTAGTGTGGGGAGTGCTTTTGGGAGGATCATTCCACTAGTTCTGCAGGAGAACAGGCAGAGTGAGGGGCACTTTAATAAAACTGGAACCACATACAGGGCCTCAAAGGACTTGTCTAGACTAGGAAAGTGGTCGTGATTAAGTTGGGACTAGGTACCATAAAAAAGAAATAGCTTGCTTCTTAGGTCTGATTCGGATCTCACTTATATAGGTGGGAAATAGTGGTAACTCAGGTTAAACAGTGCTAATGCAAAACTAGTGTGAGATCAGAACCAGGCATCTTTTATCTTCCAGAAGTTACCACACTCTATTAGCTTTATCTAACCATGTGCATCCATTCTTGTAAGGACACGGACAGCTAGTGATTCTACTTCCTCAAGGGTTTCACTTGCTCTGTCATTTGTTTCTCTGCAAATTGTTTTACCTCAGGGATTTGTGTTGGTGGCCTCTAGCCTCATAATAATTAGTTATCTGTAGGGCTGTCGATTAATCACAGTTAACTCATGCAATTAACTAAAAAAAATAATCGCAATAAAAAATTAATCTTGCTTAATTGCAGTTTTAATCACACTGTTAAACAACAGGATACCAACTGAAATTTATTAAATATTTTGGATGTTTTTCTACATTTTCAAATATATTAATTTTAATTACAACATAGTATACAAAGTAGAGAGTGCTCACTTTATAGTATTATTTTGTATTACAAATATTTGCACTGTAAAAATGGCAACCAAAAGAAATAGCATTTTTCAATTCACCTCATACAAGTACTGTAGTGCAATCTCTTTATGGTGAAAGTGCAACTTACAAATGTGGATTTTTTTTTGTTACAGAACTGCACTCTAAAACAAAACAATGTAAAACTTTAGAGCCTACAAGTTCACTCAGTCCTACTTCTTGTTCAGCCAATCGCTAAGACAAACAAGTTTGTTTACGTTTACAGGAGATAATGCTACCCGCTTCTTATTTACAATGTCACCTGAAAGTGAGAACAGGCATTCACATGGCATTTTTGTAGCAGGTATTGCAAGGTATTTACATGCCAGATATGCTAAACATTAGTATGTCCCTTCATACTTCAGCCACCATTCCACAGGACATGCTTCCATGCTGCTAATGCTTGTAAAAAAAATGCATTAATTAAATTTGTGACAGAACTCCTTGGGGGAGAATTGTATGTCTCCTACTCTGTTTTACCCACATTCTGCCATATATTTCATGTTATAGCAGTCTTGGATGATGACCAAGTGTCATTTTAAGAACACTTGCACTGCAGATTTGACAAAACGCAAAGAAGGTACCAATGTGAGATTTCTAAAGATAGCTACAGCACTCAACCCAAGGTTTAAGAATCTGAAGTGCCTTCCAAAATCTGAGAGGGATGAGGTGTAGAGCATGCTTTCAGAAGTTTTAAAAGAGCAACATTCCAATGCGGAAACTACAGAACCCAAACCACCAAAAGAGAAAATCAACCATCTGCTGGTGGCATCTGACTCAGATGATGAAAATGAACATGCATCGGTCCACACTGCTTTGGATGGTTATTGAGCAGAACCTGTTGTCAGCATGGACACATGTCCTCTGGAATGATGGTTGAAGCATGAAGGGACGGACATATGAATCTTTAGTGCATCTGGCACATAAATATCTTGCAATGCCAACTACAAAAATGTCATGCATACGCCTATTCTCACTTTCAAGTGATATTGTAAACAAGAAGCTGACAGCATTATCTCCTGTAAATGTAAACAAACTTGTTTGTCTGAGCGATTGGCTGAAAAAGAAGTAGGACTGAGTAGACTTGTAGGCTCTAAAGTTTTACATTATTTTATTTTTGAATGCAGTTATTTTTTGGACATAATTCTGCGTTTGTAAGTTCAACTTTTATGATAGCAATTGCACTACAGTACTTGTATTAGGTGAATAGAAAAATATTATTTTGTTTTTTATAGTGCAAATATTTGTAATAAAAATAAATATAAAGTGAGCACTGTGCACTTTGTATTCTCCATTGTAATTAAAATTGATATATTTGAAAATGTAGAAAATATCCAAAATTATTTAAATAAATGGTATTCTATTATGGCTTAACAGTGCAATTAATCACAATTAATATTTTTAATTGAGCTATTAATCACGATTAATTTTTTTAATCACTTGACAGCTCTAGTCATTTGTTTATTATTTATCTACTGTTTGTATTGCAGTAACACCTAGAGGCCCTGGCCAAGATCAGGGCTCCACAGTTCTGTGTGCTGCACATACACATAGTAAGAGAGTGTGACTACCCGGAAGAACTTACATTCTAGGCCCTGTTCTGCCATTAATAGCATGCAGACAGACTGCTGCACTCAGGCAAAGCCCAATAATATTGACTTCTATGGAGCAGCAGTCTGCCCTGAGTACTGTCAGTTGCAGGACTGGGGCTTCAATAGACACGACAGAAAAAGGAAGGGTCAGACAAAGGATAAGTTGTTTACTAGGCTTATTGGCACCCACACCGAATTTGTGCTTTAAGAGTGTGTAGCTCTGCTGAGCTGGTTTGTAGTAGGCGATTCAGTGCATCGCCTCTAGAGCGATATTACCTTTAACTCTAAATCTTTTGTTAACTGACTGTTCCTTGTTGTTTTATGGGCAGAGTGTGATATTATTTGGCTCTCTAGCACAGGTTTAAATGCCTTCCAGAGGAATGAAGGGGATATATCTTCTCCTTTGTGGAGTTCAATGCATGTCTTTGTTTCCTGAATGACATGATACTTAAATTTTTCATCTTGTAGGTTATTGAACCTCCATCTATTAAATTGCTATGTCTTTTCTTAACACCCTTATCCACCCCAAATAAAAGCTTACTTGCAAGATTGCATAAGAGGGAAAAGTATCTGCCGTAGCTGGGTAAACAGGAAAAAAGCACTGCATTTTAAAAATACACCTCTACCCTGATATAACGCAACCCAATATAACATGAATTTGGATATAACGCGAGAAAGCAGCACTCCAGGGGGGTGGAGTGTCATGCTCCCGCGGATCAAAGCAAGTATGATATAACGCGGTTTCACCTATAACGCGTTAAGATTTTTTGGCTCCCGAGGACAGTGTTATATCGAGGTGGAGGTGTATGTGAGACTGTCCTTAATTCCCTCAGATCCTAAAGAATTGGAGTGGGTGTTTCCAGAGTCTACGGTTTCTCAGTCTGTGCAGCTCTCAGCATCTCTGTCCTCCCTTGGGTGTCTTCAGGTAGCAGGTATCTGCCCAGGCCTCAGTAGGCCTGGCTTCTAGTATCTGGGGCTTCCAGCTCCTGGGCTGGAGCTGGCCATGTGTGTCCTCAATCCTCAGCGGTCAGCCCTGACTGAGCTGAGCTGCTCCTTTTTATACTGGTGCTCCAGCTGGAGCATGCCCAGCAGAGTTGAGGGGGCATGGCTTCCTCAGCCCACAGTGTGGAGTTAACCCTTCCCTGTTCAGTGTGGGGCAAGTACACGCCATCACAGAGGGTAACTATTTGTTGGACAATGCATTGCTGCTGTTCTTATTGCTGCACTGCCAACTCCTGAATGAGCTGCTGCTGTTGTGTCACCTGTTGTTGCTCCTGGGTAGCCATTTGTTGTACCACATGCTATTGTTGTTGCTACAGTGGGGGCTGCCTGTTGTTGTTCGCTGTCTAATAGCCACTTCATTCATTCAGTTCTATCCTTTTCCTCTTTTGGGGGCCTCATGGCAACATCCCAGACCTGCTGCCTGCTTTCTCTGCCAAATTGTGATGGGGGATAGGCCTATGTGTGGTTGCCACCTAATGGTCATGTCCCTGGGTGTCAACTCTCCCCTGTCTCTGGTCTCACTCCAGCAATCACTCCAATGCTGTGGCAGTCCACCTTTTGGTAGCTAGCGACTTGACCCACAAGGCCAATTCACCAGAGTCCAATACAATGCATACAGTCCAACATCCTCACAAAAGAAAGGGTCTTGAACCCACATGTTGCCTGTGAGTGGCACACTATTGACTGAGAGTTAAAATATCTCCATCCTCTCTTCTTCTCCAAGGGAGGGAAAGGGGGTTTATTCCCAGTCCACGAAAAGGGTGGTTCATATGGGAGCCCGGGCCCTCCCTCTTGGCATATAGTTAAATGCCATACCAGTGATCCTCCAGAAGTTAGAGCCTAGTCTTAGCGAAGGGCTAGCTCCTTCTCTCAGGCCTGGGGTAGCTGCTGCTAGCAAAACCGTTCCTGCAGCCAAGACTCCTGCAGCACCCTTGTTCAGGCGCTCCCGAGATAAGTCTCTTGTTCTCTGCTATCTCTCTCACTTCTGAGCTGTCCTCTAAACGCCTTGTAAACAGGGGATTTGGAGGGTCAGTTGGTCTAGTGGTTGCAGTACTTGGCTTCCTGCCTCCTGCTTCTGTGGTTGAGGTGCCTCAGTCTTTAAGGCACAGGGCAGTAGGGGAACCCAGGACCTCCCACTCCACCAGGTCCCGGCCTAGAGCCCTGTGTAAATTAACCCCGGAGTAGGAGATCTCCCTAGGGGAAGTCTACATTTGGTGTCCTGAGCTACTTCCTACTGTTGCCCCTTCAGTTTGGGGCATGGCCCTATAATCCAAGTGCCTGTGGTGGCGATCCTGCTGAGGTCCCAGGTTCCTCCAGGTGGGGTAGCTATAAGTTTGGCGGGGTCAGAACCCCCACAAGGACTCTGTACTTCTGTCACCCAGGTTCCTCTAAGGCTGGGTGCTCCTAGGACTCTTTCTCCATCTCCTTTGATCCAGAAGACAGTGCTGGGTTCCTGGTGGCTGCCTTGGTTGGCAGGCTAGTGATCCTTCCCTCAGTTCGGGAGGCAGCTAGCTCCTGTCTCTTCACCAGTCAGCCCCAAACTGAGTCAGGTTCTCTCCTTTTCTCTCCCCTACTCGCCTGGCATTAGCTGCAAGTATAATGATGCAGGGCTGGTTGGGTCCAAAGGCTCTCCTTAACCCCTTCTGTGCTGGTGGGTGGTTTCTCTGCTTCACCACACTTCTCCTCCATCTGGAGCAGGTTCTACAGTTTCAGTGGGGTGGGATCACAGTGGCCCAGGACTGCGATCTAATTTCTCATACACCCCATCACAGGCGTACCAAGAAGCACAGCCCCTGCACTACCTCAGGCAGCTAGCAAAAGGAACTGATGGTGTGGAACTGGTGCATTACCTTGGCCAAGATGTCCTCCTGCTGCAAGTGAACAAGAACCTGTCAGAGACTTGGATGCCGCTAGGGATCAGGGGTGATTAATAGCAACAGAAACCAGCAGCATTTCCCCCCTGCACCTGCCCATGTCTCAGGGACAGATTTACTGTCCTGACCCCTGGGATGGACTCTTGTCTTCCTCTCTAGTGACCTCCAGTGTTAAATACCCGCCCCCATTGTAGGGTGAGCTCTGGCCTCCATTCCCTCAGCCTCCCTCTGATAGGTGTTCCACCTCCACACCCCCCTGGGGACACAGCTCAAGTTCTCAGAATCTCTCCTCCACCACCCACTCCACCCAGTTAGGACAGGGAGGGGGCTCTAGCAGAGGGGGTCAGAGGATTTCTAGCAGCAATAATGGGGGATGGGGGAGGTTGAGCCCTTTCCCTAACTGACTCCCAGTGACTAATGGTGAAGCTGCAGGATGGCAGCCCTAGTGAATGAGGCTGATCGAATCATCCAGTTCTCCCCAGAGCAGGTCCAGCCTGGGCAGCAGCAAAGCAATCTTCCCCCAGCCCATGTGCCTCGCCCCTCCAAGCTGCCAGTGATAGGGGCAACTCTAAATGGTGCCTCTGGTGACATGGACACTAGAACACTGGGAACTGGTCTGAGGCCCTGCGGGGCAGGAAAGGCTAACAACATCACTAGGGGATTCTCCTGCCTTTGCCATGAGCAATGGCAGCTTATTCTGGTGATGTAACACTTGTAATTAAATAGCCTAGCTAAAGAGCTGGTTCTGAACTGCTCAGGGACAAGCTGGCTCTATCCTGCTTGTGGAGGTGAATTCATCTCCCATCCCAATAGCACCAGCTCTGACACTCATTCCCCGCCAGGCTTGTTGCTGCCCAACCACCAAATGGCAATCCAGTGGGCATGACTTTCCATGGCTGAGAGGGGAAAGGCCACGGGTCCCACCCCCAAATTCCTGAGCATAATCCAGCTACTTACCTCATCGCCTATTAGCTGGTTGGCTTCCCCCAGAATGGAGTATGCTAGGACCAGCCAAGCCTGACTGATCTGGAGCAGGAGTCGTAGATAGCCAGTGTTGCTGTTTGGAGGAATGACCTTCTCTGCCCCTCCAAGAAGATATTTCCGAAGACCTGAAACCAGCAGAAGGTGGATCTTTAGATGACTGCCCAGAACCAGGCTCCAAATCCTGGGGCTGGAATGGTATTGCTGTCTAGTGGCTCAGTTGCAGACGCTGAGGGTTTAAAAGCCTAGTGGCTCTTTCTGGAGAGGGATTCACAGCAGGGGCCAAGACGTGCTGGGAATGTATCTGTGTGGGTGAGCAGGCATGCCCTGGAATGCAGCTCTTAGTGACAATACTTAGTGAGATACTTCCTGGAACTAGTTGCTTGGGGCCTGGGGCTTTTGGAGCTGACAGACCAAAGGTCTGTTCCCCACCCCTTAGTGATTTCTCTAGTAACTAGGTCTGGCGGCTGTAGCACATGGGTTTGTTCCAAGGCAAATCCAAACTGCAGTATGACAAGGACAATGTGACCTTACCACACAGACAGTAATTCCCTGGGGAGGGAGAGGTGTTCTGGTTCCTGGCTTGTGATGGCACTGGGCAAACCCCACTCCCTTTCTGGGCATCCAACAAGGATCTGGTCAGGCAATAGCTGGGAGTGTCCTGCCCACTCACCAACCCAGTGGCTCTCCTCTCTGACACTCATTTGTCAACCAGGGAGACAGAGACAGGAACTGGATCCCCAGAGACACAATCCTGCAGTAACTCACACACCCAGGGATGATTTTCATGCCACGTAGCCAGGGTCGGTGCAGGGATATTTTGCCCCCTAGGCAAAACTTCCAACTTGAGCCCCCCACTTCCCCTTTCCCTTCTCCCCGGAGCATAAATTAACATGCAAAATCATATTTAATGCAATATTAATGTTGCAAGCTTAAAATATACAAAGACCATGAAATTAATAACATACGGTTTCAGAAAAAAATAATTCATCTCATTTTAAATTACTTTTTAGTGAGAAGGAAAAAAATCAGTTTTGTTTTTTCCTGGGAAAAAAAAACCAACCTGAACAGCAAATGATAGTTCCAGATTGTACCAATCTTATAAACAAGAAGTTAAATAATTAATTGCCCAAAGAGTGATCCAAAATACCACATATGAGTAAGTGACCATCTCACAATGGGAAATTTACTAGTAATTTTTCTGGACTTTTATTTCAGTTAGCAATTTCATTAATGTACTTTTTTCCCGAGGAGTGGGGGAGCAGCATCCAAGGAAATAATCAAAAAAGAACAGAAATAAAATAAAACAAAACAGGGGGAGAAGGAGAAAAGATTTTGAGGTGAGAAACTGTATTGTACAACACTACGAGACTATGAGGTTACACAATCAGTTAATTTGGTTCCTCTGAAGAAGTCCACCCTCCTTTAACACCTTAGAACAATGTGATTTCTCCACACCTCACCTGGTCCCTGATGCTGCAAACATGTTAATGCTTAACTTAAAGCCCAAACAGTGCCATGATGGATGGCAAGGACAGGAAATTTACTCTCCTGTCTAAAGTAAAGCAGGCGCTCAAGCTTTTGCAGGATCAGGGTTTTAGTGGCTCGTCCGTATATTGAGAATTAAACAGCAGAACAGGAGCACCCCAGGGGACAGCCAGTGCCAGGGCGATGGAGGTGCAGAGCTCCCGAGGGAGCCCTACAGAATCTTTTCTGTAAGAAGGGCCAGGCTGGGGAGCCAGACATGCCACCAGTGCCCCCCCCCCCACACGTGTGAAGTCCGACCCGAGCTGTTGGAGCTCAGCCAGCCCCCTCTGGCTCCGTGGGGCAGGGACCCCACACCCCGCAGCGTCTTTCCATCTCCCCATGCCAAAGCCCCAGCCCCCATTCCCTCTGGCTCCCTGCCGAGACCCAGCCCCGGCCCCCAGCGCTCCACGCTTTGACTCCTGACACACGAGCGAGCGCCCCACCCTGACTTGGCCTGGGCGTGGACCGAGAATCCCCCAGCAGGACAAGTCGCCTCTAGTCTCCCGAGTCCAGCCAGCCTGGCTCGCCTGGCCGTGGGGGGAGGAACTCGCTGTCTCCTCCCCCTGCCCCGTATGCTAAGCGCCGAGCGGAGCAGAAGAGGCAGCGGGCGGGGGTGAGAGGTGAGTGGCTGCCACTTTTTGGCACCCTAGGCGGCTGCCTAGTTCACCTAGTGGTTACACCGGCCCTGCATAGCAAAGGATCCATGGAATACACAAAACCATGATCATTTGCCAGGCTCCTTTAATGCCATCCTCTCCCATTGGGCTGAACGAGGAAGTCTATGAGCTAGATACACTCTCTCACGTTGACAGTCAAACGTTGGTAACTACTCTTGGAGTATGGTCTTTCAACCAGTTCTGCACCCACATTATAGTAATTTTGTCCTGGCCACATTTCCCCAGTTTGCTTATGAGACTGTCATGCGGGACTGGGTCAAAAGCCTTATTAACACCAAGATATAGCATGTCTATTGCTTCCCGCATCCACCAGGCCAGTAACCCTGACAAGGAAGGAAATGGTGTTGGAATGATTTGTTCTTGACAAATCCATGCACACTTGTCCTTGTAACCCTAGGTGCTTACAAGTTGATTGTTTAATAATTTGTTCCAGTATCTTTCCAGGTATCAAAGTGAGACTGACTAGTCTGTAAGTCCCCAGGGCCTCTTTGTTCCCCTTTTTAAACATTGGTACTATCTTGTTAATGGATGCGAAGATATTCTTTCTCTAGGATCTCAGAAGAGAACTGATGTACAGCACCTGGTTTGTTAAGGCCAGAAAGCTGAGTCAGGAACCAATGGTTAAAATTTGTCTCCGACCATTTCTTGTTTCTCTAGACTAGACATTTTAGCAAATTTTAGAATGCCTTAGTGATCAACACCTTGAAACAACCCTTTCTCCTCCACTAAGTGTTTTAATGCCCATTATCTCACCTAGACTCACTAGTACCAGGAGTTAGAGAAGTGTCCCTCTTCCCATTGAACAGATTGGGACCCTGAGATACAGAGAAGGGAAATGACCTACCCCAGGTGACACAGCAATGCGATGGTAAAGCTAGAGAGAAAAGCTAACAGGTCTCACTCTTGCTCTAACCAACAGACAACAACCCCCCCCCAAGAGGCAGGGATAGAGCCCAGGAATTGAGATGGTGGGAAAAATTTCATTGAAACAATTTTCTGTTGGAAAATCCCATTAAGATTAAACAAGGGTTTTTTTTTGTTTTTTTCTAAATCATAAATCGATTTGGATGAAAATTCTTTGCAAAAATATGTTTTTGCAAAATAAAAGCATCTCCTCTTGTTTGTCATATACTTGGGCTCTACCAAATTCGCAGCCATCAAAAATGCATCACGGACCATGAAATCTGGTCTTCCCCCATGAATTCTAGTCTTTTACCCTCTACTATACAGATTTCACAGGAGATACCACTGTTTCTCAAATTGGGGGTCCTGACCCAAAAGGGAGTTTCAGGGGGGTTGCAAGGTTATTTAAGGTGGGGTCACAGTATTGCCACCCTTATTTCTGTGCTGCCTTTAGAGCTGGGCAACTGGCGAGCGGCTGCTGTTGGCCAGGCACCCAGCTCTGAAGGCAGCACCCGCCAGCAGCAGCACAGAAGTAAGGGTAGCAGTATCACAAACCCACTCAAAATAACCTTGCCCCCCACCCACAACTCCTTTTTGGGTCAGGACCCCTACAATTACAACCCCGTGAAATTTCAGATTTAAATAGCTGAAATCATAAAATTTACAATTTTTAAAATCCTATGACCGTGAAATTGACCAAAATTGACCATGAATTTGGTAGGGTCCGAAATATACTGTTAAATTATCTCATTACACACAAAGAGGATATACTTTGATCTGGAAAACTAGATAAGTTGCTTCAGTCTGGGCAAAGTAGTTGCTCCTCTTAATGATTTAAAATTAATAAAATACAAATAAAATAGAATATTTCAACTATTATACAACAGAACCCCATTTATCAAATTTAATAGGGACTGGGGCCAAATCGGATAATCAAAAATTTGGATAATCCGGAGAATAGGAAGATGCGAGGCTGCAGCACCACCTAGGGGCCACAGGAGAAATCACCTGCCTCTGGACCTGTGTGCGCTGATTGTTCAGTTAACGTTGAGAGCCAGACAATAGAGGGTTGGATAAACAGAGTTCTACTGCATTACATCATAGTCTGCCATGATTCAACATGATAGGACACCTCATATTATACAAAGCTACTAGTGACATTCTCAAACGGATCTTCATGGCTCCCCAATCTCCATCCACCATGAGTTAGGTATGAGAGGATTGTTATCCCTAATTGGCAGAAGGAGAAACTAAGGCTGAGAAAGGTGAAGGGACTTGTCTTACGTCACCAGATGGATCAGGCTGAATAAGTACCAAACCTCTCTGAGACTCTTGCCTTCCCAACAGGGATATTGGTTTTCCAGCAAAATTAGTACTGGGAAATGGGAAAAATCCAAAGAGGCTCCTCCTCACCCTCACATACGGGAACCTGAGTTCTCTTTCAGTCCTAAAGAAGAGACCTTGAGAAGAGACTCGCTGCAGCAAAGCCCTGGGGGTCTCTGAGAGTGCCCCTGCTCTGCAGCCTTTTCCTGCCTGGCCATTGTCAGGGTCCTTCTGTGAGGTCACCGCTTCCCAACCTCCTTTGAGCAATAAGCTGAGGTCCTGCAACAGGCAGTGATGTCACTGCTACACCCACCCCTGCCCTGCAGGGCTAATGTCCTGCCCCTGGCCAGCCCCTTTTGATGTTTGAGCTGCTCCTCCTGTATCACGCCACTCACTCATTAGTTTTGGGCATCAAGCAGGTTATATATGAAAACATCAGAGGCTGCTTAATGTGTCACACTCAGTTTTTGCACAGATTTCTTGACTCTAGGGCCAGAAGAGACCATTAGATCATCTAATCTGCCTCCCCCCCAGGCCTCCTGTATAGCACAGTAGCTAGTTTTGGACCAAAGCACACTCCAGAAAGGCATCTAGTCTTCATTAGAAGACATCAAGAGATGGAGAAACCACCACTTTCCTTGGTAGTTTGGAGGAAATTGACGCAAAGAGGGGAGGGGAATTGACCCCCAGGCCACACTTGTGAGTCAGTATCATAATGCATATGCACAATAGAATGCACTAATGTAGTGCAAGCAACCTTCATTCTGGTGTTTGCTAGTGTTTACAGGCCTGGTCCAAACAAAGTGTTTTGTACCGATATAACAATTTTGGTTAGGGATGCATTTATTTATTTATTTTCACCTAAATAGTTGTCCTGCAACATCTTCTAGTGTGGACACAGTTATAACTTTATAAAAGTGCCCTACACCGATATGGCTTATTCCCCTCCCTGTACTGGAATAGTTATACTGATATAAAATAGCTTTATACTGACATGACTGTGTCCATACTAGAGGGATTGTACTGGTTTAACTATACTGGTAGAGCTCAACCAGTACAACCTTCTAGTGTAAACAAGCCCTACACTCCTCAGTACTCATGCTCCTTTATACTGAATTAAAACAAAAAAGTCAGGCTCTTGTTAAGAGGGAAGGGAGATTGCCTCCCCACAGGAAAATGACACTCTGATACTTGGCCCTCAGATACTACGGTGATAGGCACCAACTGAAAAACCTAGATAAATAGCTCCCATATTCCATGCAGACTAATGAATGTCAGTGCAGAAGTGTTGTGTGGTTGCTGGTCCCTTTAAGGTGGTCTGGGCCCAGGCTACATATGTGTAAGCAGGGTCTGAATGAGCTTTCTCCTGACAGCTATTTTTGGACAGGGAGAGACTTCAGGAGCAAACTGTATCTACATGAACACGCTGACTCTGCGTTGGTATCCAGCAGACAGAAGCTGTGTTGCTCAAAGTGATCAACTTTGCCTGGTGTTGGGTTACAAATCACTTTAGTACTGAATGCAAGGGTAATGAAATGTTATCAATATTGTTCTCTTTATTGTATGAGTAAAAGGGAGCAGAACTGTGATTAACCTGTCTCAGTTGAGGAGGTCCCCTTGCGGTGAAAGGAACTCACTAAGCCAGGGGCTCAAATGCCAGACCTCTGTGAAAATAAGAGGAGTTACGGACAGGTGTCCCTGCCAGGAAGTGTGGATTCTACCTAAGGGTCTCCACTCTGGTTTAACCTGTTACTCCCCACTGTTCAAAAATAGAGCTAAATAGGCCCCATTATGAGTCTTTTGTTTTGTTAAATGTTCACTAAAGAGCTGAAATCACTTGTGGTGGGAACAGCATTTCTGCCCAACCTGCTAAGAGTTGACAATCACCAAGAGTTGCGTGGAACCTCAAGAGACTGACCTGGAGAGGTCACAGCAGAGAGGCAGGTGGCAGCAGAAGCTGACTGGTGGGAGCAGCCAGCGAAGAGGCAAGCAGGCGGACTGACCAGGTACAACAACTGTGAGTGGGGTGTTAAGGTGGGGGCATACTACAGGAACTTTGGTGTTGGAGTCAAGAACCTGAACCAAAGGACACTGCCCACCGTACTCTGGGGTGGGTGCTTTGCTCATGTTTTGCTTTTGTGTTTATGAATCCTGATTATGCTGTTTTCCCAAATTATTGCTAAGTTAATTTTATTTAAAAGGTAACTTACTACACTCAGCCTCTGTGCTTGTGAGAGGGGGGTATTACCTCTTAGCGGTGCCCATAGGGTTGTGTATAATTTTACCAGGTTACTGGGTGGAGGCTTGAGCTGGTTCTGTGTTATATTGTTTAAAAGGAACCCCTAGATATTGAACCCGGCCCTTCTTGCTGCCCACTCCAAATGGCAGAAGGGTTACATATGGGAAGCTAATTTAAAAGGAAAGAGACCATGTGGGCAGTTGATTATCTATCAAGCATCTGGCCCTGATCAAAGGCCATCAGGACTCAGTTACAAGGAGATGCTCTTGGGGGCAGGAGCTCTCTGTTGCTGTAGGAGAAGGAGAGCTACAGCCTGTTAAACTCTCTAAGTTGTCAGGTAAAATGATGGAGTAGAAAGGGGCCAGCTTTAGCCCCTGGCTCAGCCAATCAGCGTTGAGACTCTGAGGGGCAGAAAGCTGAGGGTTCTCACCAGTAAGTCAAATCATAAGAAGATCTGATAATTAAATGAATGTATCATGAGTGAATTAGCTTTGGCTGTAATGCTAGCATTTAGATGCATTATTTATAATCACAATCATCAGAAATTTATTCACTTAAAATGACTTAATATAAACCTACTGAGCTGCATTCACTATAGTTTGTTTATGTTGCTTTCCGGAGTTGAAGAGCACTCTCCATCTTTTCCTTATTTGTGGTTTAAATTAAAAGGTCAGAGAGCCCAAGTTTTAAAAAATCTGTAGTCCTGGCTGCTGTAACCTATTGGTCATGCTACTCTGAAATTGTATTTTGGAATGATTCATTCGCTAGAGATATAATTATCATTTTTCAGCTACGACCACTATTCATTAATTTTCTCTGGAGACTCCTTGGTTCACTTTCAGCCTATCAAGTACACATGTAAGATTCCTTTTCAAAGAGACATGTATCAGTAAAATTCTTTTGCTTGCTTTTCACCTAGTAATTGCAAACAGGGAACTAGTTCTCCTTTTTCAAACAAAGCCACAATTTTTAAATCTTCCCTGAGTTTAGCTGTGGTTATAGAACCATATAGTGCATAAATTGAGATCATGATAATGTGAAGCTTTCATCTGAGCTTGAAGTAGCATCTCTCCGTTATAATGTCTTTGAAATCTTGACTGATAAAGGATCTAGACCTCTTTTTAATTACTGTATAATGTGCTTGGCAAAGGTTAATATTTTGTATTGGGAAAGAGATCAGGATACAATTCCTGCAGCTAATGCAGAGAAGGTTGTAGAATTCAGGCTTGTGCTTGCCTGCACATTTCAACATTAGTGAAAACACAGATTTTAGAAACCAAGATATTTACTATTTTTATCAGAAATAAGGAATTGCTTTTTTTGGGTATAAATAGAAGGCTTGTTGGCTCTGTGTATTTGGGGCTAAAAGGAATTCACATGCATTCATTTATTTCATAAATTCCCACTTCCTAAAACAAAAGGAAAGAAATTTTTTCCAAGTTGGTAATTATAATCTGATTTATATTTTTCTACTAAGTGTACCAAATTCATTGATGAATCATTTCTCCTAAATTCAGAGGAATAACGCCAGTCGTTAGTTCAGCCACATTCGCATACAAAATGAACTTTAAAATGTGGTGCAGGTTCCACATTATGTTGAGAACCAAGACGTCTGCAAATTCTGGTTTTGCTATTTGGACTTCTGCCAGTCAAATGAACTATATGTTATATCAATGGCCTTGAGTAATGCTGAGCATGTCCTGAGAAATGTCATCACAATCTAGATATAGTTATTTTCCAACTTTCAGCATCTTTTGAAGACTATGTCATGATTTTTTTTTGCTGTCTGTCTGTGTAACCTAATAGCATTTTATGTACTGAATAAATATTTACTTTAGTGTAACCATTCTAGCAAAAGAACTTGAAAGATCTTAATTACTAAGACATGTAAGGAAGAGTCGTAGTGTGATAATGTTATACATTTAATTCATTTGCTAGATCAGATTTAAAGTTGGGTATTTTCAGGATCATAAGGATAATGTTTGCTCTGGAGTGCTTTAGTGTGGTTTTAAAATGTCTAAAGATTAACCAGGAATGGGTTGTTCTGATGATTAGTAATGGGATATAATTATTTTTAACTCCTAGGTTTCTGTTTAATATCTACCCCATGTCTCTAGATTCCAAAAGTTATCATTTGATATCTTTTCACTGGTCAGAGCTCTGTTCCAAATGTGTAAAGGGAAAAAGAAAAAAAACTTGAAAGGAGGCACTAATTGGTATCATCTGGCCAGCATCAGCAGAGAGGACAAGGATTGAATTGCCATGGAGAATAAACTATCCTTTTGTGACGGATTCCCTCTGGGGTGCTAGCTAGAACTGGGGTACCACTGAGACTTCCTGACCCACCAGCCTGGGCTCCCTTTTACACTATACTGCTGTGACAAGCTGCAAAACCCTCTCTCTAGCCTGCATTTTCATCAGCATACATACAGGTAGGGACACACCCAGCTGCAGTTACATGCAGGTAGGCTCTCTGACCAGTCTCTGCCTGGGAAGCCTTCAGCTAGGGCACCTCCCAGCTCCTCAGGCATGCACCCCCTCTGGAGTGTAAACCCAAAATTATACCATCTTGCTCTGCACAGAAAACTGAACAGCGCAAGCTCATAAAATTCTCCCCCTCCTTCTGTGTGGAGAGGAATATACAATAATCTTTTGCCCCAAGTTATGATCACCTGCACACTGGTTTAGATAAAGCAAAAACAAATTTATTAACTACAAAAGATAGATTTTAAGTGATTATAAGGGATAGTAAACATATCAAAGCACATTACCTAGCAAATAAACAAAAAATACAAACTAAGCCTAATATACCAAATAGATTAGATATGAATAGCAGATTCTCACCCTAAGTGATGATACAAGCAGGCTGCAGATTCATAAGGGCAGGCTGCACTTGGTATCCCCAGGTATTCCATTCACAGGCTAAAAATCCCTTTAGCCTGGGTCCATCATTTCCCCCAGTTCAGTCTTTGTTCCTCAGGTGTTTCCAGGAGTCTTCTTGGGTGGGGAGTCAGTGAAGAACCCCAAATGATGTCACTCCCTGCCTTATATAGCTTTTGCATATGGTGGGAACCCTTTGTTTCAAAGCTTAGTTCGCAGACCGATCTGGAAAATTACTGACATCCCAATATGGAGTCTAGAGACATGTGGTCCTATCACATATCCTTGTAGAGTCATAGCAGCATCACTCACTGGCTGTTTGGAGCGTTCACAGGAAGGCTCCCCAGGTGGGAGATAAGCTTCTCCTAAGGCCTATTGTTCTCCTAATGGCTCATTGCCCTGAATAGGCCCTTCCTCACCCAGCTGTCTAGAATGAAAACATCTTGTCTAGTGGGTGTTACCCAGGCATAAGTACATGTGAAATACAGCTACACAGTCAATATTCATAACTTCAGATACAAAAGTGATACATGCATACAAATAGGATAATCATATTAAGCAAATCATAACCTTTCCAATGACATCTCACATGTCTTATCTTGCATAGGATACATCACAACTATGTCATAATATATCAGAATAATATCATTATGAAGAATACGGGGTGCAGTGTCTCACCTTTGCTCTCAAGAGGTGGTCTCTCTATCCCTACAAACACCTAAGTGTTTTTTTATTTTGCATTGTGAATGTGACAAAGAAATGTGAAAATCAGACAGTATTGGCCAGATTCTCAGCTGGTGTCAACATGGTTTCCATACCAGCTGAGGATCTGGCTCTGTATCTATTGTAGTCACAACACAGTAATATAAAAGACAAACAAATTAAATACTAGCAGATGTCTCCCTCCCACAAAGCCAACAAAAATACCAAGAATGTCTTGGAAGGTGGAAAATAGTACCACCTACTGGAGTCCAATTTATTACTAACACAAAGTTTAATCCTGTATATTGGGATAAAATTAAATAAAAGCCCTTCATTTAAAAAAATGTGCAGCGTTCATTGGTAGAGGTGGAAAATGGTGGAATGAAACATCACTACATTAGTAAGTATGTGATGATTTGTAGGGCTAATAATACCAATTGCATTTCTGCAGTAAACGAAATAGTACTGCAAATCAGTGTTTCAGGAATCGCTTCAAGGGATCAATTTTGCAGGGACAACAGACAAAGCTTCTCTAGGTATTATACATCTAACAACAGGAATGGTTAGAAAATGGTTAGATGCACTTAAAGTAGACAAAGCACCAGGTCCAGGGAAATGAGTTAGCTTTTAATGGCCATTTGAAAAAGCTCACTAGATTTGTGACACTGAAGAGGTCTGAAAAGCAGTAAATATAATTCCCTTCTGTAAAGAAAATGGGATTACAGTAATGACACTTTAACAGTAAAACTCAGAAGTAAGGAGAAACAACAATAAAACTGTATGTAACACTCTCACTGAACACTATGGGCCCAGTGTATACAGTTGCCCTGCATCCCTTCTAGGGTGACCAGAGGGCAAGTGTGAAAAATTGGGACAGGGGATGGGGGATAATAGGTGCCTATATAAGAAAAAGCCCCCAAAATCAGGACTGTCCGTATAAAATCGGGACATCTGGTCACCCTAATCCCTTCTGCCAGGGAATAAGCTGTCACAGGGGGAAAGCTGAGAGCAGAGGGCCTGCTAGATGTTAGGACCGCCACAGCTGTTCTCTCTCCAATCACCTGTTCTACTGATAAATGGAGGTAGGATAGGCCTCAGCCCGAAAAGGGCTAAGGAATTCTAAAATCCTTGTTATAACATTAAACAGTTAAGTGTCAATAATTATGCAGAAAAGGCAGAAGTGTTTAGCAAATATTTCTGTTCTATGGGAAAGAGCCACATGATGTACTCATATCATGATGATGATGATGATATATTTTTTCCATTCCAATAGTAAATAAGGGAGATGTTAAACAGCAGCTACTAAACTTAGACATTTTAAATCAGAAGGTTTGGATAATTTGCATCCAAGAGTCTTAAAAGAATGGACGTGGGAGATCTCTGGACCATTAATGTTGATTTTTAATAATTCTTGGAATGCTGGTGAAGTTCCAGATGACTGGAAGAAAGCTAATGTCATGCCAATATGTAAAAAGGGTAAACTGGATGGTTTAGGTAAAGTTCCAGGCCTGTCAGTCTGACTCTAATCCCAGACAATATGATGGAATTGCTGATATAGGACTCAATTAATAAAGAGTTGAAGGAGGGTAATATAATTAATCCCAATCAACGTGAGTTTATGGAAAATAGATCTTGTCACATTAACTTGATATTTATTTTTCTTAATGAAATTACAAGTTTGGTTGATAAACATAATAGTGTTGATGTAATATACTTAGATTTCTGTAAGGCATTTGACATGGTACTGCACAACTTTTTGATTAAGAAACTATAATAATATATAATCAACATGGCCCACATTAAATAGATTAATAACTGACTAACTGATAGGTCTCAAAATGTAGTTGTAAATGGTGAACCATCATTGAATGGGTGTGTTTCTACTGGGGGTTCCCTATGCTATTTAACACTTTTATCAATGACTAGAAGAAAACAAAATCATTACTGATAAATTTTGCAGGTTACATAAAGATTGGAGGAGTGTTAAATACTGAAGAGGACAGGACACCATTACAGAACAATCACCCCCTCCCACACCCCAACCCCCTGCCCCAGCCGAGAGCCTGCACCCAGCACCCAAACTCCCTCCCAGAGCCCAACCCCCGCACCCCCCCCACACCCCAACCCCCTGCCCCAATCAAGGTACCTCACCAGTTGAGGCGATGTCATCAGGTTCCCTCTCTGTGTTTGCTTACAACATCATCCAAGATCAGGAAGATGGAAGCCCAAGGATTCGATGGCAATTTTGGGGGAACAATATGTGGTGGTACCCAGAATGGAGACACATCTTTTTTCTTCTTTCCTATTCTTTCCTTCTTGTAAGCTTAAGGAAGTTGTCTACTGACCCACAGAAAATCAGTATTCACCAAGGAGGGGCAAACTCGTTGAATTGAAATTAACCAGTTAAAAGAAACACCCAGTAATTCCATTCTTGTTACCCTAACATGTTTGCCTGTTGCTACAATTGTTTTATGACATCCCCAGAAACTGTGAAACCCTTAATCATAGTTTTTTGTTTTGTTTAAACATTGTCCAGTTTCTACCATTTTGATTGCTTCCAAATTTGGTTTATTTTATTTTTTTTTATTTTTAGCTTTGCCACCTTACCTTTTTTTTTTACTTGCAGACAACACACACAGAGACAAAAACAGCATAACAGCCCCAGCTTTTCACACTGGCTTTGTGGGCCATGGGGGGGGGCTGGGGGTGTGTGTGTGTGTTGTTAGTTGTGCATAACCAGTGCTGGGGTCTGAAATGGCCCCCAATAGATCCAGGATGGGGGAGGGGGACACAAGCCCCTGTTACTCTTTGCACTGGACTCTGCATCAATGCGGGGATGAATAGGGGCCTAAATAGCTTCTTAAAGTATAATATAAGAAACTGTTTAAATCACAGTTATTGCTGTCTTACAGAACAATGCTACAGCAATGGATGACATGGGGTGGGTAAGGGGGAGTGGCCAAAATAAAAAAGAAATCCATTCTGGGTATGTCTGCACTACACTCTCCTTTCAGCAGCGTGTAGCGCAGGGCTTCTCAACCTTTTTCTTTTTGAGCCTCCCCCTCCCCCAACATGCTATAAAAAAGCTCCACTGTCCACCTGTGCCACAACAAAACTGTTTTTCTGCGTATCCAGTAGACTAAAAACCAGGGCTGGTGTTACGTGGTAGCAAGCAGGGCAATTGCCTGGGGCCCCGTGTCACAGGGGGCCCCACGAAGCTACGTTGCTCGGACTTCAGCTTCAGCCCCGGGTTGTGGGGCTTTGGCCTCAGCTTTCTGCCCTGGGCCCCAGCAAATCTAACGCCGGCCCTGCTCTCTGGTTTATTTTGGCGGACCCCGTGAAATGTGCTCACGGCCCCACAGGGGGCCCCGGAGCCCTGATTGCGAACCAGTGATGCAGTGTACATAACCACATAGCCCCTCTAGCATGGCTATAAGGAGCAACATAGACAGTGCAGCACGGCTTAGGGAAGTAGAGGAAAGACACACCTGAAGGGGGTGGGTATGTATGTAAGTACAAATCATACATGTCCAAGTGGTGCCTCCCCATCCACACTGCTGTTTTTAGCAGTGTAGTGTCCCCCTGCCTCCCTGTGGTTGGAACCTTTCCCCTGCAGGAAAAGAGTCCCCCACTGAGGAAATGCTCTGGCGGGGAGGGGCAAGAAAAGGCTCTGCCCGGTCCCCACTGCTGGAACATTTCCCCTTTGTGGGGATCAGCCTTTCCCCACTACCTCCCCCCACCAAAAACTTTTCTCAGGGTACGTCTACACTACGGGATTATTCCGAATTTGCATAAACCGGTTTTGTAAAACAGAATTTATAAAATCGGGTGGAGCGCGGCCATACTAAGCACATTAAATCGGTGGTGTGCGTCCATGGTCCGTGGCTAGCGTCGATTTCTGGAGTGTTGCACTGTGGGTAGCTATTCCCTAGCTATCCCATAGTTCCCGCAGCCTCCCCCGCCCCTTGGAAATTCCGGGTTGAGATCCCAGTGCCTGATGGGGCAAAAATCATTGTCGCGGGTGGTTCTGGGTAAATGTCGTCAGTCACTCCTTCGTCTGGGAAAGCAACGGCAGACAAGCATTTTGTGCCTTTTTCCCCTGGATTGCCCTGGCAGATGCCATAGCATGGCAATCATGGAGCTTGTTTTGCCGTTTGTGACTCTCACCGTATGTGTACTAGATGCCGCTCACAGAGGCGATTCAGCAGCGCTACACAGAAGCATGCTTTTGCTTTTGCATGACAGCAGAGATGGTTACTAGCCATATTGCACCATCCAAACCCTTCCATAAATTGGAACTGAGGATGATCATGGCTACCAGTCCTTTTGTACCATTTGCTGCTAGTGCCCCTGGCCGATCAGCCGGCGCGCAAAAGCCAAGATTGGTTACTAGCCATATTGCACCTTCCATCGTTTTGTACCATTAGCTGCTGTCATAAGTGCCCCTGGCCGATCAGCCAGGGTGCAAAAGCAAAATTGGGAATGACTCCTGAGTCAATCCCTCCTTTTGGTATCTAAAAATAGAATCAGTGCTGCCTAATATAGGCAAGTGTACTAGAGAACCACCGTATCATAGAACCAGAGAGCACAGCTGCTCTGTGTCAGAGCCTGCAGAAATTATGATCTGTATGCTATTCACAGGGGGTGCTCCTGTAACAACCCCACCTGTTGATTCCGTTCTTCCCCCAGCCTTTCTTGGCTACCGTAGCATTGTCCCCACTTGTGTGATGAATTAATAAAGAATGCAGGAATAAGACACACTGACTTGTTAGTGAGAAATGAGTGGAAGGCAGCCTCCAGCTGCTATGATAGTCCAGACAGGACATTAAGCAGTGTGTAGGAGAGAAGCCCAGCATCCCACTGCTAGTCCAGGGGCAACTGAATCTTTTCTTTACACATGAAGGGTGGGGGCTGATGGAGCTCAGCCCCCTGTTGCTATGATGAGGATGGTTACCAGCCATATTGCACCATCCATCCACCAGAAAAAATTAGGGCCAATAGGCTGATGATGAGGATGGATTTCCAGCTTATTGTACCATCAGCTGAGGCTGATGATGAGGATGGATTTCCATCATATTGTACCATCAGCCGCCCATGGCGGGGAGCAAGGATGTTGGTGTTGAGTGCTGCACTATCGCGTCTATCTGCAGCATTCAGTAAAGATAGGGTGACATGTAAAAGAGTCAGAGGATTGTTTTACCTTTCGCTTCTGGGGGTGGGTGGGGGGTGGGTGAGTAGATTGCCAAGCTATGCCCTGACCCGCGGACACTGTGTTTGACCCTAGAAGCATTTGGAGCTCAGCCAAGAATGCAAATACTTTTCGGAGGCTGCAGGAACTGTGGGATAGCTTCAGTCCTCCAGTCCATGAGCATCCATTTGATTCTTTGGCTTTCCGTTACGCTTGTCACGCTGCAGTGCGCTGAGTCCCTGCTATGGCGTCTGTCTGGAGATTTTTAAAAAAGGATTCTGAATTTCATCTTCTGTAACGGAGCGCTGATAGAACGGATTTGCCTGCCCTTACAGCGATCACATCCGCATGGTCCATGCGGGAGCTCTTTTTTTATTTTGATTTCAGACTGCATCTCCACCCGTGCTGATGATGAGGATGGATTTCCAGCTTATTGTACCATCAGCTGAGGCTGATGATGAGGATGGATTTCCATCATATTGTACCATCAGCCGCCCATGGCGGGGGGGGGGAGCAAGGATGTTTGCTGGGCAAACAGGAAATATTCAAAAGTTCGCGGGGCTTTTCCTGTTTACCTGACCACTGCATCCGAGTTCAGATTGCGGTCCAGAGCGGTCACTGGTGCACTGTGGGATAGCTCCCGGAGGCCAATACCGTCGATCAGCGTCCACACTAACCCTAATCCGATATGTTAATACCGATACTAGCGTTACTCCTCTCGTTAGGGAGGAGTACAGAAACCGGTTTAAAGAGCCATTAAAATCGATATAAGGTGCCTCCTAGTGTGGACGGTTTTGGCGTTAAATCGGTTTTACGCTCCTAAAACCGATTTAAACGCCTAGTGTAGACCAGGCCTCACTCCAGGAAAAGACTCCAGCAGTGGGGAAAGGCTCTGGCAGGGGGATGCAGCGGGGAAAGGCTCCAGCAGTTCCCCATAGCTGGATCCTTTCCCCACTGCAGTGAAAGATTCCAACAGTTGGGAAAGACTCTGGCAGAGGGGAAATGCTCCAACAGCTCCCCTTGCTGGATCCCTTCTCTGCCATAGGGAAAGACTCCAGCAATTGGGAAAGACTCTAGCAGGAGGGAGGCAGCAGGGAAAGGCTCAGCGTTGTGTGATGTTATCTCGCTACAATTCTTCAGATAGATTTCCCAGAAATCCAAGTGGGTGTTCCTATGGATCTGAAGGGCTGATCCCTTCCCTGCTCCTCTCCCCTGCCCAGGGCTTTTTCTCACCGCAATGAAAGGCACCAGCAGCAGGGAGCTGCTGAAGCCTTCCCCGCTGCCTCCTCTCTGCCAGAGCCTTTCACTGACAAGTGTAGCTACGCATTGCAGCATGGACGTGGTGTGCTTTTCACTGAAATATGTACACAACATGCTGCTAGTGGTACGTAGTGTAATTGTAGCCTCATAGATCAATAGCTAATCTATATATTAAAATAATATAATGCCACATGTAAAATTTTATATCTAGTTCCAATGAGCCATCCTAGTAAGGGCTCAGAAAAAGGCTAAGAACCAAATAAAGCAGATTTGCTAAAAGAAGAAAATGTCACAGAGGTGGAACAGCAAGGTGACACATTTTCCTGACAAGGTATGGCTGGCCAGGGTTCTACGAGCCAGCAGACTGCCCCCAGACTTGACCAGCTGAGGTGTCCTCACCAAACTACCCCTACAGGAGATTAAAAGAAGTCTTCAGCATATGCATTCTCCCATGCGTCAAATACATATTTAATATTCAGCACTGCAGCAGAACTCAGCATCTGTATCCATCGTTTCCGATCTGCAGGAACTCCCTTTCATTTCTGAAAAACCTATCTTAAGAGTTGTAGCAAGATAACACAACAAAAAAGCACAATTTGATTAATATGGAATTTTACTCTTTAAAAATACTGCTGTGGGGTTGTATATTTATTGTCTGTCTGTGATTCCCATACCTGAGTAATGTTCAGTTTGCAAAGACAATGATACTTTTTCTATTTGTTAGATTTGCAAACACAACCAGGGATCTGAAAGTCAATCTGTGCTCTCAGACTGACTCATCAGAAAAAGTAATAAAGATTCTTCAAACAGCATCAACAGTTATGACTCTACAAGAAATCTTAAATAACAACTCTGTTGCCATCTATTACTGTTTCAGTTTATTGTAGAGATGTATATTTTTAAAACTGGAGAAAATATTGATAAGATATTACTTAGCACTTATAGTGCTTTACAGTCATTACAACTGGAGTAGCCCAGGGGTCCGTTTTAGGGCCTCTGATTCACAGAATGTAAGAGAATAGAATATCAAAATTATTATACCAATTATTTTAAAACAATGGCTCCAATCTGGCTGCCTTGCAACTGCCTTACTTTGCTGATGGTGCAAAGTGTTCCTAAAGTCAGCCACAGGATGATCATCCAATGTAGGGGATCCTTCAGTAGTGTATAGCCAGCATAGAGGCTCCTGTCTTATTCCCTCCTATCAGTTTGCACAGGAGGCATAACAAGGAAAAGGCGAGATTCTCAGGACTTCACTGAGCCACAGTGATTCTGGCTGCTATAATGGCCTCTTGAGACCAATGACAGCTGGTGTACTTTAGAGCAGCCTAAAGGCTGCTTTGACTTATGCCAGGGGATCAGATTGG
This sequence comes from Mauremys reevesii, assembly GCF_016161935.1. Lineage (NCBI taxonomy): Eukaryota > Metazoa > Chordata > Testudines > Geoemydidae > Mauremys > Mauremys reevesii. The sequence continues at coordinate 334,933,270 of NC_052623.1, forward strand.
TACACACTGGCCTCAGATGGAAGTAGGTGAAGGTGGCTTTCTTAACACCTTCTGCCTGAGTTGTGCTGTACGCTCCTTGACTGCAGCAAAGAATTGGGGCCAGATTCTCCATGTTAGCAAAGGATGCTAAAGTTGGAGGCAGAGTCAATAATGAGGAATAATACAATCCTATTCCAAAGGATATGGATCATTAAGCTGATTAGACCAGCAGATGGCAAAGGCAATTCAGTGTAGAATTATGTAAAATAATTAGTCCAGGATCAAGGAACCAGCCCAAAAAATAGATGCTAAATGGAACAATCAGACAGCACTAGAATCAGGTAAAGGATATGGGAGCTCTTGTGAAATAAATAATTGAAACTATCAACCCGCCTTACAGCTGCAGCAAAAAAAGTAAATGAGATACAAGACTGTATTAGCAGAAGGATAGACTACAAAAAAATGATGCTGTTCCTCTGTAAGGCATGTGTCACACACTATTTAAAATAATGTGTGCAATATTAATCACCATTCACAGAAATGTTATTACCTTGAAGAGGGTAACAGTCTAGGTCAACAACAATTACACCAAGTTTGCTAGATACAAGTTATAAAGTAAAGGCAAGGGAGTTTGGTTTATTCTTATTGGGAAAGAGGAGATTTCAAGGAGACATAATAGAAATTTTCAAAGTTCTGAAATAGAGCAGTGCAGTCAATATAGATAATCTTTCTACACTAGTAAGGCATTAAAATAGTCTAAAAATGAAAAAAATTAGGAGTGAAATAGGAAAGTCATTGTCACAAAGGTAATATATGGAATTAATTACTAGAGATGGTGATTGAAACAAGGAGTACAAATGGGTTCAAAGGATATTCTTAAACTTATTTCAAAGGAAGGAATATTGAGGGATCGTGTTAAAATGTAAGTAGCTAGAATTAAGATTCATTTTTAAATGACTGGCATGTCAGGTGAAGTTAAATTTCAAATTTCATGTGTCTGTATGTAAGTCAGAAACATCTGGCCTCATATTTCAGTGCCCAGATACACAATCACATTTACACTGGCATGACTATGATATCCACTAATCAACTGGGCAAAAAGCATAAACTTGACAGCTGTGTTAATTTTATGTATGGTCTCCTCCAAAAGGGTCACACAAAATATGTGACCAGATTATCCAGGTTTTGGACATGAATTATAACACCACCAAATCTAATTAATGTGTAATTAGCAGTCTGGGCTGTTAGAGAAATCTATCCCAAATAGATAATCATTGTGCCTGGCTCCCTACACCCAAGCAGCAGATAAGCCAAACTAGATGGTGTTCATCATACTGTATCTCTGTTTTCTGTTCCCAACACATCTTGACCTTTTTGATGAATACTGAGTTGTTTATTAATAATATAGCACTGATCTCTTTTTCTGCCCCAAATACCACTGAATGTCCACACGCCCAAAAGCCCCTCTAATAACTACACCTACTACTAACTGATGTGGCACCATTAATCCTAAAGGATCTAAATCATAGATTTAGAGCAGAGGACTGGGAATCAGAAGACCTGACGGCCTATTTCTGATTTGCCATTTACTAAATGAATGACCTTAGGAAATTAAATTCTCAGCAGCTCAACTTCGCCATTTCTTTACCCGCCTTTGGAAATAGATAAATAGATGATATTCCTGGATGTGACAGCTGACAGATTTCGTCAACAAATAGTAATTGAACCAACAAGAGGTGATACCATTTTAGATTTAGTATTGGTCAGTAGTGAGGACATCATAGAAGAACTGGTTGTAGAGGACAACCTTGGTTCAAGTGATCATGAATTAATTCAGTATAAATTAAATGGAAGGATAAACAAAAATAGGTCTGCAAATAGGGTCTTTGATTTCAAAAGGGCAAACTTGAAAAAATGAAGGGAATTAGGGAAGTGATTGGACTGAAGAACTCAAGGATCTGAATGTGGAGGAGGCTTGGAATTACTTTAAGTCAAAGTTCCATAAACTAGCTGAAGTTTGCATCCCAAGAAAAGGGGGAAAATTCATAGGGTAGGGTTGGAGACCAAATTAGATGAACAAGCATCTCAAAACAGGTTATTAAGAGAAAGCGGAAAGCCTACAAGGAATGGAAGAAGGAATGGATCAGCAAGGAAAGCTACCTCTTAGAGGTCAGAAAGAGTAGGGAAAAAGTGACAACTGCCAAAAGCCAAGGAAAATTGGACCTTGCAAAAGAAACCAAAACTTATAAGATTCTTTAATTATATAAATAAAAAGAAAACAAGGAAAAAATAAATGGAATTTCTAAGCACTGAGGATAGACGGACATTAAAGATAATCTGGGTATGGCCCAACTCTTAAATGAATACTTTGACTCAGTTTTATAAGGGTAATGAGGAGCTTGGGGGAAGTGGCAGGATGGCTAATGGGAACAAGGATATGGAAGTAGAAATTCCCACATGTGACGTGAAAGCCAAACTCCAAGCTCAATGGGACCAAATTTGGGGGCCCAGATAATCTCTACCCAAGAATGTTAAGGGAACTGGACCATGAAATTACAAGACCAATAGTAAGAATTTTTAATGAATCCATAAACTTGGGGGTCATACCCTAGGACTGCAGCATTGCAAAAATAATACCTATATTGAAGAAAGGGAAAAATGTGATCTGGGAAACTACAGGCCTGTTAGGTTGACCTCAATTGTATGCAAGGTTTTAGGACAGATCTTGAAAGAGAGAGTAGTTAAGGACATAGAGGTAAATGGTAATTGGGACAAAATACAAGGTAAATTCTGCCAGACTAACCTGATCTCTTTCTTTGAGAAGATAATCAATTTTCTAGACAAAGGAAATGCAATAAATTTAATCTACATCGATTTCAGTAGAATATTTGATTCAGTTCCAAATGGAAAATAATTAGTTAAATTGGAGAATTAATATGAGGGATTAATATGAGAATTGAAAGGTGGGTAAGGAACTGGTTAAAGGGGAGATTACAATACATCTTGCTGAAAGGTGAACTGCCAGACTAGAGGAAGGTTGTTAGTGGAGTTCCTCAAGGATTGGTCTTCCATGGGCAAGACAAAGCAAAATGCCCAGGTTGTCCACAATATATAGAGAGGGTATGTCTACACTGCAATTAGACACCCATGGTTCGCCCATACCAGCTGACTCAGACTGGTGGGGCTCAGGATAAGTTCATCTGGTTCACTCCCCACATTTCCCAGTCATTCTTGTCGTCTCCTAGCTCACAGCACACAATCTGTATATTCACTGGGGAAGTGAGCATGGTCAGTTTTTGCTCAATGTTTTGCCAATAGTCTTGTCTCCCCAAACTCAGTTCTGTGCCAGAGGCCATCAATCGTTTAAACCTGAGGAAACCCAGGATTCTGGTATAGAGGGAATAGCCCAGTACCTGCAACTCCTGCAGTAGCCCTGGCTGTACCGGCAGAGTACAGGGATTTGGAACATATGTCTGATAAGAAGACCAATATCCTACCATCACTATGATTCCCTCATCAACCTCCAGCCATGAGCCAAGGTTCCTCTGCCTTCTCATGTCCTGCCTCTGCTTTGTTTTTGTTCTGCTCCGGCCCTGTGTTCCTTTCCTGGCTCTTGTTCCTGGCTCCTGACTCTGGCTTCAACCCTTGGCTCTTGTTTCCAACTTCAGCTCCAACCCCTAACCCCCAGCTCTGGTTCCTGGCCCCTTCTGACTGGATCTAACCATTGGGAAAAACTGCTGGTGCCCACCCCTGACATGTTTCTTATAATATTCATTTTTGGACTCTGGTACTTTCTAAATAGAGTCAAAGGTAAATGGATACATAAATACTAATTTTCCTAAAGATCAGCATATGTGTAATATGTATATGTAAATGAGGTTCCAAGATTTCTTCTTTTTATCATTTGCCTCTTCCAATTCACACTGTAATGCAAAGTATGTTTTCTCATTTAATTATTTTTTAAAGTTATTGTTTGCTCTCTTCATTTTCTTTTTGGTTTTAACTGAAGATATATTTAATAAATAGAATATTACCCCCAAATGTAAATAGAAAATGGAAAACTTGGAGGCTGTTAAAAGGCAAATCCTTTCCATTTATGCAGCATCTTTTAACATTATCGTCACATCCTCACTTGTGCTATTTGCAGCAGTCTTATCTCTGGAGACTAGGAATGCTTAGGTACAGAAACAACTTGCATACAGGAACAAATCGTTTTCAACACACTTAAAATAATCAGTGAAATCTTGTGATGGCAGAGTTCTGAATTTCTCAGACTTCATGTTCAGGTTTTCCCTCCTTTGTAGATTTCATAACTGTGTGATTTAATCCTTTGAGACTCTTATATATTTTGTTTTGCCTAAGCATATTTCATTTTATATTATATAGACTAAATGAAAGCAAACCCAGTTCCTTTAGAAGTTAGTGGGAATAGTACCCACTTATGTCTGCATTTTTATAGGAATAATTTTTTCCCTTTCTCTCTCAGAATGTGATCTCCACGCAACAGATGAAAAATAATGATGAAATAATGCACACAGTTGCAATTCTTCTTTGTTCTACTGCCTGGTCATTTAATAATGGATAATTTAAATAGTTAAGTTCTAACCACTGATTATGATGGTTCTATTCTCTCCATAGTTTTGCACAATTCATATTAATTTTAATAAGAATTCTGTGCTTTAAAAGTTTGAAATAAAATATGTATAGCAACTTGACTTTTTGAGATTATGATGCAGTTGCCCACAAATAAATTTTAAATTAATTAAAAATCTCAAGGGTTACTTTTTTATTCAGAGAATATATTAACCAAAATCTCTTCCTGTAATGAAGGTTCTCTTACTATTTACCTGAATTTAGTATTAGGAAAACTATTAATTACAAGAGCAAAACTATGAATAATTTTATTTAGTGGCATCTACTATATTCAAAGTCTTATTTTTTCCACTCACAGATGTGGCTGCAGGATTCCCTCCCTGGAGCAGAATTTCGCTCCAAAATAGAGACAATCATTTTTATAAAAATTCTAGCTCTCATGGTTATGAAGAAAAATCGCCAGTGTGTGAACTAAACATAAATGGATATAGTGTTCTCTTCCTAAGTCTGCAGACAGCAGCTGAAATAATCACTGTAAGAAGGGCATGAACTAGTGATGAATCCCATTCCTCCCATGTGGAATGCTTACTTTGAATCATAATGATGACCATTTAAATGTTGATACATAACCATTTTACAGTTGAACTGCCTGTCCATCATTGTTGGATATGGAGGCAGATATTGGAGGCACAGTGAGGCAGATAGTTATTGGTGCTGGTGCTGGGTAGCAAGGATGCTGGTGCTGGGTAGAAGGCATCCAACCCTGCTTCCAAATTTCATGTCCTCTCTACCCCTGCCCAGAAAAGTGAGGGAAAGAGGAGGTGTATTACCTCTCCAGGATGAAAATCCTCAAATGAAAGTGGATCCAGAAACCTTGACTGCCCTGCACCCCTTTCAGGTTGTCAAGAGCCCAAGCTGCTCCCTAATACAACTTTCTCCTGACAGCTTCCAAAATGATGTATAGTAAATACAAAATCCTGCAGCATGCTGAAAATTTGGGACTGTAGTAAACTGAAAATATTCGAGAACTGAAATTTCTATTGAATTTAATAGCCACATAAATAATATGAGAAATTATGTGATGACAAGATTCTTCCTTTCCATGGTTAATTAAGTCAAAACCTCTATTTTTGGAATTCATCTGAAGCTGCCATAGAAACCTCAATATGCCATGGAAGTTAGTATCTCTCTGCCATAGAAACGTGAAGGCCTTGGTGCATGATTTAGCTTCAGTGTGCCACAGAGTACACAAGACCTTGATTAGATTGGAAGTAAATGGCAGGTAATCCATATTTTATAATTACTTTTACTGCTGCCATCTGCTGTATTAGATATAAACTGCAAGCAATGCTCTTGTTCCCAATTTAAGGATGGAGATCAATAATAAAACCATGCCTACCAGAAGCAGTAGATTAGATTATGAGGAAAAGGAGTGGAAAAAATCCACTTTAAATAATGTATTCTGCACGGAATATAACGCTTTAAAATTCAGACTAAAATTTTATGAAGTTTTTATTGTTAACAATTTTTACACTTGCACAGAAATGTCCCTAGAAGTGGGCTGTAGCCCACGAAATCTTATGCTCAAATAAATGTGTTAGTTTCTAAGGTGCCACAAGTACTCCTGTTCTTTTTGCAGATACAGACTAACACGGCTGCTACTCTGAAATCTGTCCCTAGAAATGTTTCTTTGTCAGGTTTTGAGGTCTGCACTTTAAATGCAGTGTTTCTTCATACCACTATGCACAATGCAGGGTACTAGAGTTCTGACACAGCACAGACTTGTGTGCTTCAGGTGATCTGCTTCAAGAGACAGAGGGAAAATAGTGCCCTTAGAGCACTTTTTCTGTAAGAACCCCAAGCTCTTTGTGGTGATTCACTCAGGAGTAATTGCTCTGGGAAGTTTCAAAACTAACTTTTGAGTGGAGACTGAAAAATCACTTATTAGTGGAGTTGTAGTGAAAGTTGCTGACATTTCAGTCAATTTATCAAAGCACCTGTAATTCCCATTTCAAGGCAGCTGAAACAATAATAAATAGCATATCAAAAAAGTTCATGTATATCCATGCCACATTATTAAGTAAGACTATCTCTGGAAAAATAAGTGCAGATTCGTTGGCTCTTTCCAAATTTTTATTTTTTATTTATTAGGCAATGACATTTTTGTGAGGTGACTGCTTTTGATAACATGACTGGTTAAAGGAAAAAATATATAAAAATAATTTTCTTTCTAATGTAAATCTTTATATGGCTAAAACAGTGTTTGGAAAAGCTAATTCATTTTGATCTGTCTGCCTTCTGGCCAGGGGCGGCTCCAGGCCCCAGCACGCCAAGTGCGTGCTTGGGGCGGCATGCCACGGGGGGTGCTCTGTCAGTCGCCGGGAGGGTGGCAGGCGGCTCTGGTGGACCTCCCGCAGGCATGCCTGCGGAGGGTCCGCTGGTTCTGTGGCTTCGGTGGAGCATCCGCAGGCGTGCCTGCGGGAGGTCCACCGGAGCCGCGGGACCAGCGGACCCTCCGCAGGCACGTCTCCGGGAGGTCCACCAGAGCCGCGGGACCGGCGACAGGCAGAGCGCCCCCCGTGGCGTGCCGCCATGCTTGGGGCGGCGAAATCGCTAGAGCCACCCCTGCTTCTGGCAAGGTACAATTTGTTTTGTGCTTGAATTGTCCTGGCCTGATGTTGGCGCTCTTCTCCACACCCAGTTCCTTGAACAAATGAATTATGATTCTTCCCTGTGGTTAGAAAGCAGTAAATACAATACAGGTTCAATTTATTTTTATAAAGCATCAATCATATAAAACCTCACAATGTCCAACAATTGCAGCAATGGATAATGTCAAATGTTACTGTTGATAGATGTTTGGCTGCATGCGTGTGTTTAAAATAATTAATTTACTGGATTTATTTACAGTAAAGTTTTTACCCTGTTTTTTGTTTGTTTTTGTTCTGTTTTTAATTGCTCTATCTTTTGGAAGTTTTTGTAAAAACTATAACTTTTAACTTTTAAAACAGAGAGAGAGCAGAAGTGGGGGCGGGGGTAGGAGGTAGGTGGGAGAAGAACAACCTAGGAAGGTAGGGAGATCTGAGTCAAGACAGATTAACTTTATCAAGGTATTTTAAAGTACAGGCACCAGCAGCAAGTTTAGCAAACTGAGAAAGGATATAAAAGAAAACTTAACTGGCATGTAAAAATATTTGAGAAAAAAGGTTATATTTTTAGCTTTGACCACAGAGTGTGGATCTGTGAGTTAAAGCAGTTGGGAACCCACACCCCAGTTTTTTTATCCTGGCTCTGAGAGGAGAGTGGGGGTAGTTACCTGCTTTTGTAAAACCTGAATTTGTTTTCCCAATGTATGTTGCTTTTCTGTGCATACCAAATGGATTGCAGGAGTGCTCTTACTTATGCAGCTAACTGCTTTGGGGCTACTCCATATGTTAATGCATGAATTTTAAATGTTAACATGCTTAATTTTAGCTTTTTACTTTGAAGTTTTATTTATTTACTTTCCTGCTATTGAGTTGCAGCTCCTCTCTTCTAATGTGCTTTGTGAACTGTTCCATTTTTTCCTTCATCTGATGTACCAATGTAGTGAAAGTATCGTTTGCTACTTTTTCCTTCTGTGCACTTGTCCCATTCTGACAGTCACCAGTCTAGGTCCCGGTTTAGGTGTAACCTGAACCTGGCTTTTATTATATGGTGGGGGTTGCAATGCAGTGGATCCAGTTTCATCTTTTAATTTTGCTAAGGCCACTTTTTTTTATTTGTGTCCCCATTCTTGACCACAAATATTTATAACAGGGGATGGCTTGTGGTTTTCTGTCATGTTAGATCATGATTCATACAAAGGACAGCTCGCTTATTTACCATATCAGTAGTCAGGGTCACCAGTGTTGATTGATGTTTGGCTGAGTGTGTGTGTTTTTCCTATGTTCTGTTCCAGCTTTGTGCAGACAGCTGGCACAGCAGATCTTGAGCGAACTGCCCAATGACCACAAGATGAGTTAAGGTACGAAGGCACCCAGCCAGGTTTATTGCCGACAAAGCTTGGTCCTAGCTTCCTGGATCAATGTATACAGTTACACTAGCACATGTATGTCTGTGACAATGTACACAGCTCAGTAGGTGGTGGGATGTTCCTCTGCCCCATAGGCTGGCCAAAGATATTTCCTCTGAGACACATCTTTATGCCCCAATACAAACAAGTTACATACTACCCCTCTGACAAAGTTAGGTGCCACCCTCTGATGTGGTTAGTTACTGCCCCCTCTGACGTAGCTAACCATGACCTATTTCCTTGTACTAATTGGTTTGATCAAAACATCTCTATCCATCATGCTGTCATCCTGATCTTATCTTTAAAATGGGTCAGTATGTTCCCATTATCTTTGGGGATGTAGTGGGGTGGTCACCCTCTCCTGCCCTGAAGAGCTTGAAATCAGCCCTGGGAGAGGGCTGAGACTGCGAGAGGGCTGCTGCTAGGAAAGCTGATTGTGGAAACAGCCACAGCTGCGGCCGCATCCCAGTAAGGCCACAGCTGGCCTGTATAAAAAGGACAATGAGCCAGGAGCTGACACAGTCTCCTTTAGCTGTAGAGGGAGACAGGCCTGGCTGCAGGGAGCTAGAGAAGGTACCTGGAGTGGAGCAGGGCTGAGGGAAGGCCAAAGGAGCTGGGGAGCTTCGGCCTGGAAACCCCCCAGGCTGCGGCCTACTAGAAGGCCAAACAGGTACTGGGGTTGCCGGGGACAGCCCAAGGCTAGTCAGACGCCGCAGGTTCAAACCCAACCTTGCCTGTGATGAGTGGCTTATACTGCAGTCTGCCCCAGGGAGCAGGGGCTAGTTGGTGACTGGCAGTAGCCTACGACTGAGGCAAGGTGGGGATGGGAGAAGGGGGTTCCCTGGGGAGGTGAGACCCCCGAGAGTGAGGGGTTACTGCAAGGGAGCAGCACCCCAGATAACAGGGCACCGGAGTCCAGGGAGGGACGCGGGGGCCTAGTGGCCTAGGACACTGGCCTGCAGGGGGCACTCCAAGGCTGGAAACGAGCTAATTCCCAAGACACCATGAGAAGGTGCCTCAGGGGTGAGTCCCACACCGTTACAGGGGAATGTGTTGGTATCGGGTTGTTCTGGTACCATCTTTTTAGAATGTGTTTGCTTGTATATTCTTGTACCTAACACTACTTAAGAATGTGTGGTTTTGCAATATCAGCCCTGTTCTTGCCAGATTCTGTGAGCAGCACCTGCCTCTAGCTTACAGCCTGATTTTGCTTTGTATCAGCAAAGTTTTGACTGCTACTTTAGCCCAGGCTTCAGGCCTCATATCAGGCCTGTAATAAACAGATAGTTAAGGGTTAAAGTCTCTTTTACCTGTAAAGGGTTAACAAGCTCAGTAACCTGAGGAACACCTGACCAGAGGACCAATCAAGGGACAGGATAATTTCAAATCTCTGTGGAGGGAAGGCTTTGTCTGTGTTCCTTGTTTGCTCTGTGTGCTCTCTTTGGATCTAAGAGAGGCCAGACATGTCTCCAAGTTCTCCTGGAGTATTTCCTACTATCCAGTATAGTGAGTATTAGAAAGGCAAATTAGTCTTATAATTTGATTTCTACATTTGCAATTGTGTGTTTGCTGAAGGAAATTCTTTATTTCTGTTTGCTGTTACTGATTATTCTGAGGAGGAGGGAGGGGAAAGTCTCTCCAGTTTTTATAAGTTAGACCCTGTATTTTTGCATCCTGGTAATACAGAGAGAGTGTACTTTTTTTTCTTTCTTTAATAAAATCTTTTCTTTTTTAGAACTTGATTGATTTCTTCCCTTGTTTGGATTTTCAGGGGAAGGGGAGGGGGAAAAAGTGAGTCCCTCTTTGTTTGATTCAAGGAGTTTGAATCAAGGTATCTCTCTCCAGGACTAGGGAAGGGGAGGGGGAGGTGAGTCCCTCTTTGTGTTGAGTCAAGGATTTGACTCGGTGTGTAATCTCTCTGGAGCAGGCTGGAGAGAGGGAAGTGGGGGGAGGGGAACTGGCTGTTTCTCTCTCTCTGGTGAGATTCAAGGGGTTTGAATCTGGGTTCCCCAGGGGAAGCTTGGGGGACAGGCAGTGTGTTATCCACTTTAAACGTAACTGGTGGCAGCGAAAACCAGATCTAAACTAGGATTTTAGTTTAGAGGAGTCCATGCAGGTCCCCATCTTGGAACCCAACAGCTCCAAGTGGGGGAGAAAACCAGCTCCAAGTGGGGGAGAAGACCTATGACAAGGCCTCTGATACAAGGGCTTATGTTTCAGGCCCTCTTCCTCCTACAGTTACCTTAAGGAATTAGATGAGATGAAGGACTGTAAACTAGGAAGCAGTGTGAAGATTTGGTAACAATAAGCAATAATGTGGAGCACGGCCCACTTGGTTGTAGCCAGTATAGAAGAGGTGCAATTTGAGTTGCATTTTCTAAATGGATGGTGAGTCAATGAGAATATAGAATATTCCTCACAGCTGATGTGATTGCAGCATTGACCCCTCAAATGGGAATGGAAGTAGTGGGGGACTAAGAGGAGGCCAGAATCTCTAGGGCAGAGTGAGTAAATGTAGTTATATGAAGAGATAAGAGCCATATCCATTAAGGGACTTCAGGATGAGTAGAGTGATTTTTGCAGCTGATGGAAAGCCAGAACAGGTCTGTCTAGGGAGAGGCAATTGAGAAATGTAGGTATGAGACCGTTCAAGAGGGAGTTCAATAATCAGAGTATGAAGCGAAATCATGCATGAATGATCAGTTCAGTAGAGTTGGTAGGAAGTGGTAGAGGTTGTTTATATTAAGGGAAGTTTTAGTTAGGGAGCCTTGCAGAATGTAGTACTTAACAGTGCAAAGGTGAGCCTCAGGATGAGAGTGGCTCCAAAATTACAGACCTGATAGAGGAAATGGGAAGTCATAGGTTAGAAATGAGAGGGATGAGCTAATGGTGTGATTGAGAGGATTTCTCCTGCTAAGTATAAGGGTGTTCTTCTTGGGCTTGGCCTACACTAACAACTTACATCAGTATAACTACTTTTGCTCAGAAGCATGGAAAATCCACACCTCTGAGCGACTCAGTTATTCCGACCTAAACCCTGGTGTAGACAGCACTATGCCAATGGGAGGGCTTCTCCCATCAACATAAGTACCGCCTCCCAGAGAAGAGGAGTATCTTTGCCGATGGGAGAATGTCTCCCGTGAGCTTAGGTAGCGTCTTTATTAAGTGCAGAAGCCAAAAAGCTTCTCCAATGATGCTGTGCCACTGCAGTGCTGGAAGTGTAGACAAGCCCTTGGTGTTGCTTAGATACAGAAAGCTAGAGCCGGTTAGTATGAGCATGGAAGTAGTAGTGGAGTTGTTATATGATTTGCTCAAGTGGGAGGAGGTAGAGAGAAAAAAGGGGGTCTGGAAACAGAGCATTTGAGTCACCCCATAGGTTTATGGCTGGATTCTTTGGTCTGCTAGGCACTTTGTGCTTTGTGAGCTCAGTGGAGTAGAGGAATCAAGCCTATAATATATGGAAAACAATCACCCTTAGAGATTAAGAAAATATGGTTAGGGAGATAGAAGCAAAAGCAGGTGAGGAGGGAACTAGAGACAGGAAGGTAGAGTTCAGAGTAATAGCTGTGTGCTGTGGTAAACAATGTATAATACTTCTCTTAGGCCAGGGGCGGGCAAACTTTTTGGCCAGAGGGCCACATCAGGTTTCCAAAATTGTATGGAGGGCCCGTTAGGGGAGGCTGTGCCTCCCCAAATAGCCAGGCGTGGCCCGGCCAATGCCCCTATATGACCCCCCCTCCCCGCTTCTTGCCCCCTGAAAGGCCCCCCTGGACTCCTGCCCCATCCAACCCTCCCTGTCCCCTGACGGTCCTCTGGGTATCCTGCCCCATCCACCCCGCCCCTGCTCCCTGTCCCCTGACTGCCCCCTGCCACCCCATCCAACCTCTCCTCTCATTCATGACTTCCCCCCAGGACCTCTGCCCCATCCAACCACCTCTTCTCCCTCACCGCCCCCTAGGATGACCAGACAACAAATGTGAAAAATCAGGACCGGAGGTAGGGGATAACAGGAGCCTATATAAGAAAAAGACTCAAAAATTGGGACTGTCCCTATAAAATCAGGACATCTGGTCACCCTTCCCGGAACACCTGCCCCTGACTGCCCCCTGCTGCCCCATCCAACCCCCTTCCTGACTGCCCCCAGAACCCCTGTCCCCATGGTTCCCGCCCCCATCCACACCCCCGCCCCCTGACCACCACCCCGAACTCCCCTGCCCTCTATCCAACCCTCCCTACCCCCTTACCGCGCTGCCTGGAGCACCAGTGGCTGGCGGTGCTACAGCTGTGCCACCCGGCTGGAGCCAGCCACCCCACCATGCAGCACAGAGCACTGGTCAGGCCGCAGCTCTGCTGCTGCGCTGCCCCAGGAGCTTGCAGCCCTGCCGCCCAGAGCATTGTGCCGGCAGTGGAGCAAGCTGAGGCTGCGGGGAGGGGCCAGGGGTAGCCTCCCGGGCCAGGAGCTCAGGGACCGGGCGGGAGGGTCCTGTGGGCCGGATGTGGCCCGCGGGCTGTAGTTTGCCCACCTCTGTCTTAGGCCAAGAAAAATACACAGTATGAGGAAGGCCTGGTAATAGAGTGGAGGAGACCACTGGCCTTCAGGAAAGCAGTGTGAGTGCTGTGGAGGAGCTAGTACCCAGACTGGAGTGGCTTAGGAATTGTGGTAAGTCTCACGAGGGATGCGAGAGGAGGACTTTCTCCGTTACTTTGCTGTGCAAGGGTAAGTTAGGTTTGACAAAACAGTTGCTAAGAGTTAGATAATGTGCCCGTTTGCTTGTCTTGCCGGAGTGTTTTGCTCACAAGTCAGTAGTAAAGCATGTTCCTCTCCATTTCTGTGATGCAGCTGACTGTGACCACATAGAAATGGGCACATTAGCCATTATTCCCTTGCTGCTCTGGAGAAAGTGGAGAAAATGCAGGTGTGTAAATAAGGAGCGCATTTGAATAAATGTGGGTGTGTTTATGCAAACGAAGTGCTTGCTCTGGTTTGTGATTCTCCCATCAGCAGATAGCAGCTGCTCCTCTGGCAGAGGACCCCATGGAGCCAAAAAAATTGTAGTAACTTATTCATCTGGCTGAGCTGTTCAGGTGAGCGCTGGCATTTATATCCCCAGTTATCCTAAATGTCTTGGCACGTGTCTTTGGCGATTTCATCCCATCATTCACATCAGGGAAGCAGAGGTGCAGCTCAGCACTTAGGAGAATGCCGTGACCAACAAACCGGAAAACCTCTCCACGTGTCTCAGGCAAATGACCACAAACCATGTCTTTGCTGGATCCACAGGCCTCACTGAAGAGCCTGTCAGGCTCACTAACCACAGGCTGCAGCTCTGGTTGTGGTGTGGAGACTCACTTTTCCTAACTCTGAGTCACCAATATTTTTGTTAACCAGCGGCAATGCTGTAGTGTTGGTTGGTCATTTTAACTCAGTTTAGGAAACAACTTGCACTGCTGCTGACCTTGATTTTTATTTTGAGTGTGCATTCCTGTCTGTACACAATGAGTGTATTTTTGTTAAGGGGCTTGGATTATTAATTTAGTGAGACACGATCATTTAAAATTCATGTGTTTATTTTGAATTAGGAGGCACAAAAGCTCTAACCCATTTGAGTGATGCTAGTATAGAATTTAAAAGGCACCGTTATTCCTCCCTGAGGATTCACTGTCATCCAGACTGCTACAGTTGATATTCAGATGAGTGTGACTCCAAACTCCAGCTGGATTACATTGTTGATGTCAGTAATACAATTGGATTAGATGAACTTGCTTATTTCAATAACCAGCACATGCTATTAGCTGACCCAGATACATGTCCTAAAATGCTTCTCTCACCTTCATACCAGGCTGCCAATTTACCTTTCTATAGACATCCAGATCTAAGCAGTGAGATAATGTCAATCTGCCAGACTACTGTGGGTGAGTGGGAACTATAGAGGGTCACAGAGGAGATATGGAGCATCAAGAACCAGATGGGACTGAAGGCTTTTTTCTCTGTACCGTTTCTAAAAACTTCTAAATTGCTCTTGATTTTTCCATCATTTCATCATTCTCGTCTCATTTCTATAATAGATTGTCCATGTGAGTCTCAGGCCTGGTCTACACTGTGAGTTTAGGTTGAATTTAGCAGCATTAAATTGAATTAACCCTGCACCCGTCCACACAACGAAGCCATTTTTGTCTACATAAAGGGCTCTTAAAATCGATTTCTGTATTCCTCCCCGACGAGGGGAGTAGCGCTGAAATCGACATTGCCGGTTTGAAATAGGGTTAGTGTGGACGCAATTCGACGGTATTGGCCTCTGGGAGCTATCCCACAGTGCACCATTGTGACCGCTCTGGACAGCAATCTGAACTTGGATGTATTGGCCAGGTAGACAAGAAAAGCCCTGTGAACTTTTGAATTTCATTTCCTGTTTGCCCAGCGTGAAGAGCTGATCAGCACAGTTGACCATGCAGGGCTCATCAGCATAGGTGACCATGCAGTCCCAGAATCAAAAAAGAGCTCCAGCATGGACCGTACAGGAAGTACTGGATCTGATCGCTGTATGGGGAGACGAATCGTGCTATCAGAACTCCGTTCCAAAAAACGGAATGCCAAAACATTTGAAAAAATCTCCAAGGCCATAATGGACAGAGGCCACAACAGGGACTCAACACAGTGCTGTGTGAAACTTAAGGAGCTGAGACAAGCCTACCAGAAAGCCAAAGAATCAAATGGACGCTCCAGGACAGAGCTGCCTACATGCTGCTTCTACGCTGAGCTGCAGGCAATTCTAGGGGGGGCTGCCACCACTACCCCACCCCTGTCTGTGGACTCCGATGATGGGGTACTCTCAGTCACCATGCCTGAGGATTTTGCGGACGGGGAAAATGAGGAGGAGGAGGACGAGGTTGAGGAGACCACACAGCACACGGTTGTCCCCAACAGCCAGGATCTTTTTCTCAGCCTGAAATACCCTCCCAACCCTCCCAAGGTGGTATCCCGGACCATGAAGCTGGAGAAGGGACCTCTGGTGAGTGTACCTTTGTAAATATAAAACATGGTTTAAAAGCAAGCATTTTTTAATTATTAATTTGCCCTGAGGACTTGGGATGCTTTCGTGGCCAGTACAGCTACTGGAAAATTGTGTTAACATGTCTGGGGATGAAGCGGAAATCCTTCATGAAGCTCTCCTGGAGGTACTCCAAAAGCCTTTACAGAAGGTTTCTGGGGAGGGCAGCCTTATTCCGTCCTCCATGGTAGGACACTTTACTATGCCATGCTAGTAGCAAGTGCTCTGGTATCATTGCATGATAAAGCCTGGCAGCGTATGGTCCCGGTGTTTGCTAGCATTCAAGCAACATCTGTTCTTTATCTCTCTGTGTTATCCTCAGGAGAGTGATATCATTCCTGGTAACCTGGTTGAAATAGGTGAATTTAATTATGGGGACATTCATAGGTGGCTGTTCCTACTGGGCTGTTTGCCTGTGGCTGAAAAGAAATCCTCCCTGCAGTTAGCCAAGCGGTGGGCGGCGAGGGGCGGGCATTGGCACTGAGCTGCTCGTGTTTGGCTGTCAGGGATCTTCCCTGATACCAGCCACGCAGTTGGGGAAGGGTTAAACCAATTATCGCAGAGAAAAGAATGGGGGGGTGCTTCACGCTGAGCTGTTCGAGTTTGGCTAGCAGGGATCTTCCCTGATACCAGCCACGCGGTGCGGTGGGGGTAGGGTTAAACCGGTCATCCCAGAGAAAAGGAGGCGGGGGGAGTTAGTTTGTACCAAAATCACATGTGCTATGTAATGTATGTGTGTTGTTCACCGTGAAAGAGTATACCCATTGTTCTGTAAACTGTATCTTTTAAAATACTTCTCTCCTTTTTTTTCCTCCTGCAGCTGCAAATGTTTCAAGCCTTTGGGACGGAGAAGGGAGGCTATCTCAGATAAGGTAGCGAAAAAAACGCATGCGCGATGAAATGTTCTCTGAGCTCATGCAGGCCACCCGCACTGAAAGAGCTCAGCAGAAAGGGTGGAGGGACACAATAGCACAGGACAGGAAAGTGGTCAGTGAATGTGAGAAGAGGTGGTGGCAGGAAGATCAGAGGAGGCATGAAGCAACGTTGGGGCTACTGTGTGAACAAATGGACATGATCTGGCATCTGGTGGAGGTTCAGGAACGTCAGCTGGAGAGACTGCCACTGCAGCCCCTGTGTAACCACCCTCCCTCCTCCCCATGTTCCATAGCCGGCTCCTCACTCAGACGCCCAAGAACGCGGGTTGGGGGGATAGGCTCCAGGCACCCAACCGCTCCACCCCAGTGGATAGAAGGCTGTCATTCAACAAGTATTGAAGTGGCCTCTTCTTCCCCTCCTCTCCCATCCCACCTGGTCGACCTTGTCAGTCATCTCCCTATTTTTATAATCAATTAATAAAAAATACATGGTTTTTAAATGATAGTGACTTTATTTCCAATCTGTGATAGAAGGAGGGAGGGCGGTTTGCTTACAGGGAATTTTAGAGTCAACCAATGGGGTGGGTTTTCATCAAGGAGAAACAAATAGAACTTCAGTGTATGGTCCCGGTGTTTGCTAGCCACGGTACCCTGGCCAGTCATGAAACTGGCTTTCAAAGCTTCTCTGATGCGCAGCGCTTCCTGATGTGCTCTTCTAATCACCCTGGTGTCTGGCTGCGTATAATTGGTCACCGGGCGATTTGCCTCAACTTCCCACCCCACCATAAATGTCTCCCCTTTACTCTCACAAAGATTGTGGAGCACACAGCAAGCAGCAATAACAATGGGGATATTGGTTTTGCTGAGGTCTGAGTGAGTCAGTAAACTGTGCCAGTGACCCTTCAAACATCCAAATGCACACTCTACCACCATTCTGCACTTGCTCAGCCTATAGTTGACAAGCTCCTTACTACTGTCCAGGGTGCCTGTGTATGGCTTCATGAGCCAGGGCATTAAGGGCTAGGCTGGGTCCCCAAGGATAGGCATTTCAACATCCCCAACAGTTATTTTCTGGTCTGGGAAGTAAATTCTTTCCTGCAGCTATTTAAACAGACCAGAGTTCCTGAAGATGCGAGCGTCATGAACCTTTCCCGGCCATCCCACGTTGATGTTGGTGAAACGTTCCTTTTGATCCACCAGTGCTTGCAGCACCATTGAGTGAACCACCATTCTGCACTCGCTCAGCCTATACTTGGACTGCTCCTTACTACTGTTCAGGCTTCAAGAGCAGGGCCGGCTCCAGGGTGTTTGCCGCCCCAAGCTCCACCGCGCCGCTTTCTTCTTCAGCAGCAATCCGGCGGCAGTTCCTTCCCTCCGAGAGGGACCGAGGGACTCGCCACTGAATTGCCGCCGAAGAGCCCAACTTGCCACCCCTTCCCCTTGGCCGCCCCAAGCACCTGCTTGCTGGGCTGGTGCCTGGAGCCGGCCCTGTTCATGAGCCATGGAGCAAGGGGTAGGCGCGACTGTGCGGTGCTGCCGACTGGGAGAGCAGCCTGAGGCAGAAGCCTCCAGCTCACCTGATATTCCAGGCAGGACTGAATCTCCATTACACAGAACTTAAAGAGAGAATGACCTGAAGTTATTCCCTTTTTTTTCCAGGCACCCCCAACCGACCTTACCGAGGCCGGCCAGGAGCACCCATGTCTGCCCAAGCGCCTCCGACCAACCTCGCTGTCTTTTCTCTTCAAGGACCTCTGTTTTTTCCTTAACGCTTCCTTTCTCCTGTATTTATTCCTCTCCAAAACTGGCAACTTGACCTTTCATGTCTTTTTCTCCATAGTTTTTCTTCTCCCATCTATTTCTCTTAATAGTTTCCCCTCTTCCTTCCATTCCGCCAGCCTCCAACTACTCATATAGTGGCTTCAAAGTATGGAGAAGAAGGCAGCTGTCCTTTTGAAATGTATGAAATAGTACCTATATACTAATGCAAGCCTTAGTACTGCTTACAATAATAACTATTGTACCAGGAGTGATATGATAGTAAAATAAGCTATTAAGATAGTGAAAAGGCATTCACATAAAGTGGTCAGTGGTCAATGCCAGGTGCCCCAGAGAGAGTGAACCTAACAAGTAATGATCACGTGATCTCTCTCCTGCCATCCATCTCCAGCCTCTGACAAACAAAGGCTAGGGACACCATTCCTTACCCATCCTGGCTAATAGTCATTAATGGACTTCACCACCATGAATTTATCCAGTTCTCTTTTAAACACTGTTATAGTCCTAGCCTTCACACCCTCTTCAGGCAAGAAGTTCCACAAGTTGACTGTGCACTGTGTGAAGAACTTCCTTTTATTTGTTTTAAACCTGCTGCCTATTAATTTCATTTGGTGGCCCCTAGTTCTTGTATTATGGGAATAAGTAAATAACTTTTCCTTATCTACTTTCTCCACATCACTCATGATTTTATATACCTCTATCATATCCCCCCTTAGTCTCCTCTTTTCCAAGCTGAAAAGTCCTAGCCTCTTTAATCTCTCCTCATATGGGACCCGTTCCAAACCCCTAATCATTTTAGTTGCTCTTCTAGGAACCTTTTCTAATGCTAGTATATCTTTTTTGAGATGAGGAGACCACATCTGGATGCAGTATTCGAGATGTGGGTGTACCAGGGATTTATATAAGGGCAATAATATATTCTCCATCTTATTCGCTATCCCCTTTTTAATGATTCCTAGCATCCTGTTTGCTTTTTTGACCGCCTCTGCACACTACGTGAACATCTTCAGAGAACTATTCACAATGACTCCAAGATCTTTTTCCTCATTTGTTGTAGCTAAATTAGCCCCCAACATATTGTATGTATAGTTGGGGTTATTTTTTCCAATGTGCATTACTTTACATTAATCCACATTAAATTTAATTTGCCATTTTGTTCCCAATCACTTAGTTTTGTGAGATCTTTTTGAAGTTCTTCACAGTCTGCGTTGGTCTTAACTATCTTGAGCAGTTTACTATCATCTGCAAACTTTGCCACCTCACTTTTTACCCCTTTTTCTAGATCATATATGAATAAGTTGAATAGGATTGGTCGTAGGACTGACCCTTGGGGAACACCACTAGTTACCCCTCTCCATTCTGAAAATTTACCATTTGTTCCCTGTCTTTTAACCAGTTCTCAATCCATGAAAGGACCTTCCCTTTTATACCATGACAACTTAATTTACATAAGAGCCTTTGGTGAGGGGCCTGTTCAAAGGCTTTCTGGAAATCTAAGTACACTATGTCTGGTGGATCCCCCTTGTCCACATGTTTTTTGACCCCTTCAAAGAACTCTAATGGATTAGTAAGACACGATTTCCCTTTACAGAAATCATGTTGACTTTTGCCCAACAATTTGTTCTTTTATGTGTCTGACAATTTTATTCTTTACTATTGTTTCAACTAATTTGCCCAGTACTGACGTTAGACTTACCAGTCTGTAATTGCTGGAATCGCCTGTAGAGCCCTTTTTAATTATTGGCATTACATTAGCTATCTTCCAGTCATTGGGTACAGAAGCCGATTTAAAGGACAGGTTACAAACCATAGTTAATAGTTCTGCAACTTCACATTTGAGTTCTTTCGGAACTGTTGGGTGACCCATATCACCATAGTATCTGAGCACCCACCCCCCAAGTATAAAAAAATAGAAAAAAATATAACAATCCTTTTTCTTTCTTCCTTTCATATCTGTAGGAGAAATGCTTAGTGTTTTCACTGAGAGAAAAACAAGTCAGTTTAGCTGCCTGATACAAATGGTCTTAAAAGGAAAAATAAGTCAGTTTTCCAATTTGGTTGTTTGTTGTTGTCAGTAATGACAATTCTAGTTTTTGGGCACCCTTTACCAGGTCACTGTTGAGATAGGTCTACAAAGGCCTAATATTTTACCTGAAAGATTTCTAATTAGGAATAGTTGTAGATATAAAACCTGTACATATTTAAAAAGGAAAATCTACCCTGCCAGGAAATTCTTAAAGGCAGCATAGTTTTTATGAGGCCTACCAAAAAAACCAAAGACTATCATGGTAACAGTGTTTCCAGCGATGTGCATGTTCCTGCTGATGACAATGGACAGCCATTCAGACCAAAGGTATCTGAATTAATTTCTGTTCCATCAGAAAAAGAGTACAGTCACTCTTTGTCAAATGAATGAAGGACAATAAGCAAATGAAAACTCTTGTGCAGCTTTCATTTGTTCAGTGCAGAGCACACTGTTGGGACTCAACAAATCAGTACCAAGCAACATTTATTTTCAAGCATAGAAGTTCTGGCAGGATGATCAGGCCCTTGGGGTCATTGTGCAATCAAAAAGTAGTAGCTGCTTTATCAAATATTGCCACAACATCACTTTAGTGGGTGAAAGTAAGTATGGCTTAGAGTCCTGCAACCTGACTCAAACTTGATGGGACCCAACTACAAGTGTTGGGTCTGGGTGAGGAAACAACCAGACCCTTTTGGGTCCAGGCAGGGTCAGGTTGGCTCTGCTCCTCCTGCCCGTGGGGTCAGCATGGTGGCAGCTGCGCGCCCTACTCCTGCTGCACACTGCCACCTTGCTGCACTGTGTGTGGTGTGGAGTGTGTGTGCCACTGAGTCACAGTGCCTCTCGCTCTGCAGCACACACACACAGGGCAGCAGAGGGCAGGAGCAGGGCACACAGCTGCTGCCGCATGCAGCTTCCACCACACCAACCCCACGAGCAGGAGGAGGAGAGCCAACCCCATGTGCAGGAGGTGGTGGCAGTGATATTGACTCAGATTTGGGGGGAAAGGGTTGGGGTCAAGTCAGAAAATGACTCGATCCTCTGAGGCTCCAGCCTGGTCAGGATGAACTGCAACTTCAAAGTGAAACAGTAGGAGTTCTTGTTTAGGCCCTTGGGGGCAGTCCAACCAAGGGTTAGCCTCTTTGACTGGGGTGCCAACTCCAGACTATTAAAAGCAAATAGGAACTTGCAGGTTTCCAGGCTAGGATCAGCTAGTGGTGTCTCTTATGGTAGGTCCCTCTGCAGCTTCCACACAAGTTCCACACAGACCTGAACCTGGCTGCAATGTCTCACAGTCATGTCCTGTTCCATATGCATTTCCCCAGTTCCTGCTGAAGCATGCTTTGCACACAGTTCACTGGCCGTTTCCACTGCACCCACCTTCCCTGCTGCTCCTGGCTTGCTACTGGCCAGGGGAAGAGGATGTGCATACATGGCCAACTCCAAGGGTCACAGATCAGTGAGGAGGAGGTTGCTGGGAGTGGTAGTTGCCTGCTTAGCTCATTAATTGCACAATCTTTAATTATCTTCCCAGGTCTAGCTAATATTATGAAAGAACTGCTCCTGTACAGGGGAAAACTGACTAAATTCCCAATCACTGCATGTCAAGAACAGAAAGTGAAGAGGGATTTTTACAGAATAGCACAATTTCTAAACAGAGACCATTATAGATTATACTCATGTGGCCTCTAGCCCCCAGTGGATGTCAGTAGATGTTTATGAACTGAAAGCATTTTCATAGCTAGAAGGGTGCAGACAGTTTCCAATGCACAAAACATATTCATCTATTACTCTGGATTTTTATAATTCTTTCACTTTTAGTGCTTTAGTCTAAAAACAGGTGCTGTGTAATTGTTGGCAAGATATTGCAAATACTTCATGGTGCTCAAAAGCTTGTGGCATTAACAGAGTGTGGTGGATCATGATGACCCATGGGCTTGCTACATGACTTGCAAATGAGTGGATTTGAAGGTTATCATTATATGCATGTATGCTGACCCAGGCTAGGCTAAGCTAGGCTAACTGTGAGGCGAGGCAGCAGCAAACCAAGACAAAAGGCATAATTTTGATTTTTTACCGCTTAATAAGGGAAAACCCAAAGTTGTAGCAGAAGCATAAAAATAATTGTTATAGGTCTCACCCCCACTTAGAGCTGTTGGGTTCCAAAATGGGGACCTGCAGTGGTTCCCCTAAACTAAAATCCTAGTTTAGATCTGGTAAAAGCTGCCACCACCCAATAATGTACGTGTATTGGGACACAGTCCTTCCCCAAAATCCTTGGGGATCCCAAGAGCCCCAAATCCATGGAGTTCTTACACCTAGGAGAAATAAACCATTCCCCCCTGCTTTCTCCCCCCTCCCTTTTCCTAGGAGAGATACCGGAATCCAACTACAGAGGGATACCTCCCTCCTCCCCTTTCCCTGAGAATCCACCCAAGGAAAGATCAACCAAGTCCTTTACAGAAAAGATTTATTAAAGAATAAAAAGAAAGTAACTGTCTCTGTAACCAAGATGGAACAATACACAGGGTCTAAACTTATCAATCTCTGGAGAGAATTCCCCCTCCTTTCTTTCTCAGTAAAAGCAGTAACAGTACAGAATTAAAGAAATTCTATAGCAAAACACAGAATTGCAAATACAGAAATAAAAGTATAAGAATACTAGTTCCTTGCTAATACTCACTAGCTTGAATAGAAGAATTTATTGCAGAAACCAGGGAGGACTTGATTAAGATGTCTGGACTCCCTCAACTCCCAAGAGAGACTCTCTAAAAAAAAAAAAAAAAAAAAAGAACAGGAAAAAAAACTTCCCTCCACAGGGATTTGAAAATATCTTGTCCCTCATTGGTCCTCTGGTCAGGTGTCCACAGGTACTGCTTGTTAACCCTTTACAGGTAGACAAAAACCTTAACCCTTAACTAACTGTTTATGACAATAATATAGACTATTACCAAGTATTTATTCCTTATAATAAACTGTATGTTACCAGCACATTGACTTTTGCAAGCCTGTACACTCTGCTCTTTCTTACTTTGTGCCATTAATATCAAATGCATCATTATTAACAACAAAAAAAGAAATTCCTCAACGGTATACTGTGCTGCTTCAGAGAAGAATCAACATTTCCCCTCCTTGGTTGTAAGTCCAGTTCCACTCTTGCTGACATCCTTTGCTTCTTTTTGGCATGTCGTGCTCCTTAGATTTGATGGTTGTATCTCTTTTCAAGCAGGGTTTCTTCACTTAGTGGCCCTCACTTGTCCATTAGACGCCTTTGAACTGTACTCCTTCAAAAGATACTCTAACAGTCATTCTCTCTGTTCATATACTTTAGGTCCTTTGTGGTTGGGCTTCTCATTTATTGTTTCAGGATCTGTTTTCCTCCAAAGTAGCTTTTCAATCAATTCCCTTTTCACCAATTATATTTCCTTTCACCAATTATATTTCCCCTTGATACTCTCTCTCTAGTACATGTGTACATTTTATTTCCCTCTTCTTCCCTTCTCTGATAGTGTCTTCTCGCATTCCCAGTTTTATGTTATTCTGCTTCTGACTGGAAACATCTCCTATTTTCCTTCTTTTTCCTCCCTCTCACTTCCCAGTCCCCTACTTGCATTCCCCCGTTCTTCTTTCATTTTATCACCACACCTCTTACCCCAGTTCCAGTTGAGCCACGACTCATCATCTCGAGATCCTCCTGTTTCCCTCTGTCTTCTCCAACAGTTTTTTTTTTCGAATTGCTTCTCCTTCCAATGTCACTCGACCCCCACTCCCTTGGCTCGAGCAACTTCCCACTGCCTATTCCCTTCCCAGGACAGCATTCCATGCTGCTCCATCAAAACTGCAGGCACTACCAGCATTTCAATAACTCAAAACTACAGCAGGTGCTAGTGCTGAGGCCAGGGTTACTATACATGCTTCACCTTAAGCTGACATAAATGAAGGCAAAATAATATGCTGGTTTGGGAGATATGTGCAGGGTATGTTCGTGCTTAGTGGGCTGTTGCCATTACAAGTCATATCAATAGCACCTATGCTTATTTGTTGCAGTATTGCCAAGAGGCTCCAGTCAGGGAACAGCACACCACTGTGGCAGGCACTGTAGAAACTAATACAACAAAGACAGTCTCTGCTCCAGTAGCTCACAACTTAGCATTAGGACAAGATGCAACAGATACACAAGGATTTAGTGGTGGCCAAGGTAAAGCTGTTTGCAATTTAGTAGCCTCAATGGTCAGAGTAGTCACAGGTGGCTATCAGCCTAAACAATGCCAGCCCTAAGTTTAGAATCCCCTGCTCACTATTGAGAACTTGTTGTTTTAATAGAATCCCTTGATTTTTGTGGGCATGTGGGATCAATGTACCATTTGCTTAGTATTACATGTTTTGTATATTACTGTTATTTGGATAAACAGCTACCTCCAAAAAGAAAACAAAATTGCAACTGTCATATGTCTTAGTACTGCTAATGGATTCCATATACCACGTCCCCTCATTTTTACTTTGTCCAGCTGACTGGGGTACTCCAGGTGCCTCTGTTTCCTATGTGCTGCTGATGCCACAGGTCCTGTGTCATTACTGTGGTGGATGTGAACTGTTTGTAGGAAAAGTGTGAGGATTGATTTGTGTGCGGACAAGTGAGATGTGCAGGAAGTCCTGGATTGTCAGTATATTTACACATAGTGTAGATGGCCTCCTCTTGACAAGTCTCTATGTGTGTAGCATATAGTGCAGAATCTATATAGCACGTGTTTTCTTTAACGTGGGCTAGGTCCATGTTTTCCTGCATGTAACTCATCAGCTGACTGGTTTTGAAGCTGTACGCTGTAACTTTTAGTCAGCTCCAAGAGCCACTCAGGTTCAGCAGCAGTTGAGAAGAGCCAAAGTGCTGTGCACTCAGCTATGTTCCCCACTGCTGCAGGTATGCCCTCTGTGCTGGGGCCAAGAGGGTTGTTGTAGTGACATTCATTAGCTCCAGCTGGGAAGCTACTTTACAGCAGGGGTATTCTCTGTGGGCATTTCTGTCCCCTTTATGCTGCCAGAGCATGGGGTGGAATGAAGAAGCAGGCTCTAGCACTGATTACTATCTGCTGACCTGCCTTTTTCTACTTTTCAGCAGCCATTCTTTGTTTTCGGACCATTTTTTTTATCACTCTTTTTTTAAATGTAGTTGTCTTTTTTGTTTCATTTTACAGCAGTCTCTGTAACCTGACATCCTGGATATATTGGGATACCAACTGTTTGAGCACATTGATTTCTGTCTCTGAACTCAGGAATCTTATCAAACATTCAAGATCTGTTGAAGTTGTTTCAAGAATTCCTGACAGATATAGCTGTAGAAGCAGCAAAGAATCCTGTGGCACCTTATAGACTAACAGATGTTTTGCAGCATGAGCTTTCGTGGGTGAATACCCACTTCTTCGGATGCAAGCAGTGGAAATTTCCAGGGGCAGGTGTGTATATATAAGCCAGCAAGAAGCAGGCTAGAGATAACGAGGTTAGATCAATCAGGGAGGATGGGGCTGAGGTGTGAAAACCAAGGGAGGAGAAACTGGTTCTGTAATTGGCAAGCCATTCACAGTCTTTGTTTAGTCCTAAACTGATGGTGTTAAATTTGCAAATGAATTGGAGCTCAGCAGTTTCTCTCTGGAGTCTGGTCCTAAAGTTTTTTTGCTGGAGGATGGCCACCTTAAAATCTGCTATTGTGTGGCCAGGGAGGTTGAAGTGTTCTCCTACAGGTTTTTGTATATTGCCATTCCTAATGTCTGATTTGTGTCCATTTATCCTTTTCCTTAGAGACTGTCCAGTTTGGCCGATGTACATAGCAGAGGGGCATTGCTGGCATATGATGGCATATATTACATTGGTGGACGTGCAGGTGAATGAACCGGTGATGGTGTGGCTGATCTGGTTAGGTCCTGTGATGGTGTTGCTGGTGTAGATATGTGGGCAGAGTTGGCATCGAGGTTTGTTGCATGGGTTGGTTCCTGAGCTAGAGTTACTATGGTGCGGTGTGCAGTTGCTGGTGAGAATATGCTTCAGGTTGGCAGGTTGTCTGTGGGCGAGGACTGGCCTGCCACCCAAGGCCTGTGAAAGTGTGGGATCATTGTCCAGGATGGGTTGTAGATCCCTGATGATGCGGTGGAGGGGTTTGAGCTGGGGACTGTATGTGATGGCCAGTGGAGTCCTGTTGGTTTCTTTCTTGGGCTTGTCTTGCAGTAGGAGGCTTCTGGGTACACATCTGGCTCTGTTGATCTGTTTCCTTATTTCCTCATGTGGGTACTGTAGTCTTGAGAATGCTTGGTGGAGATTTTCTAAGTGTTGGTCTCTGTCTGCGGGGTTAGAGCAGATACGGTTGTACCTCAGTGCTTGGCTGTAGACAATGGATCTTGTGGTGTGCCCGGGATGGAAGCTGGAGGCATGAAGGTAGGCATAGCGGTCTGTAGGTTTTCGGTATAGGGTGGTGTTAATGTGACCACCACTTATTTGCACCGTGGTGTCTAGGAAGTGGACCTCCCGTGTAGATAGGTCCAGGCTGAGGTTGATGGAGGGGTGAAGTGGGTATTCACCCACGAAAGCTCATGCTGCAAAACATCTGTTAGTCTATAAGGTGCCACAGGATTCTTTGCTGCTTCTACAGAACCAGACTAACACGGCTACCCCTCAGATATAGCTGTATGGTTTTAGAGGAAACAGCTCCACTGTTGCCTATAGTGGACTATATTCCTTGCTCTCCCCATTCGTACAGTCTGATATTAAGAATATTGAATGTGAAAGGAAGATACCTCAAAGTTAATGGGGCTTAATGAGAGTGCATGTCTTTTTTTGCATGGAAATTGCATATGATTGAGCACTAGTATACTCATGTTAGTGCTAAGGCAATCTCTTTTCAGAATACTATACCTAGGGGAAGGAACTACCAACAACCCTTTATAATTTCATAGGCAGGCTCCTACCCCACCTCCCCCAATCCCTCAATAATTTATTGGCCTCTTGACAATGTCTGTACCAGTTTTGCAATTACTTCAGAATACAACCTATGAGGTGTTGAGGGTGGCAGATTGGGATATGTCTGCAAATGGTGAACTCCATTTTGTATTATGTGCTAACCACATGTCTACAGTTGCCCAAGGCAGCTCATTGCATTGCATTCCAGACAGTGGTCCTGCCCAGGAAAGGTGCTTAACACATCGTTGAAGGACTATCACTGAGAAACCATCAAGAAGGCAATCAAGGGATATTGACTGTCTCAACTATTGACCCATCCCCATTAGACATCATGGGGGCATCTCAGGCGTGAAAGGGGCATCTCAGGACTATTGTTGTTTTTCAAAGATCTGTAACTCTTTAGTGCTCTGAAGAGAAAACTGACTATGGTTAAGAAATTCCTTTGCTAAGGCTGGGTTCCTTGCTTTCTGCCATATTTCCCCCCCAGGCTAAGAGAGAGCCCAAAGCCTAGCTGGAGTTCTGAGGAAGTGCATGTCAGTGACTGGGGGGACTTAAGAGGTTTCAGACACTGATTTGGGGGATTAGCGCAACACCCCATGTGCCAAGGTGGGGCATCAGCCAAGAGATCTGAGCCTGGGAGTGTGTCCTAGGGTTACTGGGCCAGGTTGGAACACCAAGCACCTGAACTGAGCACTTTACTTCACTGAGAATTGTAGGCATTCATCATTTCTTAGTGCTTAGCTGTTTGTGCATAAACTCAGTCTTGAAGGCTGATTTCAAATTACCATGATTCTATGACTGCTCTCCTTCATCAATGGCTTAGGGATATTGAGCATCTTTTCTCAGGTGTCGGAGTCTGATTTTGCTGATGTGACAGTATTTAGGATTCACAACATATGATTGTGATCCCTGCAGGACTTGACAATTGTGGAGGAAATATTTATCCGTTTTGACAACAACAATTAAGAGTTTAGTGAAATTAATTTATTACATCAAATTTTAAACAGGCATTAATAACTCTTTGGGTCGAATTTTCTCATCAGCCAAAGATGTGTCTAATTTCCATTTATGTTTTGTATGAAAAGTGCTTGAAAAAGATAGTTATATTCAGTTGCAAACTCATCTTGGTCAAAGGGTCTCCCAGGAGCAGGGGTAAGACCCCATTTGAGAGGGCCCCGAAACAGAGTGCCATTACAAGGTGGTGCACAGGGTTGCAGTGCCGGTGAGGTTTGGCCTGGCCACTCCTCCAACATGATGGAGGGGAAGCCAGGCCAAATTTGATTGATTAGCATTGACACCTGGTGCATGGGATCATAGCACAACTCAGGTTTGCTGCTGTGATCCTGTGTGCCAGGTCACAATGCTCAGAGTGGAGAGTGGGGAGACAGGAGCAGCTCTGTAGGACAGGAGCCACTGCTGTGGGGTGCGTGCTGGGCAGGTTCACTCTCCGAACACCACCTCCCTCATTCCCCCAGGGCTTCCCTTCAGTGTTTTTTCACCCTGGGTTTTTTGGAGGCTGAGGGGAGGGGGGAGTGCTTGGTTTCAGATTTTGCTCTGGGCCCCCAAAAACATCTGAGGCCTGCTTGGTCATGTGATGTATTTGAAAATGTTGATCAGAGCACAAGGTGGCACAGACAGCTCCTTTCTTAAAATGTATGATGGCTTGCCAGTTAGAACATAAGAATGGCCATACTGGGTCAGACCAAAGGTCCATCTAGCCCAGTATCCTGTCTTCTGACAGTGGCCAAAGCCAGGTGCTTCAGAGGGAATGAACAAAACAGATAATCACCAAGTGATCCAGCCCCTGTCACCCATTCTCAACTTCTGGCAAACAGAGGCGAGGGACACCATCCCTGCCCACCCTGGCTAATAGCCATTGATAGACCTATCCTCCATGAATTTATCTAGTTATTTTTTTAAACCTGTTATAGTCTTGGCCTTCACAACATCCTCTGGCAAAGAGTTCCACAGGTTGACTGTGCATTGTGTGAAGAAATACTTCCTTTTGTTTGTTTTAAACTTGTTTCCTATTAATTTCCTTTGGTGACCCCTAATTCTTTTATGAGAAGGAGTAAATAACACTTCCTTATTTACTTTCTCCCTCCTAGTCATGATTTTATAGACTTCTATCACATCCCCCTTAGTTGTCTCTTTTCCAAGCTGAAAAGCCACACTCTTATTAAGCTCTCCTCACATGTTGCCCTTTTCTGAACCTTTTCTAAGATTGCAGCTGATACAAGCTTTCCTCGAGTTCCTGGGCCCGAGTCCCTGCTGCCTTATTCCCATTGTGCACTGTTGTAATTTCACTGATGTCAAACTGGAGTAAGGCAGTGGTGACTCAGATTCTTAAGGTCTTTGAGCCTGGTGGCAGCATTTGATGCTACTGTTTAGGCTTGTCTTTTTAGCATGATTGCAGTCAGTAGCTGAATTATCTGTTTCGAATTATATTCATCACCAAGGCTGGGGATGGTTGCTGTGGCGCAATTGTCGTCATAGCCAGGGTTTTTTCAATGTGGCGTCTATAAGAGTTCTTTGCTTGGACCACTCCTTTGCATTTATAAGCTGCAATTAGGGGCCATCACTGGGAATTGTAATTGATTTTCATTGCTATGCTGATATTGCTCATATCTATTTAACTTCTCTGCCTTAGCAACATTCATGAAGCCATCAATGGATGCCATCAGCCCAAAGCAGCATGCACCCTGCTGATGAGGGAGGAGCCAAATAACAAGCAACCCCCCACCCCAAACCAACAGAAAAGGAAACAAGAACAGAGGCAGAAAAGAATAGGAAAGAGAAGGCAGGGAGAGAGAGACTGTACCAGCTGTGCTGGAACATAGTGGAAAGAGACATGGACAGAGAGCGCCTATCCTCCAAAATATCAATCACAAGTAGGGGAGAAGGGCTCTAGCAGAGAAAGGTTAGGAAGCATTTGCTGAGTGAGGCTTCCATCCTGGTGATCACACCTGATATTGAGCTCTGACATCCACCTTTGAAGCTTAAGAGCTTGGCTGTTATATTGTCATGGGACTGATCAATAGATAGTGTCTTAAGTCTGTCACCAAGCTATCTTTGTACCATCTCTGAAATATCACCAGGCTGAGACGCTTGCTGGTGGAGAGGGATTTAGAATGGATGATAAATGCTTTGCCTTTTAAAGGCTGGATTATTGCAATTCTTTGTTTGCAGGACGGGAGTTAACGACTGGGTTATCTGCAGAATGCAGCTTATACAGAATGCAGCAGCTCATATTCTTTCAGGCAGTTGGTTATTTCAACATAACATTCCCATTTTAAAATCTCTATGCCGGCTTCCTGTAAAATTCCATGTCAACTTTAAAGTCCTGCTACTCACTTAAAAAACACTTACTGGTATATTTGACGGTTTTGCCATCTTACAGTTTCTCCCTTGTTGCTCAACAAGGTTGCAATGGCAGGAAATTTAGTTTGTCCCTGTTATAAAGTTGAGATACTCCAGTGGCGAGAAGGGCCAGGAGCATACAGAGGCCAATCAGGGCCCATCAGGCAAGATAAAAAAAAGCTGGCTGCTTTTTTCATTGGCCAGTTCTGGGTGAAGTTGAGAGAGGGAAGGGAGACAGGCAGCTGTTCTGTCAAGAAACTTGGCCAGGCCAGGGCCCTGACTGACAATATTTTCCTTGGATCAGTGAAGGGCTATTGTTTTATGTTACGGCGTACAGCCTTTAATGCCCAGGTGGCCATTTTGAGTAAAGTGTTAATTTATTTTCTGTAATTCTAATGTGAGTTCACTCTGTCAGGGGAGCCCATGACCATTACATTTGGTTTATCCATTGCTGTTGGGTTTTTCCTCACAGCTCCAGCTGCTACACCTTTCCCCATTCTCCCTTTGCTTTTCCTCAGTCACTTTGTCATTATACAAATTCTGGAATAGATTCTCATGTGTCCAAGATTTGCTACCGAGAATAACCAAAAGGCATTTCAAAAGAACTTTTACAAAAGGGAAAGGCCAAAATGCTACTAAAGGCACCAAATAACTTGTTTAGTGCCAAGGCAGAGTTTTGCTCCATCTTAAAAAAGATTTTTGTGCATGGCAACAAAACAGATAATTCCTTCCCTCTCTCTTCCCCAAACCCAGAAAATATTAAATATGCTAAAGCTAATAGAAAATTGCATACAAGTGTCAGAGAAATTGTTCTCCCACCTTCAATATAACATAACTCAGCGACCGAGCAGAAACTGAGCCATTTCTATTAAATATTTTTTCCATTTTTAAAGAAAACAAAATATTAGAAAGTAACTTTGTTTGCAGCTAATCATCCTCACTCAAAAAGTGTCAGGAACTGATTACCTGGAGTTGCCCCAGTAGTGGTGCAACAAAAGGAAATGTTAAGGAAAGTTCAGCATACACAGAGCTTGTATCTACAAATACAGGTACATAGTTTTGCTGCCCAGCCAGCTATTAGAAATATTTATTAGAAAGTCACTTCCCTTTGAAGATATTCTCTTTGACTCAATGGGAATTTGGTTCCTTCTCAGGCTGATTATACGGGGAGCTCTAACAAATTTTCACAGAATAAAAGACTTTGTACCTAATTGAGGAAAAATATCTCAGTAATTTATGTGGGAGAGATAAATAGCTGAATATCATGTATTAGCTTATCTGTTCTGTATTTTTGAATTTCTCAAAATTGTTACATGGTGCTTCCCAACTACTATGAAATTAGCAAAAATCTGCTCTTGTGCAGTTATTCACTGATTCCAATTCTCTGAAGTTGCCCAAGCTGATTCACTACTGGCTATTGACTATTTATTATATTGAAAAGGTCATGCAACGCCATGTTCTAGCTACAGTGGAAACATTCTAGATTTCTCTAGTAACCTATTGTAGGGGAAGGATAGTCCAGTGGTTAGGGTACTTGTTTGGGAGCTAGCAGAGCCTGGTTCAATTCTCTGTTCTGCCATGGACTTCCTGTGTGACCTTAGACAAGCTACTTAGCCTGTCTGTGTGTCAGTTTCACATCTGTAAAATGGAAATGTAGTGGGTTAGCAGTCATCCCTCAGGCTCAGAGAGAGGCTGCTATGGCTTAAAAGTCAATTAGCAAGTCACTTCTCTGTAGCCCCTTAGGGGAAGCTTAGCAACAAATCTTTCTTTAGCTTAGCCTCCTGGCCAGGATGGACAGCCCACACAGTCTGGTGCTCTGAGCAGGACAGAGCAAGGAGCAGCTTTTAACCCAGCCTTGTGGCTAGGGCAGACAGCAAACACAGTCAGGCTCAGCCCTCTGGGTGGGCCAGAGCAATAGGCTATCTTTAGCCCAGCTCTCTTGCTGGGGCAGAAGACAATTGCAGTCAGGCTCAGTCCTTTGGGTGGGGCAGAGCAGCAACAGTCTATAGCCCACCTCCCTGGCTGGGCAGTCACAGACAAACACAGGTCATTCATACTAAAGTGGGGAGGGGGTAGGCAGCAGAGGGTAGGGGGACTCAAGCCCACCCTACTCCACCAGGTCCCAGCCCAGGGCCCTAACAGCAGAGGAAGTGTCCCTCACTGACAGAGGGAATCCCACCAAACCACGCTGATTTGCACTATGGCAGCAAAACCAGACTAAAGTCTGGTTTCCCTGAGCTACTTCCTACCACAGTCTGGGGATCGGGCTCCATAGTGCAGGAGCCTTCCCTCTCCTCAGGGTACTCAGACAGCAGCCCCAGCAGCTCCTTGAGGTACTTGTCAGATGGCAGCTCCTCAGGGTCCTCCTCCAGGGGCAGGAGTTGGTGCAGTTCAGCTCCTGGTCCAGGCATGGCTGGATAAACTCTCCTGTGGATCCAGGGCTATTAGATTTTATGGGGCTCCTGGAGGTTTGGAGTGGGCTCAGGGCTGGAGCAGAGGATTGGAGTGTGGGAGGAGGTGCAGCTCCAGCTTGGAGGGTGGGCTCTGGGGTGGGGCCAGGGGGTTGGGGGTGCAGAAGGAGGTTTGGGGTGCAGGCTTTGGGTGGGAGGCACTTACCTAGGGCAGCTCCTGGCCAGTGGTGCAGCAGGGCTAAGGCAGGATCCCTGCCTGGCCTGGCTCCACGCTGCTCTGATTCCCAAGGAGGCCGGTATGTCCATCCCCTAGCAGAAGAGCCAGGCCGCTCTGCACGGTGCACGCTGTCCGTGCCCACAGGCGACACCCCTGCAGCTCCCATTGGCTCGGGAACCTGTGTCCAGCCCGTGGCGCAGAGACTTGCTGCAGGCTGGATGAAAAGAAGCAGTGGGTTGTATCTGGCCTGCGGGGCCCCCCTGTAACAATAAAATTGCTCCCCCCATGGGGGTCCCCTGGGTAAGAACCAGCATTGTATATTGCTAATGCTTTAAGAGGCATTGGAAAGGATTTCGGGAGGGCTGAAGGTGTGAGTGTGGAATGAAAAATTCCTTTGCAGGTTGCGAGAGGCCGAAGGGGGAGGAAGGGAGAAGAGAACAGGTTAACTCAATGCCTCAGCTCAGTCCAAAAATAAGACGCAGCCTCCAGTTCAAGGTCATGGCGCTCGAACAGACTCTATGCAGCCAAGAAGCCTGCAGCCATATTTGTATCTTACCCAACCCCCAGCCAACCATGAGAAAAGAGAAGTAAGTTGAACAAGACTGCAAGGGATTGCAAAAACTCATGAGACGGTGAAGGCCAGTGAGGCGGGGAAAAAAACAGTTTTGCGTCCCTGAAACCGGTGTGTTTTGGAAAAGCTAAGGAAGCTGCAGAAAGCCGGTTTGGACTGGTACAAAGAGCATGGGGGACAGAGGTCCCTGGATGAAACGCCCCAGAAGAACCCAGGGCTTAAAGCCTCCCGAGAGTTAAAGCCAGTCGGAGATCAACAGTGGACCCTGGATGGCCTGTGCACAGGACAGAACTCACATCCACCCTTCCTCTCTTCTGATGTTACATCCAGGCTTGGTCAGCCTCGGGTTGTGCGGTGTGAGAGTATGAAAGTAGGTTAGAGCACGGGCACTAACACTTTCTTTCTTCCCCTGAGCGACGTGGGGAGCACCCAGCACTCACCGCTGTTATTTTATTAATAAAGCTTTAAAATTTAAGTATCAGAGGGGTAGCCGTGTTAGTCTGGTTCTGTAGAAGCAGCAAAGAATCCTGTGGCACCTTATAGACTAACAGATGTTTTGCAGCATGAGCTTTCGTGGGTGAATACCCACTTCTTCGGATGCAAGCAGTGGAAATTTCCAGGGGCAGGTGTGTATATATAAGCAAGCAAGAAGCAGGCTTCTTGCTTGCTTATATATACACACCTGCCCCTGGAAATTTCCACTGCTTGCATCCGAAGAAGTGGGTATTCACCCACGAAAGCTCATGCTGCAAAACATCTGTTAGTCTATAAGGTGCCACAGGATTCTTTGCTGTTTCTTTAAAATTTAGTCACTTGGTGTGCTCCTCCATCTCCTCCCCTAATGATCCTGTGGCCTCAGCCTGATCACCTGACGCCTCAGGCAGATTGGTAACAAAAATCTGTCATATTTTTGGTGGAGAATGCAAGGCCCTGGGCTGCAGCCCCTAAAGCCCCTGCATTAATCCGGCCCTGGGTCCAGGGGCCAGAGGCATCCAACTCCTTCCCTGGCTCTCCCACAACTGATCTGGAGGCCTGCCTCCTATATTTCCTGTTCTGCCTCTCTGCTTCCAGCAGGAGGGGCAGGCCCAGCCTGGCTCCATCCCTCAGGGTTTGAGAGTGGTTCCTCCCCCTCAGGCTTAGAAGGAGGCAATTCTGCCTCACTCCACGGGAGAATTCTTCCTTACTTCCCAGGGGTGTTGTAAGGATAAGCAGCTTGAAGTTTATGAAGTGCTCTGAGATCTACGGATGAAAAGCACTCCATGAGAAATAGGCATTATTATTAGGTTTACATGAGTGTCACCTGTGTAAGAAACCATGACACTACTATTAGTAGCAGCAAGAACGATCATCTGCAGGAAGGGGGGTGGGGAGAAAGATTGGTCCTTCTTCTTTCCTGGAATGTGTGTGGCAAACTTAAACTTCTGTAACTCTGGTATACATTATGTGGGAAGAATAGCTAATATCTCTGAACTCTGGGTACTTTTCTCTGACTATTTTAAAAACATGGTTACTCCATAGACTTGTAACACTTCCCTTGGTCAAATCTCAGAAATCAGAGTAGCCCCAGAAACCATTTAATGTGTCATCACCAATGACATATATCTTTTACAGTTGCACCCTAATGGGGGTGGGAAGCTAAAGAGTCAGTCCCTAAGAGAAATTCTGTGTGTATATTCAATATGCTGCATAGTTGAGGAATTGTTGGAGTGATAGTGGGTCTGTGCCAGCCTAGATCTCAAACATCTGAACAAATGTGTCATGGTTCCAGATGGAATGATAAACTGTCACCTCTGATGACATAGGTGACAGTGCCTTCAAAAAGGCATATTTAGATACTCTCGTCAGAAAATGCCACAGCAGATTCCTCAAATCTGTGTATGCTAATAATCACTTTCAATATAAATTACTTCCTCTAGTCTAACTGTGTTCACAAGGTTCTGTACCAAATCTTTCATATTTTAGTGTTGATTGCAGTGCTGAGAGATAGAAATTCCTCATATGTACCTGTTTCTTAATGACTTACTGAGATGAGTGCTTTGAAAAGAGAGAGCTGACTCCCCTGTAAATATTTTCTGACAGCAAAGATTTCTAATCATTCAGGAGAAGAGACCATCACCATCCCAGATTATGCAGAATCTCGGAATAATCATAGCAAGGTACCTGAAAATCTCTTCACCATTCAGCAAGGTATGATGTATCCAAATTTATCTGGCAGAGGATGCTGGTGAACATCCTGGACATGCTCATTTCCTGCTGCAAGATCTTAACACAGGTTTGACTACAAAAGAGACTAATACAACTGTTCTTGTTAAGTTATTAATAATTTGTGCTACAGTGGCACAAGATCGGGGTCCCATTGTGGGATGTTAGTTACTCAAGATAGTTAAGACCAAAGCAGATTGTGAAGAACTTCAAAAAGATCTCACAAAACTAAGTGATTGGGCAATAAAATGGCAAATGAAATTTAATGTGGATAAATGTAAAGTAATGCACATTGGAAAAAATAACCCCAACTATACATTCAATATGATGGGGGCTAATTTAGCTACAACGAGTCAGGAAAAAGATCTTGGAGTCATCGTGGATAGTTCTCTGAAGATGTCCACGCAGTGTGCAGAGGCGGTCAAAAAAGCAAACAGGATGTTAGGAATCATTAAAAAGGGGATAGAGAATAAGACTGAGAATATATTATTGCCCTTATATAAATCCATGGTATGCCCACATCTCGAATACTGTGTACAGATGTGGTCTCCTCACCTCAAAAAAGATATTCTAGCACTAGAAAAGGTTCAGAAAAGGGCAACTAAAATGATTAGGGGTTTGGAGAGGGTCCCATATGAGGAAAGATTAAAGAGGCTAGGACTCTTCAGCTTGGAAAAGAGAAGACTAAGGGGGAATATGATAGAGGTATATAAAATCATGAGTGATGTTGAGAAAGTGGATAAGGAAAAGTTATTTACTTATTCCCATAATACAAGAACTAGGGGTCACCAAATGAAATTAATAGGCAGCAGGTTTAAAACAAATAAAAGGAAGTTCTTCTTCACGCAGTGCATAGTCAACTTGTGGAACTCCTTACCTGAGGATGTTGTGAAGGCTAGGACTATAACAATGTTTAAAAGGGAACTGGATAAATTCATGGTGGCTAAGTCCATAAATGGCTATTAGCCAGGATGGGTAAGAATGGTGTCCCTAGCCTCTGTTCGTCAGAGGATGGAGATGGATGGCAGGAGAGAGATCACTTGATCATTGCCTGTTAGGTTCACTCCCTCTGGGGAACCTGACATTGGCCACTGTCGGTAGACAGATACTGGGCTAGGTGGACCTTTGGTCTGACCCGGTACAGCCGTTCTTATCTTCTTATGTTCTTATGTGCTGTGGAAACATACAATCAGAGGCAATTCTTGTACTGAAAAGTTTACATTTGAAATTGACAAGACTGACAAAAGGCAAGAAAGGAAAAAGACCAACTCAGTAGTGGTGCCAGGAATAGAACCCAGGGGTCCTACTGTTTAGACCAGACCCTTATCTATTAAGACACACTGCCTCTCAAACTAGCTTTTTATTCTTTCCACTCTGAACAACCCAATTCAGCTACACCAAAATACTCTTCTTGTTGAGGTGTTGGAAGGTAAAGTACAATTGTCTCTTGGACATCAGATCTCAGCATCTTAGAGAGCTATAGTACATAATACAAGCCTCCACACTCGGGAGGCCTACTATAGTCTCCTATTGGTTCAGAGGATATCTTAGCTAGGAATAAGAGCTATCAGACTGGCCCTGAAACAGTGGGAAGAGATTCTTGGGAGAAAACACATATTTGCAACACCATAGTAATGGCATACCTAAACAGGCAGGGAAGGATGTTCTTTCCCAACTAGACAAAGAAACCTCTTTTTATTTTGAATGTTCTACATCACAGTCTCTAACTTGAGAAAGGATTGGCTAACGCTCAACCAATGGGCATCTCAACCTCACAACATTCCAGAATATAAGACACATGTTCATACTTCACACATGTTCATACCACACGCTTCTGTGAACACCTTTTGGCAGAAAATGATCTTCATCCTCAATGTGTTGAAAATGAGTTTCTTGCTCATTTTCAAAAATATTTCACTTATGGACAAAGCTGTTCTTATGTGGGCTAATATCCCAGCCTATGTGTATTTTTACTGATGACAATATCCCACTGGGAGAATTGAGGGACATACATATATTTATAGTTCTTAAACTGTATTGAATAAAAAACCTACTGTTTTTATGTATTTATCATTCAGTTTAGTATTAATATTATTTATCTATTGTATGCATAGGAGCAGTTTTCAGAAACCCCAGTCATGGATCAAGGCCCCATTGTGCTAGATGTTGTATGAACACAGAACAAAAAGACTGTTCCTGCCCCAAAGAATGAGTTTGACAGTTGTGGAAGTAATCAGCTGGAGAATTTTTCCAACCAACTATATGGTTTGAAGTTCTAGTGTGCAAAATTGATAATTTCATCCATTGTCTCCCTTTCTGGCAAAGGCATTAACAGAGAATTGCAGATGTGTTGTAGTTGGAATAATGGTATCATAACAGATGCACACAAAACATATCTTAACAATACACATGTTCCAAAACGTGGGGAATGGACAAAATACCATGAAACAATACTACTACTTAGTGCTTATATAACCTCCGTAGCCCTTTCCCAACACTAAGCCTCACAGCACCTCATGAAGTAGGCATCATTATTCCCATTATAATGATGGGGAAAACTAAGGCACAGTCTTTTCTAAAGAAACACAGCAGAGCTAAGAGGAGAACTCAGGTCTCCTGACTGCTTAGCCAATACCCCATCCACCAGATCGTGCTGCATTCCTGACTGACACTCTGATGCAGAAAGGCAACATGAACATTTTCTTTTAGAGTCTTATGACTCAGTCAGGATTATTAACTATCTGAAAATCCCTGCTGAGGAAAGTATTGACACCCATAGGGCTCTTGGCAGAAGCACATGAAAAGTAGTTGTCCCTCCCTCAATTCTGGTTGATAATTACTTGCAGTGCTGGAGGAAAGCTGAAAGATGTGTGGCTGGAGTTAATGCTGATAAGGGAAAATTTGGAGATTCTCGATTCTAAAATTAAATCTAGAGACTCCTTATTAGAGTTGCTATGTTTATTTCTCAACAGAATGGAGCAAACGTGAGATGTTGTTCACAGTCTGTTACAGAAAGAAATAGTATCAGGAGTTAGAAAAGGATAGTCTCGGAATCTGCCTGTAATTCTCTAGGTTCAAACTGAAACTTCATTTACAGACGTTTTACAACTAAACAGAAAGTTAGAACATCCACAAATGTGATTAAGGGTGGTAAGTTAAGGTTAATAAATCCTCTCATAGATTTCAAGACACTCTGTACTATTAGAGGGGTATTTGAATTATTTGAGCAGCATTTGACATTTCTGCAGCTTTCTTTCCACTTTTTGCAAAGGCTTTAAAAAACGGTATTCAGAGATCTCCAGCTATTCAAATGGGTTTGATGCAGGGAATGTATTTGATGCTGAGTCTGCAGGCTAAAGGGAAGAGACTCGTCTTAACATGATGTTATAGAGAGGAAAACTTACAGCAGGAGGCCATTTCCAAACTAAAACAGAGAGCTGAGTATTAGGGTAACTAAAGATCTAGCAAAATGAGCAATGAAATATCGTCATTATTTTTTGTTTTGTTCTTGTTCTGCCCTATGCTTATGCTTTTTGCTCCCCCCTGCAATGCAGAAGACCTATTAAGTGCATCCATTTATTGCTGTTTGATGACTGTTGCAGAGGCTGGTGAATTAGATACTGCTGATCATTATTTTTTGCAAAGATTCTTCATGTGAGAATGAACATGAAAGTAGTCAGTGTTTATTATAGTGATGATCCAGAAAATATGATCTCTGTGAAAAATGACTACAGAGATGTACCTGATCCGAGTGGTGACAGGCAAAAGAACACCTGCTGGCATGTTCAATTGGTTTTCTGGGCACCCGCTGAGTTACAGTGGGATGTGTGGGTGCGGATGGTTTCACTTTGGGTGGGTTGCCGTAGGGATTCTACAGCTGGGGTGGGGTGAGAGCAGGTTGTGTCTTGCGATTATTTTAGTTTTGATCTTTCAGCCCAGTGTGCATTTTGAATATTTCACAGTTAACCCCTTGATTGATAAAGAAGGAAAAGATGGATTTGTGGGTAAGGCAGAGGCTGACAGCTAGGAAATCTGGGCTCTATTCCTGACCCTATTGGAGACCAACTTTGTGACTTGTGCAAGTCAGATAACATCTTTGTGCCTCAATATCTAGATCTGTAAAATAAAGATCACTATGCCACAGGAGTGTGAGGAGGATTAATTCACTGTACTTTGAGTTCCTTGGAAAGAAGATGCTATCGACAGGTAAAATATTACCATTTTTGTATCCGTCAGATGTGTCTGTGTTGTTGTCCTAGGCTGTTCATTTAGGTATCCTGAAAATTCAGCATAGTTTTATGAAAGACCATGACTTGGCTATTGATTGCTATGACTGTTTACTTCCTGTGACAAGGTTGGGACTCACCACCGCAGTGCCTCCCGCTGGTCGCTCCAGGAATTAGCTCAGTCCAGTGGAGCACCCCCTCCTGGTGGTGTCCTGCCCGTTGTCTCGCCCTCAGTTGGCGTCTGAGCCTGCATCACTCTCCAGCTCGTGGCATCCGCTTTTGGACCACTGCCCTCCAGCAGTGGTCCTTAGTCCATCCACACCCCCTTCGGGGGCGGAGGGGGGGGGGTGATCAGCAGTCTCTCTGCGCCCCATCCACCACGTACAACCACACACCCCAAAGTCTAATCCCCCTTGTCAGGGATCTGATGTAGTCTATAATGGCCGCTCCCTACGGCCAATGGCTAGGTGTACTACACGGGGGGGAAGGAGGGACCCAGGCCTGCCCACTACTCTGGGTCCCAACCCAGGGACCCTCTAGTGGCAGCCGTTCTGCCCTCCTTCTCTCCCTCCGTCTGTCCACGTCCCTGGGCCGCTTCCCCTTCAGCCCCTCACACCGGCTAGGCCCTTTCCCTCAGGGCCTGCATCCTGGCAGACACCGGGCTGGAGTTCCCTTCTGTTCCCCCGGGTCTGCCCAGCACTGCGCTGTCCCTGGTGCTAGTCTCCCAGCTCTGGGGACAGCCCTTCCCCTCTCAAAGGACTGGAACAGACAGACTTTCCTCTCCCTGAGCAGCCTTTATGTAGGACTGAGCCTGGCCCTGATTGGCTCCCTCCAATCTGGGCCCCCGATTGGCTCTCAATAAGCCCTTTTCTGATTGGCTGCCCATCTGCGCAGGTGCCCTGGCCTGCTGCAGCCTA
The DNA here is from genome assembly GCF_016161935.1 of Mauremys reevesii. Classification (NCBI taxonomy): domain Eukaryota; kingdom Metazoa; phylum Chordata; order Testudines; family Geoemydidae; genus Mauremys; species Mauremys reevesii. Next base: position 334,974,471 of record NC_052623.1, read on the forward strand.
AATTCTCGGAGTGGGGCAGCTGCCCCACTATACTTCCTAATGCTGTAAAATGATCACCTAGAAATAACACAATTTCCTATACTAGATCTGACCAGTGGTTCATCAAATCGTGTATCCTGCCTCTTGCAGTAATCTATACCAGACACTCCAGAAGAAAGTGACTCTCCCTTATGTCCCATGATGCACCCAGCCAAATGCTGTATGGGCAGCAAGTTGATTCCTGATCTCTAAAATAATCCACCCTGAAGAATGAGATTTGATTACAAGGCATATTATCAGGCATAGTGGAACTATAAGTGCTGCTAAGTGTCATAAGGTGATGCAGAAGAATGTATTTAATCCTATGATCGTCTACGCCAGTGAATTTTTACCAGCTGACTGGGTGCTGTTTGAAGACGTATATCCTTTTATTGGTTTTAAATTTACCTATTTTATTGAGTCATCTTAAAGGACAGGATAAAAAGGAGATACAGATCAGTTTCACTATGCATGTGGCAAACAAACCTACATGCTGCTGAGAGAGACTCGGAATGTAATAAACATTAGTCTGTAAGTGGGAATGACCAGTGTTAGCTAATGGTTGCATGATTCTATTCAGTTCATTTTAGTTTTGTTTGCAACTGTATATTCACCAAGAGATAGGAATGGGCACACTTTAATGAACTGTAGAACTAACAAAGAAAATACACAATGAAAATGTAAAATGTATTTGCACAAATTGTGTGGTCATGGAAAGTGTGATGGAATGTGTATGTTGTAGAGAAATTCCGAAGGTGCTGGAGAAATTACAAGAGTTTTGTCATAGCGCTAGTGAACAAACAATGATGCTTTGCATTATTAATCACTCTAGTTTCTTGGACATGTGCCTTAGACAGTGCATGCTTAATGTGGATATGGCTAAATACAGATACATATTTGGGTATACATTACTTTTCTTAATGATTTGTACAACACCCAGAATGTGCAAGTATTTTTACAGACAAAAGAAAACCTAAGGACTTTGATTCTGATTTTATTTACTCTGATTTTGCACTAGTGAACACCACCTTTGTCAGTGCAGTTATTTCTATTTTATAGCATTATACATGAAAGCAGAATCAGGCCCAAGACTTCTGCCCTGAGGAGCTTACAGCCTAAACAAACAAGCAGATGGGGAATGCATTACAAGGTACTGAGTAAATGGAGGAAGAGGAACTGCTAATGACATTCTTAAATGTTCTAATTTATTTGCTATAATGTATTTTCCCTGTAAAACATACCAGAAAATGTATTTTTAAAAAATGCATTCCCTTCATTGAGCATTAAAGGCTAATACAAGTATTGAATCTTGTGGAGTAGAACAGCATTCTGCTAAGTGTCCCAAGTAAATCATTGCCTCTATGTATCAAAAGGAAAGTACAAATCCTACAATAAAATAATATTTACATTCTAGTACAAACCCACATACGTAAGGAAAGCTGGCCATTTCCCAGATTTAAGGCTACCTTTGGTGTTAACTCACCCATCGGCAAGAGAATATTGAAGGTTTCATCAACTTCTGTCAGAAGGAATCGTTACACTCTAAAAGTGTTTGACACCAGCTGCAGTCTAATTGATGTGACAGACGGCATGGATGGTTTCTCATGCCACATGTGCTTTAGGCTTGTTTACTTTACATGGGATTTAGCAGCTAATAGAGTACATTCCATAAAAAAAAGGTTTTCTAAGGATTTCACTTTTAGTTTAATTAGATCAAACACATATAAAGGCATCGTGTGGCAGGCTTTATGCCTTGTCAGACCCTTAAATCGGGGGGCGGGAGGTAACCCCGCCATGGGTGCCAGGTTTGTATAATTTTTGGTGGTGCCCAAAATGGGTCCAAGCAGATCTGTTCCGTCCCTATGAACGGCTCTGAAAATATATGCCCAAATGTTGGTGGAGCCGGGCCCACGTTCCTGAATATTGGTGGAACACGGGCACCATGGGCCTATATAACTCGCCGCCTATACACCCCGCCTCTCTACACCTATGTCCATTTTCTACCCCACCCCCCAGTAGTCAGCACAGTGTGGCCCAATGGCCAGGGTCCATCTACTGCCTCTTCCTGAGTGGGGTAAAGCGGCCTAGTGGCCAGAATCCATTCAATGTGTCCCCAGGCAGTGCAGCCCAATGGCCAGAGTCCACCTAATTCTCCTCCTCTAGTAAGATAGCACAGCCTAGCAGCCAGAGTCAATACAGCTACCTTTAGAGTCAAAACAGGTGGCCTAGTGGCTGGTGCCTGGGGGTCATAGCCCCCAGTAGGGAGGCCCAGGCCCACCCAACTCCACCGGGCCCCAACCCAGGGCCCTGCCAGGAGCAGAATGGTCTGCCACAGGGTCAGCGGGGAATCCAACCAAAACACACTGACCTCATAAGGGTGGGAGGTACCACTCCTTCACCCTCCCTGGGTCACTTCCTATCGGTTCTCCTGCAGCTGTGGTCCATATGGTATGGGGGTCTCCAGGCTCTTCAGCACCAGACACTCCCTGGGGTTCCAATAGCAGCAGCAGGCCTCTGGCTTTTGTAAGGGCTGTAACAGCTCCTGGGCTGGCACCTCTGCCCAGTGTCCTTCCTCCTCAGCAGTCTGCCCTGACTGAGCAGCTCTGCAGGCTTTTATACTTGACTTCCAGGTGGAGTATGCCCAGTAGAGCCTCAGAGGTTGGGCTTCCTCTGCTAGGAGGGAAGGATTAACCCCCTCTGAACCAGTGCAGGGCCGATCCTCCCCATCACACATTTGGAATTACACTGTTGTTTGGCAATGCTCTGTAAGATGCTGTGGATCCAGCACAGGATGATAAATATTCCAAGAAGGATGATAATGAGTCAGGTTGTGGCTGTTTCTGTGTAGACGTTCAGTCCTGCAAAGTGCAGAGCATTCAATTCCTGATCCACTTAATCATGTGCTTAATATAAAGAATGTGAGTATTCCCACTCATTTCAATGTGGCTTTGCTTTAAGTGCTTTGCTGGATCAGGGCCAGAGTGTAGGATCCTGGGGAGTGGGTGCTTTCTCTTCCCTTGGGCAGAAATAAGCAGTAGCCCCGTTTGGGGTGGGTATCCATATCCATATCAGTCTAGCACTACTGCAAGCACTAGACTTCCCAAAGGTGGTGGTGAGGACACTACCTTGTGAAACAACCAGCAGAGCTGGCCCAGTGCAAGGGGGAACGCATGTTGCATTCTGTGGAAGGGAAGGAAAACTCCTATGAACTGCCTCAGAGTCTCTGGAGGAATTCTGGCTGAATCATATATTCCTTGTATTGTATTTAGCTCAGTTGTTGTGAACTATTTTTCAACAAGACCGTTGATCTAGACCTGAGTATGGTTAATGCTTTAGTCACCACTAAATTCTGTGTCATGTTATCTGCTGTCACACCTAGATATGTTAACACAGGGATGGGCAAACTTTTTGGCCCGAGGGCCACATCTGGGTGGGGAAATTGCTTGCAGGGCCATGAATGTAGGGCTGGGGCAGAGGGTTGGGGTGTGGGAGGGAGTGCAGGATGTGGGAGGGGGTGCAGTGTGCAGGAAGGGGCTCAGGGCAAGGGTTTGGGGCAGAGGAGGGGTTCAGGGTGTCCGAGGGGGTTCAGGGAAAGGGGTTAGGGTGCAGGAGGGGGTGCACAGTACATGAGGAGGCTTAGGGCAGTGGTGCAGGGAGGGGTATGGAGTGTGGAAAGGGGACTCAGGGCCGGGGTGCAGGAGGTGCGGGAGGCATCCAGAGTGTGGCAGGGGGCTGAGGTGCAGGCACGGGGCTCGGGGGAAGGGGTTGGGGTGCAGGAGGGGTTTGGGCTCCAACCCAGTGCTGCTTACCTGGAGCGGCTCTGGGGTGGCAGCGGCATGCACCGGGGCCAGGGCAGGCTCCTTGCCAGCCCCAGCCCCAGCTCCAGCCCCAGCCCCAGCCCCGCACCACTCCAGGAAGTAGCCAGCACCATATCCCTGCGACTCTTGGAGGAGGGAGGGCAGAGAGCTCCGTGCACTGCACTTGCCTGTGGGTTCCACACCCGAAGCTCCCATTGGCCGCAGTTCCCTGGTCCCGGCCAATGGGAACTTTGGGGGAGGTACCCACAGGCAAGGGCAGCATGCGGAGCCCTCTGCCTCCCCTCCCCCAGGAGCCACAGGGGCGTGGTGCCGGCTGCTTCTGGGAGCAGCGTGGGGCCTGCAGTGCCACGAGGGTGGCAATCCCATAGGCTGGATCCAAAACCCTGAGGAGCTGGATTCGGCTTGCGGGCTGTAGTTTGCCCACCTGTGTTAACAGGAGCTACATGGCAATTTTTTGGTACTCCAAGTCTTGCAAACTGGGCTCTCAACAATCTGGGTGAAAATGGTATAATGAGAAAATACCACACATAAATGGAGAGATTATTTGATGTTCTCCCTACATGTATATAACTCAAGGATAATATGATTTTATTAAAAATGGATTTGCAAATATATTTACTAGTACAATATGATTTTATTATGGTGATTACTATTGTAATCATCTGTGTACAAGGTATGCCTTGTAAGGTTATCATCTGAAAACTCACTATGTGCTGGTCAGTATTGTCTTGATAAAATATGTGTGGCAACATTGTATGAGAAGTTATAGGATTCTCCGTATGATGTTATTAACACATGTTCCAAACCCCAGAATATATGGATCATAGCTCTATGTAGGGGGTGATTGGTCACTCGTACAGAATTTTTCCCTTACACCAGTTGAACAGCCAGAATCACTAGTTATTTTGATCAGTCTCAACTATTTTCTCAGTCCAGGTGTTTTTGAAATGTATTCACTTTTGAATTTAAAGTATCTCAGAAACTGACTTCTTTTGGGTCAGCCTCTGGCTTATACTTCTTACTGCCAGTGCTTGAGCTATACCATTGTGTACTCTGAGGGTATGTCTACATTGCAATTAGACTGGTGGCTGGCCCATGCCAGCTGACTCGGGCTTGCATGGTTTGGGCTAAGGGTCTGTTTAACTGCAGTGTAAACATTCTGGCTCAGGTTGTAGCCTGAGCTCTGGGACACCCGCCCCCTCCACCTCACAGAGCCCAGCTTCAGCCCAAGCCTGAACGTCTACACCACAATTAAACAGCCCCTTAGCCTGAACCCTGTGAGCCCAAGTCAGCTGGCTTGGGCCAGACGCAGATGTCTAATTGCAATTGTCTAATTGTAGACATACCCTGAGTGGTCACAGCATGTGGAATACAGGCTTTTTCTACTCTCTTCTGCACTGTGAGCATGTTGCAGCTATTTTTTTAATCCTTATGAGGCTTTGTTGCACCATGTGTTTACTTGTAATCAGTAAGTTTGAATACAGAATGTGGGATCAGTCCTGCAGTCTGTACTAAGGGAAAACATCCTAGCTTTATTTTGATTAGACTGGTTGTCTTGTCTGTGCCATGGGCTAGATTGTGGCTTTCAAGCCCCTGCCTTGCATGCAGTGGTGGTGAAAAGCACTACCTCAGGAGACACACTCTCTCCAGTACTGTTCCTTGAGCATGGCATGTGTGTGGTGCCCTCTGCACAAGCCCACATTGATTTACTAGCCCACTTCCATGTACGGTGACATGAAGGCAGCTGTGCTTGGGGCGGCAAAATGCCTAGAGCTGCCCCTGTGTGTCACCCTTGTGCCACGTAACTGAGGCTGGGGGTAGGAGGAAGAAGAGGATTTACCCATCCACTGCTGTGTAGCCACAATCAGTCTAACTCTTTATGCTGAGGTTTCAAACATGTTGACATTAAAATAAAATGCCTATATGATCATGGTGTTTAATAATAGAGACAAGATGGGTGAGGTAGTATCTGAAGAAGAGCTCAGTGGAGCTTGAAAGCTTGTCTCTTTCATCAACAGAAGTTGCTCCAGTAAAAGATATTTCCTCACCCACCTCGTCTCTCTCATATCCTGGGACCCACATGGCTACATCAAATCTGCAAACATGATATTTAATGTACTGATTTCTTAACAAAATGTAAGTCTTTTTTTTTTGCTTGTACTTTATTTGAAGATTAGATAAAAACAAGTGAAACAGGATCAATAGAAAAACCAATGACTGGCAATATATTAATAAACAAGCATCTGCCTCTCCTTCCTTCTCAACAGCATCATCTCAAGCATTATTAGAAGGCTGGAATAACTCAGCATAGCAGTTTTCACCTCTGAAGAACACACAAGGCAGCCATCTTTAAAAATGAAGAAGCACAGATGTGGCTCTATTGATATGTAAAATATTTTAAAGGTACCTTTCAAATATTAAAGAGTTATTGGGTTATGGTCTGAAAGTCCACAAAATAATAAATAATAATTAATAGTTTGCCTTTGTAGGACAAGATTTTAAAAAGTGATTGATTTGGGGTGATTCATTTTGTGGATACCTATCAACTTTGATGCTCAGCATCTTCTGAAAATCAGGCTCCTATAAGGTATCTCCAATTGGGCACCGCAAATCAATCATTTTTGTGGAAAAATCTTGGCTGTAGTACTTGTCCTCCAACAATCTCAAACTGCACAGGATAAGACAGTGATTCAGTATAATTTAATTTGTTTCTTTTCTCACTCAAACTATGTAATACTGCTGGAGCATGCAGCCAGACTACTTAGCAAACTAGAGCAACATTTCATTTTATTGTGTTACATAAATTTATTATGAAAATACATAGCAAAACCACACCCTATAGTACAAAACTAAGACTTAGCTGACCATGTAATGGTGGGCCACATTCTCCAGTAGCGTTTCATAATGGCTGTAAAATCAAGGGACTGAGATCTTGCATTGAGGGCCCTGGAATAGAGTGGGGGAAAGTAAAATTTCACATCGGTTATATACCAAAGACATTTTTTATCCTAGTTATTGGAGCATGTTGTTAATAATAATCATAAAATCATAATAATCATAAAATAAAAAAACATATATTCATTGTTGTTTGTTACTAATGATCTTGACACCCAAAGCAAGTGGATAAACATTCTACTGCATGGGATTTTTTCATTTTTCATTTGTTGCTGTTGTGGGAATATGAGAGAATGCTGGAGATAAAAGGTGCTCTATAAATAAAATGTAATGAGATGCATGAAAAGGAAATTGTTAAGGTTAAAAAAAATCCAATGATTGACAATGTGGTCAAGTTTCTTTATGGACAAGAAAGGATATTTGTCTATGACTTTGTTAGTATTAAGCTTATCAGTGCAATATGTAGTCATATCAAACTGTCAACTTAGTTTACCAAGTGTCTCAAGAATGTGTCTTCTCAAATATAAAATAATTCATGAGGAAAATATGATTTAAAGTAACATTTTATAGGAGGATGACTTTTGATTTTTACAAATTGTGAGGTAATAAAACATTGTGACTGTGTGGTTATTAAGCTACAGATTCTTAACTTGTTGCTTAGGTAGAAAACTAGCTTTATTCATAAGCAGAAAATGGATTTTCACTCTAATCCAAATCTGAAAAACTAAAGATTCTGCAAAAATGGTCCTAATATGTTCCATGCCCTTTTGGCCTCAAGGCTTGATAAAGCCAAGTATCTGTTTTAGCAAACTGAAATAGACATTAGTTTTGCATAACTATCTGATGTGCAAAGACTCAGCTCATTTTTGCATGCTAATACTTCCCACTGAGGGGTTGATCTTTTGATGCGCTGAGCCCTTACAACTTTCATGGACTTCAGCAGGAGTTACAGGTACTCAGCATCTCTCAGTACTGACTAGTACTGTATCACCTATATCATCTTCCAGACTGAAGCATACCAAAGTTTGCTTCTGTGAGGCTGACAGAGACTGGTTTCCTCAAGTGTACTGGAATAAATGCTACAGCTTCAGTACTTTTATTTGACAGTTCTGACTTTATTAACCTTTTCCAGGTGATGGCTGCTGCAGTGTTAGCATTTGAGCTGTCATGCAGATGAGATATTTTCTTTTATTTTTCAGTTACAGAATCATGTTGAATATCTCACCTTTTGGTCATACACCCAGAAATCATTGAGACAGTGTCAAGATTTAATCTACCCTAACATATGCTTAATTTGCCCCTAAAAATCTATCCTTCATAACTCAGGCTTCATATGAGATGGCTGATTCTTTGCTGGATGACTCACCAGTACCAAGCCCAGTTGAAGGGTCCCAACATTACTGGGCGTTACCAGATGATATTATTACAAAGAATGATACAAGTTCTGGAAGTAGAAGCAATAAGCTCTGGAAGTAAATACTTATAGGCAGCTGTGATGCACTTATCTTACATGCTGAGCACATTGCCAGTAAAGTCTGTTCTGCCTAAGAGTCTCTCTGTCTGAAAAACATTTTCTTAGCTGTAGCAGCAGCCTAAAGTTACCGTACTCACACAAGCAAACACATTATATGGTGCCAAAAGATGACAGAACACATATTTGCATTTCATACCACCCTTCAGCTCAGACTCAGGGCCGCCCAGAGGGGGGGGGCAAAGGGGGCAATTTGCCCCGGGCCCCGAGCTCGGCAGGGGCCCCCAAGAGAAGAGCGGAGGCTCCCGCCTCCGCCCCTCTCCTGGAGCCTCGGCGCATCAAGCGCCGAGTCTCCTGCCGAGCCCCTGAGCCCCGCCCCGATCCCAGCCCCGTGGGGAGGGGGCGGGGCAGCTGCCTCCGCTCGGCGTGGAGCTCATAGCCCCGCCCCCTCACCACGCGGCTCTGAGCAGGACGACGCTCAGGCCCCGCTGGAGACGCGCTCGGGTAAGAGGTCGGGCCGGGCCCGCCGGGCGGGGCCGAGCCGGGCCGGGCCGGGGCGGGGGCGGGAGGCGGGAGGCGGGAGCAGGACCCGCCGGGGTCTTCGGGGGCCGGGGAGCGGGACCCGCCGCCGCCGCCGCCGCCGCCGCCGCCGCCGCCGCCGAAGCGCAGCCCGGTCTTCGGGGGCGGGGGCCCTTCTGTTCCGGGACCTGCAGCCTAAGTGCCCCGAAGGCCCGCGGCGGGACCACCCCGCCGCGGATCTTCGGGGCACTTTGGCGGCGGGTCCCGGAACGGAAGGGGCCCCCTGCCACCGAAGACCCTGGGCCCCTGGAATCCTCTGGGCGGCCCTGCTCAGACTGTATCTTATGTTTCACTACAGAGAGTTGAAACTCCTAGCCTACAGGACTAGGAACTCAACAGCAGTGGTGGGCCAAATGAAATGTTTCTACCACTTTCTGTCTTGTACCAGCTTCATGGCTTTGTTCATCTTTAAACCTTATTGTTCTATGGCATCCTTCACCATGTCTATCCAACACATCCTCGGTCATCCTCTATTCCTAGTTCCTTGCACTCTGGTATGTATTGCCATGTGTGGTGTCCTTTTTGGGTCCATTTGTGACACATATCCTAACGATCACAGTCATCTTTCTTGCCCTAGCCATTTTCTTATTTCTTAATTTTTTTCCCTGCGGTCTTGAAACTCTCAGTACTCCTGTTAGCCAGTTAATTTCTGCAGTCAACATCTTTTGTTCAAAGACTTTCTTCGTACACCAACATTTCAACCTGTATAGTAGTATTGGCATGTCAGTTGTCTTATATACGACAATTTTTAGTTTCATTGAAATTTCTTTAGCCTTCCAGCGCTTGCAGAGTTTTCCAAATGCAGTAGGAGCTGGTCTGATTCTTCTTTTTATGTCCTCTTCAAAATTCCAATTCTCCAATGGTAGGCTTCCAAGGTACACACATTTTTCCACTTGTTCTAGTTGTCTTATTCTTTGTCTTCAAGTTTGATCTTTATGTCTTTCTCTTGTCTTCTAAGTGCCATAATTTTTGTGTTCTCCATACTGATCTTCAACCTGAGTTTCTGCTTTCCCAGTCCACTTTGTCATTTATTCTCTTTAAATCCTCCTTGTTCAATGCTGTGAGGTCAGTATCATCTGGAAATCTAAGGTTATTCACTGTCCTACCACATACCATGACTCCTCTCATTTCATCTCTCATGCTGTCACCATCACTGCTTCCAGTACCAACCTGAACAAGTCTAGTGATAGCATGAGTCTTTATCTTACTCCTATGGTCCTCCTGAACCACTCCATCAGCTTCTTGTCCATTCTCGCCATACTCATCAACTTGCTGTAGATGTTTTCTATCAGCTTGATCAATTTTTCAGGGATGCCATACATTCTGATAATTTTCCTTAACTTTTTGTGCCACAAGCTATCAAAAGCCTGTCTGAAATCTATACAGTTGTTGTAACAGGTTTGGTTATGTTCTATTTACTTCTCTGATATCTGTCTTATCACAAATAACTGATCCATTGTACTTCATCCTGGCCTGTTCCTCTGCAAGCAGCACTTTCACATATTTCTTCCTTCTCTTCTTCAATGTCTTGGCTGTGATGCTGGCAGACCAGGTGCCAGCTCATGCATAGGCCCCTAACCTGATTGACCACTGATAAATGCATAGCTGGAAAACAGTCTGGCTCACCTATCTGTTAGCCTCGTTAAAATAGATGTTAAGTTAATAAGAATGTGTTTACTGTTTAAGATTAATGGAATGCTTGTAGGATGCTGTATGTTTTTATTTCATACCATCTGTAACCCATGGTATAAAGTTTTATTGAATGTTTGCATTGTAAACACCAATAATTATATAATTCACCAAACAGGAAAGAAGCAGTAGTTAATGTAAAGTGCTGGTCCTGCACACCAGAAGGCACACTGAAACCAAATAAGTCATAGTGAAATATCAAACGACAAAGGCTTTGTTGAATGCCCTCCACCCCACACCTGTGAAGAGGAGACAGGCACCAACACTTGTTCCATCAGCTTGAACTCTGGGGGAAGGAAATAAAAATGCCTGACCAGAAGGAATTGGATCACGGTGCTGGTTGGAATTTGTAGAGGGCAATATTTCTAAGCATAAGCAAGGGATCCCCAAGCTGCTTAGCTTGGTTTGGCCTAAAGGACATATAGAGCTTGCACATTACAGCAGCTTCTATTATTTTTTAAAACTTAAGGCTGTCTCATTTGTTTACCGGCTTTAACCTTGTAAATAGCTCTCATTTCTTTTTCCTAGTTAATAAATCTTTTGTTTATTACTGGATTGGCTACAAGCATTGTCTTTGAGAGATCTAAGGTACAATTGACCTGGGGTTAGTGACCAGTCCTTTGGAACTGTGAGTAACCTGAATATGGTTGTGATTTTTGGTGTAAGTGATCATCTATCACAAAGGCAAGCTTGACTAAGTGGCAAGATAGACTGGAGCACCCAAGGGAACTGTCTCTGACTCAATGTTCTTAAAAACCTCCAATGGTGACGATTCTACAACCATAATTTGTTCCAGTGCTTAACTACCATCAGTTAGGAAATTTTTCCTAATGTCCAACCTAACCCCGCCTTGCTGCAATTTAAACCCATTACTTCTTGCCCTGTCCTCAGTGGCCAAGGAAAACAATCTATCACCGTCTTCTTTATAACAACCTTTTATGTACTTGAAGACTGTTACCGTGTCCTCCCTCAGTGTTTTCTTCTCCAGACTAAACAAACCCATTTTTTTCAATCCTTCCTCAAGAGTCATGTTTTCTAGACCTTTAACCATTTTTGTTGCTCTTCTTTGGACTTTCTCCAATTTCTCCATATTTTTCCAGAAGTGTGGTGCCTAGAACAGGACACAATACTCCAGTTGAGGCCTTATCATTGGTGAGTAGAGAAGAAGAATTACTACTTGAGTCTTGCTTACAACATTCCCACTAATATATCCCAGAATGTTTGCTATTTTTGCAATAGTATTACATTGTGGACCCATATTTAGTTTGTGATCCACTATAACCCCAGATCCTTTTCTGCAGTACTCCTTCCTAGGTAGTTATTTCCTGTTTTGTATTTGTGCAATTGATTATTCCTTCCTATGTGTAGCACTTTGCATTTCATCCTATTTAATTCAGACCATTTCTCCAGTTTGTCAACATCATTTTTCATTTTAATCCTGCCCTCCAAAGTGCTTGGTATCATCCACAAACTTTATAAGTGTACTTTCTGTGCCATTATCCAAATAATTTACGAAGATATTGAATAGAACTGGACATAGGACAGATCCCTGTGGGACTCCACTTGATAAAACCTTACAGTTCAATTGTGAGCTACTCTCACAATTTTTCCAGGCAGTTGTGCACCCACCTTACAGTATGTTCGTCTAGGCTATATTTCTCTAGTTTTTTATTAGGTCGTGTGAGACAGTCTTGAAAGCCTTACTAAAGTTGAGATATATGACATCTACTGCTTCCCCTCTATCCACAAGGCTTGTTATCCTATCAAAGAAGGATATTAGGTTGGTTTGACATGACTTGTTCTTGACAAATGTATGTTGACTGTTACTTATTATACCTCTACCCCAATATGATGTGGTCCTATATAACACAAATTTGGATATAACGCAGTAAAGCAGTGCTCTGGGGGACGGGGCTGCTTTACCTCGTTATATCCAAATTCGTGTTACCACAAGCAGTTCCTCTGTTCCCCTGTTACTTGCTGCGGCCCTCCCCAAGGCCCCCAGCTCACCTCCGCTCCGCCTCCTCCCATGAGCACGCCGCTCAGCTCCGCTTCTCCTCCCTCCCAGGCTTGCCGTGCCAAACAGCTGATTGGTGCGGCAAGCCTGGGAGGGAGGGGGGAGAAGCAGAGCTGCGGAGCACTCTTGGGAGGAGGCGGAAACGGAGGTGAGCTGGGGCGGGGGTGGGCAGGAAGGGCCGCAGCAAGTAATGAAGGGGCACAGAGGAACTGCTTCCAGCTCATCTCCGCCTCCTCCCCTGAGTGTGCCGCCACCGCTCTGCTTCTCCCCTCTCCCCCTTCCAGGCTTGCCGGCCAAACAGCTGATTGGCATGGCAAGCCTGGAAGGGAGGGAGAAGCAGAGCAGCAGCAGTGCGCTCTGGGAGGAGGCAGAGAGGAGGTAAACTGGGGCGGGGAGCGGTTCCTCTCCCTACCCTGATGTAACACGGTCTCACCTATAACACGGTGAGATTTTTCGGCTCCCAAGGACCTCGTTATATCGGAGTAGAGGTGTACTTTATTTTCTTCTAGGTGCTTACAAATTGATGGATTGATTATTTGCTCCATTATCTTTCTGGGTACTGAAGTAAAGCTGACTGGTCTATAATTCCTGAGGTTGTCCTGATCCCTCTTTTTATAAATAGGTACTATATTTGCACTTTTCCAGCCCCCTGGGGGTCTCTTCCATCCTCCACTAGTTCTCAAAGATAAAAACTAATGGTTCAGGTCTCTCAAGCCAGTTCCTTAAGTATTCTAGGCTAGGGTGTATTTCATGAGGCTCTGCTGACTAAAAGACATTTAACTTGTTTTTTTCCTATTTTACCCTCAGATCCTACTCCATTTACACTGATGTTCTCTATGTTAGTTGTCTGATCACTGTTAATTTTTTGGTTAAAACTGAAACAAAAAAGGCATTTAACACTTCTCGCATTCCTGCATTTTCTGTTATTGTCTTTCCCTTCTCATTGAGTAATGGACCTATCCTGTCCCTGATCTTACTCTTGCTTCCCATGTATTTGTAAAATGCTTTGTTTTAACTCTTTATATCCTTAGCAAGTTTGATCTCAATCTGTGCCTTGGCCTTTCTAAATTTGTCCCTACATGGTTGTGTTGTAGCTTTGTTTTTTTTCAATATTAATCCTTTGTAATTTGGCCTAGTTTCCACTTTTCATACAACTCTTTCTTTGAGTTTCAGATAATTGAAGATCTCTTGGTTAAGCCAGAGTAGCCTCTTATCATACTTTCTATCTCTCCTACACATTGGTATAGTTTGCTCTTGTGCTCTTAATAAGGTCTCATTAAAAAACTGCCAATTCTCCTAAACTCTTCTTTCCCTTAGACTTGCTGCCCATGGGATCTTACCTACCAATTCTCTGAGTTTGCTGAAGTCTGCCTTCTTCAAGTCCATTGCTTTTATTCTATTGTTTATCCTCCTACTATTCCTTGGAATCATGAACTTGATCATTTCATGATCACTTCCACCTTCAGATTCTCAACTAATTCCTCACTATTTGTCAGAATCAAATCCAGAATAATCTCTCCCCTAGTCACTTTCTCCACCTTCTGTAATAAAAGTTGTCTGCAGTGCATTCCAAGAACTTGCTGGATAATCTGTGCGCTGCTGTATTATTTTCCCAACAGATGTCTGAGTAGTTGAAGTCCCCATCGCTGCCAAATCCTGTGTTTTGGTTTATTTTGTTAGTTGTTTAAAAAAGGTCTCATTCAGCTCTTCTTCCTGGTTACGTGGTGCTTAGTAGACCCCTACATGACATCACCCTTGTTTTTATCCCTTTTATCCTTACCCAGAGACTTTCAACAGCTCTGCCTTCCACTTCTATCTCATCCTTCGTGCAAGTGTATACATTGTTGATATACAATACAAGGCAACACCTCCTCTCTTTTTTCCCTGACTGACCTTCCTGAACAAACTGCACCATTTTATAACCAATATTCTAGTCACGTGAATTATCCCAAGTTTCTGTGACACCAGTTATATCTTATTTGTGATCATTCACTAGTATACAGATATCTAAGATGGTCAATAGATTTCCCCTTTACATTCCCTCTCGTCTCTCCTTTGCCCATGCTGCAATTTCCCATGTTTTCTCCGGATTCCGACCCTTCCCCCAGGTTTCCATGTTTTGGATTTACCTGTGGGCTTTTGTCTCCTGCCCCCATTGAACCTAGTTTAAAGCCTGCCTCACTAGGCTAACCAGTCTGTATATGAAGATATTCTTCCCCTTCCTTGATAAGGAGACCACATCTTTGCTCAACAGTCCTTCTTGGAAAAGGATCCCATGGTTGAGGAAGCCAAAGTTCTCCTGGCAACACCATCTGCACAGCCATGTATTTACCTCCAGGTTATGTCTATCTCTGCCCAGACCCCTACCCTTGATTAGAAGGATCAATGAGAACATCATCTGTGCCCCAAACTCCTTCATCCTCACTCCCAGAGCCCTGTAATCACTTCTGAGCTATTCAGGGTCATACCTTACATAATCATTAGTGTCCACATGGATGACCAGCATGAGGTAGTAGTTAGAGGGCAGGATGATCATCAGCAGTCCTTCCAAAATATCTCAGATACAGGCCCCTGGCAGTCAGCACACTTCCTATGATGCCAGATCAGGCTTGCTGATTGATGCTTCCATCCCCCTTAGAAGGGAGTCATTAACTAGTGTCACCCTTCATTTCCTTTTTGGAGTGGTGGCTACTATCCACCTAGGCTTGGGGATACATGGCTTCTCCTCCTTCACCTTTGAGAGAGATTCCTCATCCCTCATTGCCCATGCAGCATACATGTTTTTTATGTCTATGGATGGTGGGTTGTGAACAAGAATGGAACACTGCCTGCTGCCAGAAGTAACCAGCATCCAGGTTCCTTCCTTTAAAGGAGAAGTTTCCTGTTCCCTTGATGGTGCTACTGCAGTCCTCCCACCTGAATTGCTTCCTCAACCCTTGGAGGTCTCCAGATGAATGTTTTCAATGAATTTCTCCTGTGCACAGATGCTCTCTCAGTCCCCCACACTGCCCCTCTTAAGTCAGTGGAAGCACTCCTGGTGAGAGGGGTACAGACAGAGAGGGTGTCATAAACAGATAGTTAAGGGTTAAGGTCTCTTTTACCTGTAAAGGGTTAACATGCAGTACCTGATGACCACCTGACCAGAGGACCAACCAGAGACGAGATAATTTCAAATCTCTGTGGAGGGAAGCCTTTGTCTGTGTTCTTTGTTAGAGAGCTCTCTTTGGATCTAAGAGAGGACAGTCATGTCTCCAAGTTCTCCTGGAGTAGTTTCTACTATTTAAAAGTGAGTATTAATTAGAAAGGCGAATTAGTCTTTTGAGTTGCTTTCTATATTTGCAATTGTGTGTTTGCTAAAGGAAATTCTTTATTCCTGTTTGCTGTTACTTTGCTTTTACTGAGAAAGAAAGGAGGGGGGATTCTCTCCAGAGATTGATAAGCTTAGACCCTGTATTGTTCTATCTTGAATTACAGAGACAAGTTACTTTCTTTTTATTCTTTAATAAATTCTTTTCTATTAAGGACTTGTTTGGTCTTTCCTTGGGTGGACTCTCAGGGAAAGAGAAGGGGGAGGTATCCCTCTGTAGTTAGATCCCGGTACCCCTCCTAGGAAAAGGGAGGGGGGAGGAAGCAGGGGGAATGGTTTATTTCTCCTGGGTGTAAGAACTCCATGGATTTGGGGCTCTTGGAATCCCCTAGGATTTTGGGGAAGGACTGTGTCTCAATCCACATTTCCTGATTGAGTGGTGGCAGCTTACTAGATCTAAACTAGGATTTTAGTTTAGAGGGAAACCAAGTCAGGTCCCCACATTGGAACCCAACAGCTCCAAGTGGGGGTGAGACCTATGACACAGGGATACACCACCGACAGAAGGAGGGTAGTGTGGACATGAAAACCTGCAGTAATTACCGGGGTGGCTGTAAGTTGACCTAACATAGGTCGACTTACGTTTGTAGTGTAGACATGCCCTCAAATTCTGGATGGTGACCTCAGTTTCAAACTTGATTGTTAAAAGGACGTTTTCCTTCCCAGTTCTCCTCTTCAAGTGTCTGAACCCTGACTGTCACAATGGGTCTTTTGTAGTCCTACATGATCATGTGACATACATAGGATCGTGCACACACATGGAGTCTGTAATGTTTGGCATTTATTCCTTGTTTGAATCTCAAAAATCCCAGCTCACTGAAGCTGTGGGTTTGCTTGTTATAAAAGTCTTGGTGAAAGCTGACAGTTTAAAAAATATGAACAGCTTTGGCATATTGGCATCTGAATTATACTGGTGTACAGCAGCTTTCCAGTCAGCAGTTTCCTTTTGAATGATAATATTTTGATCAAGCTTTATTCAATATCATGACTTGATTAATAAATAAGTTACATGGATGTTACACAATTTTGTCTTTGATCTTTTCAGAGTGATTCAAAGCATGCGGTCTGCCTTGATCCAAATAAATAAATAAAACAGAGATATAAGGAGAATGCATACTGACATGTACTCAGATTTTGGTAGAGTTAATAGTTTCACAGAAAAATCAAGTACAGTATTCTAAAGTAGAAAATCATCCCTGAACAAATGCCCTATATTGAAAACTGATTTTTTTGTATTTACAGCTGAGTGAATCCTTCTTGATAAATAGCAATAAGCACATTTCTTTAAACCCCCAAGTAGCAACAAAATGTCAGAAGAAAATGACGTGTGGTGACTTGTGTGGTGAAAGACATAATTTGAATGGTTTCTGCTGAGTCCCTTAGGGCTGGAGCAAGTCTAACTGTGTTAGTTAAGGGGGCAAGAGATAGCCCACTATAATCCCCAGTTTTAATGGAAGACTTCTTTTTTTGTTTGTCTCTTGACAGCCGAGGACTACTTTGTGCCTCCATTCGCCATCTGTAAAATTGTGATAATTCTTCCCTCATATAATAATATGGTGATTCATGGGGAATCAAACTGATAATCCTCAAAGACTCTGGTGATGGGAAGGGACCACATAAGCACCTAGACAGTTATCAACAATCGCAGTTATCAACAATACTATCAGTCTGGGGTTCATTCTCAGCAGAAAGCAATTCAGTCAGAGCTCACTATTACAAAAGCTAGTATCTTTGAATCCTATTAGCTTAGTAATCAACCTCTGAAGTTAAACAGCAGTTCTGATGTAGTCCCAGAAACAGTAGAATCCTGGAAACCATCTTTTGATACATTGCAAAAAGTAATTGTAAATGGGAATCATCATCCAATGGGACTGTTTCCGGTGGGGTCCTATAGAGATTTGTTCTTAGTCCAATGCTATTCAATATTTTTATCAATGATCTGGAAAAAAATATGTACAATTTTCAGATGACACAAAAATTGGTGAACTGGTAAATGATGATGGGAATGGGTAAGGTAGGCGCATTCGAAAACTGCATTTTAATACAGCCAAATGCAAGGGCATACATACATCTATCTAAGAATAAAATATGTAGGTCACATAAGATGGGAGACTGTATCCTGAATGAAGTGACAGTAAAAAGGACTTGTGGATCATGGTAAATACCCGACTGAACATGAGCTTGTAGTGTCATGCTGTAGGTAAGAGTGCAGATGCAATCCAAGGCTGTATAAGTAGAGGAACATCAAATAGGACAGGGGAGATGGTATTACCTATGTATATGGCATTATGAGGCCATTATTGGAATACTGTGTCCAGTACTGGTGTCCACACTTCAACAAGGATGTTGACAAACTGGTAAGAGTTTAGCAAAGAGCTACAAAAATGATTCAAGGTGTTGGAAAAATACCTTATATTGAGGGACTTAAGAAACTCAGTCTATTTAGTTTATCCAAGAGAAGGTTTTAGGTGACTTGATCATGGTCTAAAGTGCCAAGATGGGTGTGATGGGGTGTACCAGGTCTTTGTGGGGCCTCCAGCAGGGGGCCACGGCTTTGCTGCACCTGCACCCTTGTGATGTTATCTGATTAAAATATGACCATACAAATCATTGTTACTACCACAGTTATATAATTGCAACGAAACTTATACAAAGTGTGACACATGGCCAGAAAGGGTTAAGCAACTTGCAGCTAATTGACCCAAATTCAACTTTGTGACCAGACTGGAGGACTGAGCCACAGAGGACCTGCAGAGATAGACTGACAGCCTGTAGTGGGCATTGGGAGCTGAAGACAATGGCAACACCATGCCTGAATGGCAAGGGGGTGCTTAAGTGGCGACTGCAACCCACCACAATGGGAAAGAGTTTTTTTGTAATAGATGACATTTTAGACTCGAAGAAGAAGACATGATGAGATCCAGTGGCTGGAAATTACAGCTAGACATATTCAGAAATAAAGTGCAAATTTAACAGTGATGGTAATTAAACATTGGTGCAAGCGTCCTAGGAATGTGGTGGGCTTGCCAACATTTGTAATCTTTAAATCAAGACTGGAGAGCTTTTCAAATGGTATGCTGCAGCTTAAACAGATGTTATGGGCTTGATGCAGAAATTCCTGGGTGAGGTTCTGTGGCTTATGTTATACAGGAGGTCAGACTGGATGATCAGAACGGTCCCTTCCAGTCTTAAAAATCAATGAATATTTTTCAGTCCAGCAGAATGTGTCATTACTTTGTACCACTGAGTTCTAGAAATCATTTTAAAAGGCTACGCTCTTCACTTCCTTCCTGTGGCAGCGCCCTATTCCTTCCCAGTAAAGCTCTGTGAGTATGGGCAGTGTATGCCTCTCATATTTGAGGAGGCTGGCCCAAGCACTGGAAGCTCCCCCATCACCTGGACCGTGGCTCCGCCCTGAGGCCCCCCCCCGGCCTCCTCGCCCGAGGCCCCTCCCATGCTCCAACCCTGCTCCACTCCCTCCCCTAGGCCCACCGCTGGTTGAGTCCCTCCTCTCCTCCGGCTCCTCCCCTGCGAGACCCCTGCCGCTGGTCGAGTCGCACCTCTCCTCCACACACCCCTTCCCCCAAGACCCTTGCCGTTTGCACTCTCTGCCCCTCCACTGAGCTGAACGCTCTCCCCGCCCAACTTGAACAAGTATAAAAACTTGTGGGGGAGCATTTGCTGCCTCCAGGTACCCCTGATTCCCGCCTGCTGCTTACCAGGAGGAGGGACATGGTGAGTGGTGGGGCCTTGTGGAGGAGGGGGTGGAGAGGAAGGAAGCAGCGGGGGGCCTTGCAGGAGCAGAGGGGTGGAGGGGAGGAGAGGAGGGAAGTGGTGGGGGCCTCCCAGGGGAGGGGTGGGAGGAGAGGAGGGATTCAGCCAGAGGCAGGTAGTAGGAGCCTGCGGGGGAGGGGTAGAGCAGGGATGGGAATAGGTGCAGGTGGGTCACCACAACCCATGCGGTCTGCTCTCTGAAAGATGGTGGGTAGGTGGCTGCGCGACAGGGAAGGCTTAGCCTCCCCAGGCCTATTATACCCACCACCGATGTTTTAGAGAATTTGTTGAGGGAAGATGTTTTCTTCCTGTGGCTGTTGGGAACAATAGAACAAGTCCCAAAGTCTTGCAAAGGGTTGTGTAGAAGCCTTCCTTGTTGTTTCTGTCGCTTAACACGACAGAACTCTCTGCCTCCATTTTTTACTCCTATAGAAAAAAGCAGGTCTTTATAAAATTTCTGGTTCAAAATGCTCCACAGAAACAGAGCACAGTATTTCCCTTCCTCCTTCAGTATCCTCAAGCTCTTAGATTTCAACATCTTAGATTTCATATTTCAAAGCAATCAAACAGAAAGTCACTCAGAATCCAATTTGCCAATAACCACTTTTAGTACAAAGTGCTCTTGTGTGGGCTAGACAGCTCTGTAATTCCTGACCCAGGTACCTGTGGTGAGAAACTGAGAATGGAAAGTGTGGTTAGATTGTTTTGAGCCATTATATGAGAGATGTTGCCAACACAGATGCTAAAATCTCTTGCAGCAGTAAAAGTCTTGAACTTCATCACCTTGTCGGACAGCATCTAACTGAGTTCCTCTAGAAAACGTTCCCATTTTAGGGAGTCTCTAGATTAACTGGAGGTAGATATAGATTTGAGCATCAAGGGTTTCACATGAACTTCATGTCCAGTGTGTTCATGCAGGCTCTAGGGTTGCCAACTTTCTAACTGCAGAAAACCGAACACTCTTGCCCCGCCTCTTCCCCGAGGTCCCGCCCCAGTCCTTCTCCGAGGTCCTGCCCCCTGCTAACTCCATCCCCCCTCCCTCCATCACTCACTCTCCCCCATCCTCCCTCACTCACTCATTTTCACTAGGCGAGGCCTGGGGGGGGGGTCAGGGTGCAGGAAGGGGTGAGGGCTCCGACTGGGGGTGCGGGCTCTGGGGTGGGGTTGAGAATGAGGGGTTCAGGGTGCAGGAAGGGACTCTGGGCTGGGGTAGGGGGTTGGGGTGCAGGCTCCAGGAGGGAATTTGGGTGTGGGAGGGGGTGAGGGGTGCAGGCTCTGGGCAGCGCTTACCTCAGGCAGCTCCTGGAAGTGGCAACATGTCTGGCTTCTAGGCGGAGGGCACAGCCCAGGGAGGCTCTGCATGCTGCCCCCACCCACAGGTGCCACCCCTGCAGCTCCCATTGGCCACAGTTCCTAGCCAATGGGAGCTGCAGAGCTTGTGCTCAGGGGAAGTGCGTGGAACCCCCCGTGGCCTCCCTTCCCCCTAGGAGCTTGACATGTCGCTGTTTCCAGGAGCTGTGCAGACCCAGGCAGGGGAGGCTGCCAGCCCTGCTGCACCGCAACTGGATTTTTAAGGGCCCAGTAAGCAGTGCTGACTGGAGCCGCCAGGGTCCCTTTTTGACTGGTGTTCTGGTCAAAAACCTGACACCTGGCAACCCTAGAAGTCTGGGCATATTTCAGAACAAAATGGAGTTTACCACTGATGTAACAGCAGGATCTTCTGGGCTCAAATCAGGAGTGAAATTCTTCAGAGTGCAAAAGAAATCTAGTCCCTTTCACAGGAGGCAAAAGGTCTGGCTTTTTCATTGTTGCTGCAAAGTCTGTAATGCCTTAAAACAGGGGTAGGGAACCTATGGCACGGGTGCCGAAGGCAGCACGCGAGCTGATTTTCAGTGGCACTCACACTGCCCGGGTCCTGGCCACTGGTCCGGGGGGCTCTGCATTTTAATTTAGTTTTAAATGAATCTTCTTAAACATTTTAAAAATCTTATTTACTTTACATACAGCACTAATTTAGTTATATATTATAGACTTATAGAAAGAGACCTTCTAAAAATGTTAAAATGTATTACTGGCACGCAAAACCTTAAATTAGAGTGAATAAATGAAGACTCAGCACACCACTTCCAAAAGGTTGCTGACCCCTGCCTTAAAATATATTTGAAAATACATGCATTTGATTTTCCTCCAGAACTACAATTTGAAAACTTTATAAAAGCACCAACTCAAGGCAGCAAGGTGAAAATAAATCTTGGGTCATTGCTGCTGTGTAAAAGTTTACCAAACTGTTTTTCAATCTTGCATTGATTGAATTAAATTTTTCTGTTTTACTAGAACAGTCACTTACTGAGATTTCTGGATTGTTTTTCTTTCCTTTCTAGTATATACTTTTCATTTAAAAAGCACCTGCCTCATTGTATCTTTCTGAAATCAAGGTATTTGAATCATTTCTCTTTCAAAGACACTTGTTCTATTCAAAGTGATATTACATAATCTTTTCCACATCTATTAGCTTCAATACTGCTTGCTTGCAGTCGTTTCAGAGAAAGCTGATGTGACATATTTTCAATCTCCCTCAGTCCAATATTTTAAGCAAATGGTGTTGTCTAATAACTGTATATCATATGCACACATGTGTGCGTGTGCGCACACATACTTTTTTGTCTGGAGCCAGATGTAATAAAAATTGGAGATATACCAATCTCCTAGAATTGGAAGGGACCTTGAAAGATCATTGAGTCCAGCCCCCTGCCTTCACTAGTGGGACCAATTTTTGCCCCAGATCCCTAAGTGGTCTCCTCAAGGATTGAACTCTCAACCCTGGGGTTTAGCAGGCTAATGCTCAAACCACTGAGCTATCCCTCCCTCCTAGGCAGGTTGTAAGGGGAAAAGGTTGTTCATTCGTTTGTGTGTGCTAACAATTAAAAACAAAAGCCCCAAATATTTCCCCTTATAACTTCCCTTTTGGGCCCTACACCTGCAAACAGTTAAACACATACAGAACTTTTCTCATAACTGTGACACATCACCTTCATATTGGTGCGCATAACAAAATTCATATGGTGGGGGTGGGGTTGAGGGGGTTTGGCGTGTGGGAGAGGACTCGGGGCTGTGGCAGAGGGTTGGAGTACAGGGGTGTGATGGCTCCGGATGGGGGTGCGGGCTGTTGGGTGGGGCTGGGGAGGAGGGGCAGAAGGTGGGGGAGATGAGGGCTCTGGCTGGGGTTGCGGGCTCTGGGGTGGGGCCGGGGATGAGGGGTTTGGGGTGCAGGCTGTCCCAGAGTTAAGGTGGGGACTCCCCCCAGCTCTTTCTCCCTGCTGCAGCACCTGGTCTGGGGGAGGGGTGAGAGGTGCCCCTCCCCCCGGCCGTGGCAGATCCAGGGATGGGTTGGGGCCGGGGGATGGGCTCCCCTGTGTGGCACTTAATAGGCTGCTTTGCGGCTGCGCAGCTTACAGGGAACTAAGCTGATAACTACTCTCTGGGAATGGTTTTCCAACCAGTTATGCACCCACCTTATAGTAGCTCCATCTAGGTAACATTAACAATTAATGCAGTGAGCTGCCTGCTACCTAAATTTATCCTACAGTTCCCTATTTGATTTTCATTTACCCTATAGACTCTTTTTATTGCTATAGTAAATTAGAAATGTGAGGTTATTGCATTAATATTAGTCTCATTGGTAAATTGCTCTGGTTTTGCCAATAAATTACTTCAGTTATACCTCAAACAGGAGGTTAATTCTTTGCTTAGTGTTATCAAAAATCAAGATAGAAAAAAAACACATTAACATGGAATCTTTCTCTGTCCGCACCCACTCCCCTTAAATGCAAGATTATTTTAGGGAGATATAGGTATAAAACCGAGACAGTTGCATGTCTGTAGAAAATAGGCTGAGGGAACAGATCAAGCTGAGTAGCAGATAGGATTTCCTATTAGTCTCAGTAAGCAGTTTATCAACCCAAGGGAAAATTTATCTGCTTTTTTATAGATTGAGAAGTCTAACTGATAGTAAGGGTTTCTCCTCAAATGTGATGACTTGTGTTTTGCTTCATATTGCAGTTTAGATGCTTTGCTGCTTTTCTACTTACTGATTAAAAACTTTGTCAACTGTATATTGACAAAAACGCATTGGGACTTGTCTTTTATATTCTTTTGGAAACTCACAAAAATAGGAATGATGTTAAACACAGGATTACTGAGACTATGTAACAGCAACGGAATCACAAGGGGTTTTAGCCCAAATCCTCAGGTCAGATGCTGCCACATGAAAGAAAATTTGCTTAAGATGAATGTTTCAGCAGTTCTGTGCA
This sequence comes from Mauremys reevesii, assembly GCF_016161935.1. Lineage (NCBI taxonomy): Eukaryota > Metazoa > Chordata > Testudines > Geoemydidae > Mauremys > Mauremys reevesii. The sequence continues at coordinate 334,998,409 of NC_052623.1, forward strand.
TAATATAAAGGCAGGAGAATTTTTCCACTGGATTATGCACTTCACAAATGCTGATCCCACTCTGTAGGCCTTATTATAATACACTAAGGCCATTTTACGCTGTTCTGGCTATGTAAAGGGACCTTAAAGCGGGCAGAGATGGCCTCTGGGGAATATCTCCTGGGCAGACAACCTTCTTTTCTAGTGTACAATTGGTATAAGGGTGGTATATGCCAGCCCTGCTGTCAACATCTGGGATGGGGCAGCTCGGGATATGGCTGGACATGGCAGGACATTCTCTGGAACCATGGAAAGTAGTACATAAATTAGAGTAGTCATAAGGCTGCTCTAATTTATGCTAAGGACTATGCAGGCCCCTGCACAGCCCCTGAATATAGGGAACACAATGGTAGCTGAAAGCTACCTTTGCCCCTGTTCCCCACTTCCTGACTCAAGCACAGGATCAAAGTAACTGAGAACCAAGCTCTATGCTTCTGGCTACAAGTTACCTATGACAAGTGGCTGCAGATCAGCATTTCAAATATTCACATGGTCCAAGGTCAGTCAATAACTAACTCCCAGTCTGGGCCTACATTTGGTGTTTTGGGTTTTTTTTGTTTCTGTTAATTCAAGGTGCCTTGTTCTATATAATAAGCTTCCTAAGTAATAGCTTAAACTAAGAACACACTGATTGCTTTCTAACTGAGAACAACATTTTTGAAAGGCACCTGTTTACGAAGAAACACCAGTGTCCCCTCTGATAATCTGGGTTATCCTAGGCAGAAATGTTATCACAAATATCTGACAAGTGGAGGTAGGTTGCTTATACCAGTCTGCCACTAGGGGAAGCCCGTTGTTCTCTGTTCTCTAGGGCTAAAAGAAGATTGCACATATTTTGTCCTCAGTGTAGTCTATTGCCCTTTCAATATTTCCAACATCAGATACTTAGGAGGCTGCCAAACACTGAATTATACAGGCTGTACCTGTAACCCAGCAATTCAATTTGTTATGCATTGCAGCATTCTGCAGTAGAGACTGAGGAATTTCTGTCAGTGACATGAACAGCATTCACCAATCATGCTTTTTGGCTATAGTCACCTAAACTGTGCCACGAAAACATTGCAAGCCTGTGGTATAGCACAGCTACACACTACACTACACACTACAGCTAAAGCATGTGTGTGATATGCCTCCTATTTCACTGACATGCATGCCATCAGATACTGTAAGCCAGGTTTTGGATAAGTGATTTCCTTTCAGTAAAAAGAACAGGAGTACTTGTGGCACCTTAGAGACTAACAAATTTATTTGAGCATAAGCTTTCGTGGGCTACAGCCCACTTCATCAGATGCATACAACAGAACATATAGTAAGAAGATATATATATATACAGAGAACATTAAAAGGTGGAAGTTGCCATACCAACTTTAAGAGGCTAATTCATTAAGATGAGCTGTTATCAGCAGGAGAAAAAAACTTTTGTAGTGATAATCAAGATGGCCCATTCCAGACAGTTGACAAGGAGGTGTGAGGATACTTAACATGGGGAAATAGATTCAATTTGTGTAATGACCCAGCCACTCCCAGTCTCTGTTCAAGCCCAAGTTAATGGTATCTAGTTTGCAAATTAAATGTAGTTTAGCAGTTTCTCATTGGAGTCTGTTTTTGAAGCTTTGTTGCAAAATTGCCGCCTTAACGTCTGTCACTGAGTGATTAGAAAGGCTGATGTGTTCTCCTATTGGTTTTCTAATGTAATGATTCCTGATGTCAGATTTGTGTCCATTTATTCTTTTGTGTAGAGACTGTCCAGTTTGGCCAATGTACATGGCAGAGGGGCATTGCTGGCACACAATGGCATATATCACACTGGTAGATGTACAGGTGAACGAGCCCAATGGCATGGCTGATGTGATTAGGTCCTATGATGGTGTCACTTGAATAGATATGTGGACAGAGCTGGCATCAGGCTTTGTTGCAATGATAGGTTTCTGGGTTAGTGTTTTTGTTGTGTGGTTGCTGGAGAGTATTTCCTTCAGGTTGGGGGGCTGTCTGTAAGTGAGGACTGGTCTGTCTCCCAAGATTTGTGAGAGTGAGGGATCGTCTTTCAGGATAGGTTGTAGATCTTTGATGATGCACTGGAGCGGTTTTAGTTGGGGGCTGAAGGTGAAGGCTAGTGGCGTTGTTATTTTCTTTGTTGGGCCTGTCCTGTAGTAGGTGACTTTTGGGTACTCTTCTGGCTCTGTCAATCTGTTTTTTCACTTCAGCTTTAAGAATACTTGATAGAGACCTTGTAGGTGTTTGTCTCTGTCTGAGGGATTGGAGCAAATGCGGCTGTATCTTAGAGCTTGGCTGAAGACAATGGATCGTGTGGTGTGTCCTGGATGGAAGCTAGAGGCACGTAGGTAAGTATAGCGGTCAGTAGGTTTCTGGTATAGGGTGGTGTTTATGTGACCATTACTTATTAGCACAGTAGTGTCCAGAAAATGGATCGCTTGTGTGGATTGGTCCAGGCTGAGGTTGATGGTGGGATGGAAATTGTTGAAATCATGGTGGAATTCCTCAAGGGCTTCTTTTCCATGGGTCCAGATGATGAAGATGTCATCAATGTAGCGCAAGTAGAGTAGCGGTGTTAGGGGACGAGAGCTAAGGAAGCGTTGTTCTAAGTCAGCCATAAAGATGTTGGCATACTGTGGGGCTATGCGGGTACCCATAGCAGTGCCGCTGACTTGAAGGTATATATTGTCCCCAAATGTGAAATAGTTGTGGGTGAGGACAAAGTCACAAAGTTCATTCACCAGGTTTGCTGTGACATTATCGGGGATTCTGTTTCTGATAGCTTGTAGTCCATCTTTGTGTGGAATGTTGGTGTAGAGGGCTTCTATATCCATAGTGGCCAGGATGGTGTTTCCTGGAAGATCACCGATGGATTATAGTTTCCTCAGGAAGTCAGTGGTGTCTCCAAGATAGCTGAGAGTGCTGGTAGCATAGGGCCTGAGGAGAGAGTCCACATAGCCAGACAATCCTGCTATTAGCGTGCCAATGCCTGAGACGATGGGGCATCCAGGATTTCCAGGTTTATGGATCTTGGGTAGCAAATAGAATACCCCTGGTCGGGCTTCTAGGCATGTGTCTGTACAGATCTGTTCCTGTGCTTTTTCAGAGAGTTTCTTGAGCAGATGGTGTAGTTTCTTTTGGTAATCCTCAGTGGGATCAGAGGATAATGGTCTGTAGAATGTGGAGTTCGAGACTCACACATGGTGGTTTGGTAAAGCAATTACAAAAGGAAGATTTTTCAAATGATGATGCCAAATTAAATGTTCATCTAGTTTGTGTCTTATTCATGCTTAGAGGTACTCTGTCTCTTGAAATTCTGATACAAGACAAAATGAAACAGAAGCAATGGTAGAGCAAGATCCTTTACAGATGAAAATGCTATCTTTGTCTCATTTGTAATCTAGTCACTGGTTTATGACTCAAATCCTCCAAAATTCATAAAATGTTCTTGAATTCTAGATATTTCATTTCGATCAGCAATTTTGGTGCAGATATGGGTGAGAGAAATCCATGGAGCCAAACAATAGCTTACCTGCAGATGGAGAAGAGGAAAAGTCATCTCAGCTAAGGTTGACTAACATTTGCTCAATACTTTTCCTCTAAATCCACATTTTTCTGATGAAAGAATATAGCTAGTGTTGGTGTTGTCCATCCTGTCAGTCCAATCAAGCCCCTTTTAGGGGCTATTCCATCATAAACAAAGACATGAAGAAATAAAGATTCGCCCTGCCTGGAGGATGGGACAGTGTAAGTGCAAAGACTGAAATTAGCTCATTCAACATTCAAATTAAAACTAAGTTCTCTTGTGAACAATTGCTAAAGATCCAATCTTTCTCTTTCAGGTAATTCATAGTGACTAGGGCTGTCGATTAATCACAGTTAACTCGCGCAATTAATTAATCGCAGTTTTAACTGCACTGTTAAACAATAGAATACCAATTGAAATTTATTAAATATTTTGGATGTTTTTCTACATTTTCAAATATATTGATTTCAATTACAACACAGAATACAAAGTGTACAGTGCTCACTTTATATTATTTTTATTACAAATATTTGCACTGTAAAAATGATAAAAGAAATAGTATTTTTCAATTCACCTCATACAAGTACTGTAGTGCAATCTCTTTATCATGAAAGCGCAACTTACAAATGTAGATTTTTTTGTTACATAACTGAACTCAAAAACAAAACAATGTAAAACTTTAGAGCTTACAAGTCCACTCAGTCCTACTTCTTGTGCAACCAATCTCTAAGACAAACAAGTTTGTTTACATTAATGGGAGATAATGCTGCCCACTTCTTATTTACAGTGTCACCTGAAAGTGAGAACAGATGTTTGCATGGCACTTTTGTAGTCATCACTGCAAGGTATTTACGTGCCAGATATGCTAAACATTCATATTCCCGTTCATGCTTTAGCCACCATTCCAGAGGACATGCTTCCATGCTGATGACGCTCATTAAAAATATTATGCGTTAATGAAATTTGTGACTGAACTCCTTGGGGGAGAATTGTATGTCTCCTGCTCTGTGTTTTACCTGCATTCTGCCATATATTTCATGTTATAGCAGTCTCGGATGATGACCCAGCATGTTGTTTGTTTTAAGAACATTTTCACTGCAGATTTGACAAAACACAAAGAAGGTACCAATGTGAGATTTCTAAAGATAGCTACGGCACTTGACCCAAGGTTTAAGAATCTGAAGTGCCTTTCAAAATCTGAGATGGACAAGGAGTGGAGCATGCGTTCAGAAGTCTTAAAAGAGCAACACTCCAATGCAGAAACTACAGAACCCGAACCACCAAAAAAGAAAATCAACCCTGTGCTGGTGATATCTGACTCAGATAATGAAAAGGAACATGCGTTGGTCCACACTGCTTTGGATTCTTATCGAGCAGAACCTGTCATCAGCATGGACGCATGTCCCCTCGAATGGTGGTTGAAGAAGGAAGGGATAGTTGAATCTTTAGTGCATCTGGCACATAAAAATCTTGCGATTCCAACTACAAATCCCTAAGATGAGAACGCCTGTTCTTACTGCCAGGTGACATTGTAAACAAGAACCAGGCAGTATTATCTCCTGCAAATGTAAACAAACTTGTTTGTCTGAGCGATTGGCTTAACAAGAAGTAGGACTGACTGGACTTGCAGGCTCTAAAATTTTACATTGTTTTATTTTTCAATGTAGTTTTTTTGTACATAATTCTACAATTGTAAGTTCAACTCTCATGAAAAAGAGATTGCGCTACAGTACTTGTATTGGGTAAATTCAAAAATACTATTTCTGTTGTTTATTTACAGTGCTAATACTTGTAATCAAAAAATAAAGTGAGCACTGTGCACTTTGTATTCTGTTATAATTGAAATCAATATATTTGCAAATGTAGAAAACATTAAAAAAAAATAAAAAATGCTATTTTTTGTAAGTAACCAGAATGCAGTCCTATAGGAGAATCCCTGGGTGACTTGTAATCAGCTCTATGCTGCCCACTACTGGCTCCTTTTATTTATTACTTGTATTACTGCAGTGCCTAGGAACCCTAGTAATGGACCAGGAACCCATTGTGCTAGGTGCTGTACAGATAGAAAAAGACAGTCCTTGCCTTAAGGGGCTTACAATCTAAGTATAAGGCCTGGTCTATACTCATAGGCACCAACTTCTGCTGGCGCTGGTGGGTGCTCGACCTGCCTCTGCCCCCTCCCCAAATCCACCCCTGCCCCACCCCCTCCTGGCCCTGCCCCGCCCCCATTCCAACCCCTTCCCCAAAGTCCCTGCCACAACTCCGCCCCCTCCCTGCCCCTATAGGACTCCTTCCCCAGATCCCCCCCGGCCCCGCCTCTTCCCCTGAGCAAGGCACATTGCTGCTCCTCCCCCTCCCTCCTACAGCTTTCCTCCACGAAACAGCCCTTTCACGGTGGCAAATACTGGGAGCTAGGGGGAGAAGCAGGGACGCGGCATGCTTGGGGAGGAGGTGGAGGTGAGGCAGGGGCAGGGAGAGGAGCTTGGCTGCTGGTGGGTGCAGCGCACCCAATTTTTCCCCATGGGTGCTCCAGCCCTGGAGCACCTACGGAGTCAGCACCTATGTCTATACTAGGAATTTTAGGTTGTTATAACTATGTCACTCAGGGGTGTGGATTTTTCCGAACCCCTGAGCAATGCAGTTAAACCGACCGAGCCCCCAGCATAGACAGCGCTATGTCGATGGGAGAATTCTCCCGTCGACATAGCTACCACCTCTCAGGGAGGTGGAGTACCTACACTGACTAGAGAACCCCTCCCATTGGCATAGGAAACGTCTTCACTGAAGCACTACAGCGGCACAGCTGCACCGTTGCACCATTTTAAGTGTAAACAAGCCCTAAGACAAGAGATAACAGATGGAGGGAGTACAACGAGGCAGTATGCTGGAAAGAAATAATGAGGCAATATATTGGTCAGCATTGCAGGCCATGGTCTAAGCCAGGGGTCAGCAACCTTTCAGAAGTGCCGTGCCGAATCTTCGTTTATTCACCCTAATTTAAGGTTTCGCGTGCCAGTAATACATTTTAAGATTTTTAGAAGGTCTCTTTCTATAATGTCTATAATATATAACTAAACTATTGTTGTATGTAAAGTAAATAAGGTTTTTAAAAACGTTTAAGAAGCTTCATTTAAAATTAAATTAAAATGCAGAGCCCCCCAGACCAGACCCGGCCAGGACCCGGGCAGCGTGAGTGCCAGTGAAAATCAGCTCACGTGCCGAAGACGGCACACGTGCCATAGGTTGCCTACCCCTGGTCTAGGCACACCAGCAGCTATTGTCAAGCTTTTTGCAGGCATCATGGCAAAGGAGAATTTTGAAGAGGGATTTGAAGGTGGATGATGAGATAGCTTTGCAGTGTTCATGGGGAGCAGCTCCCAAGGATATGGGCAGCCTGGGAGAAATCACAAAAGTGTTTGAAAATTTAACAAGTGGGCAATGGAAGTGGCATCATGGTCCAACTGGAGGCAAACACTAGCAGCACAGTAGTTAAAGAGATGATAGGTAGGGTGGGGATTGACTGTGAAGGGCCTTGAAAGTGAAGACATGTGGCTTGTGTTTGATGCAACATAGAGGAGTCCGCGGAGGGATTCAAAGACAGAGTTGGAGCAGAGCAGTAGATCTGTGAACAGTCTACATACAGAGAAATGGTAGCTGAATTTGTGTTTGTGGATGAGATCACCTGGAGATAAGGTATAAAGGGAGACGAGAAGGGGGCCAAGACAAGAGTCCTGTGGAACCCCCACAGAAAATTGGAGGGCAGATGAGAAAGGTAGTCTTAAGGACACACTGAAGGAGCAATTACTGGTGAGACAGACTCAGAGAAGCCAAGGGAGGACAAGATTTCAAGAAGATTGATTGTGTGAAAGGCAACTGACAGGTCAGGAGAAACAAGGATGGAGTACAGGTTCTTAGCTTTAGTTAGAAGTCATGAGAGCTTTTGGCAAGAGTGTTTTTCAGTGGAATGCAAGGGACAGAAGCTAGACTAGAGGATCTAAAATGGAATTAAAAGAGAGGAACTCCAGACAGTGATAGTTTTTCCCCACTCCTTTTTTTTCCTTTCCACTCTTTCTAACTTCATTCTGAATTTATTTTTTTAACCCACATATGCCTATAGCTCTGTATTTTTCTCCCCCCTCTCCTTTGGCTGGTTTACTAGGATTGTGTATGTTTTTGTGTGTGAACCTTAAGTATAACAAATCACAATTTTTATACACTTCTTTTGCATTTCACTCATTTTAGGCAGTGAAAGTAAACTGGAGAGTGAGTATGACATCTTGGTTCTCATGAACTAGCACTACACTATTGTGTTTGAGTTTTTAAACACAATAGTGGCATATTTAAATGTAATAAAATTTTTCATTGACATTTAAAAATGCTATTTCTATAAGTGTTTTGTAAAAGGTAGTTTTACAAAACTTAATTTGTTTGAATGCATGAGCATTCTTTTCGGATAAATCATATTCCACATTGGTAAACATAATAGTTTAGGGCATACTGCATACTGATTTTCTTTAATTGTATTCTGTTAGTAACAGTTAGAAAATGTGTTAGCAACAAGACAGATGCAAATGTCTCTAGTGCCTCCCTGAGACATTGATATAGTAGTATATACTAGCTAGTTCAACACTACTTTCAATCTGTTATAGTCCTTCCTTCCTCCCTATCCCTCCCCACCTCCCACAGGGAACAACATAAAGGTTACTCCCAATTATGCACAATGAACTAACAAATGGAGACTCAACATATAATTTCTCTTTAAACTCGATAGTGAGTTAACAGGAGTTAAACTGAAAACTCAAGGAATTAGTTAAATATTTATAACATATGGTCCCATGATTTTTTCCATCTTTAATCTCAGTCCTTTTAGGCTCCACAGTTGCTGGCAATCACAATCAAACAACTTCAGATTCAGGTCTGAGTGTGGCACAGCAACATAAATATCTATCTTGGTGATGGAAGGCTTCTTAAATAAACTATAGCTTCTTCCTCTTCATGGAGGAATTATTGTAAAGTGGCTTTCAGCACAGACATCCAAACACTCTTGACTTCCAGTGGTGAGAGTAATGTAGCTATTGTAATCTATAAATTACCATGGGTTTCAAAAGCAGATTTAAGTCTAAAATGCAGCCTAGGCTGATCTCTGACACAAACTGGAGAAAGAGTCCCCGCTTCTGCTGCCCTGGGCCCAGCACATGCCAGGGCCTGAGTCCCGACACAGCCCTGGACTCTGTCTGATCCCCTAGGCCCAGCACCAGCCTTTACAAATAGTGGGTTCAAAACTCTATCTCTCTCCTCCAGACTGGTGATATAAGGAAAATTTAATCAATCACTCAGAGAGGTTGTGTGAAAATGCTGAGAAGCCTCCCAGGCTGCTCCCTGTCTTCCCCATCCCATCCCCATCTGCTAACCAGAGGCTGCTCCCCATCTTTCCTCATCCTGTGCACCACCCTTTGGGCTGCTCCCCATCTTCCCGCATCCCATCAGTCATCACTCAGCTGCTCCCCCTCCACTCCCTAGCTGCTCCCCATCTCCCCCCCCCTGGCTGCTCCCTTGCTCCCCCTCCACTCCCCGGCTGCTCAGTCTTCCCCCATTTCATCCCATCCTCCTCTGCCACCCCCAGCTGCTCTTCCTCCATCCCCCTGCTGCTCCCCTCTATCCCCCATCCCATCTCCAGCTTTCATCCCCCAGCTGCTTCCCCTCCACCGCCCGGCTGCTCCGTCTTTCCTCATCCACCACTCCCGGGTTGCTCCCCCTCTACCCCCATCCCATCTGCCACCACCTGGGTGCTCCCGCTCAGCTGCCCCCATCCCATCTGCCACCCCCCGGCTGCTCCTCATCTCCCCGCATCCCCATCTCTGCCACCCCCCGGCGGCTCCTTCTCCCTTGCGGCTGCTCCGCCTCTTCCCCTAGCCCAGCCCCCTCTGCTGCCACCTCCACCGCCCCGGTCTTCCCCGTCCCACCCCCGCACCTGCCAACCCGCGGGCCGCTCCGCCTCCTCCCTTCAGCGCCGCCCAGGCCTAGGAGGCACAATCCCGCCCTTAACCTCGGGTATGGGCACAATATGGGCGCCGATGCTGGGAGACTTCAATTTCCTAACGCGCATGTGCGCACAGTTGGCACGTGCGCATTCCGGGGACCATGGGAGCAAGGTGCGCCTGCGCAAGGGCCGGCGCTCGGTTCGGAGTCAGCGCCAGGCAAGGCGGCGTGTCGGGTGCGGGTGAGTGTCCGGCTCTGAGGCGGGAGTGCGCGTGCATCCTGCCTGGGCCCCGGCTCAGCGAGCGTCAGGGCTGCTCCGCCGCTGAAGGAGCCAGAAGGGGAGGGGCAGGATCCTCCCGAACGCAGCCGTGTCCTGGGGGCGGGTGGGCGAGGGGCCCCCACGTCCTGGCGCGGCTGGGGCGGGCTCGGCGTGAGGGGGCAGTTGTGGGGCGAAGTCCTGGCGCGCAGGGGTACGGAGCTGGGGTGGCCGCTGGCGGGATTGCCCGTTCCAGCCGCTTTCCGCCGGCTGTTGGGCTGAAGTGTTGGCAGAGCTGAGGGATGTTTTCATGCAAACTCCGCCCCTCCCCCTTAGTGCTGGGGGTGGGTCTGGGCCGGGTTCCTACCTGCTGCAAAGGTGTGGGGAGTAATGGCTACAGCCAGGTGCCCCTGCGATTTCCACCTGCGCTGACAATGTCAGGGTGCTGGCGGGAGCAGAGGTACACGGTTGAATTCCTTCCTCTGGAGTTGAGGGGGAGAGTATATCTGTGGCATTGGTAAAGTAGCTGCCTACCTCAAAGCTTGCAGCAAAGTCTTGATAGGCAGGGTTGTTTGGTGAGTCCTGGGCCTATTCTGAATCCTGTGTGGGGTATAATGTAGTGCCTTTGGGAGGTGGCAAAATAAGGTGATTGTATTGTTCTCGGGCACTAATGCGATGTCATGATATGGCAGCACAAATAGTGTGATGTCAAGATGCACTTTCACACAATGATACGGTTTTTTCCATGCAGAAGAAATGGGTGGCAAACCTTGAGAATCAGGACTGTTTGGTTCTCCTCCTTCCAGTCCAAGGAGAGGGATGTTCTTCTTTCTTTCTTTCTTTGTACAATATGCATAAAAAGATTTGCCTCCTGTGGGTATTTTAATGTTTGTAAAGCACTTGGTGTACCATCTTTACGTTGATAACACACAGGTCTACCTCTCATCTAATGAGGTCTCTTGCATCATCTAGTCCTATTTCAGCTTGTTTTTCTGACATCTCTTCCTGGATGTCCAGTCATCTTTTTAAATTTTCTTTTTTTTTTTCAGGTTCTCCCATCTGGGCATTTTCTTTATCAGAGTAGACAACACCACTATTCTCCCTGTTACTTAGGTAGTATAGCTTTTAGGTGTCATCTTTGACTGGGCCATTGTGTTTTTTATCTTGTCTTAAAAAAATAAAATCTTTAAAATCTAGCCTTTTCTCTCTCTCTCTACTAAGTGAAGACTCGTCAAACCCTCATCCTGACTTGACTGCTGTAACTTTTGCTTTCCTCAAGTCTATTCAGATTAAAGATCATTTTTCTGGTTTGTCATTCTGATCACATTGAATCCCTCTTTGAGGTGTCCACCTGCTCCCCATTGACTTCCACATCAAATATATGTTTCTTATTGTTACCTTTTTAAGTTTCTTCATAACTTAGCCCCATCTCCTAACTGATTTAGTAATCTATTCTGATGTCAGCCCCTGCTTTTACTCTGCAAGTGTTCCCATCCCTTATCACCCACCAATCAGCTGCTTGCTTAAACACCTCTATGCTTGCTGCCATGCTGCCATGCTGCCCCTTATGCTTAAGGAAAACTCCCTGATGAATATCTGAAGAGCCACTATTTTATCTTTCATATCCTTCTTTAAGGCTGGTCTCAGCCGTGATGCTTACTAATCTCATTTTGCTAATCATGGCTAAGCAGATGACCAGCTGAGACTGTTTCTTTTCTTTTCCCTACTTCTTTCCTTCCTATCTTTACCCTAAAAAAAAAAAAAAAGTAAAAACTAACTGCAATCCATGTAACTAGCAAAGTTGTGACAGCATATTCATTGCTTATTTGTTGTATCCACTCCTTCCCTTTTGTTTGTGTCTGTAAGTTGTAAACCTTTGAGGGCAGTTATTCTCTTTTTTATTTCTATTTCTGTATAATGCCCGGCACTATTGGGCCCCAGTTCTGAATGCGGTCTTTGGGTTCTACCACGATATAAGTAACTAATCATCATTGCCATTGGTTACAAAGTCTGATTATAAGAAGAGATTGTCACCTCTTATTTAGTTTACTTTTATTTCCCCACATATGAAAAAATAACAACATTTTATTTTCCAGGTCATCGCTTTGATTCTTTTTGCTTCTTGGAAGGTGACATGCATATGCAGTTAAATGACTGATGACAGAAACTTGACTCAAAATGCCTAATTTCGAACATCCAGAGTATCCTGAAGCTACCTTGCTTCACTTGGAAAGTATGGTGCCCTGTCGAGAATCCCAAGTGTCATCACTGTTGTCAATATTTGGAGAGGTAGCTCGTTCTATATTGTGTATTTGGGTAGATTATAGATGTTCTACTAAGATGTTTGTTTTGATGGACAGGCTGAAAACAAACTTAAATGTATTATTACTCTGAGCTAGGCTAGCTGTTTACATTGTAATTTGAGATTTTGTCTGATAAATTTGAAAACACAAGATCTTCTGGGTCGGCAACATTTCAGAAGTGGTCTGCCGAGTCTTCATTTATTCACTCTGATTTAAGGTTTTGCGTGCCAGTAATAATTTTAATGTTTTTAGAAGGTCTCTTGCTAGAAGTCTCTAATCTATAACTAAACTATTGTATGTAAAGTAAATAAGGTTTTTAAAATGTTTAAGAAACTTCATTTAAAATTAAATTAAAATGCAGAGCCACCCGGGACCAGTGGCCAGGACCCGGGCAGTGTGAGTGCCACTGAAAATCAGCTTGCATGCCGCCTTTGGCACGCGTGCCATAGGTTGCCTACCTGTGCTCTAGCTGCTGTGAGCAAGAGGGAGCTTTATAGCTATTTTTTCCCCTCCTGGCTGCTGTTAGTTGGCTTTCCGCTACCAGTCATTCTTAGCTGCTGTGAGGTGGTGATAGGAAAGATCCTTGCCTCTCTACTCCTCTCACAACTCAGCTTTTCTTGGGTGGCCCTCCTGTATGGATAACTCTGGTACCTGTCTCTGCTGTTGTGCTGGTAGTTTTCCCAACAGAAACAACATGAAACATGATTCTTGATAATTTCATTGCTGCCCATAAAGCTCTGGAATAGCTGCTATAAAACTGACCAGAGACGTGTTTATTTTTACTCTACTGGTGCTTGGGAAAGCTATTGCAGTGGCAAAGGCAATGGAGCTGTTTGTCTGCAGACTCTGGGAAGGCAGCATGGTATCAATTTACATTCAGTTAATATGTAAATTGATGTTGATAGTTTGTCTGGTACTGCATTTGATTTTTACAAGGTGTAGTATATTTATAAAGCTTAAATACTGGATTTTGATGTATTTATTGTAGCTATAAAGTCTGGAAGCCTAATTTGTTTTTAAACCAAAGCTTAAATTCTGAAGAATCTTTATGGCTTAGGCATTCCAATGCTTTCCAGGGTAAGCTTCCTGCTTGCCACTGGAGAGTGAATTTTTCAAGCATTGCCTTCAGAACATATTGAAGACTTACCTTTACTCAGGCACATGTTTTGAAGTCATGACCTGAGTGCATTTAGTTTCATAGTTATTCAGAAGATGTTTTCTCTGTTAACTTTGTCAGTTTGGGTGTCTTAGTTAATTTTAAATATGTACAGCTGCCTTAAAGCTACAATGGGCACATTTTTGATTAAAAAAATAAATATATCTTCAGAATGAATTGTATTTGCTTCCAGTCTTTCCCCTCTAATCCCAATTCTCTCATTTTTATTTTATTTTTTTAATTTCCCCCCACTTCCTCTTTTTTATTCAATTAAACTGCTTTGGGTTATCCTTTTAATCATAGGGACATAGGTTTTAATAGGAGGGTAAAATTTTCAAAGCATGTAAGTGATTTAGGCTCCTAAAATACTTATATGGTTTGGGTAAAATTTTAAATAGCAGCAGCCGCAAAAATGGCTACTCAGGCTTTGTGAAACAATAGCAGAACTTTAGATATAAATTTTTATTAGCCCTTACAATTATTTATTTATAATTTGATAAAGTTTACCTTGAGAAATATAGCATGAATACTGGGTAACAACCATGGTTTTAGGTATTATGGGTGAGGATGCTTGCCCCCTCTCTGTCCTTCTCTTTCTCCTCCCATGTTCCAATATCTTCAATCTTAGCCCTTTCGTAACTTGTATTTATCACTACATAATTTGAGAAATTACACTTTTTTTTTTGAGTTGTAAGCCTTAATTAACTGCTTTCCATTATAGAAAATATCAGGAGGGTGGAAGTTGATATTCAGTTTTTTGAGTCTAAAAGACAGTATATCTACACTGCCAAACCCCTCCCCACCCCAAATGCATAGTAAGACTCAGAGCCTGGGTCTACAGACTTGGAATCATGCTACAGTGCTAAAAATAACAGTGCAGACTTTCCTGCTTGGGCTCTGCAACCTGGAAAAGGGATAGGACCTGAGCTCCGGCCCAACAGGGAACATCTAAACTGCTATTCCCCATCATTGGAGATTTTTAAGAGCAGGTTAGACAAACACCTGTCAGGGATGGTCTAGGTCAGGGGCTGGCAACCTTTCAGAAGCGGTGTGCCGAGTCTTCATTTTTTCACTCTGTTTCGCATGCCAGTAATACATTTTAACGTTTTTAGAAGGTCTCTTTCTATAAGTCTATATCAGGGGAAGGCAACCTATGACATGGATGCCGAAGGCGGCACGCAAGCTGATTTTTCAGTGGCACTCACACTGCCCGGGTCCTGGTCACTGGTCCGGGGGTTCTACATTTTAATTTAATTTTAAATGAAGCTTCTTACACATTTTAAAAACCTTATTTACTTTACATACAACAATAGTTTAGTTATATATTATAGACTTATAGAAAGAGACCTTGTTAAAATGTATTACTGGCACGCGAAATCTTAAATTAGAGTGAATAAATGAAGACTCAGCACTGCACTTCTGAAAGGTTGCCGACCCCTGGTCTATATTATATAACTAAACTATTGTTGTATGTAAAGTAAATAAGGTTTTTAAAATGTTTAAGAAGCTTCCTTTAAAATTAAATTTAAAATTCTGATCTTACGCCGCCAGCCTGCTCAGCTCGCTGCCAACCTGGGGTTCTGTTCACCTAGGCCGGCAGTGGGCTGAGTGGGGCCTGTGGCCGGGACGCCGGCTGGCAAGGGACCGGGACCCCAGACCTTGGGGGGGGGGGGTTCAGGGGTCAGGGCAGAGGACAGTGGAGGGGGGGGGGTTCAGTGGTCAGGGCAGTGGGGGTGTGGGAGGTATAGGGCAGAAGGCTGGATATGTGTGTGGGGTTCAGGGATCAGGGCAGAGGGCTGGGGGGGGTGTAGGGCAGAAGGCTGGGTGTATGTGGGGTTCAGGGTCAGGGCAGGGGGTGAGGGATGCAGGGCAGAAGGCTGGGGGTGGGGGTTCAGGGGTCAGGGCAGAGGGCTGGGGGGCGTGGGGGATGCAGGGCAGAAGGCTGGGTGTAGGGGGGGATTCAAGGGTCAGGGCAGTGGGCTGGGGTGCTTGGCTCTTGGGGATGCTCCCAGCCCCCTGCCCTGAGCGGCTCATGGCAGGGGGCTGGAAGGGATATGCCCTATTCCACCCCCTTTCCCAAAGCCCTGTCCCTACCTCTTCTCTGCCTCCTCTATGGAGCAACGAGCACTCTGCCACTCTTCCCCCTCCCTCTTGCAAGGGCCATCAGCTGATCGGCGCAGGGAAGGAGAGGAGGAGGGGCAGGAAAGCAGCACCGTGGGGAAAGAAGCGAGGAAGTGGGGAGGCTTGGCTGCCGCAGGACCAAGCTTCTGCCTCCTGCCACCTCAGGGGAGAGCAGTGGGTGGTGGGGCTGGGGGCCGGGACCGTGGCAGGTAGCAGCGTGCCACTCAAAATCAGCATGTCTGCCGTAGGTTGCCGACCCCTGGTCTAGATAATTAGTCCTGCCTTGAGTGCAGGGGACCGGACTAGATGACTTCCTGAGGACCCTTCCACTCCAACACATCTGATTCTATGATTTTTAGTGCCGTAGTATGAGCCTGAGGCTGTAGATCTTGTTTTTTGCGGTGTAGATGTACCCTTAAGGGCCAGAGTCTGACATCTTTACACATGTTGAATAGTACTCTGCAATTAGTGCCATCATTATCAGTGGGACATCTTGACAAGTAAGCTACTACTCAACATGAGTAAGGGTGGCAGAATCCAGAACACTTTTTTGTCCCTAGAGAAGACATGATCTAACTCAGGTTAGCTAACTTGAGTTAAAATCCCAGTTGTAATTTTCTTACGAGTTAACAGATTGAAGTAAAGCCAACCAACTGCCTTGTCTTCACTAGAATTTTACCTCAGTTTAGCTAACTTGAGTTAAGAACACACCCTTTGCCTAATGAAGAGATAGCCTTAATGATCTGGGAGTTTCAGTGGTGGCTTTAGGGACTTTTTTGAACCCTGCTCTCAGGTTTGGAGGACCATAGAATCAAAGTGATAAAATACCATGTTGCATCTTAATGAGTGTTCTGTATTTGAGTCTCTTAATTTAAAACAAAGCTTTCTTCTGGCAGCAAACTAGATGAGCCAAAGTTCTCTAAATCTCAGAAATAAAGAGAATGTTAGATATTAAAATTTTTAAACTTTTTTTTCCTAGCGTCAGCATTTTAGCTTCCCATCCATCTTTATCTACGGACATACATCTAGTGGCAAGACCTATGTGATGCAAACTCTTCTAGAAACATTAGAGGTAAGAATAAATTCTTATGGAATTCATAAGACACTTTGAGCCAATGAGAAGTTAAAAAAAGTTCCCAAACTAGCTACTTTCAATTTGGTGGAAAATTGCAAGAACAACTTATTTTGCTCCTATTTCTTGTCTGTTATTCTTACAGTATCTCTTCCACTTATTGCTTGACTGCCACATAAAACACCTTC
The DNA here is from genome assembly GCF_016161935.1 of Mauremys reevesii. Lineage (NCBI taxonomy): Eukaryota > Metazoa > Chordata > Testudines > Geoemydidae > Mauremys > Mauremys reevesii. The sequence goes on from NC_052623.1 coordinate 335,015,043, forward strand.
TTTCTCATCAAGGATGCTGCACAACATAATGCAAATTAAAATAGAATAAACTCATAATATTCAAAATTGATAAAAGAAAATGTTCTGGAGTTGGTGGGTCCAGTATAGAAAGGTGGGTGAATGGTCATTAATAAAGGGCTAGTGTTGATCATAATCAGCCTGGCTTGAAATTAAAAAAACAAGCAAACAAAAATACTTGGATTTTTTTTTTTTTTTTTTAAGTGAGGACTGGTAAACTAAGATGGCTGTCTGGACTGACTGGAGCAAAGACAACACTCACTGATCTGAGAATCATTTACAGCTCACTTTTTTGAGCTGAAAAATTCACCTTTCAATCCATTTTATTTGCTTATAAAACTGTATTTGTATGCATGTTACAAATACTAATCCCAAAATGCTACCAGTTATTGGCTATTTGTATTACAATGATGCTGTAAGTTGTGTCGCCTGGCTTACCACCGCTAGGGGCGATGGTGAGCTACTCTTTCCCTGGCCGGCTTGAGCCCCGCCCGGTCTCGGAGAATCAGGGGCAGGGGGAACACCGGTGAACATCTGTGGCGCGCCCCTCAGGCAGGGGGGGCGCCGGCAGGAGTCTGTGGCGCGCCCCTCAGGCAGGGGGGGCGCCGGCAGGAGCCTGTGGCGCGCCCCTCAGGCAGGGGGGGCGCCGGCAGGAGCCTGTGGCGCTGTCGGGACCCAGTTCCTCCAGTTCCCCCGGGTAGACCGCTGCTGGCAGCTCAAGCTCTCCCCCTGGCTCAGGCTCTTCCAGTTTCTCGGGGTACTCGGCGGCAGGCAGTCCTGGTGAGCCCAGTCCTTCCTCCAGCTCAGGTTTCCCCTGGTCCAGGGCCTCCCTTGGGGTGGCAGCAAGGTCCGAAGGGAGCAGCGTGCAGTCTGCATCTGCCTCCCTCCCTGGTGCTGCCCTCACTGAGCTAAGGGCCCCGCCCTTTGTACTTCCTGTTCCACCCCGCCCCTTCCGGGGGGCGGAACAAGCTTGGCCTGGCCCCGCCCACTCCGGTTGAGAGAGTGGCTGTTTACCCTTAGGCTCGGAGGGAAGCCACCCTGGCTCCCTACATATGCCTAGAAGTCCTGATCTTGTTCAAGGCACCATTTCATTAGGTCCTGTACTGTATATGAGTAACAAATTAATCATCTGGTAATCAGAAATGTATCATCATTCACCATTTTCTAACATAATTTACAAAAGTAAAAATTAAGAATCTGAATAACTCGTGCGAAGCCATATAATTGTTTAAATAAATAAAGAGCGAGAGCAAGCGCAAGTGCATATCCTCCTGGTATATTTGGGAAGTACCCAAATACACCAACTAAAATGAGTGAATCTCTCTGTAGGAAATTACTAAAGTACAAATGCAAAACAAGATTAAAATAAATAATTTAAATCAAGTTTTTCCTGTTCACTGATTTAATTCATGATTAAAATTAGGGCTGTCAAGCAATTTAAAAAAAACCCATTAAAATTAACTGCGATCATGCAATTAAACAATAGAATACCATTTATATAAATATTTTTGGATGTTTGTAATAAAAATAATAGAGAGAGATCACTGTATACTTTGTATTATGTGTGATAATTAAAATCAATATATTTGAAAATGTAGAAAAACATCCAAAATATTTAATAAATTTCAATTGGTATTCTGTTGTTTAAGAGTGCTAATAAAGCTGCGATTAATCACAATTAAATTTTTTGAGTTAATTGCGTGAGTTAACTGTGATTAATGGACAGCCCTAATTAAAATTGATGGTTTTAATCCCTTATATTTAAATCAGTGTGCCCTGATGTGCAGTTACACTGGTTAGCTATGTGCACAGCTAGCAGAGTGAGTTAGAATGATTTTTTTAAAATTAACGAAATGTCTTGAAGTCGTAGTGGCATGTTGTTGACTTATTTATGGGACAATAAAAATATGGATAATACTGACTTCAATAATGTAATCTAAATTATGATTAATTGAATCATAAACCTTCAGTTTTCGGTTTCAAATGTTATTTCCTGTTTGAATATGGAAATCAGTATTAGTTGGGTGTTAGAATTTAAGGTAGATGTAGACTTCTTGCAAGATAGCAGATGTATAAAGCTTAAATATTGGACCTTGATGTATTATTTAACTTCCCAATAGACTGCCATAACTGAAAGCTCATTTTGCAAACCTGCTGTCGTGAGTTGTTACACATGTTTAAGGTCTGATTTGAGCAATGTGATAAGGTAAATAAGATGTCATATAAAATATGAGCTTTGAGAGTCTTAGAGCTAGGCCAACCTAACTGTATCCACCTTGTTGGCTTTTTACCTTTTATTTTATTGATTCCCCTCTTCCTTTACATGACTTTTTTGTTTTGGTTTGGTTTGGCTAAAAATTGCATCCTGTTTGCGCACTTAACCATGTGAATTTGTTGCATTGATGGTGGTGCCGGAGCAGCTGCAGCCCCTCTCCCTTTAATTGGTTAACCGGTTAAATGATATAATTTTAATAGTTTAAACAGTTATCTTTTAAAACTATATTTACATCCCTATTTAGGATAAGTCCAAGAGAAGGCCTCTGCCTCGGTATGCTGAAGTGGACAAAGTTTTTCTATAGGTAACATTACATCCTTATAGAATCATAGAATCTAAGGGTTGGAAGGGACCTCAGGAGGTCATCTAGTCCAACCCCCTGCTCAAAGCAGGACCAAACCCAACTAAATCATCCCAGCCAGGGCTTTGTCAAGCCTGACCTTAAAAACCTCTAAGGAAGGAGATTCCACCACCTCCCTAGATAACCCATTCCAGTTCTTCACCACCCTACTAGTGAAAAAGTTTTTCCTAATGTCCAACCTAAACCTCCCCCTCTGCAACTTGAGACCATTACTCCTTGTTCTGTCATCTTCTACCACTGAGAACAGTCTAGATCCATCCTCTTTGGAACCCCCTTTCAGGTAGTTGAAAGCAGCTATCAAATCCCCCCTCATTCTTCTCTTCTGCAGACTAGACAATCCCAGTTCCCTCAGCCTCTCCTCATAAGTCATGTGCTCCAGCCCCCTAATCATTTTTGTTGCCCTCCGCTGGACTCTCTCCAATTTATCCACATCCTTCTTGTAGTGTGGGGCCCAAAACTGGACACAGTACTCCAAATGAGGCCTCACCAGTGCTGAATAGAGGGGAATGATCACATCCCTCGATCTGCTGGAAATGCCCCTACTTATACAACCCAAAATGCCATTAGCCTTCTTGGCAACAAGGGCACACTGTTAACTCATATTCAGCTTTTCGTCCACCGTAACCCCTAGGTCCTTTTCTGCAGAACTCCTGCCCAGCCATTCGGTCCCTAATCTGTAGCAGTGCATGGGATTCTTCCGTCCTAAGTGCAGGACTCTGCACTTGTCCTTATTGAACCTCATCATATTTCTTTTGGCCCAATCCTCTAATTTGTCTAGGTCCCTCTGTATCCTATCATTACCCTCCAGCGTATCAACCACTCCTCCCAGTTTAGTGTCATCTGCAAACTTGCTGAGGGTGCAGTCCACACCATCCTCCAGATCGTTAATGAAGATATTGAGCAAAACCGGCCCCAGCACCGATCCTTGGGGCACTCCACTTGATACCGGCTGCCAACTAGACATGGAACCATTGATCACTACCAGTTGAGCCCGACCATCTAGCCAGTTTTCTATCCACCTTACCGTCCATTCATCCAGCCCATAATTTTTTAACTTGCTGGCAGGTCCTTGTGGGGGTCTCCATACGTGAGGGACTTAGAACATGTTCCATTAGGTCCAAACTAGCCTCTACAGCTTGTGTGAAGAATATCTATGTTGCTAAATCATGCAGGACGGCTATGTTGAGTTGAAACCATACACTTAGACATCAGTCACTTGACGTGACAACTAGATCTTCGTGAAGCTTGTGAGAACAGTGCTTTAAATTGTCTTAAACAAATTCTCCTTTGAGTGTTGGTTACTGCTACTTAATCTCCCATGAGTGAGGCGCTACTTAATCTCCCATGAGTGAAGCTCTTCTTTACAATATTCAAAGAAAGAAATAAGGATGCTTCCTACTAAACATTGTTTGAATAGATTGTCGGCATGTATCCACACTTTCCCACATCCACTGAGCCTTTGATATGGGTTCTAATTAAGTGGAACGACTGTAATGATCTCAGTACCGGGGCTTCTATATATAACCTTGCATGAGAGGTTTGGTTCTGCAAGGAATGTGTGTGTCCTAGTGACTACTGCTTTCCAGAAGGTTTTGATGTTCAGTGAAGAACAACAACATATATTTCTTGAAGAGTGAGGTTCTATGTCAACAACCTATTTTAAGAGCTACAGTTGCTACACAATTAACCTTTCTTTCCTTACATACATGTGAGTGACAGATGGAATAATAAAAATGGAACCAATATTGTTGTTCCATTAAGGCAGATAACCTTAGCTTTTGAATATTAAAAAGATACTGCCAAAATTGACAGGCCTGAAATTTTACTTAGAAGTAGCAGTAAAATCACCCCCCCTTTTTTTTCTTATTTTAAAGCTCTCTTTAGTGCTGAGATCTCACCGCCCCCCCTCACCCCAAAAAAGTAATGGCTGAAGCAGTGGGTGAAGTCACAAAACTTGAACTCTTCTGCTGTAAACAAAATAAGGAGAGCTCTGGGTTTTCATACAATTGGGGGCATGTGTTCCGGTGAAGTTTGTACATAGATCGTGCTCTCTCTCTAATTGGTCAGTTTCATTCTTCTGACCAGTCTTGGAGTCCAGGTGGATTGATTTAAATTGTCCAGTGCAAAGCCTCAATTTAAATCTATTTTAATCAGCTTTTCCATTTGTACTTCAGTTATTTTCTAAAGAGAGGTGCATTCTCATTGGTTGATATAACCATGTTGATTTACAATCAAATAGAGCCTTAACACTACATTTGGTACTCCTTTTTGCTACCTAAGAGGGTAAGCTGTAACTACATTTATTTAACAAGTTATATATCTTAATATTTTCAGAATCTTATTAATTGTACATTTTAGTATGTTAGCAAATGGTGAATGATTTATTGCTTATTTACTAGATAATTAACTTTTTGCTCATGATTTCTATCAAGCTGAATTAGGATGGTAAATGGAGTTTAATTAAACACACAACAGCATATAAAACTTATTTTTTATTAAACAAAATCTTAAAAGTTTTGTATACATAAACTTTTCTAGTCAAAATATGTTTCACATTTACTACTAAATGATTTATTGAACAGAGGGCTTAATGGTAGTCAGTGAATTAAACTGATTATTTCAGGTCGGCCTAGAAAAATAATATACCTAATAGACTGACCTATTGTGCTACATTTATGAAGCTACAAAAGTTAGATGTTTTCCCCCTGATTCTTTCTTTATATAGAAAAGCAGTCTTTCATAAAGGCTCATGGGTTCAGAATATTTTATTTTTTATTTAAATGTTTTAAGAAATATTAAGTTTAGGCCTTTACATATTTTGTTTTAAATTCACATTTCATTTTAAACAGACTTATTTTTTAAAATAACTTCTTATAATTTAAATAACAAAATAAAAAAGTCGTCGTTTTTATAATCCACTTTGAAAGGAGTTAAATATGCAGATAACCTTACGGAAATAAGAATCTTATGTATTTCAATGCTTTGACTACACAGGACTTAGCACACAGAAGAAGTAAGAGTTGTGTACCGTGTTCACACAGACCTGCAACCCAAAACAAACTGATAAATCTAAATTGTAGCATAACAGCCTTGAAACGTCAATATAAATAATGCTGTAAGGTGATCTCAGGGCTTCTGTTAATGAAAAATGTTGCAGAAGTTGATTTGAGAAATGAAGTGAGGAGATGGAAACCTGAAATAGTGAAGCACAGTTATTGCCACAGTACAAGCTCATGGCAGGAATGTCTTTGAATACACATCACGCTATATGTAATGCTTCCAATCATCAGCTCATTTTCACAGATAAATCATGGGTGCATGCTCCTGACAGTGCATTGGAAGTATAGATCAACATCTTGTCTCGAGTGTATGTGGAAGTTGTTTTCCAAATATTTTTTTCCTATTTAAACTAAATCCTTGATAATTTTTTTGTTTGACATGAAACTTTACTGTCAAATGGAAGTCTGAGACCCAGCCTGAGTCCGATGCTTTTGACCCAGTAATGTGTAATACATTTAAAAAAGTGTTTTTGATCAAAAATATATCTTGGTTTTTCTTCTTGTGAGTTATTCTGAAGAGAGGGTTTTTTAAATATAACCATAATTTACACTGAATGTTTCATATTAGTAACTCTGTCACAAGATAATATGGTTAAAAATCTGTTTACTTGCCCTTTGTGGTATGTAAAATTTTGAATTGCTACAGATATGATAATCCTTTATTGATCCTATTTCTGTAAATACTGGGTCCTGTTGATGGCGATGCAGTTTATTCCTATGTCTGTTTTGGGGAGCAAGGAAATTAGAATATTGAGCTCTGATTTTTTTTAACCATTTGGATGATTTTTTTATCATTTGTATTTTCTTTCAATGTAACTAAATTAGATTGTCTGTCTTTTCTCATTTTTTAGCTTCCTCATGTGTTTGTGAACTGTGTTGAATGCTTTACTTCAAGGCTGCTTTTAGAGGAAATTTTGACCCAGTTACAGAGCCTTTCATCTGAAAATAAACATGGTTCTCATGTGCCCTGTGACACGTTTAATGACTTTGTACGTCTGTTTAAGCAAGAAATTATTACTCAAGATCTACAGAATCAAACGGTATATATTGTAAGTAATGTAACTTTCATGTTTCTCCTATTTTTGTTTTGCTAAAATGTATTTATCAGAGTTCCTTTATGTATGAAAATATAGGTGTTGCTCATCAATTTCTATAGGATTTCTGTATTGTACTGTATGAGCCTGATTCAAAGATAATTGAAATTAATGAGATTCTTTCAGTGGATTTCACTGGGGTTTGCTCAGGCTCTATATGCCTGTTTTTATAAAACTATTCACGTGCAAATACTAATAGTAGATTTTGCTAAATAGTTAACTACAAATTTTAACAAATAAAGGTTGCCAGAAGAGAAAACTGAGTTGATTTATAATGAGGTAGAGAGTCAACCTCACAAATCTCTTTTGGGAGATAGTTCTACTAGAAAGAAACCGACTAGGGGAAGCTACATGTGGAGTACCCAAGTGGAGAGGGTAGCTAGGCTAGCACAGGTTTAATCTAGAGGTCATGCTGATTAGTTCCCTTATAAAAAGTTGGCTGTTGAGCTTTCATAAAACTTCAATCTTCAGTAGCAGGATTTAAAACTCAGTTCTTACCTTTTAAAGGCAGCCAGGGTGGAGAAAAGTAGAGCAATGAAAAGTTAATTTGACAAAATGTTGTAGATCATGTGAACAGTGGGTGGAGGAAGAAGTCCAGCAGGAAGACTATAGTTGTATTCCAAGTGAAAAATAATGCATAAAGCATAGTTGTAGTAGCGGAGAACTTGAAATAATATAAATAGTGGACACACTCTCCAGAATGTATTTTCTTTGGGGGAAAAAAGGAACTAAAGATTTGTTAAAGGAGGCCAAATTGACCATGTGATTAAAATTGAAGGTGTTCAGATTGCAAGTTTGATGCCACTGGAAGACTTTTTTTTTTTATAAAATATTCCCTCTAACCAGTTGTGTGGTGTTTGTGTGCACTTGAAGTCAAGTAAAGAAGAAGTAAACAAGCGTGTTTAAACATCTTTATGTAATTTTGCAGGCACAGCTAAATATTTTTTCAAAATACATACAATATTGAGTTGATGAAGTTCATATTCTGTTTAGTGACTGCATTAATATCTTGTAGCTTTATACAGGAGTGTTTTGAATAAAGTTTGAATATTTAAAGAACATGGAAGGTTAGTCAGAACTTTTTTAATAGATAGCTACAAAAGTAAAATGAGTATTCTTCAACAAGATTGTAAGATTGAAATAATGTTCCAGGGAATTTTACAAAACACCATTGCTTTCATATTGGTATATGACTTAGAGAGGGGAAAATGCTTGATTTTAATATCTGTAGGAACATTTTACATTTTATTTAGCATTACTGTCCCTCAGAATATTAGAAGTTAGTTGAAAATTGATGTTGGAAGACAGGGCATTAAATACTGTGAAATGATCAATTGTATTGGGTAAAATGTTGCTAGATGAGAAGAATTAAGTGTTAAATTAGCATGTTTCAACTCTGTTGTTCATGGAAACAGACAGGAATTGGGGTGGAAATCAATTTATGGGAATTAACCTGCCACCTCTGGATTTATTAAAGGATGGTTTAAATTGAGATTGATGAAAGAACTGTATACTGGTAGCATAAACTGGCAAAACTAATTTTAATTTTATTCTATTTCATTTCTGGGGTAAATAATTTAAAATACTTCGGCCCTAATTAAGTCAGAGAAAATTAAGATAAATGGTTGCTCTCAGGCAAAGACTTCTAAATGTTTTTAATCCAAGAACAGGTACTGAGTATGAAGACAAAATAATTTGTTCTACCTCTTTGAAAGATGGTATGACTTGTATTTATTCTTACATTTAGAATTAGTGTTGTTCTTTATAATGTGATTTAACAGTGAAATTGTAGAATTTTTTTTAAAAGAAAGCTAAAATATCTAGCAAAAGTTATTCTATTTTGCTTATTGGTCGGCTTCATAACATCTGCATTTATAGGCTGTTGGTATTTGTTGGTATTTGTGTGGGTGATGAGCGACTAGAGGTGCACCAACAACTGTTAGCATATAACTGGCTATGTCATCATTATATATTATCTGCTACAACAAAAAACAGTCTGACATGTTTACTTTTTTTTTTTAGTTGTGTACTACTGTGCCAGAAAAAAATAAGTTTGTGAAGAGGGAATCTCTTCAGTATAATAGACAACGCTTAATATTTTCATTAATAGTTTAAGCAGCAAACAGTCCTGTGGCACTTTACAGACTAACAGACGTATTGGAGCATGAGCTTTTGTGGGTGAATACCCACTTCGTCGGATGTATGACAACTCATGCATCCGACGAAGTGGGTATTCACCCACGAAAGCTCATGCTCCAATACGTCTGTTAGTCTGTAAGGTGCCACAGGACTCTTAGTCTGGGTCTGTAAAAGCAGCAAACACGGCTACCCCTCTGATTGATAGTTTATTAAGTCAGTTTGGGATGTTAGCGTTTGGGTATGTATTATGGTGAAAGGGGCCATATAGAAAGTGACTTGGAGATTTGTTTATACATCTTTTCAGTGACTGGACCCTAGCTGTGCATTGTTAGAAGCTATACATTGCTTAGTCATAACTGAAAAAGCCAAACCAACCAATTTGGACAAAGACATTCCAATTTGTTTGCTTCCCACTTTATTATTAATTATTTGTATTACAGTGTCACCTAGGAGCCCTGGTCATAGACCAGGAACCTGTTGCGCTAGGCACTGTACAAACATGGAACGAAAAGCTGGTCCCTTCTCAAAGGAGCTTACAATCTAAGTATAGGATGAGAGAGACATGGATACAGACAGATGGGGAGTACAAGTAAACAGTGAGACAGTGTTGGTCAACATGATATGCCATGGTCTCTACACTAGCAGCCTATGGAAAACAGTGGCTTAACACATGCTTAATTCAAGTTTTTAGAACTTGATGCTAAACTCTTAACAGTTACATGGGAATTTGTTAAAGGAACACTAGTGAATATCTAGTGAGTTAAAAATACATGCATTCCCTCTATAAGGAATTCTGATTAAACTTTAGCAGTTCAGGTTTCCCAGAACAGATATCTTGAGTTCTGGTCCAATCACAGACTTCACTCTGAAATCTTGGGATAATGTAATCTTTACTACCTGAATAAAACAGATTCCAATAACATGAGCCTTTGCAACTGGGGTACTGCTGTATCATGTCCATCCCAGTATTGTGAGATCCTGAAATAGCTTTTTTTTTTTTTTTTAATTTGACATTCCTTAATTTTCTACCTAGTGCTCTTCTACCATGAGCAATGAAGATTCATGCCTTTCAATGGTTTGGGAAAAAAAAATCAAAACCAAATTTTTTTGAAAAAAAAAATAAACCCATTAATGAGAACAGAATCTTACAGTCCCCTACAGATCTGTAATATCATTACAGCAACAATAATCCAAAAGAAATAATCAACTTGGATATCAATAGTTAAATTCATATTTTTCCCTCTTTTATTCTTCAATCAAGGTAGTAACTGTGTTAAACTTAAGAATTCTTTAAAGAATTATAACCAGCAGTATTTTCACTCTGAGTAAGGCCTCCATTTCTCTCTTCAGGATATAAAATATTGTAATTGTTTATATACAATTGTCCTCATTTAAAAAGTTGATATTTACTAATAGTTACCAAAGATGTGGGTTGTTTGTTTTTTTTTAGTTATTTCTTGGAGCAGTATTGGGCTTCCACGTAATAATACAAAGAATCTTGTAAATCTATGGACATAATTTTTTAGGCCGGGATACATTATCACAGAAGAAACTCAAACTCTTTACTCCTGGGGGAATTCTGTGCCAAAAATTTTGAAAATTCTGCATTTTTATTTGTCAAAATAACACAATGTAATCATGCTCGTTTCAGTTATTTTTAACAGGTTTCAGAGTGGTAACCTGTTAGTCTGTATCGGCAAAAACAATGTGGAGTCCTTGTGGCACTTTGAAACTAACACATTTATTTGGGCATAAGCTTTCGATTTGTTAGTCTCTAAGGTACCGTAAGGACTCCGCGTTGTTTCACTTATTTTGGTAACTTGACAAATAGATTTCTTACTAGGAATATTAATACAGAACTTTGTGTAATACAGTTCTGTATTGTAATTTAATTGAATTTCCTACCTCTGTCAGAAGCAGTGCAAAGGGTTGGGGGAGTCAGGGGTAACAGAGGAGCTGAGGGTGAGGGAAAGAGCTTGGAGTGAACCTGGTGGGTGTTGGGTATCGGTGGGAGGTTTTTCTTTGGGGGTGAGGAGGGGTTGTTAGGGTGTTGGAATGCCTCCCCCATGCAGACTCTGGCTGACCCCAAGCCTCTTCCATTGTTAGGCACATTTGCCCTGTCCCTGCATTCCTCATCCCCCTCCGGGTCTTGGTAGCCTCCCTTCCCCGTCCCCAGGCTCAACGCTATCACCTCACTAGCTGCTGAGCCCATTCTCCAGACTGTCCCCCTAACTAGCCCTTCTGAACCCCAGTCTGACACCCTTCCCCCCCCAGCAGCCCTGTGTGCCCCACTCTGTCCTAACCTCACTCTGTGGGCAGGTGATGTGATGAGCTTCTGCTGCGGGAATTCTGCAGCACTGAGCATAGAATTTTTGTATTTTCCCACATAAAATTCATTTTGCATACGATGTGCTGCAGTTCTGCCTTTTGCCCACCAGAGGCCACTGTGGCGCTAGAACAGCCAGCATGAAGGCAGCTGGCTGTTCTGGTGCCCCAGTGGCCTCTGGTGGGCAGAAGGCAGAACTGCAGCACATCTTATGCAGAATAGATTTTATGTGGGAAAATACAAAATTATGGGAGACAGAGGAATTCTGTGCATCCTCAGATGTGCAGAATTTCCCCAGGAGTATCTCTTTATTAACTCAGAAGGATAGCTAAATTGAGGTACTGCTTAATTTTTTCAAACACATTTATTAGTAAAAGGTAATCTTGGTGGAAAAAAATATTTTATAATAAACATTCATGTAATATCCTAATAATGTGTGGGATATTTAAATCCTTTGAAGTAACATAATGCTGGATAAAAATGGAGCTTTTAATTTGCCGTTACTGATGTCATGGCTTTATGAATAATACTCAGATAAGTCACTTATGCATTTCCACTTCATCACTGCAGTAAGACATGACAATGTTGGTTTCTAGGGGGTTATCATTTTTCTTGGATGGCTGAACTGCTAAGGCTGCTGCCATCACCCTTTAAACAGTTATCCCCCAGACTTGCTCTGTTCGCGTCTTATTGCTTAAGTAGCTTTCTTTGCCGTCCAAAGATATGGGTGAAATGTGGCTCCATCATTTGGACTAGAAAATTTTTTTTGTTTTGTTTTTTAAATTCCACATATAAGGGCAGAATAAAGCTGATTGTATAATATCCTTGTTTGTTAAAAGGTGCTGGATAAAGCAGAGCAGTTGAGGGAAATGGAGGCAAATGTGTTGCCAGGGTTTCTTAGACTACAAGAAATGGTAAGTAACTTCTATGAAATATACATTAAAAATACTTTACTCAGTTAAAGATAAATACTGGCTAGATGATCTAATACCCTGTCTCACTACCAGTGAACTCCCTAGAGTAGAGAAGTTTGGGTATAACTTTTTTTTTCTGAAAATTGTAATTTTTTGCAGAATTTTGGTCAGCGACAAAACTCAAATCAGAATTTAAACATCACCTTGTTCTTTCTTGTGCTCTGTTTATTATTCCATTTAATAATATATTGTCCTGTAACGTCAGCTCTTTTATGCATTCTTTTGAAGCTGTTTCCACTGTACACTGCATCTTCTAAAATATGTATTGCTTTTTGAGATTATTACAAAATTCTACCACTCTTCATCAAGGTTTTTTAATAAGTGCCAAAGAGAGTATACAATCTTGGACGGACTGTAAGCTGTATAAGGAGCAACTTGGCAACTGGCTGTGTGGGGGGTGCAAACCCTCCTGAAACAGCTGCTTTAGTGGGAGCTAAACTCAAGTGTAGCGAGTGTGGGGTTGAACAGATGTTTGTTTTCTTGCAATTTCTCCAGCAGTGTCTGAGAACCCTTTGTGATGGCTCTCCTGGAGACAGGTGCAGGGACTCTTGGAACATTGGTTATGCAATTATGGCTAGCCCTGTTTTTGTCACCAGCAGGGGCTCTCTGACTTTTGGTATGTCTGTGTGACAGCCTCTTAAGAGTCTACCCTGCTGCAATATGGCAAAGGCGTTACTCTTTTGGGATTTTGTCTGGGATAGGAACAGAATATATTTTTCTGCTGCTCTTGCTTATGATTTAGGAAAGGACTGGACTTGAGTTAAAGCCCATTGAAGTTAGTGGGAGTCTTTCCATTGTCTGTTGGGTTGGGTTGTTTTGTGAAAGTGACTATTCCAATGGCAGTGGAAAGCTGTAGCTTCTTGATGTGCTTGAGTTAGTGGATGGGACAGTTTGTAGCTATATGTTGATCTTGGTGACAAAACACTTCTGTGGGTGCGTGTCAGTGTCACTCACTTTCTTCCTCATGTTTTCTTAGCAAATAACTTGTTCAAAGACCTAGTGTAAAATAAATGAAAAATGTGGTGATTTACTTTTTAATATTTTTTTAATTGCTGATTAATTTGTAGCAGTAGAGGTTGATTAGAGAAGCATATCAATCCTCTTGCCTGTGGTGGGGCAATATTTAGGTGATTCATAAGCACTGGAAAATAAATAGGTTGTTCCACCTTTCCCTTAAAGAATATATCTTTGTGCAAGATGGAAACTGTATCCTTAATCATTACACATCAGCCTATTGTAAATCTGTTTATTATATTTGAAGCTACCAAGAAACAGCAGTGCATGTAAGGAAGAACTGTGTGCTCTATGCTTTTTCTGATAATCTATGTGTCAATCCCTTATTCTGTTGTACTTTCTGGAATCCATGTGCCACACTACTTTTCTGTTTACTCACATCAGTGGTTCTTAATTTCTGGTGATTTTTGTGTTGTGGAAGTAACCTAAGGAAACAAGCCTTTTTACTTTTAAACTTATGGGCTGCTTCAAAACTCTGAAATCTCTTCATGGAAGAACCATACTTGAAGTGATCGGTCTTTACTGCTGAGTTTGTAGTACAGTTGCAAAAAGACCTGCAGAGATCAAAGAATGTAGCATTATATTTGTATGGTATAAGCTCAGAATATTTTGAGAATTGATCGGTTTACCTTAACCATGTAGTCCTTGTTCGCTGAGCAAAATCTTTTCTAACAGTAATGATAGATGAAGATGACCCCCACAAGGACGTGTGGAGTAATGGAATTGCACATTCTATTAAAATTGTATATTATAAAATGTGAATACGCTAGCCTGTTTTTTCTCTTTAAAGTAAGCTCTCAGATATTTAAAAAAAATTAATGGGACATCAGAAATATTTTTCTCATTCTTAAATAAATGGTGGGAACTGTGTAAAATAAGAATATTTCCATATGAAAACTAAATAATTTGTTACCTATAGACCCAACTTAATATTAAGTTGGAACTTGCATATTGCCAAAGACTTTGGTAAGTAACTATACCGTCACTTCAGCAGTCATAACCATGTTTAAGATTGCAAAGCAATCAATTAAGTACAGAGTTAACTTTGTAGTGGCATGAGTCAGATGACCTTTATAAATTAAGCCCAAAGTGTGTTCCCTTCACAAAATATTGGTCCTCCTTTACCTCCTCAACTCTTACTGTACAATCGCCTAATGAAATTCTGGATTTAATCATTGAAGTGAAATGTTGTCTTAATTTTGAGAAGGGAAGCAACTTCATATTGCCTGGTACCCCAGGTCTCTAGTAGCTTAAATGTCAATTAAATGGCAAGAGATATACAGGAATCCCAGATAATTATGAAAATCTGCAAATGTATGAGCTCCTTGATTAGGCCACCAAAAGACTTATTAATATGCTAATAATTTGTGTTAAACACTAAATTTGATGAAATTCTTCAAATGAAAAATCCTGACAATCGTTCTTCTGATTAATATTTTAACATGCAAGGTGACCTTTTCCCTCTTTCTCTCTTACAGACAGACAGAAATGTCACTGTTATTTTCCTTAGTGAAATTGTGTGGGAACTATTTCGTCCAAACACTGGATGCTTGGAGCCATTCACCTTGTATTTTCCTGACTACAGCATAGGTAATTTAATTTTTTCTACTTTTTTTTGTTGAATGAATAATAATAGTACTTTGCATAAAGGACTTTCCATCTAAGCATTTCAAACACTTCATTTTTTGTTAAGCAGTGAGAGTAGACTGAAGCTTCAGCTTTAAATCATTTAGAAAATGTGACAGTTGTGTATGCTGGTTACTAGAATCCAGAAGGCAGTGTTTTATTTTTTTAATAACTGTAGGTGGCTTTGGTAAAATTACAAGCTCTGTATTCCTAATCGCCCTCTCCTTAGGATTCAGAGACTCCCTCCCTTTTAATTCATCTAGATTTCCAATATGGATCCCGTGTCTCAAACCACACACTGCATGCTAACTAGTGAACTACACACCAGGGTCAGAGACTCCAGCCTTCTCCGGTATTCCGTTTTCCTTCAGGGAACACCCATGACACATTTTGCTTTTGCATGCAGTCTGAGAACATACCACCCCTTAAGTCTGCAAAGCCCAATCTACCTCATCCATTATGACTAGAAATCCCATTTTACTTCTTTAAGAATTGTTTCTGGGGATCCCCATTAGTGGCCCTCATAGGAAGAGCTCAGCCAGCTGATGGAAGTACAAGAACGTCTTTGGAGATCTGAATTTCTCTCCCACAGCTGTGGTTAGCTGTAGATGTCAAGACTGTTTCTATATCCTTTGCCATTTTGGCAGCATATTGTTTAAGGCTTTTCTTGTAATTAGTTGTCACTAAAGTTAGTGTAATTTAGTGTTGTGATGATTAAGTTTAGGTGTGGGGGTTGGCTTTTTTTATGCTGAGGGAGCCAGACCATTTTTGGTTCTGTTACCCCTATTGATAAGGTTTTCTTTTTGCTGTTGATTTGGTTTCTATGGTACAGCTGACTATCATTGTTTGTTTGGCTTGTGCTGCACTTAATTTTTAAAATATTAGTACAATAAGGCAATTGCCAGCTTTTTTGGGGGAAAAAAAATCAAACTTGTTTATATCCGAACAGGAAATCTACAAAAGATTCTGTCCCATTATCATCCTCCAGAATATTCTGCTGATTTCTATGCTGCGTACATTAATATTCTTCTTGGTGTCTTCTACACAGTCTGCAGGGACTTGAAAGAGCTTCGACATCTGGTGAGAGATCCTCTAGATTTATTTTTCTTGTCCAAATCTTAAAGGCTTGATTTATTGTTCGGTTTGGATAGAGAACATGTCATAAGCATATTGCATTAAAAGGTCCTGGGCTAGTTTACATGAGTTAATGAGGTATGGGTGTCCTCATATCCCTGGGGGCCTGCACCCGTCTCGTCTCCAAGGAGGACCTCACCAAGGCTGCAAAGAAACTGATGTTAAAAGAAAAAGGAAAAGTCAGTCTGGCAGGAAGAAATACTACTTGCCACCTATTTGACATTTTAAGTAAGGCTTTTGAGAGGCAGATGGCTAAAAATGAAAAGGGACATTTACCTGGATATTTCCCAGAGATAAACAGTCTGCATTTCGTTCTTCAAATGAGATTCAATATTTTTCCAGAGTCTATATGTGTCGTGTTCATTTGCTGCATACAGCAAAAATTAGCTTTGTTAGTGTCAACTCTAAAAAAGTGTTTAACCTATAGAAGAGTAAAATTTAACTTTGAATAGAGTCACACACCAAATAATCAATGTGACATCCTGATATTCTGATATATTTGCACTACCATGATACAGAATTATCTTCTATTGACATAAACCCCACACTGCAAAGCAAGATATTGGTTACTGTTACTTTGTGACTACTGATACTTAATTTAACAAAATAATAAAAAATGAATCTAATCTTCTCTTTCTTTGTTATGTTATAGTAGTTTCACATCATCCTCTGGCAATCTGAGTTCCACAGGTACAGAGTGTGAAGAAAAATAAAATTTTTTACTTTTGTTTTTTGTTTGCTGCTGCCTTTCCTTTTAATTTGACCACTAGTGTAGTTAGTGTGTGGGAAGAAGTAACAGTAAATAACCTTTTTTTATTTTTTTTTTCCACAGTCATTTATTTTTTGACCTCAGTCATATCCCCCTTTAGTTGTCTCTTTTTCCAAGCTGAAAAGTCCCAGTTTCATTAATTGTCCTCATATGGAAGCTGTTCCTTACCCCTATTTTTTTTTTTTCCCTTTCTAACCTTTTTTTTTTTTTAATACCTTTTGAGATGGTGTGACTGCATCTGCATCTTCGAGATTGATGATGTAATATAGATATATATATATTAGATATATATTCTTCCTCTTCTAACTTTCCTCCCTTTGGATTCCCTGCTTTTTTTGACTTGCAGAGCAGATGCAGTGTTAGTGGATGTTTTCAGAGAACTATCCAAAAAGACTCCAACCTTTGGTACTAACAATTTATTTAGAGCTAATTTAGACTTTTTACTCCTAAACTCACTTAAGTTATGTTTCAAAAATGCGAAAAAAAAAAATCATTTGTTAAAAATAATTTTTCCAAAAGAATTAAATTAATTTATTTGGGTTAATTTTTTTTTTATTTTTTTTTTTTTTTTTTTTTTTTTTTTTTTTTTTTTTTTTTTTTACATACATTTAATACACACACACCTACACTTTGATATAACACTATAACAAATCCTAACACTGTCTGGGTTTGGTAAGATCAACTGAGGAATCGGCCTTGATTCAGACAGGCCCCCCAGATCCGGGCTGCCTCCCGCGCTTTTCGCGTTATGTGCTATTTTGTGTGAATTTATGTTATATTGTTAGTGTATTAAGTGTAGAAGTAGAAGTTAATTTTGGGTAGTTTAATAAGCATGTGCATGGGTGTGTGCATGTGCTGTGGTGCCACAACACACAGTACAGTAGAGTAATAGGGCATGCCTCCCTCTGCCTTATCCCACACAGACCTGGAGCACTGGAGGGCAGGCAAGGAGGCTGAAGGTTCTGTAGGCTAGGAGAAGCACATTGCTCAGCAGCTTCCCCTACTCTGCGGGTGTGGGGAGAGAGGAGGCTCAACCCTCAGCCTGCCTATTTCCTGCCTTCCCCCAAGCCCCCAACCCTTCAAGTCCATGATCTGCCCAGTTCAGACAAAGTATAAAATGAGGGGTTTATTTCAAAATGCGCGTAGTCATTTAATTTTTGAATATCTACATTTTGACTTTCATGTAACCTATGAAATATCAAATCAGTGGGCACGTGTTCAGTAATAAACTACTTCTTGGTTACTGCCAAGGAGCATGACTTGTCTTTATACAATGTCAGTGGTTCTGATTGCATAACTTGAATTAATAAAGAAAGAATAGATGATGGGCCTTTGTTGTATACAGGTCCCTTGATCTTTAACCATGCAGTAATTTCACAATTCAAATGAGCTAAAGTAGTATAGACAATAGTAGCTAAAAGGATCAAGATCACAGCCTTGTCATTTCCCCTCATATCTGTACATATAGCTGTCTTAGTAAACTATTGTGTACTATGTATGTTTCACTGATTAAAATTGAAGACTCAGCAAGACAAAATGCGGAAGATTCATGCTAGAGTGTAAAGTTAAGTTAGAAGCTGTCTTAATAGAGAATAAAAATTAGCATAAAGGATTTATCATTATGCTCTTTTCAGTTCTCATCAATAATGTTACATCTAATGGCAATAAATTACATGTGTATGTTCCCTTTAAAAAAACAAAAAAACAAACCCCCCCAAAAACACTACTATCCTGTTCACAAGACTGTTAAATGGGCTGTTCATACTCTAATATTATAGCAAAAAGCCACTCTCTGAAGCCATTTAATGTTTACTTTCTGATATATTGTTTCATATTCTTATTTAAACACACATGCACACTGTATTTAAGCATTACTTAGTATGTTAACTAGTGGGTTTTTATTGACACCTAGACACTTTATAGATGGCACCTAATAAGTTACATACCTAGCTAGATGACCAGGAAAATAACTTTCGGTGAGTGGGAGTAGAAAAATCAATGGGAGCAACAAAATAGTCAAGTTACAGCACTGGCATACACAGGATCTTGCTGAAAATATAATCTGTTAGTTTTGATAACCATACGCTGCAATTTTGAATGCACTAGAGAAAAATAATCCAGGGTATCTTTAATGTATGTTCTCTTGAATCCTGTTAAAAGGAGCAACATACTGAAAATAAATGTTAAGCAGCGCAAACACTTGCGGTACAGTCATTTAATTATTCTGTAAAAATTACCATAACTTAGAAGTAAAAGTGCCCAATAGTGCACAAACAAGTCTGGCTAAGAAGAAAGAAGAGTCATGTGAAAATAGGAGTAGAGCTGCCTCACATACTACCCAGCTAGTTTCCCTAGAACTTTCTATGTCCAGCAATCTGTACAGTGTTTTTCCTCTTCTTCCCTAGGAACGTGGAGACAGGCTAGACCTGTGATCTTGTGCTGTTACTGAAATTTTTATTCCTAATTCTCTACCTTTCAGTGCAACAGACTGCAGGATACAGGCTTCTTTCTGTAGCAGCCTTTTTTCCCTTAAAAATCTACCTAGATTTTTTTTAAATTTTAGATTAGAGCCTGAGCCTGGCTGACTCTCTGAAACCTTAAGTTCCTGGTGGGGAGGGAATCTCTCGAGGGCTTGAGAGAACGAGTGTATGGCTTGAGTCAACCTCCCTTTCTCCATAGGAAAAAGAGGGATAGTTGATAGGGAGAAGAGAGGAAATGGTGAGGCAAGGAAACATTCCACTTGTGTGTCACTCAAACAGCCCCATGCCAATGAGGTAGACTTCCTGCTCTGCCAGGTTCCCCAGCAACAGCCCCTGAGCTAAACTTTATCTATAGGTAAAAAGTGTAAAAGTAGATGCAGTATGCTTGAAAGGATTTGCTATAGTAGTTGAGTCATTCAAGTTTGAGGGGCCCAGTTCTGCAGACATGTATGTTCTTGAGCAGTGGTCCCCAAACTGTGGGGCACAGAGGAACATTCAGGGGGGCATGTCAGGGCCCAGGCAAGCCCCCACGGATGGTGGGGAGGGAGTACCACCCAGCCCCATTTGGCCCCCTGCCGCAGCTCAGCCCTCATTCCCTCTCCTCCAGGCCAGCTCTGCCTCTAGCCCAGTTCCTCCCCCATCCTCAGTTCCGCCCCCTGCTCCACCTTCAGCCCAAGCTCCTGTACTGAGGAAGCCTTGGCTGTGTAGTAATGGATGGGGGAAGGGGGGAGCACAGACAGATTCCATTACTGGTAAGCAGGGTGTGTGACAAGAAAATTTTGAGTACCACTGTTCTTGAGTAACTTTGCTAATGGGAGTAGTCCCCAAGTCATCAACTGGTCTACTCACGTGAATAAAGATACTGTCTGTAAGGGTTTCAGGACCCAATCCTACAGGCTTTTGTATGTGCAAAGTCTTTTGTATGGAATGTGTTGATATAGACTAGTATAAATATTGTATAAGTTTCTGAACTACTCTGCATATAATAGAATTTAGATTAATGCATGCTGCTTTTTACTGCTGTAAATGTGTTTGATTTTTCATTTCTGACTGCCCCTACCCGGGACCCCAGCCCCATCCAACCACCCCTTCTCCCTGACCGCCCCTGGAACCCCTGCCCCTGACTGCCCCCTGCTGTCCCATCCAACCCTTCTCCTTCCTGACTGGCCCCCGGGACTCCTGCACCCATTCAAACCCCCCTTTTCCCTTCCTTCTGTCTGCTCCACCCCCTATCCACACCCTGATGCCCTGACCACCACCCCAAACTCCCCTGCTCTCTATCCAACACCCCCTGCTCCCTACCTCCTTACCGCGCTGCCTGGAGCACTGGCGGCTGGTGGCGCTACAGCCACGCCGCCCGGCTGAAGCCAGCCATGCCACCACGCAGCACAGAGCACTGGGTTAGGCCGCGACTCTGCAAATCGATTTTTATCATTTCTTCTCTGTATTTGCATGTAAATATAATGTATTATTGAACATATTTGCAGCAGAAACAGTGAGTTTTGACAAAAAAAGGGTGAAGGAAATAAATTTGTCTGCAGTAAGTTACTTTCTACACTACTGGTTTAAAAAGATACAATTGCTGTATTGAAAGTTTTTTTTTTTTAATCAATATACTATAGTGAAAAGATTTTGTGGAGGTTTGTCTTTGCTTTTGTTGTGAATGTCATCTTTATGTTTGTATACCTGGATATTACACTGTGAAACCTTATGACCTAACTCAGAGTGAAAACCTTGGAAGCAAAATGCCATAATTAGTAGTTGAAACATATTTTATTCACTTTACATCACGCAGATGTGTGTTAGATGCTGTACAGTATAGACTGACCAGGTCTAATACATTGTCAATTTTTCTGTCTTTTTCTGCAGGCTGCACTAAATTTTACTAAATATTGTGAACCAGTAGTCAGAGGAGAAGGTAAGTGCTTTGCTTTTCTATTAGGCTGTCTCTATGTTACAAGTGCTGTAGCAACACTGCTGTAGTGTAGATACTTGCTACAGCAATGGAAGAGGTTTTTCCCATCTTTGTAGTAAATCCACCCCCTCGAGAGGTGGTAGCTAGGTTGACAGAAGAATTCTTTAATCAGCGTAGCAGTGTTTGTTGGGGCTTAGGCCAGCTTAACTATGTCTCTTGGGATATAATTTTTTTACACCAGTGAGTGATGTAGCTAGGTCAGTCTAAGTTTAAGGTGTACAGCAGGCCTGAGTAGCAGTCTGCATTTAAAACAGTGGGGTTCAACCTGTGCCTCTTCTGGAGTGCCCGGCTTTGATCCATTTCCATTCACTCTGCCAATCACAGCAGTATTGCTTTACCGTCTAGTAAGGCTTCCGTATGAGGAGAGAGTAAGAAGACTGGGACTTTTCAGCTTGGAAAAGAGACGACTAAGGGGGGATATGATTGAGTTTATAAAATCATGACTGGTGGGGAGAAAGTAAGTAAGGAAGTGCTATTTACTCCTTCTCCTAACACAAGAACTAGGGGTCACCAAATGAAGTTAATAGGCAGCAGGTTTAAAACAAACAAAAGGGAGTATTTCTTCACACAACGCAGTTAACCTGTGGAACTCTTTGCCAGAGGATGTTGTGAAGGGCAAGACTATAACAGGGTTAAAAAAGAGCTAGATAAATTCGTGTAGGATAGGTCCATCAATAGCTATTAGCCAGGATGGGCAGGGATTGTGTCCTCGCCTCTGTTTGTCAGAAGCTAGGAATGGGCAACAGAGGGTGGATCACTAGGTGATTACTTGTTCTGTTTGTTCCCTCTGGGGCACCTGGCATTGGTCACTGTCAGAATACAGGATACTGGGCTAGATGGACCTTTGGTCTGACCCACTAAGACTATTCCTATGTTGTTATGTTCTAATGCACACATTTGGACTATAGCAGAAGCAGACTAACAAGCTTTTAGTCAGTGTTTCATGGAGATGAGACTGAATCTGCTGCCAAGCACTTTTCTCTCCTAACAGCTGCTCCCTCATATACAACTTCTCCCCATACCTCAGCAGCTGAGAAGGGAAGGGAGAAACTACCTTCCCTCTCAGGCCTAGGAGTGGAGCGTGAAAACAGCTATTCTGTTAAATAGTCATGGAGTATCACAAAGTAACCACCATGCAACATCCTTGCCTTGCAGTGTGGTGTTTACATCAATAGAAGATAATTCTGTATCCTGGTAATGCAAATATTTCAGAAAGTCAGGATGTCACACTGATTATTTTGTGTGTCTGACTCTATTCAGCTATTCAGTTGAATTCCACTCTTCTATAGGTTAAACGCTTTTTCAGAGTTTACACTAACAAAGCTGATTTTTGCTCTATGCAGCAAATGAACGTGACACACGTCGTCTCTGGAAAAATATTGAATCTCATTTGAAGAAAGCAATGCAGACCGTTTATCTCCGGGAAATATCCAGGTAAAAGTCCCTTTTTATTTTTAGCCACACGCCTCTCAAAAGCCTTACTTAAAATGTCATTAATGTGGTGAGTAGTATTTCTTCCTACCAGATTGACTCTCCCTTTTTCTTTTAACATCAGTTTCTTTGCAGCCATAAAATACTACAACTATTTTTACTAGTGTGTCTCCGATAGGAAAATACAAACTAGTGTTCAGTGTGTTTTTTATGAGACCTTATGAAACTATTAAGTTAATGTGTGAAGTAGATTTTTAAGGCAAAAAGCATATAAAACTATTTATTAACTAGACACTGAAGCAGTTCTCCACCAATGGAGATGTGATTGGTCCTTCACCAATGCCCAGGCAAACAGGTGGACATTGCATCATGCCTGGAAGGTCAACAACAATTCAGAGTGTATGGGGAGGGCAGTCTAAAGGAGAGGGCCCCTTATGGATAATGTTCTGTCAGCAGCTCCTCCCTTTTATAACAAAGGTCAGACATGGGTAAGGTGTTTCTGCTGTCATTGGATGTGTTAGGTATGACTCAGGTGTCCTCTCTTGCTCTATAGCCTTTAATTTTTGGTATACTTAATGGGTGGGTTTTTTCAGTGTTGGGTTTTTGGGGGTTTATTATTGATTTACATTTTAATTTACAAAAATGAAAACCTCTTTTAAACATGCTTATAATCCAATAAATCCCATAATTTGATTTGGTAGGAGATAGAGAGAAAATTATAGGGTGCTTTTCAATAATTCATAACCTCTTAAACATGGAAATCCATCACCATAATATATGAGGATAACTGAAATTGTCTTCTCTTTTAAAAATTGCCTCTGAAATTCCACACTGTATCATTCATGTCTTACTATGCAAACCTCAGAATTCTTTAAGGTACTATAAATATGAGAAGCAACACACAAGCTCCTCAGAACCATCTTATTGGGGCAAGGTTTATAAATCCACTGTACCATCACTGATCCGTTGTTCCTTTCTTTCCTTCACCTCCTGCTTTTATGGAACAAAAACCTTCCTCTTCATGGGATTATTTTATTTTAAATAGCATTAAGAATGTATAAGTGGGTGGGTGGTGGTGAATTAAATTCTTGATCAACATTTTATTTGGGACATGGTAATACCAGGGTACAACATACATAAGAATGACACATTAGGTAGTGCTGGTGCGGGAGTGGCACTATATATGAAAGAAAGCATAGAGTCAAATAGAGAAACTCTTAAATTAATCAAACTGTACCTTAGAATGTCTCTGGATAGAAATTCCAGGCTTGAATTATGAGTATAGCAGAAAATACTACCGACCACCTGACCAGGATGGTGATAGTGATTGTGAAATGCTCCAGGAGATTTGAGAGGCTATAGAGGTAGAAAACTCAAGCATAACGGAGGATATCTGCAGTCACTCAGTATGGGATTCTGAGATGAAGTTTTTAGACACCATTAATGACTGCTTCTTGAAGCAGCTATTTCTGGAACCCACAAGGGGAGAGGTAATTCTTGATTTAGTCCTAAGTGGAGCACCGGATCTGGTCCAAGAGGTGATTATAGCTGAACCACTTGGTAATAGCGACCAGAATATAATTAAATTTAACATCCTTGTGAGAGGGAAAATACCAAGGAATAGCACCACAGTAGCATTTAACTTTAGAAAGGGGAACTACACACAAATGAGGAAGACAGTTAAATGGAAATTATTAGGTACAGTCACAAGAGTGAAATGCCTGCAGGCTGCATGGAAACTTTTTTAAAAGCATCATAATAGAGGCTCAAATTAAATGTATACCCCTCATTAAAAAACATAGTAAGAAGACCAAAAATTGCCACCATGGCTAAACAACAAAGTAAAAGAAGTGGTTAGAGGCAAAAAAGGCATCCTTTAAAAACTGGAAGCTAAATCCTTTTAGGGACCATTCTCATGAGGGTCTCTTAAGACAGGAAGTACAATCTCTTGCAGTTTTTGTGGTGATTGAATCAGTTCCACTGGATTTTATCTGGGGAGGGTTCTACTCCAGGTACTGTACTTCTTGGGTTTATAAGACGAGGAGGATGGAGACTGATTTTAGATCTCAGGACTTTGAACAGCTTCATCCTTTCTGTGTTTCAGGTTAGTAACCCTGGAAGTGATCATTCTCTCTTTGGATCTCTGGGGGTTGGTCTGTCTCTCTTTCTCTCAAAATTCAAGATAAATACTTTCATATAGCTGTGCACCCTTCTCTCACATGTTTCCTGCAGTTCATTCTCGGCAAAGACTACCACCAATACAGCATCCTCGCACCAATACAGCATCCTCGCACCAATACAGCATCCTACCCTAGGTTTTTCAGCTGCTCCAAGGGTCTTTAAAAGTACCCTTGGCACTAGCAACTCATTTTTGTCAGATGGGAATAATAGTTTCTCCCTCCTTGGACGATGCACTCCTTTCTTGAGGTGCAGTCAGTAACCAACAGGACCATATTCTCTTTCCTGCTCCTTGGGCCTCTGCCATTCTGGACACTATTACAGCCAAAGCATATTTGCCCATGGAGAGATTCACTATAATATCCAGCCTCATTTCCACAATACATCAGACCTGCAAACCACAATGAGGGTTTGCCTTCAACTCCTGGCCACATAGCAGCCTGTATATCCATAACATCCCTGGCAAGACTACACTCCTGTTGTCTTCAGGTTTGGCTATGCACAAATTATCCAAGTGGGTGTCATACCTCAGAGGGTCATCAGCTTCTTCAATAGGTGGAAAGAGCCTCAAAAGATCTGCTTTAGAAGTTCCATTTTCATGTCCTCCCTCCCCCAAAAAAGATCATCTCTATAGATGCCTCCCTAGTAGGCTGGGACACCCATTTCCAGGACTTCACAGCTCAATGGAGACCCCTCTCCAGATCAACATTTTAGAATTCAGTGCAGTCCATTACACTTACCATCACTTCCTACCCAACATCAGGCCACTCAGAGTAATGTTGGGCAGCAGGTCTGCAATGTATTTTAAAAATCACCAAAGAAGAGCAATACCCCAGTCCTTATGCACAGAATTAATAAAACTAAGGAATTGGGGTACATATCCCACCACATAGAGATTTTAGTGATTTATCTGCTGGGACCGTTAGAACACTGTAGCAGACTTCCTGAGCAGGAAGTGGGAACTGAGTGACAGTGTTTCAGAAGATCTGTCTCACCTGGGGTTCCCAAGAGAGAGATCTTTGAGACACCATTAATGCAGAGTACAAGAACTCCTCACTTAACATTGTAGTTATGTTCCTGAAAAATACAACTTTAGGCTAAACTATGTTAAGCTAATCCAATTTCCCCATAAGAATTAATGTAAATGAGGGGGTTAGGTTCCAGGGATGTATGGATAGATACACACACACACACAGTATAAGTTTTAAACAAACATTTTAATACTGGTACACAGTGATGATGATTGTGAAGCTTGGTGGAAGAGTCAGAGGGTGGGATATTTCCCAGGGAATGTCTTACTGCTAAATGAACTAGCAATTGACTGAGCCCTCAAGGGTTAACTCTCACAACACTCTACAAGGCAGCAGGAAAGGAGGGAGGACAGACAGAGACACACACCCTGGGTGTGAGAGGAAAAAATGCTCATTCCCCTTTAAGTAGCTGACCCCAGGCTTAAGGACACTGCCTTGTTAATTAAATCAGCTTGCTGAGACCCGCAGCTACTGCCTAGGAGCTCCCTCTGTTGGTCGTGTGTCCCCCCTGCTCTATGGAAGATGGGGTAAGCGGGGTGCAGGAGCAGGGGGGAGGGGGAGACACCCTGACATTAGCCCCACTTCCCCTGTAGAGCAAGCAGGAGTCTCTGGGAGCAGCTCCAAGGCAGAGGGCAGGAGCAGCACATGGCAGTGGGGAGAGGGACAGCTGCTGCACAGGGAACTTGGGGGAGTGGGGAGCTGATAGGGGGCTGCTGGTCCACCCTGGTTCCAACCACCCACCAGCTAACTGCAGGGGGCTGCTCTTCCTGCTAACAATGGACAAAACAGGCTGCTGCCAAACGATGTTAGAAGGGAGCATTTCACAACTTTAAATGAGCATGTTCCCTAATAGATCAGCAACTTAACATTGAAGCAAGGTTAACCGGGATGACTTTAAGTGAGGAGTTCCTGTACTGACACTTGTGTGCAAGCGGAAGGCACAGTCACAACTTGTTGGGAGATGCCCTCCTTACCCCCTTGGCCTCACATGTCACTCTGTTTATCCCTCAGCACTGTTGTTTCTCAAGGTCCTAAATAAGTCCATGCAAGAGAAAGTGGTGGTCATCATCATAGTGCCATCATGGCCAAGGCAGGTATCTGATTTGCCTGACCCTGTGACCACCTTTTCATCTTCCTCTGGCAGCAGATCTCCTCACCGAGTAGTCAGGCACTGTGACCCACCTCAGCGCCTGGCTCCTAGATGGCTCTCTAGTGTACAACAGGACTGTCCTTCAGAAGACCAAATGATACGGCTCAGTAGTGGAAACCCTATGTGCAGAAATGAAGATGTTTTCAAGCCTAGTGTACCCATCAGTCTGTACCTCCTCTTGAGTCTCTCCTCATACATGTTCTCAATTACCTGCTAAATTAAAAACCCCAGGCTTATCACTGAGCTCAGTTCAGGTTTACCTGGCTGTCATTACAGCTTTTCACTCCTCCCTCAAGAGGTTTTCAGGCTTTTCTCACCCAACCATTGCAAGATTCATTAAGGCTCTGTTTAACTTTTACCCATTTATGAAGAATCTGCTACACACGGACTTCAACTTAGTCCTGAATACTCTGAGAATTCCGCCCCCCCATTTGAATCTACAGGGAATTGTACCCTTCTTCATTTGTCCTTTTAAGACCTCATTCCTCATAGCCATCACCTCAATCAGAAAGGTAGGGGAACTCAGAGCACTTTAGGCTGACCCACCTTACACTCTTTTCTATGGCAATAAGGTGATATGTCTCCATTGCTGTCTTCTGCCTAAAGTTTCATCAGAATTCCACATTAATCAGGGCATTCATCTACCAGTGTATTACCCCAAGCCTTGATCTTTGAGAGAACAAGGGAGTATCCGTATGCTGGATACACAAAAATGTACCTTGGCAGGATTAAGCCCCTTGGCTTTTTCTAGACCTTTTTTTTTTTTTTTCCCATAGCAGAAAGACTGAAAGGGCAAAGACTGAAAACAGCTTTCAGGATGCATCCTCACCTGTAACAAAGCCTCAAAGGTGCGTCTTCCACCTAGGGAGATTGCCCATTCCACCAGGGCTCAGTCTACCTCTCTGGTCTTACTGAAGAACATACTCATCTTGGACATTTGCAAAGCTGTCACCTGGTCTTCAGTACATTTTCTCAACACTGTGCTCTTGTTTGTGCATCAGCTCTAGAAGTGGCCTTTGGCGAAGCTCTTCTTTGTCTCATACTGAATCCACCACCTCAGCCCCCTTCCCCCTCAGTTGGGGTACTCCTTGGGAATCTGCTGACATGGAGCACCCATAGGGAGCAATAACTTGAAGGAGGAGAGGTTACTTACCTTGTACAGTAACTGGAGTTCTTCGAGATGTTTTGTCCATATGGGTGCTTTACTACCCACCCTCCTTCCCCTCAGCTTCAGAGTTGTTAAGAGCACAAGAAAGGCCATATTGGATCAGACCAATGGTCCATCTAGCCCAGTATCCTGTTTTCCGACAGTGGCCAATGCCAGATGCTTCAGAGGGAATGAACAGAACAGGGCAATTATCAAGTGATCCATCCATTTTTGTCCTAGCTTCTGGCGGCTAAAGGCTTAGGAAACCCATAGCATAGGGTTGCATTTGTGACCATCTTGGCTAATAGCCACTAGTGGATCTGTCCTCCAGGGACGTATCTAATTATTTTTTGAATCCAGTTATACTTTTGGCCTTCACAACATCCCCTGGCAATGAGTTCCACAGGTTGACTGTGTGGCGTGTGAAGTAGTATTTCCTTTTGTTTAAAACAAACCTGCTGCATGTTAATATCATTGTGTAACCCCTAGTTCTTGTGTTATATGAAGGATTAAATACACTTCCTTATTCACTTTCTCCACACCATTCATGATTTTATAGACCTCTCTCATATCCCCTCTTAGTCGTCTCTTTTCCAAGCTGAAAAGTCCTAGTCTTTTTACTCTTTACTCATGTGGAAGCTGTTTCATCCCCCTAATCATTTTTGTTGCCTCTCTCTGTACCTTTTCCAATTCTAATGTATCTTTTTTGAGATGGGCAATCAGTACTGCACGCAGTATTCAAGGTGTGGGTGTACCATTTAATACGAGGCATTCAAGTTCACCCATCTTAGTATTTAGACTTCTAGCATTTATATACAAACACATACATTTTTTTCACTTTTTAGCTGTCTGCCATTATATGATGTAATTGAATGGGACTCTTTCATTTGACTAAAAGCAGCAAAGAGTTCTGTGGCACCTTATAGACTAACAGACATATTGGAGCATGAGCTTTCATGGGTGAATGCCCACTTCGTCGGTTTGTTAGTCTATAAGGTGCCACAGAACTCTTTGCTGCTTTTACAGATCCAGACTAACATGGCTACCCCTCTGATACTTTTCATTTGACTGTTTCTCTTCAGTTCCTACCTGTACTCTATCAACTTCATTCCTATCTTGTTTACTAGGCTATAGAGAATTGCCATTAATAGATTCTTCCCTAAGAGATGTCTCCATCCGAACTATGTGCTCCTTTGCACCTGTCGGCTTTCCCTCAGCCCTTACTTTAAAAACTCTTTTACAACCTTCTTAATTTTACATGTCAGCAATCTGGTTCCATTTTCGTTTAGGTGGAGCCCATCCTTACTGTATAGACGCCTCCTTTCTCATTCTGTATAGACTGTGTTTGAGAAGGAACTGTAGTGGAGGCAACGCTCTCCCACCCTGTATATCTTGTACCAAAGCACAAAGATGCATAGGGCACAGGTGTGGACCCGCTCACAAAATCTTGGTTCATGAGTTCATGGATCCTCATGTGGAGGACCCATAGGGACAAAACATCTTGTACTCTAGTTACTCTACAAGGTAAGTAACTTCCCTTTTCATTTGGATATGGATATTCTTTCTTTAAACACCTGCCTTTCTTTTTTAGCTCACAGTGGGAGAGAATACAGCAGGATGATGGAGAACCTGGGCACTTGAAAGGTATCAAATAGATGCAATAATTCTAAATAGTAGTAGTTATGGTAGCAGTTATTTAGTGATGTGATTGCTGATCCCTAACAAACACTTAAATGGAATGACTTTACTGAGGCCTAGATTGTACCTCCTTCCTTGGTGCAGAACATGCCTGGATGCTGAGTCTGGGCATGAGGGGGAAATAAACCACTACTCCTATGTGCAGAAGGATGGAGAGTAGGCTGATCCATGACTCTCCACTTGCTCTGTGCATGACCAGCAGAGATGACTATATCTGAAGGGAAGTACGCTGACCCTGGTAATGGGCTGACACAGCATATACCAGAGCAAAACAGGAGTCCTGGACAAATTGTTGCTGAGAGAGGTATGTGAATCATGACAGTCACAATTCCTTTCTCCTGCTGCCTCTGGAGTAGTGCAGCTCTGTGCCACCACCCCTTATGCAGAACTGAGAGAAGTCTTAATAAGCTTCTGGCAAACAGAGGCTAGGAGATTACTAAAACGTCTTCTTTGAAAAGTCCCTCTCCCATTCAGCAGTAGATTCTTGCCCAGTTCTGAATTTTTGGACCATCTTTTCCCCCTAGTCTCCACCACGGTAAAACGCTTCTTTTGATGGATGCAGTATGTTCTGACTGCCTATCAAAGCTGTGGTGATAGTCTATAGATAATGTGGTAGTGATCAGAGTGTGATTCAGACCTTTGCTTTTTAAACAAATATGTAACTTCTGCAGTGTGTCTGGTCAAGGGAAATAGAATCATAGGGTTATTCCTAAACCTCCTATTTTTCCCAAATGAGAGCAATACACTTATTCCTGATTCTCTCAAAAAAGAGAGATTTTACTTAAAGTTACTTTCAGGATACTTTAAGCTCATACACCAGGGAAAATGGTTTTGTAGGTAAATAACATTTCTGACATTAACATTTTTCTTAAAGAGAAATTAATATGTAATAAACTGTACTCTGGGGATGTAATTAAGCAAACAATTATTCAATGCATAATGCTAATCCCAGCAGGTCAGAAAGATGGAGTAGGAGCACAGGCATTTCAGTATTCAACTTAGTTGTGTACAAGCAGGAGTTTTTTATCTGGGATTGCATTTTTAATTAAAATGCTGTACAAATAAAACAGCTACTTGACTGTTAGTAGAAGCTGAAAAAAAATATGCCGTGCTTTCATGACTACCTGAAAGGAAATTTGTAAATAACCCATCTCAAGTGCTCCACAATTATATTGTGAACTCTGAAATTTACACTAACTTTTAAACATGTTCCACTGTTTTGATCCTTATTTGTTAGAAGTATGAAGATTAAACCCGCATTTTTTGTTAGTTTGAGCATTGACAGATATATGCTTGGTGTTTGTACAAAGCACAGAAAACAAGCTACAGGGAACAATCTAGATGAAAAGACAAAACTGAGCAGGCACAAAATAGACCCTCTAAGAAACTGACCTCTCCCACCAACAGAGAAGAGAAGGTAGCTTGAGCCTGCTGGTCACACACATTTTAAATAAAAAAATGTACAGTGACTGGAGGAAAGTGGGGAAAAAGAAAAGTGTAGAAATGGAAGGAGGAAAGGTACATCATGGAATACCCTTGGTTATGTAAAGTATATGTAAAATTGCAAAATGCATATAGTAGACTAGACCAAATGAATCAGGCTGAGTGTTTTGGAAACCTTTTACCTTCAATCATAAATAAAAGTAAACTAAAATGTCTAGAAGCTGAGCTGCAGCTGAGAAACCAGCCACAGCCTGGGTGTTGATGTGTGTTCAAAGATGCAATTTGGCTCCCTAGTTGGAGTCTGGCTCATTGTGGAGCTGGTCCCTTGAACAGTTTATAGCAGCCTTTAGGTCCAATCTCAATTGGGAAGCGGACAGATTGACAATTTTGCCATATCCACACTAGCTACCAAACTGTCTTAAACCAGATTGGCCTGAAAATGTTTAAAAATGTGAGGGGGGTTGTTTTTTTAAAACCAGTTCAGTAAATGAAGATCCCAGCTCAGATTTCATCAATTATCTGGGAACCACTATCATCATCTTAGTAGTGGTATTTGTCACAGTTCAGGGTAATTGGACCTGTATTCCCCCACCATGGTCCAGCAAGGGCACTCCCTCTACACTTCCGGCTCTTAAGCCATCACCTGTCTTGGCTGGAGACCTGTGACTCTCTTTCCCTATGACCAGGGTACTTCCAGACTGCACGGCTCCTTGCCTATACTGTGACCTCCCTAACAAATTCAGGCTGCCTAAGCCGATCTGCTTTGCTTTGCTGTTCGGAGATAGTAAAGAATGTAATTGCCCACTGTTAAACTACCACACAGCTCTTTCTAAGTAAGCACATTTATTCTTAATGTTTTCTCTGTAATGCTTTTACCTTAAAAACAATAAACAAAAAAAACACCCTACACCAGGGGTCGGCAACCTGCAGCACGCATGCCAAACATGGCACGCGAGCTGATTTTGAGCGGCACGCAGCCGCCTGCCGCAGTCCTGGCCCCCAGCCCCACTCAGCCCCCCTGCCCACTGCTCTCCCCTGCAGGGGCAGGAGGCAGAAGCTTGGTTCTGCGGGAGCCAAGCTTCACCCTCCCCAGCTTCTTCCCCCAGAGTGGTGCTTTCTGCCTCGCCCCCTCCTTCCCTGTGCCAATCAGCTGATGGCCCTAGCGAAGGGGAGGAGGGAAGAGCAGCAGCGTGCAGGCAGTTCCCTAGAGGAGACAGAGGTAGGGATGGAGCCTTGGGGAAGGGGGTGGAACAGGGCATATCCCTTCCAGCCCTCTGCCCTGATTTCTCCCCTCCTCCCCACTGTGTTCTGTCCTACACCCTCCATGCCCCCCAGCCCTCTGCCCTGACCCTTGAACCCCCTCACACACCCAGCCTTCTGCCCTGCACCCCCCACACCCTCAGCTTTCTGCCCTGACCCTTGAACCCCCTCACACACACAGCCTTCTGCCCTGAACCCCGCCCACACCAACACACACCCAGCCTTCTGCTCTGCATCGCCACAGCCCCATCCCTCTGCCCTGACTCCCCCCACACTCAGCCTTCTGCCATGCACCCCCCCACACCCTAGCCCTCATCCCTGAACCCCCCCCCCCATCCCAGCCTTCTGCCCTGACCCCTGAAACTTCCCCATCCAGGTCTGGGGTCCCGGCCGCAGGCCCTGCTCAGCCCGCTGCCGGCCTAGGTGAACAGAACCCCAGGCTGGCAGCGAGCTGAGCAGGCTGGCGGTGTAAGATCAGCATTTTAATTTAATTTTAAATGAAGCTTCTTAAACATTTTGAAAACCTTGTTTACTTTACATACAATAGTTTAGTTATATAATATAGACTTATAGAAAGACTTTATAAAAATGTTAAAATTTATTACTGGCACGCGAAACCTTAAATCAGAGTGAATAAATGAAGACTCGGCACACCACTTCTGAAAGGTTGCCGACCCCTGCCCTACACGCATGCTAATAAGCTTACCAGAGATCATCCCCTGACTCCAGCAAGGGCTCTGGCTGGTGAACAGTCCTTTTAAACCGACCCAGGGGTTTTCCTCTTGTTATCAGTTCATTATTCCTTTTGCACACTACAAGAACACTTACTCTTATGGTGGCCTCAGTAGGCCAAAGTCCTTCCAGTCCTTCCCGAAGGATCCCCGCAACCATGGACCAGAGGTCTTGTCCACTTGCCGAATCAGAAAGAAGGCTCTAAGTCAGTTTAAACTCAGGCTGTTTGTCCAAAAATCCTTTCTGTGCCTGCTGGTTCCTGGAGAATCCAGTTTGAACCAATACATGTGAGTCTTTCTCCAAGTGATGGTAGCTCTCTGGAAGTGTTACAACCTGAGTAAATTTGCCTAGTCGTCATCCACTGTCCCTGGAGGGTTGTTGTCCCTGTCCTCCATGGAATTACGTACAAACCCTGTCCCACAATGATACATACATTCAATAAGGTTTCTCCTGGGTATTGCAGGAAATTGTTACCTGTTGCTGTATGTATTTAATCTTTGTATTACCGTAATGTCTGGAAGCTCTAGAGCAGTCCACCAGCAAACTGAGTGCTGGTATTGTTTTGTTTCAGGGGTGACCCATGCATGACACATTGTCCCACAGCACTGCCTGCTTTACTCTTGGGATACCTGGATTGTAGCAAATATCCATCTCTGCTGACTTGCAGGAATGGAGCAGGCAGAGAAGAGGAATGCTGCAATGTGTTTACCCTTGAGAACTAGAACAAAACTTACTGGTCTAATTTTAAACCTCTCACGGTTAGAATGCTCCCTCAGTGACTCATAAACTGTTTGTGTTTTATAGGACTTTCTGCACATGCTCACGTAGAACTTCCTTATTACTCCAAATTCCTTCTAATAGCTGCTTACCTTGCCTCCTATAATCCTGCCAGGACAGATAAGAGGTTCTTCCTTAAGGTAACTATATTTTTCTTACTTCTGTATGCTGGAGTCATGCGTACTACTTCACTCAGGTCAGAACTCCTTTAGGTCATTCACTTTCAGCTCTCTTTTGTATCTTATTTGTTTGATTTGAACAAAACTGTGACTTTGGATCACATATTGTGGTGTGTTGACAATTGTCACATCATTACTGATATTTAATATGAAAAATGAACTGTTTTGATCATTAAAATATGCATAATATTTATCTAGCACTATTGTGTTGCATGGCATTTGTAAGGTGACATAGTTCCCTTCCCTGAAGTATTTGTGATCCTGCAAATCAATGCACTGGTGTGTACTATTATTCACAGTTTGAATCCCATGGAAGAGAGCAGAATTCCATGTGGGTCTAAAGGGGTTTGCACTAGTTCATCTGTCTGGAGAATAGAGGCCTTAATTTGACAAAATACAGGTGGTGGAGGAGAGGAAAAGGTTGCAACAAAAAGTAAAGTGATTGAGCAGCTATGCTTACCGTTTATATTAGTAACTGTAAGGTTTTTATAGCTTAAAATGTGTAGGTGTTGTAGGCAAGGATAAGAAATGGGAGAGACTGAGGGATAAAGCTTGCTAATTCTTTAAGAAATCTCTTTTTTTTCTCTCAATCTCAAAACCTATAAATATACTGTCCATATTTTAAGCTACATGTACTGGAGTCCTTAGTGATAATATACTAATTAAGTAATAAACTTGGACGTGGTGTTCATTTTTATGGTGGTTATATGACCCCATAATGGAAACTGTAGATGTTTCACATTGGTCTGTATTGTTTTGTATGTACTTCAGAAGAGGAGAGAATTATTTGTAATGATAACTTACAGATATGTGTATATAGCTAAATATTTCATTTAACATTTGGCAAGAGAAATATCACTGGAAGAACTTATTTGCTGAATAATGACTCCACTGTTTTAACTTCTGATTTCATGCCGACTTCTCTATTTCCTCAGGATCTAAATTTAACTGTGGGAAATGAGTCAACAAAAGCATTTATTTTATTTATATACATAAAAAAGCAAGGAAATTATGAGTGGTGAAAAGATATAGCTTTATTTATCCCTTTCATTGTAGCATGTCTGAAATCAGGCTCCAGGCCTTCAGTCCCTGTGCATGGGCATACAACAGTTCCTCTTCAGTGCAGTGAAATGCATACTTGGGACATGCACCTTAAAGACCTTTGAAGTGCGAGGCGATGTAATAAATTTGATGGCTTTTTAATTAGTCAAGTTAAATATCTTGTCAAGTATTGATAAAGCATGAATAATCACCATTTCTGCCACAAGCATCGCCTGAGAGCACTTAATCAGGTGTTAAGGCCACGTTCACAAATTACCAATATCTCAAAAGCCAGAACAAATAGCACTTTCCGAGAAGATTTCTAATCCTGTGTCTGTGTCTCCTGGGAGCTGTAGAAGGAGAACTTGTTGTTGTTGGAGTTCTAATGAGATCTGGTGGGATTTGGGCAAAAAACTTTATATTGGAGTCATTAACCAAAGTCTCATAATCAGTGAAATAGGTGTGAACCAAAGGAATGTTGTTGAACCATTAACCTAAAGGCAATAATACTATTATTAAAATAGTTACCACTGTAGACAAATTGAGGTAATGTTGCAAATTAAAAGCCACAGAATGTTGACAAACAATTACAACAACAAAATAATAAATCTACAGTGATGTCATGAGTTGAAAGAAATTCCAGTACAATGTAACATTAGAGATTCAAAGGGAAAAATTGTAAAACATTTTAAGTGTCCTTTTGAAAAAGGATAACAGTTGACAGGAAGTCACCATTTTGTGCACAGTAGGACTGAAAGAAAAAAATAGTCTTGTTCTACTGCATACCATATTGAAAATCTGCCTAGAATTTATTTTAAGAAGTGTGTACATGTGTATTTTATACTTAGGGTGCCTATCTATGTACTGTAAGCAGCCTTGACATAATTTAAAAATACATTACAAATAAGATTTTAATGTAACTATTAAACTGCAGCAGTATAATTCATATAACCCACCACCTGCAATCCACGAAATTTAAAAACTCCAATTATCTTTCCCTTACCCCTCCAATACCCTTCCTTATTTCTTCCCTAGCCCCTGTGCTTTGCCCTTCCTTGATCCAATCCTTTCTCCCACAACACAATCCTTCTAGATGAATCCTATCTGCTCACAGGGCATCAGTTACTTTCTTTATTCCAATTACATTTTTACCTGTCTACCCCTGACATGACCTTCACATTCTGTATCTTGGCTTCTTTTTGACACTTTATTGCTTTATTTTGTGGGTATCCTGTTGTCATCTTAGATATAAACCAAAGAAAACTGAGTGCACCTACATCATTTTTGATGTCTATACAAGGAAAACTGGGTGTATTTAAAATAAGTGACAGCTGCTTTCCCATTTCTAGAAAGACAAAGGAACTAACAATGAAACACACTTTGGCCTTTTCTCAAGCTGATTTTGAGGAGGGGGTGTGGTGGAAGAAGACTCATAGAAATGGCTCTCTGCTTCTTCTGATTAGTGTCACATTAATTATTTTCTGGTGGCTAAGTATTTAATTTTCTGATTTTTAAATTTATACATTTTCCCCCAATAAACCACTTTACAAGTATAAGAACGCTGTAGGGTGAAAGTTTTCACCCAGTGTTCACACAGTTCAGATATGAGGGAGCCAAGAAGTAATGCCCAGAGTATGTTAGGATATTAAGTGTTAGGTATTGAATAAACAGTATTGCTGTTAAGGACAAAGATAACTAATTGGCATGTGATAAGAAGGCAGAACTATAGTGGTAGTACATTGCTATAAATGTGTAATGAATAGTTGTATGTTAGTTGATTTTTTTTCACCCTATTCAAGTTGTATAACATTATTGTAACTTCTTGCTATGTCATATTTGCTCATATTTTGCTTCTGTGTTTACAGCATCATGGGAAAATCAAGAAGACAAACTTTCTGAAAAAACATGAAAAGGTATTTATTTAGCTTTCAATCCTCATTCACAACTAAATGCTGCTTTCTCATGTAGTAGTGGCTATATATTTTTCCTTTCCTACCTGAATGTATGATTTAAAAAGCATACAAGAGCATTGCATGCTATAATCTCTAGTGCACTGGTTTATTTGATATTTACTATTCATACAAGGCATTGTTGTCATTATTAATAGACATTTTTATTTTAAGATGCCACACACTACATTTAATTACGATCATGTAGTGCAGATCACTTCTGGTCTTATTAGATAATAGCATCAATTTGTACGTTTCTCATGTTTCTGCTTTTTTAAACCAATAGCACATTTCCTTCAGATGTGAAGTTGTGCAGTGGTTTTGCTTATAAAAAAAATACTGATGTGGCTCATTATGTTAGAAAAGCAGAGACCTTTTGCTTCATTCTCTTTTATGTCTGAAACTAAGTTTAAACTTTATAGGCAAAATTCTATGCACAACCAATGTGAGAGGAACAATAGGCCAGAATCTTCAAATCTGGTGCCTCTAGTTTGGCTCCGAAATCCATATTTAGGTATAAAGCTAACTGAATAGGCACAAATGTATTAGCTAAATATGGGACTTGGTATTTAGAAGGTCATAGTTAAGGTTATGTTTATGTCATGGAGGGCATGGAAGTCATGGAATCCGTGACTTTCAGAGACCTCCATGACATTCTCTGCTTCAGCCCCAGGGGCTGCAGCACTCTGGAGCTGACAGCCAGTGGGGCCCTGGCAGGGTTCCAGCAACAGAAGCGACAAGTGACGGGGGCCCCCTGCAGAGTTCCACCCACAGGTGACAGACTCCTGAAGGGGCCCTCCTCAGGGTTCCAGCGACGGGTGACAGCCTCTCATGGAGGGAGGGGGACGCCTCGGGTGAGCAGCTGGGGTGTCCTGTTTTCTCTTCAGGATGACCACATTTCCCAAAGCTCCCAGCCACCGTGGGCAGAGGGGGAACCCCACAGCTCCCAGCCACTACTGTGGTCGTAGAAACCATGGAGCTTCAGCAACAAAAGTCACAGACAGGTCATGGCTTCTGTGAATTTTTGTTTATTGCCTGTGACCTGCCCATGATTTTTACTAAAAATAACCATGACAAAATCTTAGCCTTAGTCATAGTACCCATAAACCCTACTAAGGTCAGTTAGATGTTCAGTAGCTTTGAAAATCAGACAACTTTTAGGTGCCTAAATGTGGATTTCGGAGCCTAACTTTAGTCACCCAGGGTTAAAGTTTGACTGCTTTTATGTTGTGTATAAGGAAAATGTATGTTCCTTAAGGAAATTTATAATTATTCCATCAAGACAAAGGATTTAAAGAATAGTGGCCAAACCCTTTACCCAAATAAGTTGTTGTAACTGCATGGATTTCACTGGCGTTGCACCAGTGTATGCCAGAAGAGAATCTGATCCTCTGATTGAGTAGCATGTGTGTAAATTGGTATCTTTTTTTTTTAAATAAATTCTTAATCCACATAATTTCACCTGTGTCTAGGATGATGTGAAATGTTAAGAAACGTATTTATATTAACATCTGTGTTGTAAATCCTTAACTCTTAGAAAGCAAGTATCCTTTAGTTGTAGAACTCGTGTGTCTTGCCTCTGGCACGTGAACTCCAGAGGATTTTCAAAGATTCTAATTATTTTCAGGACTGTTCTCTACCCTGAAAAAACATCCACATCTCAAGTTGTGATCACAGATCTTGTGGGAGGAAAAGGGGAACAGGAATGAATAAATACTGCATCACAGCCCAAATCTTCCTCCTTTCCCTCCAGCTGCAAGAGGTGCCTTGCTCTCTTTCCTGTAGGCAATAATATCTCACTTAAGATGGCAAGATGGGGAAAGACAGGAACACAAAGCAACTGGATAACCAGAGATTTGATGATGGGACATAGAGCCCTTCAGCTCATGGTCTCTATTTTGAATTGGATTCAGATTGACTGTGACCAAGGGTTAGCACCATTAGCCTGGTAGTTTATTGGAGATGGATTGATGTCTCTGTCTAATCCCTAGTAGACTGATGTACTTGCATTAAAAAAAGATTTTTTATTTATTCTTCTTATTTTATTTTTATTTATTTATTTAAGCACCCATAGGTGCTGTGCAAACACATAGTAAGATGTGGTCCGTGCCCCACCCAATTTTACAATCTAATGTAAAACCAGATGCAAAAAGTGAGTGTAACATGGAGTAAGAAGAGGAAGGAGATCAATGTAACAGTGATAAGATCAAGCAGTGACATAAACTAGTTAGTGCACAAATTGCTGATTCTGAGTCAATTACCTTTTTCTGTTTTGTTTTTTAACGAATTCTTTTCCTATTTCCAATTTTTTTAAATAAAGCCCCTGCCTGTTTCTGTTTTCAGTTATTTAAACCTCTGCTTACTTCCTGGGTTTCTTAGCCTCCGTCTGTTCAGTTGTCACTAACTGGCATACACTTA
Organism: Mauremys reevesii; assembly: GCF_016161935.1. Taxonomy (NCBI): domain Eukaryota; kingdom Metazoa; phylum Chordata; order Testudines; family Geoemydidae; genus Mauremys; species Mauremys reevesii. The sequence continues at coordinate 335,054,721 of NC_052623.1, forward strand.
TAAGCAGTATTAGCATGCAGATTTAAACTTCTCTATGACTGCATCTGTACCACAAGCTAGAGGTGTGGTTCCCAGCTCTCATAGACATACTTGCACTACCTCCCATCGCTATAAACAAGCCTGAAACTGGTCAGGACGTACTTGGCACGGGACACCCAGAGTTGTGAGGCACCTTCCCTTATCACGAGGAAGTCTTATCTGTGCCTACTGTAGGTCAGTTCCCCAACACCATCAGCCTCTGGCAATACAAGCACTGCCTTCCAGGCCTCTGCAGGCCCTGCTCTGTCTCTTTACAGGTTAACAATAAGGTATACTGCAACCCCTGAGCATTAGAAGTGTCCTCCTGGAGCATCTGCGCCTGTTCCACTGGACACTCTCTCTGAATTCACAGATCCACTGCTCCCAAAGGAATAGTGCACACCAGTTTACCAGTTATATCTCAGGATCACCACTGTGCTCAGCACAGAGTACTTATATATGTTTGTAGGAAAAACAAGACATTAACAAAGGAATACAGACTCAGGAAGAAGCAAGTAGAATTAATGGAAAGGGTTACATATAAAATCATAACACACTTTCTAGAGCCTATATTTAACTAACAAGACATTGTCCTATCACACAGAATAAAAATTCATCCAAAATCCTTTGGACCTATTACAGTCAGGCTTGGCTGTGATCTTCCATTCATGAGATAAGTCACATTGTCCTCTTTAAAAAGAACAGGAGTACTTGTGGCACCTTAGAGACGAACAAATTTATTTGAGCATAAACTTTGGTGGGCTACAGCCTACGAAAGCCTATGCTCAATTAAATTTGTTCGTCTCTAAGGTGCCGCAAGTACTTCTGTTCTTTTTGCGGATACAGACTAATACAGATACAGATGGCCTCCCTCTTGTTGACCTTGCAGTCTTTTAATTAGCATCTGGCTCTGCATGCTGATAGGTTTACCTTGTGAGAGAGACAATTCACACTTGACCAAACAAAAAGAGATGAGTCTCCAATCCGCTGCCTGAATGGAATTTGTCCAAGGCCAGTCACCTCCTGTTGACCTGCTTTTAACTTCAAGGCTTTAAGAACATAATTTTCGGTATGAATATAAATATTGCTCATTCATATATTTCACAATGACTAAAATGACCAGTGTGTTGAGACCTCACATGCCACCCTTTGGCACTCATATTTTGGAGATGTCAGATGCAGTGGAACCTTCTCAACCTTATTGACCCCTCTGCTAGTTGATACCAAGAGGTCCCTGGGTCACAGCATGGCTAAGATGTGCTGCTGCTGCCTATGCTATTGCGATTTCACTCTAGTTAATGTTCTTGTTAGCTCAGTGATTGTCTACCCGAGCTGAGAATCACACCCCGAGCATGTAGTGTAGATATAGCGTAAGTGTTTGTTACCCTACAGTAGGGTTGAGGCACATGCGTGGTGTGGATTGAAGAAGCTTTTGTTGCTGCCTACAACATGATAAATGACTTTCAGATAAATAGAGGACTCTTAGCAGTTTGTGTGGTTAATCTAGCACTTGTCATGACCACAAAACATATTTGTTTAAAGTAAGAATTCTTTCTCTCGAATTAAAATGAACCTTTTTGAATAACCATTTACATTGAACATTGCCACATGTAACTAAAACAATTTTTTAAAGGTTTTTTTTTTTTTTTTTTGGCTAGGGCATTGGTATACGGTGACATTTTTTTCTAGCCACCCTTGAGTCAGACTGCAAGCCTTGCTTTGCTGGTATAGGAAGTTGCTCCTAAGACTTGAATGATTTAATTCCTGGGATTCAAGTTACTTCCTTGCAATATTCAGCTTCAAAGTAAGATTGATTCTAATTAAAATTCCTGATTGGAGCCCCTAAAAGTATTCTGCATAATTCCATTTAGTCGAATTCAGAAAATACCTTTACTGAATGGAAAATAGCATGGAGTTGAATGTGTTCCCTTGATACTAAACTCCACCTCCTGGGTACTGAGATGGTTCCATATAAGAAACTGAGAAGTGCATCCTAGGGTTTCATCTGTATTTAATCTGATCTACGCAACACTTTAAGTGGCTCTCCGGAGCAATTGCGGTATCCTGTTTCTCACATTACATTTCACGTATTACTGTTCCTTGACCTAGTCACTCACTTAGATGTAAACATTGGCTGGTAGGTATTCCCATTTTACAGGTGAGGAAAGTGAGAGACAAAGAGCGAAGGCCAAATCTCTGATGTAAACTCGTGGATGTTCACTGACGGTAGTTGAGTTTTGCTAGTTTACACCAGCAAAGAATTTTGACGTAAGTGGCTTATCTAAGGGCACTAGGAGTCGGGCAGAACCAGGCTAAAAATTTAGGAGATCTTGATTCCTAATTCATTATTCAGTCTGTTAGACCATAATATTTTTTCTAGAAGAAGCAAATCTCCCACTTCTGCTTATATAAGACATACCCCTTTCTAGATAACTGATGGAGTGATACTTCCCCAGTTCACTGCAAGCTCTACTGAGAGTTCTGCCAGATAGAGCTGCAACTGCAGCATCTCCCTAAGCATACTTTGTATGTTCAAGTATGTCAGGGGTTGTCTTTGAGACTGAGTTTTCTATTGACTTTTGGTGCTGTACCTCTCATCCAGTTCCAATGTGATAGACTCCTATTGTGTCAATCTTCCAATTTAAAATGCCCCCTCTGTTTGTCATCTGAGGGAGTTCAAACCTGTTGGGTGGCTCAGAAAAGAGAGAACTATAGTAGCATGCTGAGAGCATGATATCCCCAGCCAGGTGAGGTTAAGAACCCATTCTCTTTTTCCCCATACAGAAATGAGGTAGATCTAAACCTGATGGGTCCTGGTTGAGCTTCTGTTCTCTTTTTGAATACTTCAGGCTGTCACTCCCCTTTAAGAAACCTTAAAGCTTGGGTACATTGATCAGGTTTTGTTAAGTGGTGTAAACTTGCGGTGTGATCAGAGAGTTAAGTCAAATAAATAACCGAGAGACTGGGAATCTTCCACTGTAAAATAAGAATGTAAACACAAGTAATGGCAACTGGGAGAAAAGCCTTAGTTGAAGTATAGGGAGCTTTGCCGGGAAGAAAGTACAGGGTGTTTATGATGAAGAAATTTGGGAAAGAGCAAAATGAATCAGAAGAGCTTTAAAAAAACCACAAAAAATGAAAAATTCTGAAAGGGAAAGTGTCTTCTATAAGTTTTAAACTATTTCATATATAAAATACTGGAGTTTTTCTGCTTAGCTCCTTATACAAAAGACTTATAGAAATGAGACTTGAAAATTTCTAAACTATGTTGTCATAACTGTAAAGGGAAGAGTAACAACCCTCCTGTATACAATACTATAAAATCCCTCCTGGCCAGAGGCACCAAAATCCTTTTACCTGTAAAGGGTTAAGAAGCTCAGGTAACTTGGCTGACACCTGACCCAGAGGACCAATAAGGAGACAAGATACTTTCAAATCTTTGGGGGGAGGGAAAGGGAGGGGTGAAGGCTTTTGTTTGTGCTCTTTGTTTTGGTGGTGGTTGCTCTTGGGACTAAAAGGGACCGGACATCAACCTGTGTTCTCCAAATCTGTCTGAACAAGTCTCTCATATTTCAAACTTGTAAGTTACAGCCAGGCAAGGCATATTAGTTTCTTTGTTTTCTCAACTTGTGAATTTTACCTTTGCTAGAGGGAAGTTTATCCCTGTTTTGTTGTAACTTTGAACCTAAGGCTAGAGGGGGTTCCTCTGGGCTCTTTGAATCTGATTACCCTGTAAAGTTATTGTCCATCCTAATTTTTACAGAGATAATTTTTACATTTTCTTTTTAATAAAATCCTTCTTTTAAGAACCTGACTGATTTTTTCCACTGTCCAAAGACCCAGGGGTTTGGGTCTTTGATCACTTTGTAACCAATTGGTTAGGATATTATTCTCTAGCCTCCCCAGGAAAGGGGGTGTAAGGGCTTGAGGGGATATTTTGGAGGAAGAGGAACTCCAAGTGGTCCTTTCCCTGTTTCTTATTAAATCACTTGGTGGTGGCAGCATACCAGGTTTTTACCTAAACTGGTAGAAATAAGCCTAGGGGACTTTCATGTTGATCCCCCACATCTGTACCCTAGAGTTCAGAGTAGGGAAGGAACCCTGACATATGTGTATGGGAATTTTAATAGTTTCTGCTAAAGAATTTTATAAACTGCTTTTGAAAGGATCTTATTTAATTCCATCCCTATTAAATTATGGGGCTTTTCCACAAGGTACAGTGTCTAGTAAATAGTCTGAAACTTCTAAGTATGGGAGTCAGTCACAGTAGAGAGACTTGTGAATTCCCAGTACAGTTGAGAAGTATCTGTACAGTGGTTACGCAAATCTTTGTACTCTAATTATTGCTGTTAGCTAATTAAAGTATCTCTGTCTCTCTATCCATACATACCATATATTTACTGAAAAATTATACTGATTATACATGTAAGACACTCAGAAAAACAAACATAACTTTTTAACTGGGAGGACGGGGGACTAGACAGCTGTATGTCAGAAACTATAGCATCCATGCTGAATGAATTACACTGAAATCAAGCGGATTGATATATGGATATATATGGCTTTAATACTTTTGGTAGTCTGTTTCCATATATTTTTCACATTATTGTTCAGCTGAGAGGGGTAACATTTCAAAAGCAGTTTATAGAATTCTTTAGCAGAAACTATTAAAATTCCCAGACACGTAGCTTAGAAATTTTCAAGTCTCATTTCTATAAGACTTTTGTATCCTCACACCTTCTTGTCAAACTGTCTGAAATGGGCTATATTGATTATCAGTTCAAAAGTTTTTTTCTCAATTAAGAAGCCTTTTAGAGTTGGTAGGGCAACTCCCACCTTTTTATGTTCTCTGTATGTGTACATATATCTCCTTACTATATGTTCCATTCTATGCATCCGATGAAGTGGGCTGTAGCCCACGAAAGCTTATGCTCAAATACATTTGTTAGTCTCTAAGGAACAAGTATTCCTGTTCTTTTTACAAAAAGTGAAGTTGAATGTCAACGTTTCAAGCAGATGTCCCCAAACTGTGGGGTGTGCCCCCTAGTAGGGCACAGAGGAATGTTCAGGGGGGTGCTCTGGGCCTGGGCCAGCCGCCATGGTGGGTGGGGATGGAGCACCTCCCTGCCCAGCCCCGTTCCCAGCTCTGCTCCAACCCTTCCCCCAGCCACAGCTCTGGCTCCCGTCCCCACGCCTGGCCCTGGCCCCATCGCCAGCCTCGACCTGGCTCTGCATCTGGCTGCAGGCCTGGCTGCTGGCCCAGCCTTGGCCCCTGGTTGGGGGTCGGGGCTGGGGTTGGGGCCAGGAGCGGAGACGCACCTGGCTGCCAGTCCCCACCACAGTCCAGCTGCAGCTCCGCTCCCTCCCTCGGCCTCAGGCTGCAGTTCCATTCCCAGCAGGGGTAAGTGGGAGAGGAACCCTGAAAAGTTTGGGGATCTCTGGCTTGGAGTGAAATACAGACTTTGAGAGTTTATGCAATTATTAATCTGAATACTGACAGCATTAACTGTTGTAATCAGTTGCTGGTTTTGCCTTATGAACAAGTGTTTTCTTTTTTGTAAAGTTGGTTATTTTAGACATTTTTATTTATGTTGATCAGAAACTTATATTTTTGTTCTTCACGTTGAATTCAGTATGACTTATTAAAATAGTATGTAATGTCTAAAACATCCATACTGAAGCCAGTCAAAATGTAAAGCCATACTTATCTGGTGCAACGTATCAAATTACAGGAAGTAAATACTTATTAAAATGCCTTGTGATATGAGCAACAAGAATGCTTTCTAAATATGAGATTGAGTTACAGTGTTCTGATGATTCTTACACAGTCATCATGTGAAGTTACTTTTAACTCCTCATAAAGGGTCCTGGGAAACTGATCTGCTGTGTGGAAGTGAAAATAGTCTCAGATATTTCCTGTGTGAAATAATAAACTGATCTGTTCCCATTTCTAGCTTCCTTAACAAAATGGTGTGGTTCCTTGGAGGTTTGAGAGCAGAGTGGTAATACTTCTTAATGTGATTTATCCAGCATGAAGAAAGTGTCAGAGATTAAGACTATTCAAGGCTTAAATCACCCAAAGTAGTAGTCATAAATCCTCTATGGTTTTTATGAGAGATCTGGGGGTTCAGACATTCTCGTTTTGGAGGGACATTTTGACAGGCTTGTGAAAAATTTCAAGGTTTTTGCTGTGCCTAAAAGGAAACAAGAAAATCTAGAATTGTCTAGAAGCTGACAGAAGAAAGGGACAACTGTTGATCAGAGAAGTGTTGGTTACTGAATGGAATCCTTTGTCATTGGAAGCTGAAGAGGAGAGTGGGTGGAGTTGTTTTTGTATGACATATACCTCAGTCATTCCTGTCCAGAATGTAGGAACAAGCTTTCACTTCTCCTCTCTCCCACCTGCCTGCACATACTTACTGCCAGCCTCAACACTGAACCTGACCCTAATTCTTATTCCATTCATTCAGAAATCTAGAGGGTATTACAGATTCTTGGGTATATTCCTAATTTTAGAAATCCTGTATAATTATGGTCTCTTGGAGTTAGTCTCAGAGCAGAACTTGATAGCTAATTTCAGTATTGTACTCGGGAAAGCTGCTTTGTTTCCAGATTCCACAGTTAATCCTACTCCCCAGGAGAACTTGAAAGCTTTAGATGCAACATAGGGCAAGCAATTACAAAGCTCCTATGACTGCAGGTGGTGATTTTCTTTACTTTTACTTTAATGCCTTTCAATAATGTTACTGACTTTATTCAAATCCTAGAAGAGGAGAGACAGGCCTGTAATAGGGAGTTAAGTGACCTGCAATACATTAAAAAGAAACGATTCCATCAAGTTATTCTAATGACATCCTAAACTAAAAGGATGTCACAAAAGTAGTTTGAGAGATTAGATGTAGCCAGGAACCTCTGACACTGATCCTCTCTGGGGCCAAATCACTTATCCCGTCTACCCCATTTTTCCTCATCTTTAAAATGTTCTTTTGGGGGGAAGTCAGGACCTACCCACAACATTTTGGCACCTGAGGCAGGGAGCTCAAATTATGCCCCCTCGCTTGGGACAAAACTTTGAAAGGTCTCAATTCTGCCTTCTTCCTGTTCTTCTCCTCTCATGGTACTTCTCTGCTACCTACCCCAGTAAAGGAGAACTAACAACTTAAAATGCCTGGTTCAAAAATTTTAAGTAACACTTAACTTTGAACAGCAAACGTAACTTTTCTTGTCTGCATAGTAAACACTGGCATTTGTATCTGTTTGAATAATCAAAGTGGGGCTTTCTGTGCATTCTTGGTTGCAAAGATTTGAATTGCTTCCTGAAGGTCCACAGTCTGGGCCAGCTCATGCTTTATTGAGATGGTTGCAAGACCAACCAGCCTCTCCTGTGTCATTGTGGAGTGTAGATGTGTTTTTTATTAACTTCAGCTTGGAGAAGTTGTGATCTCCATTGGCAACGGTTACAGGAAGTGTTAGAAGTATGCGCAGAGCAACAAAAGCATTTGGAAAGAGGGTGGTCATCTTATTTGTGCACATATATTCCAGAATAGCCTTTGGAGTTGATCCTGCTAAAATGTATCTTGAAAGGGCTTTCAGTTCATCACCTAAATCACTCGCATCAATATCGCGCATGTCATCATGTGTCAGCACTGTCTCTAGTGCCCTGCATTGCTGGTGTAGGTCTTCTTCAGGTATAGTGAGGAGTTTTGGAATATCATACAATATCCCACATATACTGCTGTGTTCCTTGAGCTGCATGAAACGTTCTTTAACTGACTGTACTGCACAATCTAGCACCTGGTTAAAGAATTCAACTTTGAATTGTTGTTTTGGGTCTCTTATGGGATTATCCCGTGCCTCGTAATCAAAATGTCGTCGTCTTTGGTGACTCTTGTGTTCTTGAATGGGTGGGGGGAAATAGTTCCACTCCCAACTTCTTTGCACTCTTCAGAATGTTTTGAAATCCCTCATCTGACTGGTAAGACTGTAGGTATGACTTTGCTTTGTCCAGTTGTTCCATTGTTCCAGATATATCAAGGTCAACACCTTAGAGTCTCTTGCTTACAACATTTATTTCAAACAGTATTTCATGCCACAACACTAAGCCACACAGAAATAAGAAATTATGTATGTTTCTGGTGATTCCATTTCCCTCTGCCACTGTTCTCCCACGAACAGTTCCTGTCATAGCTTTATCCTCCATAATGGCAACTATGGCATCATCTATCTTCCCAACTCAGTGTTTGATAGGGTTTATCCCCTCCACTCGACTTTCCCATCATGTGGCACTTAGTGGTTTCAGTGTCAGAGAGGATGTTCCCAGATGTTGCTTCAAAATTTGCCATTGATGAGTTGATGCAGAGAAAAATACATAGATGCTTTGAATTACATTAAAAAATTCAGCAGCCTCACTAGAAGCTGATGCTGCATCACTGCCCAGCAAGTTCAATGAATGAGAACTGCATGGGTCAAAAAAAGCTTGAGGGTTTAACTCTCGGATCCTGTCTGCACTTCTCTGTTCTTTCCTTTCATGTTGGCACAATTATCGTAGCCATGACCTCTCATGTCAACTATCGCAATTCTTGTCTCTTCCAACTTTTTAAGAAGCACATTTGTCATACCAGCTCCTATAGTATCGTCAATGTCAATAAATTATAGAAAATGCTCTTTGACCGTCACCATTGCAGGAACATTTTCACTAGGTTCTGTCATTGTTACAAAATGCACCATTAAAGTCATTTGTTCCATATGGCTGATGTCAGGTGTGCAGTCCAGAATAACAGAGTAATATATTGCTGACTTCAGATCTGCCACAATCTTCTATTTGACTTTTGTTGCCAGTAACTGTCTGATCTCATTTTGAATTGTTTTTCCAAGGTAGTGGTGTGTGTACAATTCTTGGGTGGTGACTCTTCTTAGATGCTTCTGGAGTACAGCATCAAACTCAGCCATCAGCTCCACAGTTTTAAGGAAGTTTCCATTGTTTGGCACATACAGCTGATCTGAAGTTCCACGCAGTGCTAGGTTTTGGGTAGTCTTTTCAGAACATTTTGCCAGTAAAGAGACTCTGATGCAATCTTCTCTTGATGCTGATCATTTATGGTGGCCTTTAACCTTAGTCTCATCTCAAGCTCTTTCCACCTATGAAATGCTCTCTGGTGATTTGCTGCCTTCTCATGGCATGCCAGATTTCTAGCCAGATTTTTCCAGTCATTTGTTCCTGTAGAACCCAATGTGGCTGGAGCATTAGATTGGAAGAGTTTGCAACAAAAACTGTATGCAGCATTCTGGGTTTTTGAGTACATAAGCCATTGCCTCTCCACTTTGTCTCCATTGGGGATTTCACGCCAGTAATGTGTTGGACGGAAACTTCTATTTTCATTGTCTCTGGGGAACATGAAGTTTTTCACTTTTTGTGGCCCATGCAGTACAAGGAAGTCCCTCTGGCTACTACTAAGTGGGTCCACAGTCTTGGATCATCTAGACTTAAGGAACTAAACTCAGCAGCAGCTGTTTCTTGCGCCTCCACCACACTTTACTCTGATCTACACTTTTCTTCAGGAATATGCATGGTTACATCCATTTGAGATGGAGATATGGATGCTGCAGTAGCTGCCAGGTCATCTGCACCGTGACTAACTAGAAGATCAGGCATCTCCTCACCACTCACATCCTCACTGGGGCCGGAAGGCTCACCGTGAACATTTGTGTCTTTGTATCTCAGGAGAGCTCCTTCCTGCTTAGATAGAAAAGCTTCCTTTGCTTGCTTTCTTTTTCTGAATGCTGCCCCAGAGGGGCGTTTTCTTCTTTCACTCATGACTGCTGTTCTGTGCCAGCTATAGTAGCGCTCAACACTCAATTGAAGGGGACAAATAAGCAGGCTGGTAGCAGGGCCTGAGTGAGGGAAGATATCAGTGTTTTAAGGGCCTAACTGGCTCCTACTTCAGTTGACTGCCTGTTCTCCTCAAGTGGGTTCAGGGAAGCACCAGTCCAGGCTCCTGGGAGTGCTAGGGAGGTACATAAGAGGCGGCTCCTCCTCTCTCTCCCTGCAGCTCCTGCTGCTTTCTGTTATTCCCTCTCACCTTTTCTCCTGCCTGCCTGTTATGTCTCTTGTGCCCTCCTTCCTCCAGCACAGTACTCCTCCATCTCTGCGCATCTAGAGCAGAGAGAATACATATGCACCAGCAGCAGACACAATTTTCTACACTCTGGGTCCTATGGTGCTCCCCCCCCCCCCCCCACGCACAGTCTGGCATCTGAGACGGCTGCCTCAGTTTGCCTCATGCTAAGGCCAGCCCTGAGGGAAGTATTGAGAGGATTGCTCAAAGTGCTACCTGAGTGCTATTATGATATAGACATCAAATTAATACATTGCAGCATTGTTTGAGTTTATAACATGACTTTGAGACTTTTAAATTGTTTAAAATCAAAATTATTTTTAGCATAACTACCATTAGAATGTATAGAAACTAATGTGTTTGCTCTAAGCAAAGGGGCTTAGGTTAAGATACTGCCTCTGAGAAAGTGACTAAAGTAAAATTCCTAGTAGAATCTCCCTAATGGATGGACTTCTTGGAAATAAAAATGCCAATAAAGCACTTGTGTTCAATAAGCAAAATATACAAAATGTTCTTTTTATGTATTTATATATTTAAAGTAACAACATATTTGAGGCTAATAGACTTCTAAGAGCCACTTGCCTGGCAAATATAGCTTCTACCTGTGTGGGTAGAAGGTGTATAGTAGGTTATGTGATGACAACAACAATAAATCAAATCCAGTACTTGTGCTCTGGGTGACTTGTTTACTGGGTTTTTTGTTTTTGTTTTTTAAATCATAGAGTTAATCACACTGCCCACTTTTGTATTTAATAGTGTCAGGAGAGGGAAAGATGGTCTTGTGGCTAAGGCGCTGAACTGGGATTCAAAATCTACTTTCAGTGACCAGCTTTGCCATGATTTCACCAAGATTACAAAGGAAGTCTGTTGATCTCTCTGCATCCGCTCTCCATCTGTAAAATAGAGGGGTGCTTACAGAGGTGTTGTGAAGATAATTTTTTGTGAGGTGCTCTGATATATGTATTTCTCACTGCTATAAGTACCTAGACAATTCTATGTAGAGGGTTAGTCCGTTTAAAAAAAATAAAAAATCTTTAGTTCCTGAAGGACCCATTAACATGGAAAATTTAGGAAAAAAATATTTTTGCTGGAGACAACTCTTATTTTCTGTATCTTTCTTTTCCCCTCCCCCTTTTTTGTTTATTTTTAAACATCTTGCAGGAAACCAGTTTTTTTTATTTTTAGATGTCATATTCCTCTCGTGAAATCAGTGTTCTATGTGACAGTGGTATTATGATTTTTATGATAAGTGAAGAGTAAGCATCAGGTACAGAAGCTCTTGTTAAAACAGTTATTAATTGGGATTAAACAGATTTACATTGTTTAGCATTCAATTCTGTTACCCTTAGTGAGGTTGTACCTTGCTCCCTGAGTAGTCCCATGATACTGCTGAATCTGAATAAGCATGGGACAGTTGAGTCTTAAGTGAGCTGGGCTCTTTAAGACCTGTGAGAAAATAGAATTTTTTTCCCTTTTGCAACATTAGCTACAACGAGAGACTGTAGAACATTCACTGTTATGGATCCTAGCACACTAACACAAATAATAAAATAAAGTTGTTTACAACATAAAATGTAGTCTGCCAACTTCTATCCTTAGGTTGGACTAAACAATAATTTGTATCTTTAATACTATATAGATTTGACAAAATGTTTTATGTCCTAAATGTGTTCTTAATTATGCATAAAGTATTTTGGACACCTGCCTGGTTAAATGGGGCTCTGCTTGTGTAAATTCAGAGCTGTGTATCTATTGAATGTTTTCCATAAGGTGGCTGTGGGCCTTGAAGAAGGGATACTGTAAATAAATTGCCACCTAAAAACTAACAGGAACAATAAGTAAGATCCCATGGTGCTGTGCTCCAGAAAAATCCATTTAATTGAATGCCTTGTCTCTTACAGACCAGCAATCATCTCCTTGGACCAAAGCCATTCCCTCTGGACAGATTGTTAGCAATATTATATAGTATTGTGGACAACAAAGTTGCTCCAACTGCAAATATATTTTCCCAGGTGAGTACAGATTTACTTTTATTTTATTTTATTTTTAAATTGCCTGGAACTTCTGAAAAGATTTACTGTGTTCTCTCAGAAGTAATCATAAGCTTGGGATGTTTTGACTTTGTAGTATAATTAATTCTCTGGTAAAAAGTGCTTTCTGTCATCTAATGAGAAATGAGCTATATGTCAGCAGTCTTAACCTAAGATTCTGGAAAAAAAAATTCTTTATCAATTATGAATTAAAAATTGCATCTCTATAATGCTCTGAAACATTTTAATTGCTAACTTCCTGGATTCTGGAATGTGATCTGCACTGGTGAGGCTCTGTGCCAGCACGGACCCAGTTGAAGCCAATTAGATTACTCGCATGCTTAAAGTTGAGTACGTATGTGTTTGGAGGATCATGACAGTCAAAAGAAAAAAAGTCCCATTCAATTAAATCATGTAATGGCAGACAGCTAAAGAGTGACAAGTTTTTAAGGTGCTTATATACCAATGCTAGAAGTCTAAATAATAAAATGGGCAAACTAGAGTGCCAATTATTAAATGAGGATATTGATATAATAGGCATCACAGAAACTTGGTGGAATGAGGATAATCAATGGGACACAGTAATACCAGGGTACAAAATGTGTTGGAAGGACCAGACAGGTCATGCTGGTGGGGGAGTGGCACTATATGTGAAAGAAAGCGTAGAATCAAATGAAATAAAAATGAATCAAACTGTACCATAGAATCTTTATGGATAGTAATTCCATGCTTGAATAATAAGAATATAGCAGTAGGGATATATTACTGACCAGGATGGTGATAACTGAAATGCTCAGGGAGATGAGACGTTATTAAAATAAAAAATTCAATAATAATGGGGGAATTCAATTATCCCCATACTGACTGGGTACATGTCACCTTAGGAAGGGATGCAGAGATAGTTTCTTGACACCTTAAATGACTGTTTCTTGGAGCAGCTAGTCCTGGAACCCACAAGAGGAGAGGCAATTCCTGATTTAGTCCTAAGTGGAGCACAGGATCGGGTCCAAGAGGTGAATATAGCTGGGCCCACTTGGTAATAGTGACCATAATATAATTAAATTTAACGTCCCTGTGGCAGGGAAAACATTGGGCCCAACACTATAGCATTTAATTTCAGAAAGGAGAATTACACAAAAATGAGGAGGTTAGTTAAACAGAAATTAAAAGATACCGCACCAAAAGTAAAATCCCTGCAAGCTGCATGGAAACTTTTTAAAGACACCATAATAGAGGCTCCACTTAAATGTATACCCCAAATTAAAAAACATAGTAAGAGAACCAAAAAAAGCCACCGTGGCTAAACAACAAAGTAAAAGAATCAGTGAGAGGCAAAAAGGCGTCCTTTAAAAAGCGGAAGATAAATCCTAATGAGGAAAATAGAAAGGAGCATAAAATCTGGCAAATGAAGTGTAAAAATATAATTAGAAAAGCCAAAAAAGAATTTGAAGAACAGCTAGTCATAGACTCAAAAAGTAATAGCAAAAAATGTTTTAAGTACATCAGAAGCAGGAAGCCTGCTAAACAACCAGTGGGGGCACTGGACGATCGAGATGCTAAAGGAGCACTCAAGGATAAGGCCATTGCGGAGAAACTAAATGAATTCTTTGCATTGGTCTTCACTGTTTAGGATGTGAGGGAGATTCCCAAAGCTGAGCCCTTTTTTTAGGTGACAAATCTGATGAACTGTCCGAGATTGAGGTGTCATTAGAGGAGGTTTTGGAACAAACTGATAAACTAAACAGTAATAAATCACCAGGACCAGATGGTATTCACCCAAGAATTCTGAAGGAACTCAAATGTGAAATTGCAGGACTACTAACTGTCGTCTGTAACCTATCATTTAAATCAGCTTCTGTACCAAATGACTGGATGATAGCTAGTGTGACCCCGATTTTTAAAAAGGGCTCCAGAGGTGACCCTGGCAATTTTAGGCCAGTAAGCCTGACTTCAGTACTGGGCAAACTATAGTACAGAACAAAATTGTCAGACACACAGATGAATGTAATTTGTTGGGGAATAGTCAACATGGTTTTTGTAAAGGGAAATCATGCCTCACCAATACTAGAATTCTTTGAGGGGGTCAACAAGCATGTAAACAAGGGAGATCCAGTGGATGTAGTGTATTTATATTTTCAGAAAGCCTTTGACAAGGTCCCTCACCAAAGGCTAGTAAGCAAAGTAAGCAGTCATGGGATAAGAGGGAAGGTTCTCTCATGGACTGGTTACTGATTAAAAGATAGAAAACAAAGGGAAGGAATAAATGGTCAGTTTTCAGTATGGAGAGAGGTAAATATTGGTGTCCCCCAGGGGTCTTTAGTGGGCCCAGTCCTATTCAACATATTCATAAATGATCTGGAAAAAGGGGTAAACAGTGAGGTGGCAAAATTTGCAGATGATACAAAACTACTCAATAGTTAAGTCCCAAGCAGACTGCGAAGAGCTACAAAAGAATCTCTCAAAAATGGGTGACTGGGCAACAAAATGGCAGATGAAATTCATTGTTGATAAATGCACAGTAATGCACATTGGAAAACATAATCCCAAGTATACATATAAAATGATGGGGTGTAAATTAGCGGTTGCCACTCAAGAAAGAGATCTTGCAGTCATTGTGGATAGTTCTCTGATAACATCTGCTCAAGGTGCAGCAGCAGTCAAAAAAGCAAACAGAATCTAGAGAATCATTAAGAAAGGGATAAATAATAACACAGAAAATATCATATTGCCTCTATATAAATCCATGGTACATCTTGAGTACTGTGTGCAGATGTGATCACCCCATCTCAAAAAAGATGTATTGGAATTGGAAAAGGTTCAGAAAAAGGGAACAAAAATAATTAGCGGTATGGAACGGCTGCTGTATGAGGGGAGAGTACCGTATTTTTCCGTGTATAAGACGCCCCCATGTATGATGACCCCCCACTTTTCGAACCCAAAATTCAGAAATCAATATTTTAAACATAAAAGAGAACACATTTTTATTTAGTAATTAGGCAACATTTACATACCAGTACTATGATATTATGCATCACACTTAGCTTTGAGCAAATCACTTTATTCAGCCTCTATTGCATCACTGCTTTCTTCTTCATCACTTTTAGTTTCGAACATATCAGTTTCTTCAACTTCTATTGCATCACTGCGGTCTACTGAGTCACTGTCTATATATATGAGATCATTCTCAGTTCCGTCCATGGCATTGCTGATTCCACATTTCTTGAAGGACTTCACAATCACCTTTTGTTTGATGCCATACCATGAGTTTAGAACCCAATTGCTAACCTAGGGTGGCATGGCCGCTTTTTTGTTTGTTTGTTTTGCTGCTCTGGCTGCCCTGTAGGGGATGGAGGAAGGGAGCGCCCTGCAGCAAACTCCGCAGGGCAGCCCGCGTCCTTCCTTCCCTGCCAACTGGAGCAGCGCGGAGCTCTCCCGCAGGCGTCACGGCGATGGGGCCGTGGGGTGAGCGCCCTGCTGAAGCGCTGGCCGCCCCCCTTCTGTCTCTCCCCCTCCGCTTCCTCCCCTTCCCCCACACTAGACCAGGCACGCACTCTGCAGCACAGGGAATCCCCTGGCTCCTGCCGCCCTAAAGGGGTTTTTTGTTTTTTTTTTTTTCCTGCTTTGCCAGCCGCGCCATATCCCCACCCCGCCACTTTGCCGCTACGGCCACGCTATGTTTTTGTTTTCTTTTGTTCTCTCCCCCCCCCCCCCCCCCCCGGCTTTGCCGCGCTGCAGGGGTTTTTTTCTTTGCCGCTCCAGCCGTGCTGGGTTTTTTTGTCCTCTCCCCCCCACTTTACCACTCCGGCTGTGCTGCAGGTTTTTTTTCCCCTGCTTTGCCGTTTTTTGTTTCCCTTACCCTGCTTTGCCGCTCTGGCTGCACCGTGTTTTTTGTTGTTGTTGTTTTCCCCCCCCCTCCCGCTTTGCATTTCCAGCCGCTGTTTTTTTGTTCCCCCACCCTGCTTTGCTGCTCTGGCCACGCTGTTTGTTTTTGGTTTTTTTTCCACTCCTGCTTTGCCGCTCCGGCGCGCCCCCCCCCACATTTTTTTTTTGGTTGGGGCAGCAAAAAAGCCAGAGCCGGCCCTGGATTGGAGGAAGTCTGTCTGCAGAGACAAGCTATCGGCAATTTCGCTCGTGATTGGAGGTTAGTGATTGGAAGAAGCCTGTTTGCAGAGACAAGGTATGGGCAGTTTCACAACCGCGCGGTTCTCTCCTGGCTTGCTTCCATGTATAAGATGACCCTCAATTTTTAGTCTAACGATTTTAGGAAAAAGTATGGTCTTATACACGGAAAAATACGATAATAAGACTGGAACTTTTCAGTTTAGAAAAGAGACGACTAAGGGGGGATATGATAGAGATCTATAAAATCATGACTGGTGTGGAGAAAGTAAATAAGGAAGTGTTATTTACTCCTCATAACAGAAGAACTAGGGGCCACCAAATGAAATTAATAGGCAGCAGGTTTAAAACAACAAAAGGAAGTATTTTTTCACACGATGCACAGTCAACCTGTGAACTCCTTGCCAGTGGATGTTGTGAAGGCCAAAACAAAAAAGAACTAGGTAAATTCCTGGAGGATAGGTCCATCAATGGCCGTTAGCCAGGATGAGCAGGGATGACGTCCCTCACCTCTGTTTCCCAGAAGCTGGGAATGGGCGACGGGATGGATCACTTGATTACCTGTTCTGTTCATTCCCTCTGGGGCATCTGGCATTGGCCACTGTCGGAAGACAGGATACTGGGCCAGATGGACCTTTGGTCTGACTCAGTATGGCTGTTCTTATGTTCCTAAATTAAGGCATCCTTTACTGTATTATAGCAATGGGTAATGGTCAACAAAAGGTACGGGGAATGGGTATGGGTTCCAGCAGTGAAAGATCACACAAGATGTTTGTTGTGATATGCACTTTTTTATCTAGGCTCCTTATTGATTATCTTTATCAAATACTGTCTTCAAGTACCTGTTTATGTATCCTATATACAATCCTAAATACTTAATGAAATAACATTTCAGTAGATGGCAGCATAACTACAGGATATGGTGAGCGGAAACAAACCTACAGTTTTCATTAGCAATTTGGATTTATCAAGCAGCAATAGCTGCTCCATTGTTAACGTTGAAGCTAGCTTCATATTATAAACCTGATTCTCAACGCTCTGACCTTAACCTTTGAGGATACCTATAAACCTCTGATAATACTTTCCTGCTTTCCTCTTTTATTCCTCTAAGTTGCCTCTTATCATTTGCTTTCAAAAACTGCTTTTCCCTGTGCTTTTGTTTGATTGAGCCACGGCTGTATCTCCTAGTTCTAATGTGCTTAATTATATTTAGATTTTTATATCCTTCTTAAAAAAAACAACAACAAAAAAACAAAACCCACCTCTTGTTAGGCAATGAACACTTAAGATATCCCTGCTGTCATATAACCCTTCTTCAATACTAGACATACAATTTGTACATAGTATATTTCCCTCCCTAGCTATCTATGGTATGTTACAGGATAAACATTTAAAAAACAAATACGTCATGCTAATTTTAAATGTACACTAGATGGCATTGTTAAATTAGATATTTAATAGTTAACGTTTTCCTCTTAAATATATGTAGATTAAACTTTTAAAAACTGCAATAAATAACAAGGATGTAATAAACATCCAACAACCAAGATAAGTCTAAAGATAAGGATTGTCAATCAACCTTGAGCTTGAATTTTATGGATTTTCACTGATTGTGATAACATCTTTTATTACATTAGATTTTCAATTAAATAAGATTTGTCTTCAAGTTTCTAACTGGAATAATATCAAATATGTTTTAACAGAATATAATTTAAATTTTAAAACCAGAATTTAAGATAGGTTGAACAAGTTTTATTGTTTTGAAGGATTTATAAGACTATTTTGATATTTCACTAATCACATTGTAAGCCTTTTCTCATTAAAGGTTTTGTTCAAATTAAAATCTTGAGAATTGTATAATTCTTAGAAAATCTGGCTATTTTGCTAGTCTGTATATATAAAACTGTGTGGAAACCACAGACGAGAAGCTATATGAAAATCAATACTGTACACTGTTTAAAAATGTTTTTCAAAGTAATAGTTGGCTTTTCGTTTGTTCAACAGTATTTTATTTTATCTACTTTGTGATCCACAGAGGAAAAGCTCTATATTAGAGCCACTGGTTATATTTAGGTATAGTGTCACCATGAATTTTAAAAAGCAGAAGCCCATCTCATCTCTAAAGTTTAACATTTTCTGCTGAAAGTTACTAATCACTAATACTGGCTGCTGTAAGATCTAGAGTGTCATTGATAATTTGCTGCTCTCATTTCTGTGCCAAATTTCTATCCATGCAGAAAATCTACTCATTAACTTTTCAAAATAAGTCTTTCCATCAATAAATAATGAATAGACATATAGATTTTGAATTTTCTGCTAATGCTAAGATTTAATAAATCTAATTTTGTTTTTTACCATATAGAGCTTGAAGGTGGTGTTTAGAGATTCATCTAGGTTTTGCCTTTTATTATTAGTCATAGCCCTTAATAAATGGGCCTTTCTTTTACTCACATAAAAAGTTAGTGTTCTTTTTTGTATAAGACTGAACTTTCTGGTTGACAAGATATATGGTACCAAATTTTCTTGGTATAACTCCACTAGAATCAGGAAGGTTACACTGGGAATGAATTTGGCCCATTCGTTTTGTTTTCATTTCTTCACTTGTTAGCATAGATTTTCAGCAAATCAAACTTCTCTCAAAAGAAATTTGTCTTAATTATCACTTTAAATGTTGAAACTCATTTTGGCCTTAGTACTGTGTTTTTTAAATACAGTTTCACACATCTGTGGAGAATATCTAATTTATTTGAGGGAAACTTTAGTGATTTTTTCCCCTTTCTATTATTAATGTGCGTGTACGCCTGTGTAGGCATTCTGTTCACTTGAAAGGTGTTGAATCATCTTTTTCTTTCATCTGAAATGTTTATTTTTTCACCTGGATTGTTCTAATTGGCCAGAGGTAAGACATTACTGGAAATGGAAAGATTAATATATTAAATATGGTTTTAAAATGTTTCCAATAGGTTGCTTTTGTGTCATTGAATTCATTTTTTGACAAGGTATCAACATTTCTTGAACTTAAGAGGAAAAAAGGGTAGATAGAAAGTAGGTTCCTAAACCACTGTGAAACTCTAGAATGAGGAAACATACTATTTAAGAGGTTATTCTTTAGACACGCTTTTGTCTAATCATTTAATAAGCTGAAGATTTTATATTTGCCTTTCATAACCACTTAATACAACTTTCTGTACCTGGGTGAACATACATAAATATAGTTGATCCTGTTGGATTGGGCATTTGCCAATCAACTTTGAGAACAAATGTTATTTTAATAATGAAAAATGGGAATAAAACCTACAATTACACAAGGCCCTAAAACCAGTGGAGCCACCATGATTTGCTGGTGCAGATTGAATAAAGGCCGTAGAGGATTCCATCTTCTACACTCCACTGAGCCCTGCTTTATAGCACATCTATGACAGCCCTATGGGACAACTGGGGCGTAGTCAGTGTGTATACCTGGATCCAAGTGTATATGTGGATCCACTAGCTAAAACCTCAATGTAGGGCAGGTACTGTTACTACAGTTTGGTTGTTGAAGTTACCTAGTTGCTTTATGCGCATTAGGAGGAAGATTCTGAGTCTCCATTAAATTTTGCCTTTGCATGAGGGATGAGAATTTGGCTTTAGTTGTGCAGCATTTAAGAGAGAGAACTATTGAAAATTATCATATTTTTCTTGTTCTCTGTTTAAAGCCTAATAGGTATTAATAAAAACCATACATGTGAATTTATGTATGATTTCTCTTTCAGTGTTCTCTCTCACCATACAAAAACAAAACAAATTTAAATACACCTCTACCCCGATATAATGTGACCCGATATAACACGAATTCAGATATAACGCGGTAAAGCAGTGCTCCGGGGCGGTGGGGCTGCGCACTCCAGCGGATCAAAGCAAGTTCGAAATAACGCAGTTTCATCTTTAACACGGTAAGAATTTTTGGCTCCCAGGGACAGCGTTATATTGGAGTAGAGGTGTACTCTCATCCAGGCTTTATCTCCTGGGTTGACTCTGATAGTCTCCGCTGCCCAAATCTTGGACACCTACTGCACACACATGCACTCACACACTCTTAGGTACATTCAAAATAGTGCTCTTAATATTATTACCTGGACAGTCGATTTTCTATTCTGTTTAAGTTCTAAAAGATGGCAAATGATGCTAACCTCCATCTCTTGTTAGTTCTCTTCTCCCGCAAGTTCCTAGATGGTTTCTTCTATGCCACCTTTTATATATGGAACACCTTCCCTGAACTAACCTGTTAAACCACTACACTGTAGTCCTCCAAATCTCTACTTAAAACTTACATCTACCATTATCACTAAAATAAATCGTGACACAAAATTGGCGAGGCCAGCGAGGATTACTATTATAAAAACATATTTTTGTTTTTACTAAATGAAAACTTCCTGTAAATTCTTCATGTAGCTAGTTTACACAGTCCTATCACTCTTGGCATCTTTCTAATCTTATTCTCCTCTCCCCTCTGATTGTTGGACCAACTTACTGTCACCTTAATTTAGGTCCTGATTCTACAAGTACTTATGCACACATATAACTTAATCATATCAATAAGCCCATTGAAGTCACTGTCCTTAGACTAAAGACTTTGGTGTGAGGGCTGGCTTTTACTGTGTGTAAGTTATGGCAGTCAGCAAAATAGGGTATACCATGGTAAAAGAGCACAATTGGGTCTGTGAGCGCTACCTTGTATAAATAATAACTGTAACAAATATTAGTTAGAATAAAGAAATGTGTAGAAATGGAGAGGCATGTACCCTTCTATGCACAATACACCTCTACCCCAATATAACACTGTCCTCGGGAGCCAAAAAAATCTTACTGCATTATAGGTGAAACTGTGTTATATCGAACTTGCTTTGATCTGCCGGTGTGCTCAGACTCCCCGCCCCCCCCCCCCCCCCCGAGCGCTGCTTTACCATGTTATATCCAACTTCATGTTATGTCGGGTTGTGTTATATCGGGGTAGAGGTATAATTATAAAGTGTGTTTATAGTTGAAAAATGATTGGAATAGAATTGGATTTTATTTGTGTTTTCACTTTATACTATCTCATAGTATTATAGTAGAACAAACTATGCTGGTAATTTGAAAGGAGTTTGATGTTTGTTTAGAGCCAAAAATGAAGATGTCTGCTGTCCCCCCCGATTGGGTTAAATTCAAAATAGGAATTATATGCATTTATTTCTGAGTGGAATAGTATTAGAAAACTAGAGCTCTGCTAAAACCCTGTATCCTCCCACCATTTCCAGATGTTTTCTGTGTTTGTTTCTGTGTTGTCAATCATTTCGTAAGTCGTGAGCGTGCAATATAAAAAGTTTGTGGTTCATTTGTTCCATGTTTCTTGTGTGTTTAAGACCAGCAAAAGCAACTGAATTTCTACAGGCGGAACTTTCTAATATGGCAAAGCAATGGATATAATTCCAAATGAAACTGGCACTGGAGTTTGAGCCTTTTAACTTTGAAAAAGGATATATTTCATATTTACAGTTATTCCTCTTAAAGACTGTTATGCTAAATGCTAATTTAACGTGACTCCATCAAAAAAAATAAACAGCATATTTAACATGCTTTCAGCAAGACGGAGCCAAAGGGACATTGCTTAAAAATCAACCTGTTCTCTACAGAAGCATCAAAAATGTTCTATTTTCTCCATTTTCTCAAGTGGATTGGATTTGGGAATAACTCATTTTTATATATTATTTATATAGCACTTTAGGTTGATGTGGCAATTTACAGAGTTTACTAAGACTCATTCCCTGACCCCAGCAGCTTAAAAGGGTAATATAAATAAATCTTGTTATTCTCTGAAAAATATCTGATGTTTTTTGTTTATATTTTATCCCTCATTTTTTTTCTTGATGACAAAGTGTGGCACCTGCTATACAGATTGGAAGGAACCATGCTTGTTGCCCGTTCCTCTGATGAATAGGTCAGCTGGAGTGCTTTTTTTACTGTGGCATATCCTCCCCCAGGAGACCAAAGGTAGCAGCACTCTGTAGTGCTCAGTCTCACTGGTATAGTAAATTAGATTTCCAAATATCTTTCTATGCCTGATTTTGGTATGTTATTGTTGTACTACTAGTCCAGTCACGCAGTACAATCTTAAAGGGACACAGTCAGCTTTTAAAAATCACATTTCTAACAGCTCAAATTATTGATTTTGTAAATAAAAAAAGAACGAATATTTCATTTTTCTTTGTTTTTCTCTTATTCAGCTGACAGCACTTAGTGTACAGTCAGCTTCAATCTTTTCTGTTTGATCAGTTGCACTTCCTTTCTCATGTTCTAGCATGATGCCGTCACTTTCATGCACTGCTCCGGGGATTGCTCCTGTGCATGTTTTACTCCAGGCCCTCTTTGAGTGTAACAGAAGCAGCAAAAGAGCAGTTGAAAAGGAAAAGGGAGCATGCAGACATTCTCTCAGACAGGGAGGATTTGGCTAAAACATACGTGGTGGTGGTGGCTTTTCCTCAAAGGGCCTTACCGGAAAACAGAAAAAACTTTAATTTTTGAAAACGGGTTTAAAAGCAAAAATCAAAATATACCCTTTTGTTTATAGACAGAGTCCCCATTGGTTTCTGGGTTTTTTAAATTTAGTTAAAAAAGACAGTGCCAACTTGATTTTTTTTTTTTAAATATGTTCCTTTTTTTTCTTTTTACTGGTTTGGAAGTGCTCTTCTCCATGAGGGAACAGTAAGATCTTGCTCATCCCCCTCCCTCCCGCAGTTTAAGGCAGAGCCAGTGCTAAAACTTCACCAGAGATTATTGAAATATTTATTGTAAACTTGGGAAATGTGTTGGGGTGTGGGGGTCAAATACATTTTTATCCTGCTGCATCTTGGTCTCAACTGACTTGTGTGTTCAGAACCTGGAGATGATTCTGGTTTTCAGTAGAGATTACTTTGTATAGAAATGAGGTTTCTTGTTTTCTTGCTGAATGTCAGAAATAGTTTGTAAGCTCATAGAAATTTAAAACCCACCCCAGAAAGAATTACGTAGATCATGCCTCCAAATTTGGACATTATATAACAATATCACTAACTTTTTTCCCGTCAGGAAATATTTTGCTGCGGTTGCCCTCAAAATTATACACTATTTCTAGTTGCCATATGTGTCTGAGGGACTTGACACATGGGGATTCCCCTCCTCCCCCCCCAATATATAGAAAAGTGTTAATTCAACACTGAGGATGAAATATTAAGCTTTCAAAAGTGAGGTGATTATGAAAGTTAAGGATGGTCTCCCTCAGTTTTAATTAATAACCATTTATTTTGCCTTGAGGGTTTCCACCATGCTATAGCTGCTGGGATAAGATAAATAGGTGATCTTTCAATTCCCAGCCCTAGATTTAAATACAAAGATGACACTCACTGTGAGCATGGTCAGATCATAGGTCTTCCAAGTAAAAGTAGAACTGCGCTAAAACAGAATTTATATGTGTGCGCAGTATTTAGGGTTAATGTATTTAGACAAAAATATATTTGTCTCGGTTGCTGCAAGAAGAATGACAAGATACTAGGAATGTGGTTTAACTAGGCCACAGCTTTATTAAGTAATGCATCTGTGAATCATCCTGCAATAACTCATCCAGTGTATGATCATACCCTCTTTGTAATTGGTACCACCTGGTAGAAGGCTGCCATTAACACCCCCCCCACACACACACACACAGTGTTAAACTGGTCCCAGCACTGGTGCTGGATCCCATTGTTCTCCCTTGGTCCGAGGGTTAAGGGGTGGGTGAAGAGAGCGATGTCTCCTTACTGTACCAGATATTAGGAGTCCCAACCATATTCCTCACCTTCTAGGAGATCTTCTGCTAATTTGCTTCCAATTCCAGTTTCAGGGAACGAGATCCCGTTAGATATCTGCCAAGTTGTAACAAAATGAATTTTACAGTTCAGATCTCTGGACTGCTGCGAGGAAGGCAAAAAAAACCCAATAAACCCACAATACTGAGGCCAATCTGATAGTGAGGAAAAAATTCCTTCATAGTACTAAAAAGGTGACTATCATGAAGTCCAGAGCAAAGTTCAAACACACCCACTCCTACTTTAATCCCAGGGCAGTAGCTTTTCTTCACAGGGCAGAATGGCACCTTGGGCAGGGGAAAGAGCTTATATGCATTCTCCATGGGTTGCACAGGAGCCAATCAGTTTGTTGCATCATTCTATCTACCAGTCAATCACAGAGATCCCCTCCTTAAGCCCATGAGGAAGCTGAGTCCCCGCGAGGAGGAGGGTGCAATCTTTAAAGGGACTAAGGGTTTTCTTTCCGCTACTGGCCGAGCCAAAACCTCCCTACCTCTGAGTCTGCTGCGTTGGGTGGGGAAGGACGGTGGATTTAGCTATGTCATGCCAATGGCTCTTGTACACAATCAGGGAATCTGTCATTTGTACATCACTCAGAGTCCCTGGCTATGACTGCAGCCTGGTGGTCGAGAACAAGCTGCATGGTTGCTCCATGCTCGTCAGAGTTGAGTTATTAGGAGGACAGTTCTTTTTACTGTTGGCAGGTGTATTCAAGAAACAATACCCCACTAAATATGTATATCTGTACTATTGCACTTGGTCACCACTATCTACGTTCCTTGTACATGTGTATGCATGTGTGTGCATGTTTGTGCCATATTTCTCTAAAGAGCAAGAAAATCCTTAATAAGTGTAAGGGCTTTTAGGAAATAAAGAAAGGAAGGCAGTAAATCAACTGTCTCCTCTTCCCCCGCTTATTATTTTCTCATAATTTCTTATGACTTTTCTTGATTATTAGACAAATCTGGCAGAAATGTGTAAGCAAAAATGGGGAACTGTGTATGGAACACAGCGTGGAATCATGGGTTAGCACTTCAACAGAGTATGGCAGCTTGAGAGCCTGCTGTTAAACCAAAGAAAATGAGCAGGCAATACTTCTTTTTAACCAAATAACTGACTAAACAACTTCAAGCCTCAGCATGGCTGTGAATAAAATAAAACCCTAGACTCAGATCTCAGTCAAAATAATGTTTTATAATCAAAGCTATGGAGAAGCAGCTACTAATAAGCTCTGTAGTATTAATAGGTTTAAAAAACAAAGTTTTTCTTTGGGGAAAAATTGATCTGAGCCATATTTTGTTGAATGGTCTAAATTAGATTTTAAAGTATTGTGATTAATTTTAGATATATTATTTTGCTATCTGTTTCCCAAAATATAAAAGTATTGCCTTACTCAGAAGCTAAATTAAAAAGAAAAATTCCTTTCTAATAATTTAGAGCAGCAAATTTCTGAACCCCTGGTTTGGTTAATAGGTAGAAAATTGCCAGGGATCTCCAAACATTCCTGGGACAAAGATGCTGTATGACTCTCCAGGTAGTTGCAAACCTTAATATCTTGCTTCTTTTTATTATTTTGACGCTTGTGATTATATACTCAAGGAGTCTTCAGTAGCCTTTCTTATTTACTGCTTATGATATAATTTGTTAACTGGAAAGCTGAATTCATTCAAACTTTACATTACACTAAGGCTTGTGTGTGACTTTGCAAAAGTGAGATAATAAACGCCTGTATTATCACACGTTAAACACTGATGATACACTGCGTACGGTACACTTCAAATGTAGACAATCCCTATCCCAAGGAGTCTCCAGTGACAAGAGTCCAATTGTACAGTTGCACTTTTCTAAACATTCAGTGGTTTAGAAAAAGGATGTGATCTGGTTTTTTTTAAGCCATCTCCTAAAGATTGAAATTAATGTTAATTAATATAAACAGATTTTCAGAAGAAAAGCTTATGATATAATGGAAGGAAGGATGCTAGAGGGCAGAACTTTAATGCTGGTACAGTCTGTATGGAAGCACGGAGAACAAGTCAGTTTCAATGGTAAACATTCTGTCAAGGTTATTAATCCTAAAAGTTGACCTACCTTGAAAGTCTTCCCTTTAGTTTTAGGTTCTTGGCTCCGCTAATATTTTTTTAAACAAATTTTGCATTGGCTTACTTATGTTGTGCCTATGTATGAACATTATGATAGAGGATTGGTTTTTTGTACCAGTTTTGTGAGGGGCGCACAATATATTGGATTTTTAATTAAGTATTATGGTATAGTAATGCCAGAATATAGTATATGATTGATCATTTCAAAGATCTGCCAGTCAGATTAAAAAAAAAGAGCTTTCAAAGCAAATGAATGTTTAGGCTAGCAATCTTGACAATAGTGCTTAACTGCTTCAATGCAATATGTTCATTATATGTATTCATAAATATAGCACATATTGTGGCCCTCTGAATATAACACTAAGTACTCTTTCATACTGTGGCATCACCTGAGACAGCATCAGGTGTTGCGTGGAGGATGTTTCGTATACTGATTAACTGCTGATTACCTTCTTTTTTTATTTTCTCCTGGTGTTACTTATGGTTTTTTTTTAAACTTTTGCAAAATTAAGACTATCTATGAAAAAAATAACTATTTCAATATACAATACATAGTATCTAACAGTGTTAAATATAGAATTATGTTTTTAAAAAAACCAAAACCCTCCATTTGGAAATTAGTTTATTTTTCTTAATGGAAGGAACATCATTTATTAGTCGAACAAGTTCACACTGTTTTTACATCAAGCAGTTCCAGCTGAAGCTTGTTAGTGATTGCCTTCCAGATTTAAAAAAAAAAAAATCTGCGCTGTAGTACACGAACTCCTATTGTTTGGAGATAAATAATCTGTTCATCCCCTCTGCAGATGAGAACAAAGAACATAATAGTACATCTGGTTTATCTGTTAATAGAGCAAAGATTAATTAAGCAAGTACTGTACAACCTCTTAACTTCTGTATCTAAATCCAGTTTGTATATGTGACAGATTTAACATATCTTTTAACTATTTAGCATGTGTGCGCATAATTCTATTCCAAAATGCTCTCTTTTTTCATAAAAATAAATTTGGGGGCGGTGTTACGATAGGTAGTGCACATTTTTGTGTTTTGATTAGGTAGAATCAAAGGGTTTAGTAGCTATAAATCTGTATTTCTCTGTTATATTATATTCCCCATAAGGCCCTATGGATTTGTAACTATTGCTCTCTGCCATGATGCAAAGACACAAAATATGATCCAGTATTCCTGGTGGAAGATTCAGCTATAGTTATAAATTCTTTTTCTGTCCTATTGCCTTGTTACTCCTCCCCACTCCTATTCTGTACATATATACCACTGAGATACTCGAGTGCCTTTGTTGCATCATATTTGAAATTAGTTTGTAGTTTATTTGTATTGGGAGGCCCCTATAACAATTTTGAGTCCAATGTATGGACTTGTTGTATGGACAACTTATTTTAGCATAAAGGGGTAACAAAATGGAATGTTAACGAATCTATTTTATCACTTGACTAAATATTTGTAGAGTGATGTATTTCTGCTTTGTCAAGTACAGTTCTAGTCACTGACTTTTTACTTGACCTCCCTTCTCTTCCTCCAAATACCCTCTGCTGCTTTCTATTCATTTAATTGGGAACAGCGGGCCATGACACAGCATCATGGACAAAAGAAGCAGCTGCAGTACGGTTAATTTGGAAGGCAGGATTTTAAAGTATGAAGCCTATTGACAAAAGAATGCCCCTTCATAGATGGTGAATAGTAAGAATTGGAATAATGTAGCTGTCCTAGGGAAATTAACAAAAAATATTATTTTTGGGGAGTGGACTTTGGAAGATATGGAGTTGGAAATTAGAGTAAATTTTCACTCTGAAAAGTTTATATACTTGGTAAACAGAAGTAAAAGATTACAATTATTGTAGCTTGTTTAAAAATATAACATTGTGACAGAATATGAGGCTAAGAAAAAAAGCAACTTTTTGGTTTCCCATGACAACCTAAAACTTGATCCAAAAAAGTGAAGCTTAATTGTCTTGTCCTGAATGCAGCAAGGTGCTGATGTTCCATTAAAACTCCTTCATTAGCTGGCCAGCACTTCCGACCAGAGAATGATTATTATTGATTATTTTCAGGGTTGAAAACTGTGCAGAATGTCTCACAGTACATAGATGCTATACAAGGATCCTCATCTAAGATCTTATAGTCTAATTTCACTTATAATGTAACAGAGAGGCAACAAAACATTGGGATAGAGGTGAAGAAGAGAAATGTGGGGACACTGCAATACAGTTGTGAATAGACAGTTGTGAATAGAATACAGGATGTGAATAGCATAGTTCAGTAATCTAAAAACCGCCCTCTGCACACCTCAGGTTTCCGGTGAAAGCCATTGAAGGGCCAGAGAAATCAATGTCTTGCTTACCTGACCATCCCCCACTTGTGAATTCATCCTGTGGACGGACTTAGCCAGTTGTGCTGCACAGTGTCTTTTGGGAAGGGACACACTAATGGTGGTGGTGCCAGTGTCAGCCCTCCCTTTCAGGAGGGCTGCTGTTGGTTAACCCAGCAACAAGCATTGGAACTCTGGCAGTGGAGAAGAATGCGTTGCTGGCAAAGACCATACTTCTGTGGGAATCCCTAGGAGAAAGATGAGCCATAGTTTTGCTGCTTTTAGGTCAAAGTACAAGCCTTATGTCTTTGCGTAGGCCTTCTCTCAATAATGGTAGCAGCAGAAATGCCTGGCAGTATCTCCTGAAAGACAACACTAAGAGTGATCCCACTACAGGTAAACATAGTGTGAGGAAAAGGTGGAGAGATGGGTCCCTTAGTTAGACTGAAATGTTACCTGTGTAAATGGGGCATACGTCTAACTGGTGCACTAGAAATGCATAGATAGATAAAAGGCCAGGTATCTCTCAATTGCTTAAATTTTAGAAAGTAAAAAATATATAGCCTTGATACTTCTTTATTCATAACTAATGATTTTCAGGCACAGCTTAAATAAAAACTGAAATGTTTTAATACAACTTCTGATCATAAGGACAGAATGCAAATGCAATCTGTCTGAAATAGAGATGTTTGTCATTAATATCTGGGGCAACCCTGAATATTTGAATGAAGATAATCTCAGTTGCCCTGCTGCTATCCACATATAGAACACTAATAGTTTAGATTAATAGCAATTAATAGCAATAATTAATAAATAAAATAGATTAATAGCAATAATTCTGTATTTAGTTTTTATATATTCAACTTTTGTTTTCTGTATTAGTATTCTTACAATATAATTCTAAATACAAATGGTATGTATGGATGTTATTGTATATGCAGACATTTCTAGCAAGTTGTAGTGGTATATTATTACAACAGTGTAAATTGAATATTAAAAGATATTTGTATATCTGAAGAGAGAAGTAATTTTCGTTATTGTAATCAATGCAAATAGAATGTACATATAAAATTCATGATTAGCTAATGTACATATTTTTTAAATTTTCTTTCTAATAATCTAATGACCAGACTAAGTAACCTGTGAAACAAAATTGTAGCTTCTTCAAGAGGCAGTGAATTCAAATTCTGATGAATTTGGCTCTAATGGAGTGATGGTAGTAGTGGCATTGATTATAATGATACAGTAGAGATGTAAAAGCCAAGTTGATCTTGTTTAGTGACTGGATAGTGGTGAGTATAACTCAGGGTACCTGTGACCTAGATAAAATGGACAAGTTGATATACTGTTATCTAGGTATCGGAGCAAGAAGCATGAAAAAGAATGGCCAAGGATAACTTGAAGAATAATGGAGACACTTTACTTGTTATAACTGATATTGAAAACAAAAAGATTGTCTGAAGGATTGCTGAAAGGACCTGGGCAGAAAACTGAAGACTGTGGTTACAAAATGATCTTTTTCAGTCTTTTTCCTTTATTCACAAGCAGTTGGCTCTGGAAAACAGCTATTTTCTAGCCTGACATGGTTTCTAACGGATGGATAATGCTGATGGTAAAGGGAGAAGCTTTTTAATAATTTGTGTGAAAGATGCTAGATTGACAACGTAGGAGATTGTCAATCTTTTTATTTATGGAATGCATACAGCATCACAGAGTAATCTCCTCTACGTTGCCTTTGTGTAGTATCTAGAAGAATCATTAGTTGAATTCAGCCTCCATGCCCATTCAGTTTTTGGTTTCTCCCGAGACAGATAATGTGGTTGTCAGTTAGTGACAAATGAGTTGTTGTTGAATGTGATCTGGACACTTACATGCTACAAACTACTTTTTGAGATACCAAAGTAATTTCATAAAACACATTAAGGTGCCATCAGAAATAGGAACTTTTGGTCATACCAGACTCATCTGTCTAAATAAATGTGACATGTAAATGTAAGGTTTTGTATACCACAACCAGTTCCCTGGGCTATTTGGTCCACATGTCAAAAGCATAACAGTTAGTTACAATTTGGCAATGAACTGTGTTGCACATTATCTATGAGACTATGGTCATACCATACTATAGTGGCTGATAGAAAACCAGGAAATACATGTTAGCATATACAAACCAAAAGATCTGGACAATATTCATGCTAATACCTGGAGCTAGATTATGATCTTATTAACGTCAACTAGTGCTTTTCACCAGAAGTATCTCATTTTAAATCCATTGGACGTCTTCTGGAGGGCATTACTTAGTGGCTGACATTGATTTCATTGGGGCCAGGATTTCAGCCAATATGAGTAAAGCTATCAGTACAGCTTACAGGAAGCTATTAGGATTTTGTATAGTGTTCAGCACCATAGTATCAAAGAGAGTTTAGCTGATCTCTTGAGAATGTACTGAACATTAGCAGTCACTTTGAAACATTCATGGATGACTGAGACTTCAGAAAAAAAAATTAAAAAAAAAATTAAAGCCAAATGTGGTGAGTTTCAAAATGAAAAGTGATCATTGCAATTAATATCCAATTAATTTGTCTTCATTCCCTAGTAAAACTGTGAAACATTTTAAAAAATATAAACCAAGTGCTAAGCACCCATCTTCTGGAAACCAAATTCCTTTAATGTGTGTCAAATTGAGCAAACAAAAATCAAGGCATCCAAAATGACTAGTCGTTTTGGAAATTTGCAACCATAGAGAATAATAGCAGCCAGATATATAAACAGCATGGATTTATGGAGAACTCACACTAGTATGATTTTTTCATAAATTATAATTCATAAACAGATAGTTAAGGGTTAAGGTCTCTTTTACCTGTAAAGGGTTAACAAGCTCAGTAATCTGACGGACACCTGACCAAAGGACCAATCAGGGGACAAGATAATTTCAAATCTCTGTGGAGGGAAGTCTTTGTCTGTGTCTTTGTTTGGGTTGTTTTCTCTTTGGATCTAAGAGGGGCCAGACATATCTCCAAGTTCTCCAAGTTTTCCTGAAGTATTTCCTACTATTCAGTATAGTGAGTATTAGAAAGGCGGATTAGTCTTATAATTAATTTCTGCATTTGCAATTGTGTGTTTGCTGGAGAAATATCTTTATTTCTGTTTGCTGTTACTTTGATTATTCTGAGAAAGGAGTGGGAGGGAAGTCTCTCCAGGTTTATAAGCTAGACCCTGTATATTTTTCCATCCTGGTGTTACAGAGAGAGTGGTCTGTCTGTCTGTCTGTCTGTCTTTCTAGAACCTGACTGATTTCTTCCCTTGTTTGGATTTTCAGGGGAAGGGGAGGGGGGAAAAGTGAATCCCTCTTTGTTTTGATTCAAGGAGTTTGAATCAAGGTGATCTCTCCCAAGGACTAGGGGAGGGGGAGGAAGGTGGGGGGAATGGATTATTTCCCTTTGTGTTAAGATCCAAGGAAGTTTGGATCTGTGTTCCCCAGAGAGAGTTTGGGGGAACAGGGAGTGTGCTAGACACTGGAATTTCTAGCTGGTGGCAGTGTACCAGATCTAAACTACGATTTAAGTTTAGAGGAGCCCATGCAGGTCCCCATCTTGTGGATGCTAAAGTTCATAGTGGGGAATAAACCTATGACAATAATAAAACTATTTAATACAGGTTATTCTGTTCCTTCCTTGTGTGCACGTGTGTTTTTTGGCGTGAATGGAAAGGGATAGCTTTGCTTCTGTTTTCTTATCAAACTCACATATCCGTGTGAAACTAATGAAGGCCAAAGTTGGTAAATTCAAGCAAGTTTTTGTAGAGGAAAATAACCTGAAATAGAACAGCAAAAATTGGGGACTAGAGGGGACTGACGCAGGTCAGAAGAAAGAGTAAAGGAAATGTACATGCACACTTATTACTGTGTGCTTGGTGATTTACAGCCCGAGAGGATTCCCCACCCCCCAAATTTTGATGAAATAGCTTTAGAGCTGCAGTATAACTGTCTGCAAGTATTTGAAGTCTGTCAATACTAGAAAAGGAATAATTTAGAAGTAATTTAATGAAAAATTAGAGGAAAATAGCTTTTAATACCATGAACAAGCTTCAGTCAGTGGTATCGTAAACTATTTAGTAGTCTCCCATGAGGTTTAGTGGAAGACTCCACTTCTTGAGTCATTTAAAATGACACTGGACAAAGCACACAAAAATATAATTTACTAAAACGTTCTGGATTTGGGGTGAGGAGAAAAAAGATGACTTAGATACTTTCCATCTCTAATTTTTATGATCACACGGTATAAATTGACAAAGTAAGCCTCATAGTTTAGTAGGAAGGCATAATTTATGTAAATTCTCTTCAGAATAGGCATTAACCTTGATCCTTACTTCAATTCTGTATTAAATCTTGCCTTTGATACAGTAATCTTAATTAAAAATGAATATTTCACGATTTAACTCCATCCTCTCACCACAGGAACAATACTCTCTTCTATATTACAAATAAAAATGCCATCGATAGAAAATATGTATTGCAAATTTCAAATTATAGGTTTGCATAAGGTGATATATATTAATAAAATATCAAAACTTAGGGTTTTTTAACTGAAACACTAACTCTTGTCTTTAAAATTTAATTTTTAAGATTTAGGTTTAAAATTTAAAATATTTTTCCTTAATTTGACCTCTTGTATACACTGAATCAGAGAGAAAATGTCTTTTCTACTAGTAAAGTACCACATTGATCAGAGAGGTTTTTTTTGCTAGTGTTGACACAAGTCTATGATCTGGTGGTGGTTTTTTTGTTTTGTTTTTTTAAAGTCAGTGCCATTTTAGTATTACTTTCCATTGCATGCACTCTTGAGAGTGAAAGAAGAAGGTCTTTTCAGTTTAGTTTTATCTTATCTTTTTTTAAGGAGTTTATGGAATGGCATGTCAGGGATTTGGAAACAAGGAAAATGAGCGCCGAAGAGTTTACACTTTGCTCCTGTCTTTTCCTCCCTTGATTTTGTTTTTGTTTCAAAACTCCAGCAATAGTCTTTCATAAATTAGCACTATTCTGAGTAGTATACTGGTTGTGTAAATGATGCACAAATAAAGATATCTTCTTGTCATAAGGGACTGTGCAATTGAAGTCACTACTAAACAAATACAGCTGTATTATTTCAAAACCCACAAATTCCCCACTTGGCAAGTGGGGCAAAGACAACTGGGGAAGAGACTTTTTGTTCAAGCTTCTAAAAGCAATTCACAAGTAATACAGAAATTAAGTACACAATTATTTGGCAGAATCATTTGTAAACCTTTTTAAATCTTATTTTTCCAATTATGCTGCAAGGAAAGTTGTTAATACGTAGCAACATCTAAATAAGTATTGTATTGATATACAAATGAGAGAGTGAACAAACTGTCTGGGTGACAAAAATATTTAGTCTTGATCACTGTAGATATGTGCACTAAGAAAAGTTTAGGGAAAAGGTTCCACTATTTAGAAGTGACTATACAGACTTAAAAACACAAGAACTTTTGATTATACAACTTAATTGTAACCCTGACAGAGGTCAAGGAAACAATCAAACTATTGGAAGTATGTCTGGTATTTCAAAGGATTCAGTTCCACACTAGAGCTGATGATGGTATTCGCAGTTTCTATAGAAATAAAGTTGTCATAAAATCTAATGCCTTGATTGGGACGAGTTTTATTTTGCCTCTTTATTAAGTAGCTGATTTGATAGATGAGCTTTTGAACTCTGTGTATAAAAGCCCTGAAGCCTTTGGATATTTGAGGAGTTTGGACTAACCAATATCAGTTATTTTAGCCTTCCCTCCAACTAGCAGCTAGATTTCTTATTTAAGAATTTTCTGATCACTTTCAGGACTTGAGAGGTTAATACCTCCTGACCTCATTTATCCATTGGTCAGATTTAAATATTGAGCTACAGCTGTGATTGCTTATAGTGATCACCCTTAAAAACACATCATTTACTATTACCATTATTTGTACAGTTAACTATATTTAGGATTGGCAGAATTTGACTTTTTTTATAACTTAAAATAATATCAGTGTTTATTTTTATCAATTTAAATTTTCACTGTTGTGGGAAGCTTTTTTGGGGGGCTAGGTACTGACCCTACACTTAGAGATTCAAAAAGTTAAAGATTCATAAATTGTTAAAGTACAAATTGTCAACATATCCTTACATCAACAAATCATACCTACCGGTATTTCTACTATTCATTCACTAGTCAATTTAAAACAAGCCTAATTCTAAAGCCGCCTATATCACTAGAATTTGCCTATAAAGTCTTCCGTTCCCACAGCTAGGAGGTTTGAGAAATAAAAATATATTATATCAGGCTTTTTATAGAGGTACTGGAATGTGTAATCTTTTGTTAGAGCCAGCAGATTATTCCAGTTTTCAAAAGCTCTCCAAATTTTGAGCTTATGTCCTTATAATAGTACAGAACGTTGAGCTGCGCAAGTCGGTCCTCGGAGAGGCACATGCAGTGTTTGTCTTGAACTTTTTTGAACAGACTGAATGATCTTTCCACAAACATTAGTTACTAGCTCTTTGAGTATATGTAATGCCATGCTGGACATGACAGGCAATGACTACATTTTACTTCTGTAGTGTTAAAGTGCTGTTACACTGTCATGACAGGGCACTTCACATGCCATGTACAAGTCAAAATTGTGCTTAAATTCTTATGCCGTCCCAGGGAAAATGCACAGAGTATATTCCTAGTCACTAAAATTTTGTGACATCTGAGCCTTGACAAATGGATCAAACACTTTACAGTTGGCAAAAAGTGATCCTGATCCATAGAGTCTCTTCGGTACATTGCAAGATATGGGTACCTTTAGTTAATTTTGGAATTCTGATGCAAAAGCATTCATTGCAGATTAAAGGAATTGCCTTTTGAAGCCCATTGACTTGAGTTCCACTTCTTTTTTAGACTTCATCTACATCAGCAATAACTTGTAAACATCACAATTAAACAGTGTATCAATGCAGTGTATCGGGATGCATTTGTGTCCATTTGCAAATGAAACCATGTGGATTTGTCCCAATAATACACAAAGAAAATATAACTTGCAATACAATTCTCACTGGTTTCCATCGCTCTCAACCAGCTGGCAAAGTTTCGTTGCCTTCTTTGAGGTGACTGCATCCTCTTCTTCAGTTGGAGAGTCTGTCACACTGTCCCAATATGCATGAATGAATTTTGCTGCCTTGAAACAGGAAACACGGCGTAAGAGCGTGCACACAAACCTGATGGGCTCACATTGATTACACAGTCTTTAAAAAACACACACCTTGTACTTGGCAAGTTTAAATATTTCTGGAAAATATACCACAAATTTGGTCACATCATGGAACTCATTTGTTTTGGTTGCAATGATCAATAGCTACATTCAAAAGATGAGCAATATGTGGAACATGCAGCACACGTGGACACATTTTGTTCGAGTCCTTTATTAAGCATTGCATGTACGTCACAGAATCACAGCTAGTTGCCACATTTAAAATCTGAATACCTTGCTAGTCCAGCCAGGAATCAGTATGGCTATTCTGTTTTGCCTGTAGCTCCAGGCCTCATGAGCCACATCCATTTTGGTTTACACAACAGTATATATGTAACCTATTCACAAGAAAGCACAAGCATTATCACATCTAGAACTTCCAAGGCCAAGTATGGGGGAAGTATGTTAGGAAAGGGAGGTGAGCATTAGATAGGTCTTGAGTTTGTACTTAAAAAGAAAGTTTTAGGATATGCTGCTAATACTAGAAGATATTGAAAGGGGAGAGAATGGCTATCTCCGGAAGAACCCACGAGTCTACAGCTGGGGTCTGCGGGGTTCGAGACAGGCACTGCTTCTTCCTCACCACTAGAGGACATGAGCGATAGCCCTCAATCATTCCCTGATTGGCTGGCACTCCTGTAGCCCATAGGATGGTTTAGGTTAAGAAATAAGTAGAAGTTAGGTTTTGAGCCAAAATTAGCGTAAGGGTAGAAGAGTATGACAAATTGAAGTTGCTAGTGTGGGAAAGTTAGAGATAGTGTTGTGGGAAAGTTAGAGTTAGCTAGGATATGACCCAGGGTTATGTTACCATTACGTTTTGGATATAACTGGTTTGAACAAGATTTTTAATGTGTGTTTTAAGAATTGGAAATGTTCTATGAAAATTAGGGCTGTCAAGCGATTAATCGCACTGTTGATAATAGAATACCATGTATTTAAATATTTTTGGATGTTTTCTACATTTTCAAATATATTGATTTCAGTTACAACACAATACGAAGTGTACAGTGCTCAGTTTGGAATTCATAGAAGCTTGCATTCATGCGACCTCCACATGAGCTTATCTGCCACAGAACAGATTCCAGAACCTACTGGACCAAATAGCCCTGGCAATCTACAACCCTTCAGTCATGGACAGGACCTGCCTTTCCATCCTAGGGCATGTGGTGGTGTGCACATATGTCACGCCCTTTGCCCACCTGCACCTTCGCTATATAGTTAAGGCTGCAAAGAGTCTATTCTCCATGCACCAATCCATGGACGCCATACTCAGCATTCCAGTGGAGGTCATCTCTTCTCTTCAGTGGTGGACAGACCCACTACAAGTCTGGTCCAGGCAATGCCCTTCCTCCCATCCTCGCTGACCAGGACAGTCTCAACAGATGTCACTCACAAAATGGGGTGCTCAAATTGGCGATCATATGATATACGGCACCTGGACCACACAAGGTCAGGATACAAATAAACATACTAGAACTTCTGGCAGTATGCAAAGCATGCCATGTATTCTTACCAGCTATGTGCTATCACCACGTCCTTGTCATTTCAGACAACACCACCACAGTATAGTACATAAACAGACAAGGGGGCACGAGGTCCCCAGTGGTGTGTTTGGAGGTAGTTCACCTCTGGGGAATGGTACATTTCACATCATATCCATTAGTCAGGAGCCTATCTGCCTGACATCCAGAATATCATTGCAGATTCTCTAGGAGCTTTGCAACTGACCATGAATGGGAGTCGTACAACATGATAAAGATCTCTGTGATTGGTCGCTGGGGTACACCAATCAGATATCTCTGTGCATCACACATCAACACCAAGTCAGTATTGCTTCAGAGGAGGACTCGGTGCCCTCTCACTGGGCAAAACCTTGTCATCAATTGGTCAGACTATGCCTTCCCCCCTACCACTCCTACCCCACGTCCTCCACAAACTCTGGCAGGAGAAAGCTACAGTAATTCTGATCGCTCCATTCTGGTCTCCCCAATTCTGGTTCCCTCTTCTCTGCATGTTGAAACAACCTCCATTCCCGCTCCAGACATTTCTGAAACTGCCGACATAACACAACAGCAGACTTAGGCATCCAGATCCATGGACGCTACACCTGACGGCTTGGTTTTTGGATGGACACCTCCATTACCACAATAATGCTCAATGGCGGCACAAGACGTCCTCACCAGTAGCTGAAAGGATTCCACAAGGTGATCTTGTCAAGCCAAATGGACATGTTTCACCTTCTGGGCCCAACAGTAAGGCCTTGCCCCCGAAGCTGTGCGCATCCCCATGCTCGTAGACTATTTCCTGTATCTGAAAACCTTGAGACTCTCAGCTCTAACAGAATTCATGCACCCGCCATTAGTGCTTTCCACCCTCCAGTGGAAGGGCATTTGATTTTTACCCACCCCTTGACCACTGGATTATTGAAGTGCCTTTTACGTAAATATCCACCCATTCAGCCTGTTGCTCCCCAATGGGACTTCAGCCTAGTCCTTACCTCTTTAATGACCTCTTCCTTTGAACTGCTGGACCCATGACCCCCCCCCCCCCCCGTATAAGTCGCTTACCTTGTTACCATTATCTCAGCGAGGATGGTTGGTGAGCTGGGAGCCATGATAGCAAACACCCCTTTCACCACGTTCCATAAGGACAAGGTCTCACTGCAACTGCAACCCAAGTTTCTGCTAAAGGTAGTTTTCCAATTTCACCTCCACCAACCCATACATCTACATACCTTCTTTCCAAACTCCACCAACCCATACATCTACATACCTTCTTTCCAAAATCACATGCCTCTGATGAGGAACTGTGGCTTCATTCTCTCGATGTGCGTAGGGCCCTAGCCTTTTACTTACACAAGGTGAAGCCATTCCAGAAGTCTCCCAGGCTATTTGTCGCCAAAGCAGAGAGAATTAAGGGACAGGCCATTTCCACCCAGAGAGTCTCTCAGTGGGTCTCAGAGTGCATTACACGCTGCTATCAATTGTCAGGACACTCCCCACCAGGTGGGATTTGAACCTATTCTACGAGAATGCAAGCATCAACCCAGCCACGCTCCGCAATGAGCCCCTTGCAGACATATGTGAGGCGGCCACATGGAGTTCGTTACATACCTTTTCCTCTCACTGTGCTCTAGTACATTGATTCTGCGACAGATGCCTCATTTGGCACAGCAGTCCTCCGTTCTGCCATCTTCCTCCCACCCTTCTGCTATCTAGGAAATGTTTGTCAATCACCCTCAGTAGAATACAATATGGGCCATCACTTGAGGAGGAGGAGATGGGGTTACTTACCTGTAACTGGAGGTTCTTCAAGATGGGTGGTCTCTATCTGTATTCCACTGAGGGTCATGCGCATGCGCCCAGAGCCAGAGGTTTTCAAAGTAGTATGGCTCGGTGGTCCACGCACATGCCCTTTATTGCCTCAGGCAAAACCACGGGCACGTGTGGACTGCCGAGCAATACTACTTTAAAAAGCTCTGGCGCATGCGCATAACGCTCAGGTAGGGATCACACATCTTTTAGAATCTCCAGTTATAAGTAGCTAACCTCCTCTTCCAGGGATCCTAATATATACCATTGCAAAGTGTGCTTCAGAGAGAACTGTGTGTCAGAGCAGGACACTTATGCACTGTTTGGAGAACGCAGTCTCCATAAAAGACTGCATGCAGAGTTAAGAATCATACAGAGCCCATATGATGTGCATAAACGGTATTTAATAACTAAAGAATTCCACTGAAACCCTCCACAAACCAGTCAAACTCCTCTTTGCCAAGACAAAAATGGATAAAAATAAGTTTTGTTTTTTAGGCCAAGCCTTTTTGAAGTTACAGTGAGACAAAAAAGTTGGGAAAATCTTTTTCCAAGTAAAATCACTTCCCTTTTTTTTTTTTAAAACCCTTATCTCAAATGCCTTGTCTAATTATCCTCAAACTGAACATTAGGATATTTTGTTCTGGAAGTATAATGTATGTGTAATTTCAGGCAGATACATTTAGTGCAAGTACAGTTAAACGGGGGTCAAAATTGGGCTTACAGTTGGAACTTAGTTTTATTTTTAACTAGCTTGTCTCCACAATAGATGCATGGAAATGTTTTTCCTAACTAATCTTTAGCAGAGTTCTTTTTGTTGAAGTAGAACTTAGTAGAACTGCTGTACGTGAAAGAGATGCACATAGACTTGTTTATTGCCATCCTGTTAATGTCTTCATGCTATTTGTACCGCTCCTTGGGAAAACTGAGATTTGTATAACATTTACACTTTGTTACCTCTCTGCTGTTCCTAACATTTCAAAGTGGTGCAGAGATTTAGCCACACAACTTCTATTTCTGTTAATTGGATTTGTATGGCTAAATCCTATGGACTTCTTTGAAAATATCATGGTTCCATGTATATGTATATTTTATATATTATATAATATGCAGACAGAAGGAAATCAGAATAGAAAAATTAGTTTTAGTTTATATTTGTTTGGAGATGAACAACTTTTGACTTACCATATATGGAAGAGTTCCCATTTTGAGTATACTGAATGAATAATGTGCTTTTCTTGCCTTAAAGCTTGATTGACTTTTAAATGCATGAACCATTTACACACGAGTCTTCTGTACTTAACTCAGGAGGGGGAAAAGCTTTTCTGATTCACTAATCCTTTTTTCCCTTTGCAAATAAGGGGTCTATCTATATCATGCACCCATGAGGTGTAAAATACACAAAGAGGAAGGAGGGAGACAAGTAAAATGCCTGACCTGCTATAATGTGAAGAGTAGACAGATTTTTTTCTGAAAAATAAAAAAATACTGAGGGGGACACAGGAAGGGTAGCACTGAATCTACCACAAGTATCTGCTTGATATGAAGGTTTTGTATAATTATTTAATCTTTGTTGTTCAATAAGTGAATTGTTACCATGGTAGCACTCATTACACAATCTCTCTGTTTATGAAATAAATTCAGAACATTTTCTTAGAGAGAGAGGTAGGTCTCTTCTGCGCCAGTGTTTGTGCTGTTTATCTTTTTAATGCTGAAAAGTGTCTTATAGCTTCAATTACCAAGGTTTTGTCTCTTTTTAAAATTGTTTTTGAGATGCAAAAATGTCAATTTTAGCGCCAGTCTACTCCAAAGATAAAACTGATCAGATTCTGACTACGGTATATTTGCTGCTTTTGTGGGGTCAGATCTATGAAGACAAATACCATCTCCATCCTGGTTTAGTTTGGATCACTAGTTGTGCTGAGGTAGCTTTGCACTGCTACCTGCCAGTTGAAATGGCACTTTAGTAGTAAAATCAAATGGAGAAATATTTTAATGCCTCTTTAAAAGAGGGCAGGCTGCTGCATGCCCCAAAGGGAGTAGTGTGTAGTTCCTTGGTCAAGAAACCAACTCCTGACACTGATGAGCTGGCTGTTGTGCTGCTTTTCTGTCTCTATCCTGTCCTTTTGGGATAAGACTGAGAAAGTGATTGTAAGGCACTGCTAGATTAAACTCCCTCTGGTTTTTGGGTTTCCACCAGTGTATGATCAAGAGAGTGCTTTTGTCTGTTTTGTGATTGAGCGCCTCCTAACGGACAAAAGTTAGGCATCCATGCAGATTCTTTTGAATCAGTCAGATGATTAATACCACTGACTAGAGTTTACAACTCTAATGCAGATCCTGGCAGGGATGGATGAAATAACACTTAAATGGTTTTGTTTCCTCCTGTCGGAGAAATTTCAAAAGGCAGTGTTGTGGAATTCTTCATCCATTACGTTCAGCACATATGTAAGGCCACAAAGGAAACAGGTGTTTGGGTGCAGAGTTATCAGCTTCCAGAGATGTGCAGTTTTTCATCAGACCAAGATGGTGTCTTTTGCCAAGTGCCAGGCAGAGAGAGAGACTTAGATGAAAAGCAACTGTTAGAGACTTAATTCAGGTAGCATAAAGGTGATGTAGATTTTTGAGAGAGAATCTAGAAAGCATGGAGGGGTTGGTGTATTTCCCTGTTATCAAGGTGTCTACTTGTGTTTTGTCAGTGAAACCCCAGCTGCTCCTGAAATGTTCACCTTCATTTGGTGTGGTGATTGTGTGACCATTTCTCTCCAATGTGGACCTTGCCACAGTTATCCATGCCTTTGTAATCTTCAGATAGATCATAACAGAGTGACAATCTTCAACTCAGATTGTTCAGATGGCTGAGAGAGGGCACTTTTCTATCTCTGGGTCTTTTCATTGTGGTGTGTCGTC
Source organism: Mauremys reevesii (assembly GCF_016161935.1). NCBI lineage: Eukaryota > Metazoa > Chordata > Testudines > Geoemydidae > Mauremys > Mauremys reevesii. Next base: position 335,096,769 of record NC_052623.1, read on the forward strand.
ATGTGTTACTCCCAGCCTCAATCCTGGAGTCCATCCTTTGGGCCCTGTATCACTTTTATTATATTACTTTTAACCACTTGTTTTCTGAATGTGGATTTCACTTAAGTGCAGACAATAACCAAATCTTCGATGTTTCCATCACAGTTTTATTTACACCTCACCCTCTGTGAGCTTCATACCCATCAGCTCATGCTTCTGTCAGAACTTTATCTTACGCTAGCGACTCCAAAACAATTGTGCTGCTAGTTGGTAAAACAAATACTCTTGAACACAACTTCACTCACTTTCTTTTCCTCTGTGCTCTGGCTTTACATCATCTTCTACTGTTAGCAACTTTGATGTTTGACTTTATTCTGAATGCATGCTTGTCTCCATCCCTCTGCTTGGCCCCAAACAGGCAAGTATATAAACTGTATTATAATTCTTAGTGGGTTGCATTTGATTCTTTACCTCGCCACTACTCAAACTCCAATTGAAGCTTTTATTTCCTTTTGATTTATAGTAATACCCTTCTTTACAATTTCTAAATTCCACAAACTCCAATCTGACCAAATCTTATTAGTTATATCTGGAAGTAAAAATAAAAGTATGTATTTGGAAGCCTTCAGTAATTCTCTGTGTGTTTCAGATTCCAGTAGAAAATCTCCCTCTTGGTCTTTGGTATCTGTTCCCACACTTCACCTCCCCAACTTCAGATCTTTAAGATTTTCAGGAGCTCTGCACTTTCTGAAAATTAGGTCTTTTGATTGTGTCTTAAGTTGGGCATCCAAAAATCACCCATCTCATTTTAAAATCGTTCCCTGTAACTATCCACTTTCTCTTGTGTTTTTGTTTTTTGGGTTGTTGTGGGGTTTTTTGAGCCTGGAATACTTATAGATTTTACATATAGAAATAAATAGGGACATCTATCCAACACTCAGGACCACTGAGTGTTGGCCCTTCTATGCAATTTAAACCCAATCCTACATTATCTATGAATATTGCATAGTGTAGCATCTTCATATGTTACTTGTACTTTAGACTTTGTTCAGTTGTGAAGCATTTGTGATGATACAGAAGATGTGTATATTCTATGATATTAACTAATCTGTTTTTATAAATTGTTTTTGTATAGCAAGATAACTTTACAAAAGTGGTTTTAATTTGGAGCATCCCAACTATTTTGTTTGTATCTACTTTAAACAATTCTGACCTTTGTGTACTATGCATCTTGACTTGCTAGTGACCTGCCCATTAAGCTGTAGGGGCCATTGTCTTGCTTGTTGGAAAAGGTGTGTGCCCCTTTAAGTGCTAGAGAGACAAGGAGTGACTCTGCTGCAGCTGCAGACCACATCAGCATGGGGATGCTCACCCATTCCCCACCCTCAGGTGTCCGGAAGAGAGGGGGGAATATATAGGTCAATGCTGGTGCAGGAAAAGCCCTCTTTTACCTGGACCAGGTGGAACAGCTTTCACCCTCCCACCCATGGAAGTTGTGAAATACTGGGTTTTGTCAGGATCCACTGTGGTCATTGAGCTGGTTATGCCTTTCTTGTGGGGCTGGGGGGGGGGGGGGGGTTCCCACCAAGGCAGTGTTTTTTTCCCACCTTCCCCATAGCGGGTTCAGGGCTGGGAGCTTAGTTGGTGCAAACATGAAGGGGTAGTTAGGCCATGATGTTGCAACTTGTTATGTAAATGTGTAGTGGATGTCTAGTGCAGGCAGGTACTCTATAGAAAAGAGATACAGTAATAAGATAAAATGGATTGGTAAAGGACTTAGAGGAGGTATTCTTTAAAGGAAGAGAAACAGGGTGGGTTTGGGACACCTATAACTGGTATGCAGAGAGCCAGCCCCCTCCTTTATAGCTCCCCTTAACCTTCATTTGAGAGGGGAATTGTGAAGTGCCAGCAGCAGGTTGGCTGGGGACCGGGATGGCTGACAGAAGCCCTATCTGTATATTGAAATGATTATGGAATTACCTGCACTGTACACTTTTATCGGTCAGGTTCGCCTAGTTATTTAAGAATAAAATTATGTCCTAATTAAACCACATCCAGTGTCTCCTGTCCTCAGGGCTGGTGCAAGGATACTTTGCGCCCTAGGTGAAACTTCCACCTTGGGCCCCTCCCCTCCCTCTCCCCCAGAGCATCGATTATAAACTTTCAAAAATGAATGCTGCATAGTATGGCGTTGCTCATTAGAATTAATACACGTTTGGCTTGAAAATTTATTATTTTCATTATTTAGTCTACATATTTAATGAAAATAAATGAATAACCTGACAGGGTGTGGGGCTGGCTGGAGGCAGGGCAGGGGGGTGTGGAGCTGGCTGCGGACAGGGCAGGGGGTTTGGGGTTGGCTGGAGACAAGGGGTGCGGGGCTGGCAGGAGGCAAGGCAGGGGCTGTGGGGTTGGCTGGAGACGGGGTGCAGGGCTGGAGGCAGGGCAAGGGGTGTGGGGCTGGCTGGAGGCAGGGCAGGGGGTGCAGCAGGGGCTGGCTGTGGGCAGGGTGGTGGGTACCAGGGCCATCCCTAGATATTCTGGGGCCCTACACCGCCTCCCCGTGGGGGGGGCATGATGCCCCCAGGCTCTGCGGGGGGAGGGGCTGGCTTGGAGGGTAGGGGGAAATCACCCCCCATCACTGTACAGTGGCGCGGCTGTGGCCAGGTCTCTGTACTTCCTGGCGCCAGTGCAGGCCTGGCCCTGCTGCAGAGCTCAGGGGAGTGGGGGTGGGGTGGGGCTGAGCAGGGGCGGGGGTCCTGGAGAAGAGCCAGAGCAGCAGGGAGCAGCGGAGCGCCCCTGGTGGACGGAGGAAGAATGACATCACTTCCCAGCTGGCCGGAGCTGATCAAAGCCGCAGCGCTGGGTGAGCATCCCAGACATTTTGGACACCGCTTTTTGGCGCCCCCAAATCTTGGCGCCCTAGGCGGCCGCCTAGTTTGCCTAATGGTTGCACCGGCCCTGCCTATCCTCCTTTCAGCATAGCCAGACAATGAAATGCATTACAAAATTCCATTCTTCCCATTCAAATCTTGTGGATCCAGCTGCAACTGGATGCTGCAACTAACTAAATTCGCTGAGCATTGCACACTCAGGTAACTTTATTTGGTAACTAAACATCACAAAGTCATCAGTCATCTTGTTCATCTGCTAAATTCTCTGTGGAACAAAAGTACTTGAACTAAATGCTTGAAATCACATTTCCCCTAGATAAAGTATGGTAGTTCAGTAACCAAAATTATCTGTGATATGACTAGCAAAATTTAATCTTTGAATTAAATGATCGCAGAAACTGAATTAGGAAACTTGTGTTTCGAAGAACAATTTTTTAAAATAAGGGGCTGACAGATGTTTTATGCTTATTTATCTGATGATAAAGCCTCATTTTAAAGGGGGAAAAAAAACCCAAAGAAAATGATGGAAAACTGTTTGATAGTTCTTTGATTATTTTTCTATATGTTTTCATTTGAGAGGGCTTTTTTAAGGATATTTTCTGTAATTACATGCAACATATGTATTTAAGGGAAGATGAAGGTTAAATTGTTAATATTTCATGGCTTATTAGTACATATGGAATAAAGGTTATATTCTTAATTTATATTATAAATGTAAACCACTTGCAGTTTACATATATATCTTTAATAAAAGCCATATTCCAGAGCCCCAGTTCTTATTGATTATCATGAAACTAATCACTTAGGGATAGAATAATCAGTTTGCAATGTGATTGTAGTAAGGGGCAATGTTGTGACATAGCTTCGGAGCAGTCCAGGAGGAAGATTGTGACTCCCAGAGTCACCTCCTCGTCTTCCCACTGCTCCAGGAAAGGAGTAAACTGACATTTAAACCTGGCACAGAATATTATCTCTGATGCACCAGCATCAATATGTACTTGGACATGTTGGGAGAGTGGTCCAAGGCTCTTCCCCTTTCTACCCACTTGTGTGAGGTGGGGATGTAGTGGCTTTGCAGAACCTGCTACCCCCCATATAAGGGAATTGGTGGTATGGTGCGTCACTGTGCAGAGGGGACTGCAGTCTAGCCCTGTCTGAGTATGCTACTCAGTATGAACAAGGGTATTGGAATGTGGGTCTAAATGTCCAGATTTTGTAAATGAAAATTTCTAACAAGATCTACTTACTCTAACATCACATACCAAAACTAATTCTAGTTGGTGTCTTATGTAGAAATGCATGGGTAAATTGGGGGAAATTCTTACTAGTCTCACTTGATTGTTGAAGTTAAACACAAGCTGAAATAATATCAGTGAAAGCATGTGTGCACATCCTGCCATAAGTTGTGAGCTATGGAATAAGCTTTATTGAATTTTCTAGTATTTATATTCAACTTTATAACAAGTTTCTCTTGTAATTCATAGTATGATCTGCATTCATTGATGAACAATGTGGCACCTTCCATGAGTTAACATAACCTTTTAAAGTGTAATTCTGCTATATAAACACTGTGTAAAAATGTCACCTCTTTAACAGGTTTGATCCATATATATATATATATATATATATATATATATATATATATATATATATATATATATATTCAAAGTCATACCTGCTTACTTAAGTGACACAAGTTCCTATTTTTTTTACTTATGTTAATATTACTGCAAGTCATCAGAACAGTGTGTGTTTGCTGTACTGTGTATAGTCAAAACAAATATAGGGTCAAATTCTGTCCTCTGTTACATCTTTCCAGCAGAGTGAGGTTGCACAGGCGTTACTGAGGGCAAACTTTGAAGACACTGAGGTTGTACAGTAGAACTGAAGGCAGAATGTGGCCAGTGACTTTGTTTCTGGTGATGGGCTATGGATTCGCAAAAATCCAATTAGAATTTCAGGGTGACTTTTGTAGGAGTGGTAACAAGGGGGAAAAATCATATTTTTTACTTGTAAACTGAGCACATTTGATTATTTGAGTTGGAAACCTTGAAAGATCATTAATACAGAACTCTTAGAATGTTTTTAAATAGTCATTTTTAAAGAAGACCTACACGTCAAACTCCCACATACTTTATCGTTTGTCTAGCCTTGTCAATAAAATGTCTTTTTAATATTTCAAAAGTATTTAGGTCAAATCCTCCTGAGGTGCTTGTTTTAATTAAAAAATCTTAATATCTTGTTTCCTTATGACAGATTGAATCAATACCCTTTCAACATTTAATTATCATAAGCATCCAAAAATAGATTGCAATTAGCACACGTTTTAAAAACTTCTTTGTTGAAGGAAGCAATGTATGTTGAATATGATTTTCATGACATCTTGCACATGGGTAATTTTTTCTAAAATCTTGTTCCCAAAGGCCTGATTTTGAGAAGCAGCCTCTGGTTTTCTTGGTGTTATTCAGAGCATGTAGCTATGTATTGTATTGTCCATAAATTAGGTCATTAGATGTTTAAATGGATTTAACTTTTTGTGAATGCAAAATTACACTCACACCATCAGAGGCCAGGTTGAAGCGCTTTTAAAAACTAAGGCCCACATTTGACTTACTCCTTTGGTGTAACCTATTTTTTTTTAAACGTACTTATAGAGCAGGGCAAGACTAAAACGATAGTAATACCATGTAGAGCAGATCTCTAGTTGCACTCTTAATTTCGTTGAGATAGTGTTCAATGTAACTTAGTGGAATGAGAGTATTAAGACCTTTCACAAATATAGACACTAGATCTTATACTTAGAAGTAGCATTATATTTAAGGTTACCATTTTTTATCTATCTAGGTTTTTATATTGCATCCACCAGTGGTAGTATCTAGATGTTTTTGTTACAGAATTTTTACTGTTCTGATACAGAGGAAGTACAAATGAAAGACGCTTCAGAGCAGATGGAGAAAAACATAGGCAAAGTCTGACCAATTCTAACTCAAGGATTTCCTTCCATTGTAATCCCTAGCCATTGAGGAGGCCTGAAGATCCATATTTCCTCCATTACAGCAGTCTCTAAGTCATACCCTGGAGATCTATTTTGTACTGTCAACCAGCTCAGGACCCACAATGCACCCTTAGGCACCAGCATCACTTGTCAGGAGGAATTGCAGACATATTTCAAATAAAAAATGATGTAAATCCAGAAGGACCTTTCCAAATCTTAGGATACGAAGGTGGTGCACATGGTCACTGGCACAACACATTCCTTCTCAGGTTCTGGCCCACTTGCATATGAAGGGTTTGTCTATATCAGGGGTCGGCAACCTTTCAGAAGTGGTGTGCCGAGTCTTCATTTATTCACTCTAATTTAAGGTTTCGCATGCCAGTCATACATTTTAACGTTTTTAGAAGATCTCTTTCTATAAGTCTATAATATATAACTAAACTGTTTGTTGTATGTAAAGTAAATAAGGTTTTTAAAATGTTTAAGAAACTTAATTTAAAATTAAATTAAAATGCAGGGCCCCCCCGGACCAGTGGCCAGGACCTGGGCAGTGTGAGTGCCACTGAAAATCAGCTCGCGTGCCGCCTTGGGCACCCGTGCCATAGGTTGCCTGCCCCTGGTCTATATAGTGCCTTTCTCTACCCTAGAAGGATGTAAATTCTAATGCACATGAGTGTGTTGCACACAAAATGGCCCATGTGGACCTGCTGGCATGCACTAAAACTTCCCTAGTGCACATTAATGTGGTCCTGTTTCAAAAAGTACTGTATTAATGTGCACTAGAAAACTTTCAGTGTGCACCAGCAGAATCCACGCAGGTCAGTTAGTGCATGACTGCTAGTGTGCACTAGAATTTATACTCGTATAGTGTGGAGTAATGCACCATGTAGACAAGCCTTAAGATATCCTTGAAATACTTAAAGGAAATCTGTGCCTCCGCATATGACTCTGATCTTCTGGCTGGCTTCTAACAGGCTTCCAACAGGTAGCCAAGAATGTTTGGGGCCTTGGCTACAGAAATAATAAATGCATCCTTTATAGAAAGCATCCTCTCCCACAAAATAGTCCAGCTAATACCTTGAAAAACCTCATTTGACTTAGCTGAGCTAGCCAGCCATCACCTGCTATCCATTCTACCCTTCCTGGCTAAAGTTTTGGTTATTTTCACCATCCTGGACCATTCCCAGTCTTGTTTTAGACTCAGGTATGACACAGGGAAGGTGATGGTTGGGTTGTAGTTGTAAATGATCTCCTTGCCATGAACAGTGGAAATACTTCCATATCCATACTCCTAGCGCTCTCAGCATATGTCTCATACAGTCAGTCGTAAAACACTTTTGACAAGCTCCTTTGAGACCTAACAGGTTCCAGGTGTTGAGGGTACCCCAACACAGGGAAGCAGAGTGAGCTGGCTCAGTTCCCTACCCTCCTAGATTTCACAATGGGAAGCTGCACCTCTGCATCCAAGGCTCTCACATGAGCAGTTCCATAAATCTACAAACTTTAACCTACTTTGAAGGGTGCAATTAAAATCCATGAGTGTGGAAAGGAGCTGCTGCTTCCTAAAAGACACTTTGATTTAACAAATAATTTGTATCTCTACAGTGCCTTTCATTAGTGGATCTCAAAGTACCTTATAAACATTAATTGATCCTCGCATCACTCTGTGAGGTAACTATGTATTATTTCCATATTACAGGTGAATAAATGGAGGCACAGAGAGGTTGTGATTTGCCCAAGGCCAAAAGGATTGATTGAAGAACAGGGATAGATTCCAGTTCCTCTGACTCCAATACACATATCTAACCATTCCAAGAAACCAGTTACTGCTTCACTGAAAAATAAGTGACCCATGTGGTTCCACTCCCAGATTTGACTGTAGAAAACCCTGTACTGGAAACAGCAAAGTGGAGTGAAACCCTATATCCAATCACCTAAGTCTTGCAGTGTAAAGATACAGGAAGCAGAAATGCAAATGAGTTAATGTTCCCCGAAGTTATTGAAGGAATTAAAAGGGTTTTTCCAATTTATCAAGGGAAGAAGAAATGCTAAAGAGAAAGTAGGTCCATTAATAAAAAAAAATTCATTACAATTCTAAAATGACTGAGCCACTGAACTGCATTTTCCTCCCTAAAACTGGTATTTTATAAGAAAAATAGGGAAAAGTAGGAGGGAAAATTAGAAAGTAATGAAGAGCTTGACAGAAAAGTTATAGATAAAAAGTAAATAAGAGAATACTGGAAAAAGAAATATGTTGTATATAAATCAGTAAGCCCAGTTAGTATTAGTATACATTCCAGCGTATTAGGGTTTCATTAGTTAATGAACTTCCTGAACCAGTTACTTTTTTGTAAGTCACAGAAAACCTATCCCAAAGATCCTTGCTCTCTTTCTTCCAACCCCCCTTTTTTTCCTGACTTCTGCCCTTATATTGCTGGTCTGTGTACTGCAGTATGGATGCCAGAGCCCCCGGATTCAAGCCTGTCTTAGAAAATTGTTAACCTTGGGTTGACAATCAGTCTAGACAAGCCACTGCAGGCTGTGGGGAAACCCCAGAGCTCCCAGGCCTCACGGGCAGCAGGTGCTGCCTCATCCTCTTCCTGCAGCAGGGCTAGGATTCTCAGCCCTCTCCTCTCCCCCACACCTTGGACTTGAGTCCTCCCCTGTCAGCCCCCTCCCCATTATTTTTAGTAAAAGTCACAGACCGATCACAGGCGTCCATGAATATTTGTTTATTGCCTGTGACCTCTCCATTACTTTTTTACTAAAAATAACCGTGACAAAATCTTAACCTTACTCATTGTTCAAATAATTTTTAGAAGGAAGTGCTTCTTCTGGTTTTACAAAAGCTGACATACTGAACATTCGTTAGAACATACTCTGGGACTGCTTCTAACTGAATCATTTTGAACAGCTTTTTATGCTAGCATAATTTCTACTGGGGTCATTGAATTTAACTCCATGAGACTAGTTCTGCACAGTCATTTTGCCTGAAATGTGTTTTCTAAATGACATCTGGTTTTCAAACTGCCTTTTGTTACATAATAGTGGCTTTAACATCTGTATGAATTTAACTACCAGCAGCAGTGGGTTTTCAGCAAGTGCAGCCAACAATGTTAATTTTTTTGCTCTAAAAGAGCAATGTATTTTCATTAGGCTGCAAAATGTTATGATTTATGTACATTTTAATATGATTCAGAAAGAGAACAGTAAGAAGGCACTTACCCAAGTATGTCATACCCTAATTGGAGAATGAAGGTCCTTAATTTTTCAATAGATTTTGGTTTCAAAACCATAAAACAGATGAAAGTTGTGGTTGAAAGTAAGCCAAACTAAAGACTTGTTATTAGCACTCCCTTTTTGGGAAGGGTAATTGAGAACTGTAGATTCCAGAGATGGAAAATATCTATTAGATCATCTAGATGCATAGATTCCAAGGCCAGAAGGGACCCTTGTGATCATCTAGTCTAATCTCCTGTATAACACACAATTTCTAGAGCATATCTTTTAGAAAAACATCCAATCTGGATTTAAAAATTGTCCATGATGGAGAATCCACCGTGATTGCTGGTAAATTGTTCCAATAGTTAGTTACTTTCACGATAAACAATTGCCCTCATTTCCTGTCTGAATTTGTCTAACTTCAGCTTCCAGCCATTAGATCATGTTATATCTTTCTCTGCTAGATTGAAGAGCGCATAATTAAATATTTGTTCTGCATGTAGATACCCATCGGCTGTAATCAAGTGCCCCTTAACCTTCTCTCTGTTAAGCTAAACAGATTGGGATCCTTGGATCTATCACTATAACGCACGTTTTCTACTTCTTTAATCATTCTTATGGCTCTTAACATCCTTCTTGAATTGTGGGCACCAGAACTGGTCACAGATTTCCAGTGCCAGTTGCCCCAGTTCCAAATATAGAAGTAGAATAACCTCTACTTCTACTTGAGATTCCCCTGTTTATGCATCCCAGGATTGCAATAGCTCTTTTGGCCACAGCGTGTCACAGGGAGCTCCTTCAGTTGATTATTCACCACGACCCTCACATTTTTTTTCATTCACTGCTTCCCAGGATAGTCTGCCATCCTGTAAGTATGGCCTACGGTCTATGTTCCTAGATGTGTACATTTACATTTAGCTTTATTAAAACAAATATTGTTTGCTTGAGCCCGGCTTACCAAGCAATCCAGATCGCTCTGAATCAGTGATCTCTCCTCTCCATATTTTTGTATCATATGTAAACTTTATCATTGATTTTGTTTTCATCCTGGTCATTGATAAAAATGTTAAATAGCATAGGACCAAGAACCAGTTTCTGTGGGACCTTAATGGAAACACATCCACTCAATGACAATTCCTTGTTGACAGTTACATTTTGAGACCTATTCGTTAGCCAGTTTTTAATCCATCAATGTGTGCTATGTTAATTTTATATCGTTTTGTATCGATTTTTAATCAAAATGTTTGGTACTAAGTCAAACGCCTCATAGAAGTTTAAGTATATTACATCAACTCTTACTATTATCAACCAAACTTGTAATCTCATCAAAAAATGTAGCAAGTTAGTTTGACAAGATCTATTTTCCATAAACCCATATTGATTGGCATTAATTATATTACCTTCTAGTTCTGTATTAATAGAATCCCATATCAGCATCTCTATTATCTTGTCCAGCATCAATGTCTGGCTGACAGGCCCATAATTACCCAAGTCATCTCATTTACCCTTTTTAAAAATTGGCACAATATTATCCAGACCTGCTGATTTAAAAATGTCTAACATTAGTTACTTCTGTTTAACACCCTCCAAAGATACTAGTGGAATGGAAACAGTGTTATCACCATATGATGAGACTATATCAACTGTTTTTCCCGCAAATACAGAACAGAAATATTTAATGAACACTTCTGCCTTTTCTGCATTATTATTAATAGTTCTACCACTTCCATCTAGTAATGGTCCAATATTATTGTCAGGATTCTTTATGTTCCTAATGTATTTAAAAAACTCCTTTTTATTGTCCCTAACACGGCTGGCCCTAGAGTTCCTCTTGTGTCCCTTTGCTTCTCTTATCAATTTTCTGCAGTTCTTAACTTCTGATTTATATTAATTATTATCAACTTTCTGTTTTGTCCATTTGTTTTATTTATATATATAATTTTTTTATTGTTGCCTTCACTTCTCTAAATAAGATCAGTTTTTTTAATAGGCTTGTGGCTTTTGGGGCATCTATTATGCTGCTCTTCAATATTTCCCAATTATCATTTACATTTTTCTGATTAAATTCTTCCTCCCAGCTGATTTGGCTTAATGGTTTTCAGGTTTTAAAATTGGCCCTATTAAAGCACCAAGTGTATACTGATCTGACTTTTTTCTGCTTGAACATTATAAATGTGATCAGGTCAGGATCACTTGTTCCTAAGCAATCAGTTCCTCTTTATCTATTAATACAAGGTCTAATAACAAATTTCCCCATGTAGCTGCAACACTTCTTGTGTTAGGAAAATGTCATCTATAATGTTTAGAAATTCCAAGATGTTTTAGTGCTAGCAGCATCAGATGTCCAACATATGTCACTCAAATTGAAATTCGCAATGATCAAACAGCTTTTTTTCAAGATCATTTTCTTCCAAGTTATCAGTAACTTAGAAACAGGTAATGCCATTTTTACATAGTGCCACTCTCCCTCCCCTTTTGCCCGCCCAGTCCTTCCTAAATAGGTTATAACCATTGATTTTAATATTCCAATAGTGCAAATCATCCCACCGGGTTTCAATAATATCAACTAGATCGAACTTGTGCGCATAAATGAGCAATTCCAGTTCCTCTTTTTTGTTACCCAGGCTCCTGGCATTAGTGTATAGGCAATTCAAGAATTTTTTCTCCATGTTTTCTGGTTCCTTGATTAATTTTGTGCTCAAAATTTAAAATTTGGTCTGAGTTCTTATCTTCCATCTTTTTTACCCTCCCCTTTTACTATTAGTTTAATGTTCTCCTGACTACTCTGGCCAGTTTGCCCCCGAGAAGATTGGTTCCCCTTCTACTGAGGTGAAAGCCATCCAAACTATACAGCCATCTCACCATAGAAGGATGTTCCATAAAATCAAAACCCTACACTGCTTACCTACCAACGGTTCACTTCTAGAATCTCCTGCCTTCTGTCTTCTTTTGCTCATGAGACAGGAACGATCTCAAAGAAGACGACTTGGATATTCTTCAGTACGCTTCCGAGTTCCCTGAAGTCATCTGTTATCTGTGAGATATCCCACAAGGCAAGAGCATCCCAGCTCTTTGGCCTTACTATCAGTCTTGACAAGACAGAGGTCTTGTTCCAACCACCACCTCGTTCCAGTGCTCCAGTACCAGCTATCTCCATCCAGAATCAATAAAGCCAGCCTGGCCTTTTGCTGACTCCGAACAAAAGTCCTTGAGCAACACAACATTCATCTCTCCGCCAAACTGAAGATCTATAGTGCAGTGGTCCTAACATCTCTCCTGTATGGTTCTGAGACATGGACTCTTTATAAACAGCACATTTTTAAACAGTTTGAGCAATTTCACATGTACGCCTTCTGCTGAATAATGAGCATTTGCCAACAGGACAGAGTGACTGTCATAGGTTTATTCCCCACTTTAGCGTCCAAAAAATGGGGACCTGCATGGACCCTTCTAAACTTAAATCCTAGTTTAGATCTGATAATGCTGCCACCAACCAAAAATATAGTGTTTTGGTACACTTTCTGTTCCCCCAAAACTTTCCCTGGGGAACACAGATCCAAACTCCTCGGATCTTAACACAAGGAGAAATTAACCATTCCCACCTCCTTTCCCCTCCCTGACTTTCCCCTCCCTGGGTTGCCTTGAGAGGCTCCACACTGATTCAAACTCCTTGAATCTAAAACAAAGAGGGATTCACCTTCCCCCTCCTCTTTTCCCCCCACCTATTCCTGGTGAGTCAGACTAATCCCCTGAGGTCTCAAACAAGGGAAAAAATCAATCAGGTTCTTAAAAAGAAAAACTTTTAATTAAAGAAAGAAAAAGTAAAAACTATCTCTGTAAAATCAGGATGGAAATGCTTACAGGGTATACAGCTTATACAAACTAAGGGGACTCCCCCCCCTTCTAGAATAAACACAAGTAACAGCAAACAGAAATAAAATATTCGTCCAGCAAACACACATTTGCAAATACAGAAATCAATCAAAAGACTAATCCGCCTTTTTCTAATACTCACTATATTGAATAGAAGAGAATATTTCAGGAAGCTTGGAGAGCCTGGAAGTACGTCTGGCCTCTCTTAATCCCAAGAGAGAACACCCCCCCAAAACAAAGAACACAAAACAAAGACTTCCCTCCACCGAGATTTGAAAGTATCTTGTCCCCTTATTGGTCTTCTGGTCAGGTGTCAGCCAGGTCTACTGAGCTTGTTAACCCTTTACAGGTAAAAGAGACATTAACCCTTAACTATCTGTTTATGACAGTGACCAATATTAAGGTCCTTGAGAGAGCAAACACAACCAGCATTGAGGAAATTCTACTGAGAGCACAACATTGGTGGACTGAACATATCAGAATTGAAGACTACCGCCTCCCAAAACAGATCCTGTACGGGGAGCTGAGGTATGGCAAAAAGAAAGGGTCATCCATATAAGTGCTTCAAAGATAACTTGAAGAGCAGTCTCCAGTGGGCTGGCATCAATCTCAAATATGCATAGCATAGCCATGATGAGAACTGCGACAATATTGTCATTATCAGCGATGGACTACTACTATCCCACAAGACAGTGTCATGAGTACCGATATGAACCATCACCAATGGAATGTTGCCTGTTGACCTTAGAAGCCTATCCAGTCTTGGAGTGATGTCTCATGCCTTGGCTCAGGAAGACAACACACTGTCCTGTTGTCCACTTGTCCCTTGCAGAATGTTCTTTCATTTCTTCAGAGAATTGAATCTCCAACAACTATCATTTGTCTTCTTTGGATAGTTGGACAATTCTTTGTGGGCAAGCTTAATTTTCTTACAGGTTGGGCCGAGTTGCCATCCACGTGTGCCCAGTACAGCTCTCTCATCTGTTGGATTTGCCTGATCTTGAGAAGTTTCTTTGATATTTCCACATTGAGGACCTGGTATCTATTTATATTTGTAGCTGAGTGGAATTCCTCTTGCATTTCTTCTCTCTGGGGACCACAGCCTGCCCATCCCCATCTGTCTCCTGGTGTGTAGAATGTCGCCTTGAATTCTTGCCTCTGTTGCTTACAAATCTCCTGGCCTGCTTTCTGACTTCCTCTTTCTCCCCGATTCTTTGGTGGCCACCTTCATTCTTCCTTGAACCTGGAGTACTGTGGTTTCCAAACCTCGCTGCCGAGGTACTCGAGGTACAGCTACTGTGAGTCTCAATAGCTTCTCAAGATGCCCCTGCAATCCAAGAATTCTCCAGGACAGCCACCAGCTTACACTTTTGTGTACAGGACATCCCTTCTGGCTGCAGGCAGGAAAGAGAACATGGTACAACCATTTTAGGTCTCTATCGTTGGCCATCTTGATATCACACACACTGCTGAATCTGGAGGGAAAGTCTCTAAAATGCCTTTTCTCAACTTCCTCCCAAACTCTCCTGTTAGCTGCTTCTGTTCTTGTCTCATGTGATCTCCTTGCCAGTAACTTTTTATAACAAGTTCTTCCCTGCTTAGAGGAGCTCAGCTCAACCCCCTCACCACCTGGGAGCAATTAACTTCTGTCTTCAAACAGCTGGCAGCTGCTCCAAGCTCCAAGGGTTAGAGCCTCAGGGCTTTTAGCAAGGCACCCTTCTTACTCACGGCCCACAGCCCAGCTATGCAGCCTGTACACAGAGAATGAACAAACAGTCAACCAAGCAAACTACTGGCAGACTATATGCACCACTCACCAAATCCCACTATCTTCAAGCACTGAGTCTGCAGCTACCCCCTCCAAAACTCTCCTTTTATCTGCCTCTGTTTGTGGCACATCTCTTTGCCAATGCAGAATTGTTCTCTGTTGTGCTTTTACTGGTGGTTTGTCTAGCCCAGTTTTGCAAGTACCACTCAGTAGGGGTTTCATCACCCCTCTGGGAAACTGTTTCATAGGCTAATAACTCTTATGTAAGGAAGGTTTTCCTAATACTCAGCCTAATTGTCCCCTTTAGATTCATGCCACTGATTCTATTTATAAATCCCCCCCCCCTTTTAGCTATGCTGAAAAATTCCCTTCTATCTCATACAGTTATAATCTGTATTGGTGGACTTTTCTTACCATTAGTCAGTCTTCACTTAACCAGGCCAAACATATATTTCCTTGTAAATCAGTCTATCCAGCCACTAATCAATTATTGCTTTTATGTGAATATTCTCTGGTTTGTCATCATCTTCCTGGTAAGAGGCAGGGTCTTCTCAGTGAATGGCCTTCACTTCTGGAATTATTTTCTCCTCCACAAAGCCCTAATGGCCTAACAAAGCTCGTCTTTGTTACCCTTTAAGGAATGATGCAAAGCCCATCTGTGTAACTATAGCTGGTTGGTGAAAAATATATTACCCTTAAGTGTGGCTTCTGTTATACCTGGGAGTTAGGCCTCTAAGTTTGACCAGTAGAGCTTAGAAGTATTTCAGAAGGTCTGTTCTCTTCAGGGTACCATCCTCAGCCACTTGCTATTCTTAACCACTAACCCTTGATAACCCACCTACCCAAAAACACTTTTCAAGGATCATTGTCACACAACTACATTTAAGGGGAAATTTAGTCATTGGATTTCAGCATAGCTATTACACCTGTTCCGTCATGCCTTGAAGGTCAAGAATTCTTCTCCAGACTTCCTGACTGCCCTTTCAGAAATGTCAGTCACTGGTATGTAACATTGTACTGTTACTGTGGTCTCTTCTACTCAGACTAAATTATAACTACATCCAATTTTACTTTTCTGAACAGTCTTAGAATATTTCTTCTAATTTCTTTTGTTCAAAATATTCTTAATAAATGTCCTTTTTTAAAATCACCCACGCAGTTTTTCTGGCTACTTTCAAGTCTGTTCTCACCAGATGTTCTAAGCTTTTGTGACAATGAAATACAGCCACTGTAATACGTGCTATGAAGAAAAAGCTTTGAGAACTGAGATTTTTTGCTAAGAGGCACAATTACTTTCATTTATATCTTTCCAAATGTGGAATACATTTTTATATATTTTTGTTTGAAAACAGATTACTTTCTGGGGTTTACACTGCCTGAACTTTAGAAATAGTGATATTTTTCAAAGCTAGTTATAAAACAACATTATCAACTTGTTAAGATTTAGTAGAATATGGAAATTTTAGTGGGAATCTTTTTATTATGTATCAAGCTGCAAGTCCCCTATCCTCCAAGGAAGGAACAGACCCCAAGTTAACATCCAAACGCATTCCCTTCCTGGGGTTTGGCTTTATTAGTAACCTCAAAACAATAATACAACAGAAAACATAGTCTCTGCTTCCTCTGTGCCTAGCTATCACAGGAATACCTCTGTCCTAACTCTCCATTCCCTCTGTCTAGAAAGTCACTGCCACCTCCCATATGTCTAGAGTTTAAGTTCATGAGCCACATTTGCCCCTGTGTAAAGCGGAATGTCAGTGCCTTTATGCAGGGTTCTAAAACTTGCTGACAGGATGAGTTACCAGAAGAGTCCTGCTGCTCTGTTACATTTTCACAAAGTGCTAAACTAGTATAGCTCTGTATTGTGTGGGCAGTAATGTATTTAAAGATGTCAGCAATTTGAAATTGTTTCTTTTGAAAACATGAGTTGCAGTGGATTCCCATTCTTTTGTCTTAACTTTGGGGACAAGACTCAGACAGAACTTCCAAAGTGTTTTAAGGGTTACATATATCTCTCTTCCCCCTCTCAGAATATGGTACATTCTGCCACTGCTTCATGGATTTCAGAACCCCTAAATGTCCAAACTGATGTTAGTTCTCTTTCAGTTGCTACTAGCACTTAAAGGTTCGCCACCCTGTTCTTTTTTTTTTCTGTGCACCTGGTACATCAAGTGAGCCTCAGAACCTGTACATTCTCTATATCAGATTAATCTAAAGTAGTGCTTGTGAATGGGGAAGGTGAGGGGGATGAGGATAATGATGAATGAAAGAAACTCATGCTGCTAGAAAACCCAACAAAATGTTTTCTGCCAGCAGACAAAGTGAGAAAGTGATGACCTTGGGTGACAAAACACAGTTGCTGCTCATGATTTTCCCCAAACCTGGCAGAAAAGTTATGCAAGGCCTGGCTGCTTCCACATAACTTATCTTGAACTAGCCACAACACACGTCTTTTAGCCCCATGACCACGTCGTCATGCAACAGATACTTCCACTGTTCAGTCATGCCATCTTACAAGAGTCCTTTAAGAACTGGTGAATGTATTTCTGTGGGATCACAACACAGTGCTAATGGAGTCACCGTCTGAGCCTTTAGCAGAGTGCTTTTTATTTTGCCTGCCACTAAAGAAATTGTAAAATCTGTGGATAAAAAGCACTGGATAAGAGCTAAGTATTATTATTTATTTTTACTGTTTTGATTTTTAATTCCAATCAGATCTTTGAGAAGAGTAGGTGAAATGCAGTCTTTAATGACTGATCCACCATTCACTGTAAGTTATCTTTTGTTCTCTTTGCAAATTTATAACTAAATTGTTGTCTGAGTTCCACTTGGTTCAGACCATCGTCCTCCAAATATTTTTTTACCACACTTCATTTTGATCCAGGGAAATTTAGAATCCAGACCTTTTTAGATGTCAAAACAGTTTTAGGATTTTATTTTTTTAGGATTAAAACATTTTAGGACATCACTTAAACATTGTCTGTTGGGTATCACTATAAGGGAAATGACATCTGTACACATCTATCTAAGTGGGTTTATATATACAGTATATATAGCTATATATAAAAGACCTGTTTATACATTAATCAGGATGACAGGACATCAGTATTCCTGTATTCTCTCCTGTGTTTTCCTACCTAGCAACTACCTTAATAGTCTCAGCTTTCTTCACCCAAGTAATCTTTAAGGAGTATTTATCCAAACAGGCTCTCACATGCATTGCTGAGTGTTTAGAATATGACCCACACTGAGTGAGCATTAGAATTCAGTCATCTGTAGTAAAAGTGGCTTGTCTGTTTGCTTGTGTCTGGTGCAGATATTGGCCAAGCTGCCACTTGGAACTCAAAGCACACTTTCTAGAAGCTTTATTGTTTAGAGTTGGAGGGCAGTCAGATGCCCAGTTTAGTAGGGCAGTGTTTGTTTAATTATTGCAACTCTTAATTTCTTAATGGTTGCTGCTTGCTAGTCTTCAGGGGTTGAGAGCTGTGGAAGCAATTTGGGGAAGGAAAAAAGGAAGTTGCTTAACTAATTTGCTGTTCTCATACCTTGTTTCTCCCGTCAATCTACACTCTTTCTCTCTCTAATGTCTTTAGCGTTTGGAATCTGTGTTTGTTGCTCTGCATGAATTGGAAATAGCAGGCTTATCTACCTTTGCTTTTTAAGCATAGTCTCAGTACCTGAACCTATAGGCTTATAACGCTCTGTTTAAACATTCACTACAAAGTGATTTTTGATCTATGTGTATTGCATTAAACTTACTGAGAATTTATGGAAGAAGCATAGTTGGAGAGCTGCGGTTGACCAGGTAAATAACCTTGTTTTACTCTAAATAAGGATCAAAACTTTCGTGTCTTGTAGCATGTTAAGCTTAAAACATTAATCAGAAACTTGGTATCCAGCCTGACAGTATTTCTGATTTATAGGCAGAGGATTTAGTAAGCAGTTTTACAATACGGGACTGACCTTCTGTTCCATATACAGTATTTGATGAGAGTAGGGGAAATTGGTCACAATTTGTTATTAACGCAGCACTGGAACATTTGTAATGCAGCAGCAAGGTCACTTTTGATTTCTGCAGCCTACATAATATTTAGATGGGTCCAGCTCCAAGCTATCAAGGCTTATGGTGTGTTCATTGGAAGCTTTTATGAGCCTCATGCCATTCCTTCTGTGGGATATGACCTGATTTCATTGGTAGTCTCTGAATGTAAGAGGCCAGCTGCAAGCATATCCTGCAAAAATGATTAGCCAATAATGGTGCACTGGGGTGTAAAATAGCAGTTGTAATAACAGATTACTCCATTATGCTTCTTCATTGACTGAATAAAGACCTGATTGAGTGAAGAATGTAGAAAAATGTACTCTTCTGACTTAAATTTAAAGGATTTGATAAAATAACAAATTTAGGGGTAAGAGGAGTGCCATTAAATTGAAACCAGAGAGATTTGCAAATTAGAATTTGAGTAATTTCCTATAGTCTCCAAAGTTCCTATAGTTTCCTATAGTTTTCCAAAGTGCTATAACTAACAAAAGGAATTGTGAATCAGCTGCCTTTAACATAATTTATAGACCTAAGGTAATTTTATGCAATATTCAGGTTTGTGGGAACAAAGGAAGCAGTAATCATATCATAGTTTTCAGACTTGTATTGTCATAGGTTATAAACCAAAATTAAATAGTTATACTTATTTATAAACATTGTCTCATTCCTAGTAAACCTAGTTTTTGCTCACCACAGACTAGGGGTCTGAAGAAATACTAAGGAGATTAGAATAATATTTTAAAGTAATCAATTTTGGGACATAGCTTTAACCAGTAAGGAAGGTTTGAAGGCTTCTTATTCCTTTAGCTTTCCTTTGCTTATTTACACATAAATTTACTGTGGTTAAATATTTGCTTTCTTGATGGTTTGAATTTGCATTAGGTTGCCTAATGCAGGCATTCACTCTTACTTAAGAAACTTGTTAGTACATTATATTTAGTACATTATATTTAATCACTTTCAGACTTGTTAACATTTTGCTTTTGAAATGTGGGACTATTTCCATTATATCTTCTCTGCCTGATCAGATCCTGAATGTCACAATGTCACTGTGTCATGGTGCATTGTCACCAGCTGAGGGTAAGTAACTAGGAGCATCTTTTCTCCTCCCTGACACACAGCATCACAGAGAGAGGGGGCAACTGAGCAATCAAGATACTTTTTAAAAAATAAGGCCAAAGTAGTATATTCTGATGTCCTCACTGTGCTGCGATTTACATCAGCTAAGCAGGACAAATGAGGCTGCATTCTAATGGAATATATTCACAGGTATAAAAGACTGTGTCCTACAGTTCAATATTTGCATTTTGGTTTATTGCACTTCAGGATGAATTTTTCAGAACATCCCTGTGCATTTGCAGAAATAGTCTCCCAGGCTGAAGCTCCCACCTGCTCCTTTAGAGAGCTGTGGCAGCATTGCACCAATATATTTCTCCTTTCTGCACTTGAGTTTTGTTTTTGTTTGTTTTTTCGTTCCTGCCTCAGTCAAACAGTTCGCCAATCCTAACACTTCTTCCAGAAGTGGCTTTTTGGAGGCAGTATTTCCTGTGTATGGCTCATCTGAAACACTTTCTCCTTTCTTCCTCCCCCCTCTTCCTGGTGTGTAACTCCTCACTTATTTTATCCTCTTTTCTCATTTTCCACACCACCCATGAATAAAAAAGGCCATTCTGGGTCAGACCAGTGGTCCATCTAGCCCAGTATCCTGTCTTCCAACACTGGCCAGTGTGTCAGATGCTTCACAGGGAATGAACAGAACAGGGCAACTATCAAGTATGGTATCTGTTCTTATCAGTGTAATGGACTGAATCTCAGAACAGTGTGCGTTACTTTGCATTTATCAACATTGAATTTCCTCTGCTGTTTTGTTGCCCATTCACTCAGTTTTGTGATATTCTTTGTAACTCTTTGCAGTCCGCTTCGTACTTAACTGTCTTGAATAATTTTGTACAGTCTGTGAACGTTGCCACCGCACTGTTTATCCCCTTTTTCAGAATAGTTTTGAATAAGTTGAACAGCACAGGTCCCAGCATAAATCCTTGAGGGACCCTGCTATTTGCCTCTCTCCTCTGTGAAAACTGACTGTATCTTCCTATCTTTTAACTAGTTACTGATCCATGAGAAGACCTTCCCTCTTATCTCATGACTGTTTACTTTGCTTCAGAGCCTTTGGTGAGGGACCTTGTCAAAGGCTTTCTGAAAGTCCAAGTACACTATATCAACTGGATCGCCTTTGTCCACATGCTTGTTGACTTCTCAAAGAATTCTAATAAATTAGTGAGGGCCCTTTACAAAAGGCTTGTTGACTCTTCCCCAACATATTGCGTTCATCTGTGTGCAATCATTTTGTTCTTTACTATAGTTTCAGCTGATTTTCTTGGTACTGAAGTTTGGCATTCTGGCCCGTAATTGCCAGGATTGCCTCTGGAACCTTTTTTAAAAATCGGCATGACATTATCTATCCTCCAGTCACCTATTACAGGGGCTGATTTCAACAATAGGTTACATAGCACAGTTAGTAGCTCTGCAGTTTCATATATGAGTTCCTTCAGTACTCTTGCACAAATACCATTTGGTCCTAGTGACTTATTATTGTTTAACTTTTTGGTATGTTCCAAAACTTCCTCAACTCCTCCATCTGGGGCAGTTCCACAGATTTGTTACCAGAAAAGAATGGCTCAGGTGTGGAAATCTTCCTTAGATCCTCTGCAGTGAGGTGCATTTAGCTTCTCTGCAATGGCTTTATGTTCCGTGAGTGCTCCTTTAGCACGCTGATTGTCCAGTGACCCCACTGATTGTTTGGCAGGCTTCCTGCTTCTGAAGTTCTTAAACACTTTTGCTGTTAATTTTTGCTAGTTGTTCTTTAAATTCTTTTTTAGTCCGCCTAATTTTACTTTTATACTTGACTTGCCAGGGTTAGCACTCCTTTCTATCCTCTTACCTACAGTTTGACTTCCAGTTTTTAAAGGATGCCTTTTTGTTACTAACCACCTCTTTTACTGTGCTGTTTTGCTGATGTGGCATTTTTTGGTCCTTTTGTTTTTTGTTTGTTTTTTATTTGGGATATACATTTAGTTTGAGCCTCTGTTATATTTTTTAAATAGTTTCCATGCAGCTTGCAGGCATTTCACTTTTGTGACTTGTTTCTTTTAGTGTCCATTTAACTAGCTTCTGTGTTTAAAAAAAAAATTCTTGTTTTTGAAGTTAAATGTTACTGTGTTGGGTATCTTTGGTATCTCCCTTCAAAGCTATTAGCGGTTCAGCTATATTCACCTCTTGGACCAGATCCTGTGCTGCACTTAGGACTAATTGCCTCTCCCCTTGTGGGTTCCAGGACTAGTGCTCCAAGGAGTAGTCATTAATGGTGTCTAGAAATTTTCTTTCTTCATCCCTTCAGTGACGCCTGGTAGACCAGGTGCCACCTCATGCCAAGCCCCCTAGTTCTCAACTGAACACTAACCAATACATAACTGGAAACCAGTCTGGCTCATCTCTGTGTTAGTATTGTTAAAATAGATGTTAAGTTTATAAGTATGTGTTTAGACTTAATGAAATGCTTGTAGGATGTTGCATATTAAGGCTGTCAATTAATCGTCGTTAACTCAAGTGATTAACTCAAAACAAATTAATTAGATTAAAAAAATAATTGCGATTAAACAATAAGAGAATACCAATTGAAATTTATTATGAATATTTTGGATGTTTTTTCTACATTTTCAAATATATTGATTTCAGTTACAACACAGAATATAAAGTGTACAGTGCTCTCTTTATATTATTTTTTATTATAAATATTTGCACTGTAAAAAAGATGTACAAAAGAAATAGAATTTTTAAGTTCACCTCATACAAGAACTGTAGTGAAATCTCTTTATTGTGAGAGTTCAACTTACAAATGTAGATTTTTTTTGTTACTTAACCGCACTCAAAAACAAAGCTATGTAAAACTTTGGAGCCTACAAGTCCATTCAGTCCTACTTCTTGTTTAGCCAATCACTAAGACAAACAAGTTTGTTTACATTTATTGGAATTAATGCTGCCCACTTCTTATTTACAGTGTCACCTGAAAGTGAGACCAGCATTGGCATGGCACTTTTGTAGCTGGCAGTGCAAGGTATTTATGTGCCAGATGTGCTAAACGTTCGTATGCCCTCTCGCGCTTAGGCCACCATTCCAGAAGACGTGTTTCCACGTTGCTGATGCTTGTTAAAAAATTAATAAATTACTTAAATTTGTGACTGAACTTCTTGGGGGAGAATTGTACATCTCCTGCACTGTGGTTTTACCCACATCCTGCCATATATTTCGTGTTATGGCAGTCTCAGATGACGACCCAGCACATGTTTGATTTAAGAACACTTTCCTTGCAGATTTGACAAAACACAGAGAAGATACCAATGTGAGATTTCCAAAAATAGCTACAGCTCTCAACCCAAGGTTTAAGAATCTGAAGTGCCTTCCAAAATCTGAGAGGGACGAGATGTGGAACATGCGGTCATAAGTCTTAAAAGAGCAACACTCTGATACAGAAACTACAAAACATGAACCACCAAAAAAGAAAATCAACCTTTTGTTCGTGGCATCTGACTCATATGATGAAAATGAACATGCATCAGTCCGCACTGCTTTGGATTGTTATTGATCAGAACCCATCATCCGCATGGAAGCGTGTTC
Source organism: Mauremys reevesii (assembly GCF_016161935.1). Taxonomy (NCBI): domain Eukaryota; kingdom Metazoa; phylum Chordata; order Testudines; family Geoemydidae; genus Mauremys; species Mauremys reevesii. The sequence continues at coordinate 335,120,216 of NC_052623.1, forward strand.
TTTGGAATTGTGGTTGAAGCATGAAGAGGCATTCTAATGTTTAGCATATCTAGCATGTAAATACCTTGCAAGGCCAGCTACAACAATGCCATGCAAATGCCTGTTCTCACTTTCAGGTGACATTGTAAATAAGAAGCAGGCAACATTATCTCCCGTAAATGTAGACAAACTTGTTTGTCTTAACGATTGGCTGAACAAGAAGTTAGGACTCAGTGGACTGTAGGCTCTAAAGTTTTACATTATTTTATTTTTGAGTGCAGTTACGTAAAAAAAAAATTCTAGATATCGTGAAAGTGTAACTTACAAAAAGAGATTGCACTACAGTACTTATGAAGTGAATTGAAAATTTTATTTTGTTTATCTTTTTTACAGTGCATATATTTGTAATCAAGAATAATATAAACTGAGCACTGTACACTTTGTACTGTGTTGTAATATATTTGAAAATGTAGAAAACATCCAAAATTATTTAAATAAATAGTATATATTATTATTTAACAATGATTAAAACTGCAATTAATCATGATTATTATATGCAGTAGGGCTGTCAAACGATTACAAAAATTAATCTCACGTATAACATCTGTAGCCCATATTATAAAGCGATATTAAGTGTTTGCATTGTAATCCTCTGTGATTGTGCAAGTCATCAAACAGGAAAGGATCATTAATTATTGTAAAATGCTGGCTTCCTACAGAGGGTGTTAGGTCCTGCCCACCAAGAAGGCCCATTGAAACAAAATGAGACATTGTGAAACATCAAAGAACAAAGACTTTGTTAATTGTCTTCCGCTGCACTCCCCTCCAAGAAGAGGAGACATGCAGGTGCACTCATCCCATCCGCTTGAACTCTGGGGGGGGGAGAAGCTCTGGGGGCCCCACACAGCCCCCTCCAGCGCTCCCCAACTGAAACTGGTTTGTTTAACACTCTACTCCTGGGGGGAATCTTTTTTGCTGTTGTCTGTATTGTTGACATACTTGTTGACAAGTATTTTGAAATAAATTACCCAAAAAATTGAAACTGGAGTGATTATGTTGTGTTATTTTGACAAAATATGCAGAATTTTTAATTTTTTGGCACAGAATTCTCCCAGGAGTAACTGTGACAGTAAGGTGCCAGACAAAGACAAAGCTTGAGCAGCCAGTAAGGGAGTGCAGGTGTGGGCTAAAGATGGTGGCATAGTTTTGTCTTTGTCTGTCATCCTCTGGTCATCCCAAATGATGTAGTAGGGGATAATGGTTCCTTCATTTCTCCTGCTTCCCCCAACAGAGTCCTGATGGTTAGTTGCTACAAAGTCCATTGTGCTCTGAGCAAAAAGCTTTCCTCTTATGACTAGTACCCAGCTTCCTCTGCAGTGTCAAGCAGAGCTAGTGGGACACTGATCAGTGAACTCACCTGCACACCACACCAAGTTCACAGATGCCTTTGGCAAAGAACTTTTTGGCATCCCACCCTCAATCTTGAAGTCAGAAGGAGAAAATAGCCAACAATATGGACACTTTAAAAATAAACCCTGTAAATAAGTTTGTCTTTAGCCTGTGAACCCTTTATGGGAGGGATTGTCTCTTTTCTGTATTTGTACAGTGCCCAGCACAACTGGACCTAAATCCTGACTGCAGCCCTTGGGTGCTAGTATAATACAGTATAAATATTTATTATTACAGCTGATGATGATGATTATGATAACAATAAAAATCACCCTTGAGGCACACACTTAACACAGATTAGCCTTCAGCAGCTCTATTAAACTAAATGTGTATTCATAGTGTATTTTTTGTGTCTTTTTTCCATTCTAGTTCTGTAACTCCCAGCTTCATTCTTTTCCTATATCTCTACATCTGAATTTCCACCTTTGTCATTTCTCTCTCTCTCTCATTTGTCTCTCACCATTCACACTTTTTCTAGGGTCTCCATTAGGTGTGACCAGGTGTCCCAATTTTATAGGGACAGTCCCAATGTTTGGGTCTTTTTCTTATATAGGCTCCTATTACCCCGCCCCTCCCCTAATTACCCCGATTTTTCACATTTGCTGTCTGGTCACCCTAGTCTCCATACTCCTTCCTTTCCTTTATTTTTAGTGTGCGCTTGGGCACCATTTAAAGTAAGTAGCAAAGTGTATTCCTTATGTTTAATATGGTGTATACCTATAATACCACAGTGTGGAAACTATCAAGACTTTAATGGCATTGAGTGTGCATGTGTGTACGTATATATGTATGTATTGATACGTACTTATCCAACTCTGCTAAGAGATCATCTTTTGAAAGAAGGAAAAGAGAGAAATGTCTATTTGTGCACATTGATCGATCTCTCAAGATATTGTGTGTGTGTGTGTGTCTGTACATGAGTGTGCACACACACACATACCTCTCTCTTTCCTTCCAGGCCCACTCCCCAAGGGGTGGGTTTTTGGCTTAGTGCATGATCTTCAGGACCCTTCATCCTGCCTTCCAACTTTGGGGCTTCTGTCTCATGGCAGGGTAGGATGATTCAGTGAGTTTGTTTGAAATGTGGTCTAATCTGGCACAAGAGGCTCTGGGGTATAAAACTCTGAGTATGACAATTCAAAAAGGTGGTCTCCACATGTGAGGGAAGTGAACTTGATGTATGTCTTAGGTGGCTGTCAAGACTTAGAAAGTGCCAATTCAGGGAGGTAACGGAACTGTAGAGATATTTAAGAAGAATTTCAGGGTAACCTCTGATATGAAGTGCCCTAGATCTCAACCTATGCATAAGGCTTCTCCTGCTGCAGACCTGGTCATGTGAATTTACACCCTTTTGGGTCAGCTGGTTTCAGAACAGTGAGACAATCAGTGGGACAGAATAGCCAAATGTAGAACTTCCTTATGAAATATGAGACATCTGGTGACCTTGCAAAAGTTATGTTGGTGACAAATGAAAATTTGGTCATTGTTATTCCTGTTTGCAAAAGTGAGTAATGTTTCAGTGATGTCTCTTGTTTCTAGATCACCTCTCTTGTGACACTCCAGCTTTTAACCTTGGTTGGCCATGATGACCAGCTTGATGGACCAAAGTACAAATGTACTGTCTCTCTTGACTTCATCAGGGCTATTGCAAGGTAAGATTGTTAAATAGCATTTAATGTTGCATGCACCGAACTGTATAAAAGGTTTAGATTTCAAAACCAATTCTTTGTTTAAACATTTATACTGGCTTCCTGCAGTGCACAGTGATACAGGAGTTGTACTTGTTGATCCTTTTCTCTCCATTCTTCAACTCAGTACTGAGGGGCTGTCAGCTGCAAAGCATTCAGTAATAGAGAATCTCATGGCCTGTCACAGGGTGGATGTTAGTGGTCTCTTAGAAAAGTATGCAGATTCCTTCCTTGCCAATGGGCTGACAGTGAGAGGCTATGACATTGTTAGCTACAATCTTCATGGAAAATGTGGCAGAGCCATTTATGCGAAATCTGATATTTATGTGGAGGCCCTACCAACTACTTTGCCTTACTGTGATATTGTAAGAGTTAGTCAGTTTGAAGTTGCAAATGTTTATAAGCCTGCTGATGTAGCCTGAAACACCCCATCTTTACAAACACTTCAACACCCATCCATCTGTTGGGGGCTTCAACAGTCACCATACCTCCTGGGGCTATAAGAGAATCTGATAAGAATGGATGGGATCTCAGACTGGGCTTCTATAAATGATCTATAGTTCTTTCATTTCCTTAAGCAGCCAGCCACTTTTTCTCTGCATGATGGAAGTACTGCTGTTCTCCTGACCTCAGCTGGGACATCTCCACAGGGGGCTGTGACATTACACTCCATGTTCTTCATAGAAATATTGATATGATATAATATGGTATAACTAAGATATACTTTATGCAAGATGGCCCATTTGAGGTATCATTTGAAAGGTCATGATTTACTGAATGTGTTTATCCAATTTGTATGCATGTATTTTTGTATCTAAAGCTGGAAATATTGACCATGTCTCTGTATTTCAAATGTGCTACGTTGGATGAGGCCAAACAATGTTAGTGGCTTACTGAAGAAATGCACACAAGCATAAGGATTACCCCAGGAACTGTGTGCAACAGAAACCTCTCAGAGATAGCTCGACACAATGGGAACTGTTTGACCCAGGTCACAGCAAAAAAAGCTTTCCAGCAAGTGGGGGGAAGATGTAAAAGAGGGATACTGACAACAGGAGAGGACCTCACTCTCCCTACAACACACCTGAAATCACCTGAGGAACAAAGACCGAACTCTGGGAAGTGATGGTCCCAGGCTGGAAGGATTTTTAGCCTGTGTAAGAAAACCTGGGAAAGCCAAGGCAACTTATGCCTTAAGAATCTGCCAGCCTGTTTATCATTCAGAGTGAGAATTTGCTAATTTGTATCCTACCTATCTACTGTGTTAAGCTCAGTTTGCGTGTTTTGTTTCATTTGCTTAGTAATCTGCTTTGTTCTGTTTGCTATCCCTTGAACCACTCAAAATCTCCCTTTTGTAGTTAATAAAATTTGTTTTGTTTATTATTAAACCCAGTAAATACAATTTCTAACAGGAGGGAGCAAGAAGTCATGCACATCTCTCTTCACATTGAGGAAGAGGGCAGATTTTTATGAGCTTGTATTGTGCAGATTTTTCTATACAGTGCAAGACAATATTATTTTGGGTTTATCTCCCAAAAGGGGTGTGCACATGAGTGCTGGGGGAGTCCTCTCACACAAAGCTGACTTCAATCTGTGACTGCAGCAGGGTCTGGCCCTACCTGTGTGTGTGTGCTGCAAGAGGCCGGAGAGCCTAATTCAGCAAAGCAGGGAGCGGGAACCCAGGCTGGTTGAGCAGGAGAGGCTCAGTGAAATCCTAGTACATTAGGTGGCATGCCAGAAGTGGGGTCTGACTCATCACAGGGGCCAACAGTTACCAGCCTCCTGTGGAGTTCTTGGAAACTTCACACACAGCCAGTACCTGTCCCCTTCTGCCCCATTCTTATTCTGATAGGAGTGACTGTCTCCATAATAACCACTATACCTAGATTATGGTGGAATTATAGAAGGGAAGACTGGAAAAAATTGTCAGTTGATCAATGAGTACATAATGTGCATACCTCATAATATTCCGAAGAAAATGCTTACACTTGCTTCTCAAAAGCAATCTTTAAAGCAGCCACTAAATCTATCCCATGTGGCTAACAAAAGACTTACATAGCCTGCTTAGATGTGGAATGCATAGAACTTCTGAAGACGTGTGAAGAATGTGGTAACTTAGAGACAGCAAACCATTGACAACCTCTATGCCTGTTGCAGGGAATGTTGGGAATAAGTTACATCAACTACGGATGTGACAAGGTCCAGCAGGAAAGCACAGTCATTCAGAAGGAAGCTTGGCGCAGCACAGAAACCACTAACCACACACCAGTGGAAAGTGTCCTCAAACAGCATCACCACACACCTAACCAATATGACAAAAGCCAACAAGGACATGCCATTTGAGGAATCAGTAAAGAGGGAATGGCACCCATAAAGACTGTCTCCACCTTCATGTGAATACGACATCTTTCAGTCTTCATCCACTGAAGATGTAAAGAGAGCACTGCTGAAAGCAAGAAAAACACGTGGCCTTGACAAGATTGCATCAGAAATTCTGTTCCATCTTTGTAAGAAGAGCATAAAATGATTGTCAACAGCTATACCAAAACCAGGAAAGCACCAATCCATTCCAGCTAGCTACGATAGGATAATCACTTCTGAGCTGTACTTACAAGTTTTTGGAGCAACTAATTCTGCAAAGAATCATGCCCACAGTAGAACAGGATCTGAGTGATGAACAGGGCAAGGTTCCAGACCTAGTTCTTGCTCTTACCACCTGTACAAAAATGGTTTTCAACAGAAGGAAAAAAGACAAGAGGCTGTGTTTCTTGACTACTGTCTGGCACATTGGCCTGTTGATCATGATGTCAAAGATGTTACCTCAATGGGTTGTTATAATTACGGAAATGATCTTTTGAAACAGATAATTCCAGGTGATGCTAGAAAATAAACTGAGCACATGGAGGATCCGGAAGAACAGATTCCTTCAGGAATCTGTTTTTGCCCTACCGTTTTTCAATATATTTACAGAAAGATCTACCTCCAACAATCTCAAAGCCATTTAACTATGTGGATGACATCTGCCTAGCTTCAAGAGACAGGGACTTCAAAAAGGTCAAGGACGATCTTAACCAAAATATGGCAGCTATCAGTGGCTACTGCAGTAATTGGAGTCTTAAATCCAGTGACAGTGTCCTTACGTTTTCACCTCAATCATGAAAACGTTTCATGAGGACTCAACATCTTGAATGGAGAATGACTAGCACATGACCCAAAGCCAATATATCTAGGTGTAACAGAAGGTTACTCACCTTGTGCAGTAACTGAGGTTCTTCGAGATGTGTCCCCCTATGAGTGCTCCATTTTAGGTCATTGTGCACCCTGTGCCTCTAGTCAGAGAATTTCAACAGCAATACCCAGCTAGGCCACACATTCGCTCTCCCCATTTCATGCCTATGGTGGCAGTTGATTAGCACTGTGCGGCCGCCCCACCTCTCAGTTCCTTCTCTACCACAGAGTATTGATGAGAACTCCGAAGTGGAGGGGAGGAAGGAGGGTAGTGGATCACCCACAGGGACACACATCTCGAAAAACCTTAGTTACTGCACAAGGTGAGTAACCCTCTCTTCTTCTTCAAGAGATGTCCCTGTAGGTGTTCCACTTTAGGTGATTGTATAGCAGTGCCCCTTGGTGGGAGGAGGGATTCAGAGTTAGTTCTGAATAAACGAGAGGACCGTGTGTCCCAGCCGTGTGTCAGATGCTTAGGCCTGATCAATGATACGGTATTGTATGAATGTGGGAGGTGATGTCCAAGTAGCTGTTTTGCATATGTCGATAGTAGACGTGTCATTCAGGAAGGCAGCCGATGTGGCTACAGATCTTGTGAAGTGTGTTCTAACCCATGAGCGAGGAGGGGAGGGTTGTAGGTCATGTTGTCAGTAATAGAGGTAGATGCAATCTGAAATCCATCTAGAAAGTCTCTGTTTAGCAATGGGTTTGCCTTTGGAACATCCTGTGATGGAGAGGAACAATTTAGGAGTCTTCCTGAATGACTTGGTCTGTTCAAGATAAAAGGCTAGCATTGTTCTGACGTGCAGGGTGTGGAAAATTGCCTCTTTTCTATCCGCGTGAGGTTTAGGGAAGAACGTGGGAAGATGGATAGGTTGATGAATGTGGAAGGAAGAAGGAACTTCAAGCAAAAATTTAGGGTGAGGTCTGAAAGTGACCTGCCATAAGACCCCCTATTTCTCCCACATGCCTAGCAGACATGATGGCAGCTAGGAAGGCTACTTTCATGGAAAGATGTAGAAGAGAACATATGGCCAAAGGTTCAAATGGGGCAGTTGTGAGAGATCAAAGCGCAAAAGTCAGGTCCCACAGGGACATTGGGGGCTCTGGGTTCTGGGTAGAGGTTGCACACTTCCTGGAGGAATCTTGATGATTGGGTGAGCAAATTGGGTTATCATAAGGAGTGGTTCTAGAGTAATGCTATTTGCCTCATTCATTAACTGCATCGACTACCAATGAATTTGGCTGAGGGTGTTGGAATAGGAATTCAAACCCTTATGAAAGGATGTAATATTTTTTTGTCCTCCCTCTTACATGTGGGTGGGATGGTAGCGGGGGGTCTGCAAGATGTTTGTGGCGGGTTCCATGAATGCTGTGTTAATCAGGAGGGCAATCTTGGAGGAGGCAGACATGTGGAGTATGTCCAAGAGCTCGTGACGTGACTCAAAGATCTCCTCTAGGGGTATCTGGTGCATGTCTGCTATTCTTTTGAAGTGTTCTTGGAAATTTCTGAAATCATCTCCAGCAGTAGGCGGAGGGGGCATGATAGTCTCTTCTGGGGAGAATGAAGCGGTGGTAGCAGGAGCTGCCTCCTGATCTAAGACTACTTCTGTCTCCTCAAAGGTCAGTTCGGGAGGGGCATCTGTTGGCACTGTGAATTTTGGTGAGGAGTGCCTATGTAC